>NW_028318528.1:665000-1382349 GCF_062004578.1 Staurois parvus
ATACACAAAAAAAATTTTTTTTTTTTGTATGTTTATTTGTTTTTTTTTTTGTTTGCACATTTGTTCGTCTCTATGATCAGCAGCGGAAGTACCGGCTGCTCAACCGGGTGTCCCGGCGGAAATGTCACATCCAGCTGCTTGTAAAAGCGATCCTGCTAAGATTGTTTTTTTTAGAGAGCTAACAATTGGCTCTTAAAACGGTACCAGGATGATGCCCGCAGCCACAGGCATCGTCCCGGTACCACTTGAAGTCCAGTGACGTACCGGTACACTGCTGGTCGCCAACTGGTTATACTCCAAATTTATAAACATGTTGTATTTAATGTTTACAAGTCTTTTTATAAGGAAAACATGAAATAATTTGAGCATGTCAACAATTGTTTTAATTGTACAAAAGTACTAAATATTCCGGGCCATAACCGGTGATGATAAGGGCACACATTCCTCATTACAGCAGACCTTCACTCTCACAATGTCTTCTATAATGGTCATTTGTTGAATTGCCTTTTTTAATGTATACAGCCCCCGCTCCTATATTTCTCACCTAGGCAAGGATGATGAAGCCCCGTATCATGTTTCACATGACTGTCATATGCCTTTAAGTGTTCTTTGTCTTTTGTCTCTGCTCCTCCCCTTCCTTTGGTTTAGTTCATGCTGTATGGATAGCTCCACCCCTCTGTTCATGTTCCCAGTAATACACCTCAGCTTCAAGCCTCATGTCTCATGTAGTAGATCACATTATGATCTTTTGACCTATCCCATGTTCATTGTTGTAAGATTCTCTCAATTTATGGAATAAACTTCACAAGCTCTACAAGGTGTCGTCTGGATCGAGTCACTGCCTGTTTATTCAACTAAGATTGGAGTTATCGCTATCTCATCACAACTGTAAGTTACAGAAATCACACTTTCAATACTTAGATTGGAGAGACAGAACACCCTGAGTTGCCCACAGTCTCCTGGGATACTCACGTCATGCATTCCAGGGGCTTCAGGTCAATCGAGTGCTTTTGGGTGCATCATCAAGGAGCTACTAGGGCCAGGAAGAGACAGCTGGCTCCTGATGACATCAGAAAAGAAGATGGTGGTACAATGGAGTGGTGGATCGCTACACAATGCCACTAGATTTACTAGATGGGTGAGCAGGTTTATCAAACATAACCCAGCAAACCAGGTGAGAAAGGATTGGAAAAAAATAAAAATAAAAGTGGGTGAAGTTCCTCATTAAGTAGGTTGCCTTGTGTGCAGGGGCAGACTGACAACTCATGGGGCCCCCGGGCAATAGGGGTTTATTGGGCCCCTGTGTCCTTGCCCAAACTCAAAAAAGCCTATGAAAAAGGTACCAGGGGCATCTCATGGGGCCCCCCACTGACCCCGGGCCCTCAGGAAGTGCCCAAGTTTCCAAATGGTCAGTCCGCCCCTGCATTCCATAGAGCTGTTATACTGCAATGCATATGTGCATCTACGGGGCTTTTTTTCTCAGACAACAGGTGCAGGAACTCTCCCTTTCCAAGCCACCCCTTGTCTCCGCCCCCTACCCACCCCCGAGCACTGTTCCTTGGTTCTACCCCCTCCCAGTACCACCCTTTTAGAGAATACAGAACAGGATTATTTTGTGGTGCTAAGTAATTTGTATGGAATTTGTTAATTTAAGAATAGCAGTAAAAGAGATCATCTGCAGCCAGCAACAATAGATCTCCCCAGCAACAATAGCCCCCAGCAACAATAGATCTCCCCAGCAACAATAGCCCCCAGCAACAATAGATCTCCCCAGCAACAATAGACCCCCAGCAACAATTGATCCCCCAGCAACAATAGATTCTCTATCAGCAATAGATCCCCAGCGGTTAGCAATATTAGACTCCTCTGTCAACAGTAGTTCCATTCTATCAACAATTGACCCTCCAGCAAAATAAGACCCACCCCCGGCAACAATAGATCTCCCACCAGCATCAGTAGACCTCCCTAGCACAATAGACCCCCCATTCCCAATAACAATAGATATCCCCAGCAACAATTGATCCCCCCTAGCAACAGTAGAACCCCCCATCAGCATTAGATCCCCAGAAGTTAGCAATATTAGACTTCTCTCTCAACAGTAGATCCATCCTATTAACAATTGACCCCCAGAAACATAAGACTCACCCCCAGCAACAATAGATCCCCCACCAGCATCAGTATACCTTCCTAGTACAATAGACCCCTCTCTAAAAATAACCCCCTCCCCAACAATAGATCTCCCCAGCAACAATTGATCCCCCAGCAACAATAGACCCTCTCCCTCCCATCAGCAATAGATCCCCAGCAGTTAGCAATATTGGACTCCTCTGTCAATAGTAGATCCATCATATCAACAATTGACCCCCTCCCCGCAACAATAGATCCCCACCAGCATCAGTATACCTCGCTAGCACAATAAACCCCTCTCTAAAAATAGACCCCCTCCCCAACAATAGATCTCCCCAGCAACAATTGATCCCCCCAGCAACAATAGACCTCCCATCAGCAATAGATCCCCAGCAGTTAGCAATATTAGACTCCTCTGTCAATAGTAGATACATCCTATCAACAATTGACCCTCCAGCAAAATATGACCACCCCCAGCAACAATAGATCCCCCACCAACATCAGCAGATCTCCCTAGCACAATAGACCCCTCCACAAAATTAGAACCCCCCTTTCCTCAACAATAGATCTCCCAGCAACAATGTATCCCCCCTAGCAACAATGGACACCCCTATCAGCAATAAATCCCCAGCAGTTATAAATATTAGACTCCTGTCTCAACATTAGATCCATCCTATCAACAACTGACCCCCCCAGCAACAATTTAATCCCCCACCAGCCTCCCTAGCACAAAAGAACCCTCCACAAAAATAGACCCCCCTCTCCCCAACAATAGATCCCTAGCAACCAGCATCAGTAAACCCTTCATCACACCCCAGCATCCCTGTGCTGAAGGTGCTGGAACTGCGTTCCCCCACTTTCCTGCTGAAAAACAACCCCTGTGCACCCGTATGTGGAACGTACATGGTGACAACAAATAGCAATGACTGCAGAAATATTTGACTGTATTGTCAAGAATGGCCAGCAGGGGGAGCAACACACCATGAAAATGTTTTGTTTTTGCACCCAGGCTCACATCTATAGATCAGCAGCTGTATAACTAATTCTATTTTATTTGTATTAAAGTGTATCAAATCCGGGGAAACCACATCCAAACCAGACTGGGTCTATCAGAGTACAGCCAGATCAAACAGAAAACGTACACACTGAGCCACACACAGTTCTGATTGTTATATGCAGCGCCGTCCGTTTAACACCTTACAACCCAAGATCAGGTTTATTTAATCACATGATATTTTTAATATCTCTATTCATTTTTTTAAAATTCTTTACTGAAATAGGAAAGGGACCTCATTGCCGGCTCCCAGTTTGTGATCCAGCACTGGTCCTCTTCCTGGCTCTGGTCCTCTTCCTGGCTCAATAATGGCCACTTACCTGGCATCATTTAACCCACTTCCTGTGAGTACTCTCTGGGCATCACTGAGGGTCCAAAATAAAGGTAAGTATAAAAAAAAAGAAATGCTTGGGGGGTAAGGAGGACTGCATGGCTGAAGGGTAAAGTTGGGTCTTATGTATAATATCTAAATCCTCACCTTGTAAAACAAAGTATTCAGTTTAAAATAGAAAAGAAAGGCAAAACATTTACATACAGATGTAAAAAAAAAATTAAAAATACTTTTTAACTTTTTTTTAAGGGATCACATACCTGCTGTTTTCAGCTGCATAGGAGCTGGGGTAGGAGAAGCAGCAGTACACTGGTCTTCCTAGTGAATGGCTGTGCAGGGGAGTGTCAGGACAAGTCTGATCATTACGGAAGAACAGGATGAGTTTCCAGCACAGCTAGAGAACTGACCTCACTGTTCTCTCATGCCTAGTGTGGTCAGTTTTTAATAGGAACGCAGAGGGACTGGCAGGATGGTCAGGGATTTTTACAAAAAGGAAGCAATACAAAGAGAACAGAATAATTTTCCATACAGGTACATGGTACAGCAAGAACATATGAGGAACAGGGGCGGACTGACCATTTGGAAACTCGGGCACTGCCCAAGGTCAGTAGGGGGCCCCATGAGATGCCCCTGGTACCTTTTTCATAGGCTTTTTTGAGTTTGGGCAAGGACACAGGGGCCCCATGATCCCCTATTGCCCGGGGGCCCCATGAGTTGTCAGTCCGCCCCTGATCAGGAATATGAAATGTTGTATTTACATGTTCTTTAAGGGATCACATACTTTCTGTTTTCAGCTGCAAAAGAGCTGGGGTAGGAGAAACAGCAGCAAACTGGTCTTCCTAGTGAATGGCTGTGCATGGAGGTGTCAGGACAAGTCTGATCATTGCAGGAGAGCAGGATGAGTTCCCAGCACAGCTACAGAACTGACCTCACTGTTCTCTCATGCCTAGTGTGGTCAGTTTTTAATAGGAACGCAGAGGGACTGGAAAGAACACCAGGGACACACAAAAGAAGCAATACAAAGAGAACAGAATACTATTTCATACAAGTACTTGGCACAGCAGGGACATATCAGGGATATGAAATGTTGGATTTATATGTTCTTTAAACATGTTGGGAGAGTTTAGGGATCAATGTTCCAATGTTGTGCTTTTTTCTCCAATCGGTAGGCTGGGGGGAGGATAGGTGACTTGGGAGCCAGAACTTCAGTAGGCTTTTTCCCTACAGCCACCCTCCAGATGAGTTCAGCTGGCCTTTTGCTCAGTGGGTGGCCCTGCTTCCTTCAACAAAAGCAAATCATTTGATTGACTTTTGTTGAAGGAACCTGCTGGAAAATGTTCAGCTGACCAGTGGCTGGATCCAATCTGAGGCAGCCTCTGTAACCCCCTCCTGACTGCTACAACCCTTTAACTGGGTTCTAAAGAGGAGCTCCAGACTCCCCCAAAATTTAAATTCTGCAGCTACAAATACTGTATCTGCTGACTTTTAATATTAGGGCACCTACCTGTCCAGGGATCCAGCGATGTCCTCACAGGAGACCATTCTTCAGTCAGCCTCGGGTGCAGGTGCCGGCATCTTAGATAAGGGAAACCAGCAGTGAAGTCTTAGCGTCCTTTCACATGGGTGTTCTGTATGTCTGTTTTTCATCTGTCCGTTTACGGATGAAATATGGACACCCATGTATTTCTGTGGACTTGTGGATGTAAATGGATAATCATCTGTTTACAGCCGTTAATTCCCGCATTCATTAACCACTTGCCCTCCTGAGGATTTACCACCCCTTCCTGACCAGGCCATTTTTTGCGATATGGCACTGCGTTACTTTAACTGACAATTGCGCGGTCATGCAACACTGAAATTAAAGTCCTTTTTTCCCACAAATAGAGCTATCTTTCGGTGGTATTTGATCGCCTCTGCGGTTTTTATTTTTTGCGCTATAAAAAAAAGACAGACAATTTTTTGAAAAAAAAAACATATTTTTTACTTTTTGCTATTAAACATATCCAGTAAAAAAAAATTTAAAAATCAAATTTCGTTATAATTTTAGGCCAAAATGTAACTCCATGTCCTGGTGCGATTGGCAGCCGAAGCCCTGAATAGCGACACGGGTATAATGCGGCTTGCGTGTGCCCTCTACCTGGAAATGCAAAATAACATATATATATATATATATATATATATATATATATATACACACACATGATTTTGCGCACCCCTGCAGCCTTGTAGCAGTATATCTGCTATAGGGAGTCAGAAAAGCAGTTAACATCTGTTTTTTCGAACGGAAGAAAACCCTATTTTTCTTCTATAAAAAAAAAACAAAACGGACTAAAAACGGATGTAAACAGATGAAAAATGGATGTAAACGGATGTGAACAGATGTAAACGAACGTAAAACATATGTAAACAGATGAAAAACAAGATGTAAATGGATAAAAAATGGATTTAAACAGATGTAAACAGATGAAAAAAATGGATGTAAGCGGACATACAGTCTGTTTTTGCATGTGAAAAAGTTCCTGACCCTTTCCAAAAACGCAGCAGCTGAAAAAAGCATAAATGTAAAGATGTCCCATAGAACATGGACAGTAATGCGTTTCTGCAAAAAGCACTAAAAAATGCATTGGCCTCACATCCAGTTGCCTACTGCGCATGCGCAAACCACGCTGCACTTTGTGAATGGTCTTGCAGTCTTTTGGGACCTGTGATGTGTCTCAGGAGGATTCCGGGGGAAGGAGGAGGAACTCCCAGCGGGTATCTGTCAAAACTAGGTATCTGCTCCCCCCAATAAAGTGCCAAATGTGGCAGTGGAGGGGGGAGAATGCAAACAAGCGGAACTTCCCCTTTTGGGTGAAGCTTCTCTTTAAGGACCGGTTCACACTATATGCGTTTCAGTTGCTTTTTTTCTGCATCCAAAATGCATAGAAAGTAGGTTATATGGTTGTCAAGGTTCACATCAATGCTTGCAGTTCCAGTGCGTTCCGGTTACAGAAAAAAAAGTAGAACAGGCAGCATTTTTTTCTGCACAGAACTGTACTGAAACGTGGTAAAACGCATAAAGAACGCAGCAACAATGCACTGGATTGCACATGTCCCTATCAGGGGCGGACTGACCATTTAGGCGCTCGAGCACTGCCCGAGGGCCCAGGGTCGGTAGGGGGCCCCATGAGATGCCCCTGGTACCTTTCATAGGCTTTTTTGGGTGTGGTTTAAGTGTGGGAGCAGACACAGGGGCCCCATGATTTCCTATTACCCGGGGGCCCCATGAGTTGTCAGTCCGCCCCTGGTCCCTATTTGAATTGAAGAAAAAGAGAGGGGTAAAAATGAACTGGAATGCATAAAAAGCGCACTGGAATGCGTTAAAAACACAACGGAACGCATCAAAACCATGCATGCAGAAACGCATCTGAATTGCGTTTCTATATTATGAACTGGCCCTAAGGCGGGAGAGGGAATGGACTTGCCAATCACATGACCACTGTGATTGGCTGTCACCATGGCCACGTGATCGGGAGCCCACCGTCCTTGTTGGCGCACATATATGTTACAAGTAGAGATGAGCGAATTATTCAAAAATTCGATTCGGCTGATTCGCCGAATTCGCGGAATAAATTCGATTCGAGGCGAATATATTCGCTGCGAATTTAACTTATAAAAAGGGTGTTTCTAGGCTTCAGAGAGCCTTTATATTAGTGCAGAACACTGTACCTTTAATTTAAATGCCCTTGGAGTCTGCTGGGGAAGAGAAATAATACTGTCAGTCAGTATGACATGCAGATGAGTGCCGTCGATCTTAGAATCACCGCACACTTCACTCATTTGGGCAGTCACGGGGCCAAAACCAGAGTGTGGAGCCACAGTGTGGCGGTGGAGGCAGCAGCAATGGGAGGCCATACAGCACCCTATGACAAAATGGAACCCACCAGCAGTGTGAGGAGACCTGAAAGTGGCACATGGCAGAGTGTGGCGATGGAGACAGCAGCAATGGGAGGCCGTACAGGGACCCATGACACACTCTGGACCTGGCAGCAGCATGAGGAGGCGGTACAGGGGCCCATGACAGATTACGGGCCTGGCAGCAGCAGTGGGCGGGCGGTGGATGCAGCAGTATTCGGAAGCCAAACACAGGCCTCGGTTAAAAAGCGGAAGCCGTCAGCAGCGTGAGCAGATGACAGAGGCACATGGCGCAGGGTGGCGGTGGAGGCAGCAGCAATAGAAGGCCATACAGCACCATACAAAATGGAACCCACCAACAGTGTAAGGAGACCTGAAAGTGGCACATGGCGCAGGGTGGCGGTGGAGGCAGCATTATTCTGAAGCCATACACAGGCCTAGGTTAAAAAGCGGAAGCCGTCAGCAGCGTGAGCAGACGACAGAGACACATGGCGCAGGGTGGCGGTGGATGCAGCAGTATTCGGAAGCCAAACACAGGCCTCGGTTAAAAAGCGGAAGCCGTCAGCAGCGTGAGCAGACGACAGAGGCACATGGCGCAGGGTGGCGGTGGAGGCAGCAGCAATGGAAGGCCATACAGCACCCTATCACAAAATGGAACCCACCAACAGTGTAAGGAGACCTGAAAGTGGCACATGGCAGAGTCTGGCGATGAAGTCAGCAGCAATGGGAGGCCGTACAGGGACCCATGACACACTCTGGACCTGGCAGCAGCAAGAGGAGGCGGTACAGGGGCCCATGGCAGAGTGGCGAAGCGTAAGCAGCTTAAATTGAAGGCCATACAGAGGCCTATGTTAAAAATAATAACATGTTTGGGGCATGATTCATGGCGGATTTAGTCAGTTGTGTCAGGAACTGGTGGTTTGAAATCCAGACTAATCTACGCCTGATTCATTTTCACAAACGTGAGTCTCTCCACACTTTGGGTGGACAGTCGTGTCCTCCGCGGAGTTACAATACCTCCTGCCGCACTAAACACGCGCTCCGATGCCACGCTACTGGCCGGGCATGACAGCCTTTCAAGGGCAAATTCAGCTAGTTGGGGCCAAAGGTCAAGTTTCGTTGCCCAGTAGTCAAGGGGATTGTCTACCTCGGTTGGCAGGGTGCTGTCCAAGTAGGCCCGAGCCTGTTGTTTGAGGTCCTGCTCCAGGTCCACCTGATGCTGCTGCTGCTGCTGCGGCTGGTTAGTAGTTTCCTCACTGCGCTGGTGAAGAAAGCTATTCATCATCGACTGCAGACTGAGGCAGCCGCTGCTGGTGGAGCTGCCACTGCTCCTACCACCCCACCCCTCCCCTGCTGCCATGGCAGCGGAACGCGAGCGCACAGGGCCCACAGTGTCTGAGGATGGACGTTGGCACAGAAAGGCAGAGACCAACTGACTACATAGGTGGTTTTTATAGTACTTTATTTTGGCCTCCCTCTCAGCAGGTGTGAAAAAGGCCACCATTTTTGAACGGTAGCGAGGGTCCAACAAGGTGGACAGCCAAAAGTCATCCCTCTGTCTGATGGTTATTATTCGGCTGTCGCTACGCAAGCAACCGAGCATGCTATGGGCCATTTGTGCCAAGGAATGCGAGGGACTCCCTGCCTCCATCTCCACAGCATACTGCCACGGTGCGTCTGGGTCCTCTGTCTCCTCCTCCTCCTCTACCAGATGCTCCTGCTCCTCCACTCCTGTCCGCTGAGTGGAAAAACCACCCATTTCACTCAATAATTCCTGAGCACCAATGTCCTCCTCTACCTCCTCCTCTTCTTCCTGTCCTGCCCCCACAGGGGTCATGTGGCGTTGAGATCTGTGCGCCACGTCTACCGCACCCTGACCAGCCATTGTTAACAGCATTTGTTCCAGGACGTGCAACAGAGGAATGACGTCGTTCATCCCATAGTCCTGCCGACTCACGAATAGCGTGGCCTCCTCAAAGGGCCTGAGCAAGCGGCAGGTGTCACGCATGAGCTGCCAATGGCTGACATCTAAGTTACACAGGGGAGTACCTTTATCCGCTTGTAACATCAGGAAATCGGTGATGGCCTTTCGCTGTTCGTAAAGGCGGTCTAACATATGTAGGGTTGAATTCCACCTTGTTGCAACGTCGCAGATCAGGCGATGCTGTGGAATTCCGTTCTGCCGCTGCAGCTCAAGGAGGGTGTGCTTTGCGGTGTAGGAATGGCTGAAATGCATGCAAAGTTTACGTGACATTTTAAGGATGTCTTGCATTGGGATGGTGGATTTTAGGAACCGCTTGACAACCAGATTGAACACGTGAGCCATGCATGGCGCATGGCACAACCTTCCTTTGGCGCAGAGCAGACACCATGTTCTTTCCGTTGTCGGTCAACATGGTTCCGATTTTCAGTTTGCGCGGAGACAGCCATCTGTCGATTTCTCTGTTCATTACACTCAGAAGTTCCTCCCCTGTGTGACTACGTTCGCCAAGGCATACCAGGTGCAGCACAGCGTGACACCGTTGCGCCCTGCACATGTGATATGCCGGTCGGGTAATGGGACTTGGCACGGGGGTGGCGGCTGAGGACACGGCGGAAGAAGAGGTGGTAGAGGCGGACATCTTTGCCGGACCAAGGACGTGCAAACGTGGAGGCAAAAGCGGCGTGACCTGTCCAAGTTGCTGGTGCGGCTGTGCCGGCACCAAGTTCACCCAGTGGGCCGTAAATGACATGTACTGTCCCTGACCGTAGTTACAGCTCCACACGTCGGCGCTGCCGTGCACTTTGACAGAGACCGACATGCTCAAAGACTGGCCCACCATCTCTTCTACATGTGAATGCAGGGCTGGCACTGCCTTTTTGGCGAAGAAATGCCGGCTTGGCACTCTCCACCGCGGCTCGGCACAAGCCATCATTTCTCGGAAAGGTGCTGAGTCCACCACTTGGAAAGGGAGGGACTGCAGCACCAGCAACTTGGACAGGAGGACGTTCAGCTTCTGCACCGTCGGGTGCGTGCTCGCAAACTGTTGTCTCTTGGAAACGGATTCCAAGAAAGACTGCTGACGGAATCCGTGAAGAGGAGTAGCAGGAGAAGGAGCATCTGAACGAGCGGAAGATGCCAACGAGCGACAACTCCCCTCAGCAGAGGTGTTGGAGCCTTGACTGGCTGATAGAGGGCGATTGACGTCGGGTGACGGAGCAAGTAACGGAGCGGGTGATGGAGCGGGGGCTGGGGCAGGCAGAACCGCCGTATCTTTATCACGGTTTTCCCAGGCCACCGAATGGCGACGCTGCATATGCTGACGCAACGCTGTAGTCCCAACATGGGCCCCCTGGCCACGCTTGACTTTCTGGCCACATAGTCGACATACGGCTACGTTTACTTCCTCGGGCGGCTTGACGAAAAATTGCCACACCGCCGAGTAGGAAACTTTGCCCCCGCTACTCCTCACTGGCTGACTGCTACTTCCTCCGTGCACACCGGCACCACTACTGGCCCTGGTGGTAGGCTGCAGTGGAGCTGGTGCTCTACTCCGTGGCTGTTTGCCTCCACTGACACTGCTGCGACCCTGCTGCCTCCTGGGCAACCCACCGACTGTTTTGCTCGCTGGCAAGCTGGCACCCTCTTCTCCTGATGATGCGGAAGCAATAGCCTGATGATGACGAGGCTGCCAAGTGCGATCAGCCTCATCATCATCAATTAGGGTCTCCGCCTCACTACTAGCCCCCTCAGCTGCGTGTGGGTCAGGAGACAGACCTGTCTCTAGACCGGCTACCGAGCCACTCTCCTCGCCAGTACTTCTTCGCCTGGCTGCTGAAGAGGCGGATGTCTACCCCCGTTCCTGACCGCCCTCTGTTAGCTCTTCCTCACTGTACAGTGGGGCTGAGCCCACAGCATGCGATACTTCGCTTGGTGAGGGAACACCAAAGGACAGGGGCAGGTAGAGGACACGTGATTTCAGTGGGCTTGCTCCCGGGCCATGCCAACTAACGGTTGTGTCTGACGTACCCACCGACCGTTGGCTGTAGGTGTCAGAGGTGACCTGGGAAGAGGAAGACGACCGAGTCAACCAATCGATGACGGCAGGGTTGTCGGTGGAGACACGACCGCTGGATGACACCGGGAGCACTGGCCTCTGGCTGCGACTAGTGCTGCCTCGACCCCTTCCTCTGCTGCCACGTCTGCTCGCTCCTGAAACATTGCCTCCTCTGCCACTCCTCTGCGTGTTGTCTGACATACTCTTTAATTCAATAAGCACCCCAAACATAAAACAGGATTTAACTCTTTGAACGTACAATAGTGGTTGTGAAGCAGAAAGTAACGATTCTGTGTCCCTGAGTAACAATTCTGTGTCCCTGAGTAACGATTCTGTGTCCCTGAGTAACAATTCTGTGTCCCTGAGTAACAATTCTGTGTTCCTGAGTAACAATTCTGTGTACCTGAGTAACGATTCTGTGTCCCTCAGTAACAATTCTGTGTCCCTGAGTAACAATTCTGTGTCCCTGAGTAACGATTCTGTGTCCCTGAGTAACGATTCTGTGTCCCTGAGTAACAATTCTGTGTCCCTGAGTAACGATTCTGTGTCCCTGAGTAACGATTCTGTGTCCCTCAGTAACAATTCTGTGTCCCTGAGTAACAATTCTGTGTCCCTGAGTAACGATTCTGTGTCCCTCAGTAACAATTCTGTGTCCCTGAGTAACAATTCTGTGTCTGTCCCTGAGTAACGATTCTGTGTCCCTGAGTAACAATTCTGTGTCCCTGAGTAACGATTCTGTGTCCCTGAGTAACAATTCTGTGTCCCTGAGTAACGATTCTGTGTCCCTGAGTAACAATTCTGTGTCTGTCCCTGAGTAACGATTCTGTGTCCCTGAGTAACGATTCTGTGTCCCTGAGTAACAATTCTGTGTCCCTCAGTAACAATTCTGTGTCCCTCAGTAACGATTCTGTGTCCCTGAGTAACGATTCTGTGTCCCTGAGTAACAATTCTGTGTGCCTGAGTAACAATTCTGTGTCCCTCAGTAACAATTCTGTGTCCCTCAGTAACGATTCTGTGTCCCTGAGTAACGATTCTGTGTCCCTGAGTAACGATTCTGTGTCCCTGAGTAACGATTCTGTGTCCCTCAGTAACAATTCTGTGTCCCTGAGTAACGATTCTGTGTCCCTGAGTAACGATTCTGTGTCCCTGAGTAACAATTCTGTGTCTGTCCCTGAGTAACGATTCTGTGTGTCATGGAAATTTTGTATTGTTGGTCGAACTTTAAATGTGTCATGTATTCGTGTTATTCATATGTCTCTCGTGTGGCTTAATTAAAGCTCTGAAGGCTGCAATTGGGCCATGCGCATGTACAATGTATGTATTACAGTACTCGGCTTGGTAATGGATGAGATGGCAGATCTGCGCTTATAGACCGGCGTGTATACCACCACGGCATTCCATGCGAATGCCGCTGTCAGTAGACCGTGGGCCTGTATCCACATATCAGCAGCATGGTACCACGTGGGCTTCATAACGCAATGCGCAAGCGGTGTGAACTCCACGTGTAGGCTTATGCATATCTTACAACCCATTACCAACTTGAAACTGTATCTGGGATGGATGTGTTTTAATAAAGATCGTATCGGGCCCATCCAGGTACAGACTGATATTTTTAGAGAGTGCTTGTACAGAGAATGTACATACCAATAGAAGATAGTAGGACAGGAAATATGACCTCAGATGGCTCATAGGGGGGAAGGGGAGGAAGTCTGCTGACCTCAGAAGGTTCATGGGGGAGGACCAGTGATAGATAATAGCAAAGGCTATGCTCCAATTGGAATGTACATCCTCTGTATAAGCAATCCCCATTGTATTGTTCGGTGGGAGGGATTGACTTTATTCATGTGGGGGGCATGTGTGTATTCTTAATAAAACAGAGAGCTGAGCCTAAAATCAGCCCTTATGTGAGTTGCAACCAGCCTTAGAGTGTCGTGTGATCATTCCAGGGTAACGGAGCTCCATCACCCACAAATTCAACAGAACCAAAGTATTTGGATGGGCAGGAATCGTGTAGTTTGGCTGCAGTCGTGGTAAGCGAGATTCGCACAGCTTTATGGGGGATTTCTGCGCATCCAACTGCGAGTACTCACGGTAAGGAGAAATTCGTTAAAGCGAATTTCCAAGACAGTTTGGCGAGCCTGGTGGATACTAACGCGTATTCTTGCGTAGCTAACCTAGAACGAGGGGGGAATGGCCATCATGAACTAGCAAAAAGTATGCCGGCACATTTCAGGTCTCTCTGCCATTAAGAGGATCGCTTTTTGCGTGTTCGTGTGGCTGATTTCGCTCTCTGTTAGCTAACAAGAAATACCGCTTAACAAGGACCTCGTTTTTTGTCCTAAACTCTTGATTTGTGGGTGAAAAGACGAGGGTTTGTCTCTGCTGAGAGCAGCAGGGGGGGTGGGTTTTGGTTGGCTGGATTTGGTCAAGTTTAAAAATCTTCCAACCAAAAATTAAACGGGTATATGTTTTAGTGGGTAAAAGTTGTTGCATAGTGTTAGGTAAGTATTTGTGGGCTGTAGGTACTGTGGTGATTGCTTTACCCCCCTCCACGTGAGGTAATTATTACAGTGCTGAAAGGTTTAGGTTAATTGTTAACTGTTGTAAGATCTCTGTGTGTATGTGATCTGTACAATGTTTTGTGGTATTACTGCTCCCAGCAAGCATGCAGCAGGGGGTCCTTTTTGTTACATGTGCATGTTAGTGTGATATGTTGGTGTTTTATGTCCGTTCTGTGATTGTGCCCAAATTGTGTTGTATGTGTGCTTCATATTGTTGTGTAATTGTCCAGTGTATGTTCTGTCCAAACGTCTGTTTTATGTAAGAGGCAATTTTGAGGCTAGAGGCTGCCGTGTGCTTCCCTGTGGGGGGCCATTCTAGCGTTACCATGTGCTTCCCTGTGGGGGGTCATTCTAGTATCTGCCATGTGCTCCTCTGTGGGGGGTCATTTTCTTGACTAAACCACATGGACTCCTTTTGTTTGGTGGCCATTTTGTTGACTACCATATGTGCAGTAATCTCTATGCAATGTGCATGAAGTTTCCTATATGCATTTGACCCATATTGTGTTTTTAATCCAAATTTTTTTACAGTTTCATTTGTTTGCTTTTAGCTTTAAATTTGCGTATTGCCAGCCAATTTAAAGTGTATTAAGCGAGTTTTCCCTTCACGTGTTCCACATTTAATGAGCGCGGTGAAGTCTGGGTTTTTGCACATAGATTTCTTGTATAGTGATTATGTTTTTCTTGTGTTTTTCCTGTTAAAAGTAGTTCCTTATTGTAAAGCGGGTTTGTTTTAAGCTGCTGTGTCGCGTGTTTCACGTCCAGCAGACTTTTTGTGTAAACGGTTCTAGGTGGTTGCAGTAAAGATTGCGTGTATAACGTGGATCGTTTAGCGGTGCTGATAGGAGTGATTTTTGAGTCAGCAACAAGGTTACTTTTGGCGCAGTTTTTCGGTTTACCTCGGTGTAATTGTTTTACTGTGAAACGTCCCGTGTTTTTCATAAGGATCCACTTTGTCCTTTTTAACAGTTTTTCAGGTTGAAAAAGGGTTTTTCTGTGTGTATTAGGAAAGTTTTTTTTCTTTTTACACAAATTTCCTAAAGGTCAGTTAGCAGGTTTCTGCCCAACCAGTGACCCCTAAGTAACATCCAAGAACCCCTCTTTTTGTTTTGACTTGTGTTAGCTACTGTGTGCAGGGAGAGAAAAGCCACTTTCATCATTGTGCGGTGTGGCCTGCCAAACACAGTGGGTGATGAGAACCACATAAATTACGCTGTGTGAGTGGGCGGTCCAGGGAAATCCTGGTCACCACAAACACTTCGGGTGGTCAGGATCACACAAATTGCGCTGTGGGAGTGGGAGGTGTGCTCTCAGTCTGACCGCCACTTGATGCGCTTCGGGTGATCGATAAGTATCACATAAATTACGCTGTGCTGGGAAAGTGGTGGAATCAGGCCTCTCGGTAGGATCCCACCGAGTGCTCCAGGGGGTAAACAGGTACCCGGACGCGGGATATATACCAGTGACTAGTCACGATGGGCAGTAGTCAGTCCATGAAGAGAGAGGGGGAACCAGCCCTCTTCAGGGTAAGGACAGCTGCACAACTGATGAAGGTGAGTTTGGGGGGGAAGTCTACAGAACCCCTCAAAAGGTGGAATAAATGGTCGAAGGGTACCAGATGGGAAATTCCCCGGGAAGGTACATTTGACGCATGGAGGTGGGAAAAATTCATCTCTGAATTTGAACCACGGATGCAGGCGTCAGAACTAGAGATCGCACAGCTATGGCTTCACAGGTCAATCCAATTAGGGAAGCAAGGCATACATAAACTGGTGTCTGTCCGGAAGAACCAGGTGATGTATACCTGGCCTCCAGAGGGAATAAAACAGGAGGATCCAGTGTCAGAGGTGGAGGAAGCTCTTTCAGGGCTGACTCTACTAAGGCAGGCAGGATCAGGGTCTACTGGGGTTCCCCAACAACCAACAGTGGCTGAGATAAGTATAACTGCACCTGTCTCTTCTGTTAGTGACGTCACTCTTGACATACCTTCTGTGTCTTCTGTCTCTATGCCTCAGCCTCTGCCTCTACTTCTCCCTTCTCCCTGCTTCACCCCAGCTCCTTCTGTTTCCAACTATGAAGCCTACTCAACAACCGATTTGCAGACTATCTGTGAATCAAGGGGAATAGACACCCGGTTAAAAAACAGGGCGGATTGCATCAAAGCGCTACGAACCACTGATCAGACCCCTGCCCCCCAGCTATACCCTGATCTGAGGGACCTCAAACCTGAAGGTGCAGTAAGCGAGGTGGTTAATCTAAGCCCACCGATGATGCTGGGTCAGCCCTTGCACTCTTCCCGGACCGAGGCCTATCCAGTCAGGGTGCAGCAATTTGAAGGTCCTCCCAATGCACGGGGGGAACGGACTTTAGGGGAACGGGTAGTTTGGCATGTCCCCTTCACCCCGGCAGAGATCCGCACTATTCTGGCTGAGCTCCCGGACTATCGAGTCAATCCGAGAGGATTTGCTCGAATGTTTGGACAAAACCAGTTCAGCTATGGTATGAGCGGGTCAGATTGTGCACAGATCCTACGGGCAAAGGTGGGCATGGAAGTGGCCAGTACAGTGATTGCAGGGTGCTCTATAACCACGCATGAGGAGATGACTTCAGGGGGCAAAGAGTTCTGTACACAGCTAAAGGCAAAGCTTCCAGAAATGTATGGTGCTACCTCTACTACGGACATGATGAAGCTCACCCAGGGTCCTAATGAGGAAAGCGCCTGCTTCTGGCGCCGTCTCAAGCAGGCGGCACTGGATGCGGATCTGGAAGTTGGACCTGATGCTCCAACTGAAGGGGTAAAGGTGACCGCGACGCACATTCTGTTGCGGGCCAAATTTTTGGAAGGCATCAATATTAAAATTCGGGAAAGGCTGGTTCTGGCCCGACCCGAATATAATGAGATGTCTATCCCTGCTATCCTTTCCACTCTTGCGGCAATAGAGAGGGAAATGGATAGAAGAAAACAAGACAAGGCCAAAGTTCTTATGTCCCAGACCCCACACGAAAAACCAAGGGATCTGGGTCACAGGAAGGATAGGCCCCCACCCAGGTGCTTCCAGTGCCACCAAACGGGGCACATGAGGAGGAGCTGTCCCCAATTACCTAAAGGTCGGTGGCAGTTCATTCCTGATGAGTCCCCCGCCCCTATGACCACCATGGTAAGTAACTCCTATGAATCCTCATAGGAAGTTGGCAAATCGGTGTCGGCCCAGATCCATCTTTTTCTCGAGGAATTAAAATATCCCCTCCCTTGCCTCATCGACACCGGTGCAGCCAGAACAGTCTTGCGAAAACAGGACATCCAAGGCAAGGTACCCCTCTCAGGGGCAAACACACCGACGGTAGGTCTCACAGGTCAAACAGTGTCTCTACAGTCCACCAAACCACTCCATTTCAGGTTAGGTCTGCACACTGAGGCTGTCAGGTCAGTGCTGGTCTCAGATGACGTCCCCATCAATCTTTTGGGAGCGGACATCTTGTCAGACATTCAAGCTGTCATTGAGTTCACCCCATCGGGTGTTGTGGTGAGTAGTGCCCTGTCGGAAGAAAGACTGTGCACATTGTTGGCCCTACCTTATCTCACCGAGGCTACATATTGTCTGGAGTTGGACGTATTGGCTGAAGTTGACCCCAAAGTTTGGGCAGCAGATAAATATGATGTGGGTCTCTTGCCGGTACCTCCAACTACAGTCAACATCAGACCAGGAAGCGTGTTACCACAACTACCACAATATCCTTTAAGTGTAGCTCAAATGGACAGCCTAAAAACCCAGATCGACCATTATCTACAGATAAAGGTCCTCACCCCAACCCAGTCGCCATGTAACACACCATTATTCCCAGTAGCAAAAAAGACAGCACCTGGTCAACCGACCACCTACCGGCTGGTACATGACCTGAGAGCGGTAAACAAAATCATCATCAGTGATGCCCCTTTGGTGCCCAATCCACACACCCTGCTGGCAACCGTACCACCCAATGCAAAATTTTTTACCGTCATTGATCTGTCAAACGCGTTTTTCTCGGTACCCCTGGATCCCCAGTGTCAGTACCTTTTTGCCTTCTCCTTCCAGGGCCGACAACTTACCTGGACCCGTCTCCCCCAGGGAGCAGTAACCAGTCCCTCGGAATACAGCTGCAAGCTGAAAATCGTGTTAGATCAGTGGACCCCAATGAATCCAGAGGTGGTGTTGTTACAGTATGTTGATGACTTGCTCCTCTGCTGTCCCACTAAAAAGGATTGTTATCAACATACTGTTTCATTACTCAACCATCTGGCGTCAACGGGCAACAAGGCCAGCAAGGAGAAATTACAACTCTGCCAGGAAAAAGTCATCTTCTTGGGGCATTGTATTTCTCAGGGCACCAGGCACCTAACAACCCAAAGAGTGCAGACATTGCAAGACCTAAAGAGACCCAAAAACCACCGTCAGCTGAGAGCCGTCCTCGGCCTTATCAACTACTGCAGAGATTGGGTCCCCAACATCTCGGACAAACTTGGTCCCCTGTATGAGCTGACATCCAAAACACCATTTCAAATGTCAGATGACGACTGGTCAACTCTTCAAGATTTGACTCAGGAACTCTCAATAGCACCAGCCCTAGGTCTACCCAACTATGACCTACCTTTCTACCTTTTCTGTCATGAAAGTCAGGGCCATGCAACCGGAGTACTAACCCAACTTCACGGAACCAAATACCGCCCCATCATGTACCTATCGACCGCTCTGGACCCAGTCATCAAAGGGTCCCCGGGTTGTGTGAGGGCAGTGGCTGCTTGTGCTGTCCTTGTCCAAAAAGTGGGTGACATCGTTTTGGATTCACCCCTCACACTCTACACTCCGCACTCGGTGCAAGAGATCCTAAACCAGGTCCAAACTAAACATCTCTCTGCAGCAAGATTGACCAAATACGAGGTAGCCCTCCTAACTCCTACTAACCTCTCTATCAAACGATGCACTATTCTTAACCCAGCTTCTCTTCTTCCTGTGTTGGAAGACGAGAAAGGGGGGGAGGACAACAACGACGGTGCTGAATTTTGCAACCCGACTAACAATACTAACACCTCTTCTACTAACATGTCTTCTTTGTCCACTACTAACCTCTCTTCCAAAGGACACAACTGCATTTCTTTGATGGAACTGGAGTCAGCGGCGATCAGCCCAGTGAAGGAAACGCCAATATCGGAAGCGAAAAATCTTTTTGTCGATGGGTCCAGGTACTACACCCAAGACGGTAAGCCACACACTGGTTACGCGGTCACGACGGAAAGTGACGTTGTGGAAAAGGGCTCTCTGAACGCACATATGTCAGCTCAGGAAGCTGAGCTGTGGGCACTGGCCAGGGCATGTGAGTTACATGAAGGTCAGAGGATTAATGTTTATACGGATTCGAGGTACGCGTTTGGTATTGCACATGACTTTGGTCCCATCTGGAAAGCGAGGGGATTTCTCACAAGTTCAGGTAAACCGGTGAAGCATGCAGAACTGATTGACAGGTTGTTCATTGCCTTCGGCCTGCCACGGGAGATTGCTGTTCTTAAGGTGAAAGCTCATACCACTGAGACTAGTGTGGAGGCATGTGGAAACGCTTTGGCAGATCGGTCCGCAAAGGCCGGTGCACTGGTTCAGGAAACGGGGGTTCTGATGCTGGCCATCCCTTCAGAGGTTTCATTAGACGAGTTTAAAAAACTGCAATCACAGGCGGGTTTGCAGGAGAAGGCTAGATGGACAGCAGCAGGAGCCTCCCAAGGGTCGAATGACATTTGGTGCCTGAACAAAAGATGGTGTTTGCCAAAGTCCCTTTTCCCCATGATGGCCCACTTGGCTCACTACCCTGGGCACCAATCTAAGACGGCTATGTGTGCGTTGGTAGACGAGCATTGGATTGCACCTGGGTTCAGTACTGCTGCAGCTACCTTTGCAGCTTCTTGCCTAGTCTGTGCCCTACACAACCCTGGCAGAACGGTAGTAATACCCCAAAGGCACTCACCAAAACCTGAACGCCCCTTCCAACGCATCCAGATCGATTACATCTCGTTACCAAAGAGTGGGCCGTACGAATACGCCTTGGTCTGTGTAGATATGTTTTCAGGCTGGCCTGAAGCGTGGCCCGTCACATGTGCCAACGCTAGTACCACGGCGAAGAAAATCCTGTCTGAGGTTGTGTGCCGCTGGGGTCTACCTGAAACCATCGAGTCCGATAGGGGGTCACACTTCACTGGACAGATCTTTGCAGAGGTATGTAAAGCCCTTCACATCAACCAAGGGCTACACACCCCGTATCACCCCGAGAGTAGCGGTAAGGTTGAACGTCTCAACGGAATCCTTAAAAACAGGATCTCCAAAATCATGGCCGATACCAAAAAACCTTGGCCTGAGTGTCTCCCCATTGCCCTCTATTCCATCCGGAATGCCCCTCGGCAACCACATGGGCTGTCACCCTACGAGGTGTTGTTTGGGGGACCTCCCAAAACAGGGTTGTACTTTCCTCAACAGTTGTCGTCTTTGCATTCACAGCTTACAGGTTATGTGCAATCTCTGCAACGGGAGCTGCAGAAGATACACCATCGGGTTCGCGAATCGCTCCCCGATCCAAATACAATAACAGGTGTTCTTTCTATTGAGCCAGGTGATTGGGTCGTCCTAAAGAAACATCAAAGAACCGGACTCGAGCCACGGTTCACCGGACCATACCAAGTCCAGCTGACGACACCTACCTCACTCAAACTCGAGGGACGAGACAACTGGGTGCACGCAAGCCACTGCAAGAAGCTTTTCAGCTACACCAGAGAATGAGGGGTGTCATTTTCCTTTTTCTTTTTGTTTGTATGTCTTACATGTGTGTGAACGGAGGAAAAGATGGCAGATACCCCAACCTTTTATTTAAAATGCACCTGCGTTTAGCCAGAACCGCCAACAAAACCAACTGTTGGGTATGCTCTAAGCCCCCACCCAGTCATCACATGTCCGCAATGGCCGCTGTTCATGCCCTATATGACATCCGCGTCGGCATGAAAAAGCAAGGGACCCCTGGTCAGCCCCCACGTAGACATTTGTCGGTAGAACTTAATGACACATTTTTAGCAGGTAACATCAGTTTCAGCACCAATATTAGCTCTAGCTCCTGTAGGGCCCTCACCAGTCCATTATGGGTAACTGGGCAGCTAGGCAGCCCTCAGGTGTGCTTTAACATCAGCTTTGGCACAGGTAACAAGTTTGTTGGGACTACCACCTGCGAGGGAGGTATAACTGTCAATCTGACTAACCAGACTTCCTTTCTGAGTAACCACACTGACCGACCAGACCACGTGTGTTGGAAGGACGGATGTGATGTGCAGACTGAGGGAGCAATCCCCCAGTCTGTGCAACTGTTGCTCAGTACCAGAGGCCGAACGAGGAACTCCTCCTGTTCTGCTCTGACAGGTCCATACTATTTTCTGTGTGGTTCGGCAGCCTATAGAACATTTCCCCAGAACGCGAAAGGTTCGTGTGCCCTCATAAAGCTAGTCCCCGCATCCTATGTAGTGATGGACCATGAAGAGTTGATGGTCCACAAGAAGGTAAGGATGGCAGGGAGAGTTCGCAGGGAGCTGTTCTCTGAGGGCGACCAGGCATGGGCTTGGTTCCCCTCATGGACAGGATGGGGAATAGAACTTATGAAGCGCCTGAACAATTTTTCTGTCATCGTGGATAGTATGTTTAACGAGACCGTAGAGGCTGTCAGAGAAATTGCCCAAGAACAACGGCAGATGGGAATTTTAGTGCTTCAGGAGAAGATGGCCCTTGATTATCTTTTAGCCGCCAAAGGGGGGTTCTGTGAGTTCATCGGAGAGGATTGTTGTACTTGGATAGAAGACACCGATGACAAGGTCCAGGCCCATATGGACAAAGTTAGTGAACTACAGGGAAAAGCTAGAGCTATAGCTAGTGAGGGTTGGAATCCGTTCAAGGGTTTGGGAGGATTGGGAGATTTCCTGTTCTCCATCGGATCTTGGTTGAAGGAAGTGGGAGTGTATATCCTGATGCTTCTCTTTTTCATCTGCCTTTTATATGCCGCGGTGAGATGTTCCTGTTGCCTCATCGACCGTGTAAACCAAGCTTGGGCAGACGACCACATCTCCATGCCCGCTCCTGGGATCCCACTCCAACCACTGATCGGAGGAAGACCTCACCAACCATCCACCTTCTCTACAGATTACGTCCTGGCTTCCCTCTAATTTATCTCTCTGAAGACCACATTCTCCAAGACCTTCAAGCAAGCTTCAAGCCTCATCATTGTTTGTGTCTGCGATTTGGAAAACTGTCTGGGTCGAGACCAGCCTTGTGTGGCCCCGTCTGCAGGGGCAATTTGAGAATCTATTGCTGGATCTCCCCAGACCACCGTGGGATCACAAGCTTTATTCATACCACAAGTCTGTTTGTGGTTTTTGCAAGAGCCTTCCTGTAGTGAAGGTTCCAACGCTCTTGAGGATCATCGCTTCAATCAAGCCTGTTTGCGTCGAGTCTGCGTCGGGTCTTGTTGTTTCAGGTACCCCGTGGAGCTTTATTCTCAGGGACAACTACAGGAACTCTTTGAAGTTTGAGACTACACCCATCAAGCTGAAGAAGATCAAGAAGGGACACGAGGAGAATATGATAAAACAGGAGGGAATGTCATGGAAATTTTGTATTGTTGGTCGAACTTTAAATGTGTCATGTATTCGTGTTATTCATATGTCTCTCGTGTGGCTTAATTAAAGCTCTGAAGGCTGCAATTGGGCCATGCGCATGTACAATGTATGTATTACAGTACTCGGCTTGGTAATGGATGAGATGGCAGATCTGCGCTTATAGACCGGCGTGTATACCACCACGGCATTCCATGCGAATGCCGCTGTCAGTAGACCGTGGGCCTGTATCCACATATCAGCAGCATGGTACCACGTGGGCTTCATAACGCAATGCGCAAGCGGTGTGAACTCCACGTGTAGGCTTATGCATATCTTACAACCCATTACCAACTTGAAACTGTATCTGGGATGGATGTGTTTTAATAAAGATCGTATCGGGCCCATCCAGGTACAGACTGATATTTTTAGAGAGTGCTTGTACAGAGAATGTACATACCAATAGAAGATAGTAGGACAGGAAATATGACCTCAGATGGCTCATAGGGGGGAAGGGGAGGAAGTCTGCTGACCTCAGAAGGTTCATGGGGGAGGACCAGTGATAGATAATAGCAAAGGCTATGCTCCAATTGGAATGTACATCCTCTGTATAAGCAATCCCCATTGTATTGTTCGGTGGGAGGGATTGACTTTATTCATGTGGGGGGCATGTGTGTATTCTTAATAAAACAGAGAGCTGAGCCTAAAATCAGCCCTTATGTGAGTTGCAACCAGCCTTAGAGTGTCGTGTGATCATTCCAGGGTAACGGAGCTCCATCACCCACAAATTCAACAGAACCAAAGTATTTGGATGGGCAGGAATCGTGTAGTTTGGCTGCAGTCGTGGTAAGCGAGATTCGCACAGCTTTATGGGGGATTTCTGCGCATCCAACTGCGAGTACTCACGGTAAGGAGAAATTCGTTAAAGCGAATTTCCAAGACATGTGTCCCTGAGTAACAATTCTGTGTCCCTGAGTAACAATTCTGTGTCCCTGAGTAACGATTCTGTGTCCCTGAGTAACGATTCTGTGTCCCTGAGTAACGATTCTGTGGCCCTAAAGTCTCTGTGGCCCTAACTCTGTCCCTAATACAGACAGGTCTGTCTCTCTTGAATGACCGGAGGCTAATGGAGAATTCTAAGATGGCCGCGATTTATAGCTCCACCATTACACAGTGCTGGCTGGCTGGCTGCTGATTGGCTAATGCGATCACATGTCATGAATGAATGCATTATGGGTCAGCGCGCCTTGTCTGCGCGCCTTCCCAGAGATCCCCGCTCCGTCGCCACACATGTCGCCGCCATTTTTGGGAAAATTCGATTCGTGCATCCGAAGTTTGCTAATTTTCGGATTCGGCGCGAATCAAATTTTTCCTAATCTTCTAAACGAATTCCACTTCGTCATGTTCGATTCGCTCATCTCTAGTTACAAGGTCAGCAAGAGCTAGTGGTCCACATAGAGTAGCCACAGCGGGAGGATAAATATGACATACAATAGCTGCAAGATGAACGATAGCAGAGATCAGTGTATGGCCAGCTTTAGTGCCATCATCATCAGGGTTGAGGGTTGACCTCTCCATATGGAGGATGCTTGTTATTACAGATGACATCAGGTATATGAAGTGGGGAATGTAGGATTGAGATCATGCGATTATTTTTGCTAGAAGTTGTGTTTAACAAAGTGTCAGCTCGGGCACAATGAGCGCACACTGAGCATGGGATGTCGGGAGTTTTCCGTGCCATCAGTGGATCAATTGCAGTTAATTAATGGGGAGATTGCTAAGGCATGGGCACAGTTTTCCAAACATCTTAACCCTTGCCAGTGTTTCTCCAGTAGACAGTGTGACATACGGATGATTACTAGATTTGGTATTTATTTCCTTCTTAATCAAGTGTTTTATTCTCTCAACCTTGCGGTTATCTTCTTTTAATTATTATTGTGTAATATACCGCTATGTCAGATGTCATTAACAATTGAGCTTTGTGAAGGAGATCTGCGGCGGATTCTTTTAATTTTTTCCCATCTCCAATGCTGCAGTTAATAAAATACTTTCCCAGAGCGGACAATAGTTGGTTCAAATAAAACATTATGGACATTAACCACTTCCCAACCACCCTAGAGCAGAACTGCTGCTACAGGGCGGCAGGGCTGCACAAAATCACACACACACACACATATATATATAATTTTGTATTTCCGGATATGGGGCGGACTAGGGTTGCCACCTCATCCCTTTAAAACCAAACACATATTAATTACACAGGTTCTGGGGCTAATTAAGGTGGCAATTAAACTCACTTGGTGCCTTATCTGCATTAAATCAGCCTCAGAATGGCACTGATTGGAACTGTTAGGCGGCACTGATAGCTGGCACTGATAGGCGACACTGACTGGAAATGATAGGCAGCACTGACTGGCACTGAAAAGCAGCTCTGATGGGCACTGATATGTGGCACGGATGGACACTGGTAGGTACTGATATGTGGCATTGATGTGTACTGATGGGCACTGGTAGCTACTGATATGTTGCATTGATGTGTACTGATGGGCACTGGTAGGTACTGATATGTGGCATTGATGTGTACTGATGGGTACTGGTAGGTACTGATATGTGGCATTGATGTGTACTCATGGCTACTGATATGTGGCACTGATGGGCACTGGTAGATACTGATATGTGGCATTGATGTGTACTGATGGGCACTGGTAGTTACTGATATGTGCCATTGATGTGTACTGATGGGCACTGGTAGGTACTGATATGTGGCATTGATGTGTACTGATGGGCACTGGTAGTTACTGATATGCGGCATTGATGTGTACTGATGGGCACTGGTAGGTACTGATATGCGGCATTGATGTGTACTGATGGGCACTGGTAGGTACTGATATGCGGCATTGATGTGTACTGATGGGCACTGGTAGTTACTGATATGTGGCATTGATGTGTACTGACGGGCACTGGTAGGAACTGATATGTGGCATTGATGTGTACTGATGGGCACTGGTAGGTACTGATATGTTGCATTGATTTGTACTGATGGGCACTGATATGTGGCACTGATGGGCACTGGTAGATACTGATATGTGGCATTGATGTGTACTGATGGGCACTGGTAGATACTGATATGTGGCATTGATGTGTACTGATGGGCACTGGTAGGTACTGATATGTGGCATTGATATGTATTGATGGGCACTGGTAGGTACTGATATGTGGCATTGATATGTACTAATGGGCACTGGTAGGTACTGATATGTGGCATTGATATGTACAGACGGGCACTGGTAGGTACTGATATATGGCATTGATATGTACTGATGGGCACTGATAGGTGGCATTGATGGGCACTGTTAGGTACTGATATGTGGCATTGATGTGTACTGATGGGCACTAATATGTGGCATTGATGGGCACTGACACATGACACTGATGGGGCTACACTGATCATCAGGCCATTGATCATCAGTGCCCTGATGATCAGTGTAGATGTCCCCTCTGAGGAATGCCACTTACTGGCTCTCCTCTCCTAATGCGCTGTCAGCGTGAGGAGATGACTGCTGATAACCGGCGTTTCTCTGTTTACATGCAAACAGCTGTGATTGGATTCAGCTGATCACATGACAGAGCTGACATCATTGGCTCTTTTTTCTGATTGGTGATCCGCTGTGTCCCAGGGACACAGGGCACCACTGATCCCCGCACTGCACAGTTAGAGTGGGAGGATGTCATATGACGTCTTCCCAGAATGAGAGAACCGCCGCCCATCCGTCATTTCTTATATGGCGGGCGGGAGACGGTTAAAGAAATATCTAACGTTTGGGAGTTCTAAGTAATTTTCTAACAAAAAAATAAATATTTTTAAATGTAAACAAAAAATGTCAGGAAAGGCTTGGTCTTCAAGTGGTTATGATATATTAATACCAATATATATGTCTGTTGTGCCAAGCTGTTGTCCTTTATATATCATGCCATCACCCAATAATAGAGCAAACAAACCAGTATACCTCGGAAATATACCCATTCCTTGGAAAGTTAACTGATGGCACCACAATGATAAAATGGTGAGTCACTATTACTATACTTCATTTTTTCCCAGCCTAGTCAGACGTCTCAGTAAAAGTCCTCAGTGTTTTGCTCAGCACCATGGCACTTGGCTCTACCACAGTTTCTTCCATTATAAATTAACATGCCACCCTAACCCCGTGACATTTCCACTGCAGCAGCACATAATCCGATGTTTGTTTGAGGGCAGACTCGACACTTCCATTCTCAAGTAGGCTAACGTAGGCCGAGACCTGACTAGAGTTATTCCGTAAGTGTTCTGGTAAAGAATTTTCCAGTGGGCCTACTTGGATAGAAAAAGACAAGCTCCCATTGTTTCGTAGACATTTACCGACCCAAATTACACCCTCTTCCCCCTCCTTGGTACTCCATTTTGGAAGGAGAATATAGACAGACCCATCTTTTGTCTCACTAGCCATTACAGCTCTCCCCCGCTGCTTCTGACAAAGGAACGAAAAGTTGAATGTGTTAGAAACCTAAACCAAGCCAAGTTCAGCTCTCTTTCACAATTTCCCTGCCCTATGCCCTCTTGGGAAGAGTTACTTAACTCCACTGGTGCCAGGGCAACTCTCTGTCAGTGGGCTGCTGGAGTCTCCATGATACAGAAGCTGCAGCCCGTAAAACTTTGTTTAATTTGGATGGATGTCTGTGAACTACAGCCCTTATTAGCTCTGCATATAGCAGGGTGCGATGGATATTGTACTTATCATACTTACCATATCATGTACTTACCATAAAAGTATCGCAGATTTTGTCATTTTTGTTCTGTAGCATAATTGCACAGGGCTAAGATCCTGATTAGGACATGCAAGATCTAAATGATTATTATTATAACCAAACTAAGTGCTTGTATGAGAAACTGTACAAGGGTGTGGAGACTTATTGACTTTTAAGGTACAGTGCCATTATCATGGACAGGGGACCGTATCCATTGGGAAAGATTAAGGAATTACTAGCATGTACCCAGGGTTTGCCAGAAGATGCAAATATCATGCAGATGCCCAGAGCGCAATGGAGGCAATGGGTGACACAGGAAGCTCCGGGGTCACAGTGTGAGGCAAGACACTGTGGAGTCACTGGCTGCTGTGAAGTTGTTAGGTGTCTGAGGATGTTCTGGGGTCAATGAGTGGCACAGGATGCTCCGGGATCACTGGGTGTCACAGGATGTTCTGGGATCACTGGGTGACACAGGATGTTTTGGGGTCACTGGGTGACACAGGATGCTCTGGAGTCACTGGGTGACCTAGGATGCTCTGGGATCACTGGGTGTCGCAGGATGTTTTGGGGTCACTGGGTGACACAGGATGTTTTGGGGTCACTCGGTGACACAGGATGCTCTGGAGTCACTGGGTGACCTAGGATGCTCTGGGATCACTGGGTGTCGCAAGATGTTTTGGGGTCACTGGGTGACACAGGATGTTTTGGGGTCACTGGGTGACATAGGATGCTCTGGGGTCACTGGGTGACACCGGATGCTCTGGGGGAGAGAGGTGACACACCCTAGGGTTCAGGGTTTCCTGGGTGACAGAGAAGAATCTTGGGGTAATGGTGTGATACAGGATGTTCTTGGGTCACTGGGTGACACAGGATCCTCTGGGGTCACTGGGTGACGCAGGATCAACTGTGGTTCCTCAGTGACACAGGATCCTTTGGGGTCACTGGGTGACACAGGATGCTAAGGGTTTTCAGGGTGATAGAGGAAAACCTGGGGCAATGGGGTGACACAGGATGCTCTTGGGTCACTGGGTTGCACAGGATGCTTTGGGTTAGCAAGGTGACACAGGATGCTCTGGGGTAGTGAGGTGACACAGGATTCTTTTGGACCACTGGATGACACAGGATGCTCAGGGTTTTCTGGGTGATAGAGGAAAACCTGGAATAATAGGGTGATATGGGATACTCTAGGGTCACTGGGTGGCACAGGATGCTCTGGGTTAGTGAGGTGACACAGGATGCTCTGGGGTAGCGAGGTGACACAAGGTGCTCTGGGGTAGTGAGGTGACACAGGGTGCTCTGGGGTAGTGAGGTGACACAGGATGCTCTGGGGTAGCGAGGTGACACAGGATGCTCTGGGGTAACGAGGTGACACAGGATGCTCTGGGGTAACGAGGTGACAAAGGATGCTCTGGGGTAGCGAGGTGACACAGGGTGCTCTGGGGTAGCGAGGTGACACAGGATGCTCTGGGGTAGCGAGGTGACACAGGATGCTCTGGGGTAGCAAGGTGACACAGGATGCTCTGGGGTAACGAGGTGACACAGGATGCTCTGGGGTAACGAGGTGACAAAGGATGCTCTGGGGTAGCGAGGTGACACAGGGTGCTCTGGGGTAGCGAGGGGACACAGGATGCTCTGGGGTAGCGAGGTGACACAGGATGCTCTGGGGTAGCGAGGTGACAAAGGATCCTTTGGGACCACTGGGTGACACAGGATGCTCTGGGGTCACTGGGTGACACAGGATGCTCTGGGGTCACTGGGTGACACTGGATGCTCTGGGGGAGCAAGGTGACACACCCTAGGGTTCAGGGTTTCCTGGGTGACAGAGAAGAATCTTGGGGTAATGGTGTTATACAGGATGTTTTTGGGTCACTGGGTGACACAGGATCCTCTGGGGTCACTGGGTGACACAGGATCATCTGTGGTTCCTCAGTGACACAGGATCCTTTGGGGTCACTGGGTGACACAGGTTGCTAAGGGTTTTCTGGGTGATAGAGTAAAACCTGGGGCAATGGGGTGACACAGGATGTTCTAGGGTCACTGGGTTGCACAGGATGCTTTGGGGTAGCAAGGTGACACAGGATGCTCTGGGACCATTGGATGACACAGGATGCTCTGGGGTAGTGAGGTGACACAGGATTCTTTTGGACCACTGGATGACACAGGATGCTCAGGGTTTTCTGAGTGATAGAGGAAAACATGGGATAATAGGGTGATATGGGATACTCTAGGACAGGGCTTGAAAAAGCTGCTCGTCCACTCCCCAAATGTGAGGAGAAATTCCTCTGTGGCGAGCGGCTGCGAGCGGTGAGCACAGATGAAGCATGGAGCGACTGCACCTGCGCTCCAAGCCTCATTGTGAAGTCGAGTTCCGGTTTACAACTTCCGGTTTCCGGCTTCTGCGGCACCGCCACTGAGGGGACAGGTGCAGGAGAGTTCCGCTGTCCTCTGCTGAGAGGAGACACCCTCTCCACCGCCACGGGGGACTCAGGGGGACAGTAAGTACTGTATACAACATGTCCTATCACTATAATAGAGTACAGGGGAGTTGGGATATACATTACTGTGTACAGTTTTATATTTTGGACTATTTATTCTAAAGAAAAATTTAATTTCATAAGCTTTAAGGGGGTGTGGTTGGGGGTGGACCGGGGGGCGGGGTTTGGGGCGGACCGGGGGTGGGGTTTGGGTCGGACCTGGGCAAGGTTGGGTGGGGCAACTGGTGATGAGTAAGTTTTGTGACCGGCTAGTACGTCTGGACTCAACATTTTAACCCCTGCTCTAGGGTCACTTGGTGGCACAGGATGCTCTGGGGTAGCAAGGTGACACAGGATGCTCTGGGGTAGCGAGGTGACACAGGATGCTCTGGGGTAGCGAGGTGACGCAGGATGCTCTGGGGTAGCGAGGTGACGCAGGATGCTCTGGGGAAGCGAGGTGACGCAGGATGCTCTGGGGTAGCGAGGTGACGCAGGATGCTCTGGGGTAGCGAGGTGACGCAGGATGCTCTGGGGTAGCGAGGTGACGCAGGATGCTCTGGGGTAGCGAGGTGACGCAGGATGCTCTGGGGTAGCGAGGTGACGCAGGGTGCTTTGGGGTAGCGAGGTGACGCAGGGTGCTCTGGGGTAGCGAGGTGACGCAGGATGCTCTGGGGTAGCGAGGTGACGCAGGATGCTCTGGGGTAGCGAGGTGACGCAGGATGCTCTGGGTTAGCGAGGTGACGCAGGATGCTCTGGGGTAGCGAGGTGACGCAGGATGCTCTGGGGTAGCGAGGTGACGCAGGCTGCTCTGGGGTAGCGAGGTGACGCAGGGTGCTCTGGGGTAGCGAGGTGACGCAGGGTGCTCTGGGGTAGCGAGGTGACGCAGGATGCTCTGGGGTAGCGAGGTGACGCAGGATGCTCTGGGGTAGCGAGGTGACGCAGGATGCTCTGGGGTAGCGAGGTGACGCAGGGTGCTCTGGGGTAGCGAGGTGACGCAGGATGCTCTGGTCTAGCGAGGTGACACAGGGTGCTCTGGTCTAGCGAGGTGACGCAGGATGCTTTGGGACCACTGGGTGACACAGGATGCTCTGGAGTCACTGGAGACAGAGGAGCACTGGAGACCCAGAGGTTGCAGGAGACACAGATATTTCAACACAGAGGTCGCTAGAGACGCTGGGGTCTCAGAGTCTCTGGAGGCAGAAGACTGCAGGGGCAGAGGAGACACTAGGGTCACAGAAGTACACAGGGGTAACAGTCAATGGAAGCACAGGAAAGCTAGGGTCACTGGAGTGCACAGGGGTCACAGAAGATGCTGGACACACAGAAACGAAGGGTCAACTGGTGGCAAAGGAGTACAAGGGAAACTGAAGACAAAGAAGTAGAGAAACTCTGGAGTCGCTGAGGTTGCAGGTGTGCAGAGGACACTGGAGTCACAGGAGTCAGGATTTCAGAAGACACTGGAGTGCACAGGGGTTACCATCACTCGAAGCACCTTGAGTCACTGAAATTGGGATTGGGAGCAGTCTTCAGGTGTGAATAATCCTCCACAATCCTATGGCAGCCCTCCTTTTTTTGTGGGGAGGAAGCTGATTGCGTGAAATAGATGAGCAAATACTGTATATACAGTCATGGCCGAAATTGTTGGCACCCTTGATATTTTTCCTGAAAATCAAGTATTTCACACAAAAAAGGTATTGCATTAACACATGTTTTGCTATACACATGTTTATTCCCTTTGTATGTATTGGAACAAATATAAAACAGAGGCAGAAAAGCAAATATGACATAATGTCACACAAAACCCCAAAAATGGGCTGGACAAAAGTATTGGCACCCTTAACTTAATATTTGGTTGCACACCCTTTGGAAAACATAACTGAAATCAGTCGCTTCCTATAACCATCAATAAGCTTCTGACACCTCTCACCCGGAATTTTGGACCACTCTTCCTTTGCAAACAGCTCCAGGTCTCTCTTATTGGAAGGACACCTTTTCCCAACAGCAATTTTAAGATCTCTCCACAGGTGTTCAATGGGATTTAGATCTGGGCTCATTGCTGGCCACTTCAGAACTCTCCAGCGCTTCTTTGCCATCCATTTCTGAGTGCTTTTTGACGTATGTTTGGGGTCATTGTCCTGCTGGAAGACCCAGGATCTTGGACGCAAACCCAGCTTTCTGACACTGGGCCCTACAGTGCGACCCAAAATCCTTTGGTAATCCTCAGATTTCATGATGCCTTGCACACAGTCAAGGCACCCAGTGCCAGAGGCAGCAAAACAACCCCAAAACATCATTGAACCTCCACCATATTTTACCGTAGGTACTGTGTTTTGTTCTTTGTAGGCCTCATTCCGTTTTCGGTAAACAGTAGAATGATGTGCTTTACCGAAAAGCTCTATCTTGGTCTCATCTGTCCACAAGACGTTTTCCCAGAAGGCTTTTGGCTTACTCAAGTACATTTTGGCAAACTGTAGTCTTGCTTTTTTATGTCTCTGTGTCAGCAGTGGGGTCCTCCTGGGTCTCCTGCCATAGCGTTTCATTTCATTTAAATGTCGACGGATAGTTCGCGCTGACACTGATGCTCCCTGAGCCTGCAGGACAGCTTGAATGTCTTTGGAACATGTTTGGGGCTGCTTATCCACCATCCGGACTATTCTGCGTTGCAATCTTTCATCAATTTTCCTCATCCGTCCACGACCAGGGAGATTAGCTACAGTGCCATGGGTTGCAAACTTCTTGATAATGTTGCGCACTGTGGACAAAGGCAAATCTAGTTCTCTGGAGATGGACTTGTAACCTTGAGATTGTTGATATTTTGCCACAATTTTGGTTCTCAGGTCCTCAGACAGTTCTCGTCTCCTCTTTCTGTTGTCCATGCTTAGTGTGGCACAGACAGACACACAATGCAAAGGTTAAGTGAACGTCTCTCCTTTTTATCTGCTTTCAGGTGTGATTTCTATATTGCCCACACCTGTTACTTGCCCCAGGTGAGTTTACAGGAGCATCACATGCTTGTAACATTCTTATTTATCCGCAGTTGTGAAAGGGTGCCAATACTTTTGTCCAGCCCATTTTTGGAGGTTTGTGTGACATTATGTCGAATTTGCTTTCTTTCCTCCCTTTTTTTGTTTTGTCCCAATACACACAAAGGGAATAAACATGTGTATAGCAAAACATGTGTTAATGCAATACGTTTCGTGAGAAATACATGATTTCCTGGAGAAATATCAAGGGTGCCAACAATTTCGGCCATGACTGTAAATATTGTATAATAAATCTCCCACAGTCTCCTAGGGAAGCATACTGAAAATCTTCCTCGACCCCCTATTTACCTTACCACACAACTTCAACATCTGAACTAACATGAACACCTGAAATACGACATCCGATCTCTGATATACGTGTCCTAAACTCCATTAAACCACACCAAGTCGCTGTTAGATATACAGTTATCAAACAATACAGCAGGAGACAATGCTCAATAATAATAGTAAATGGCGTAGAGCAATTTTGTGATCAGTAAACTCACAATAAAATATTCTAGAGCTGCAAACAATACTGTTAATACTGTATGATGCCTAACACACTTAAACCCTTCCAAGAGGTAGACATTTGCATGCTGGAAATTTTCGCTTAACTTCCGATGCATTCATTCATTGAAGAATTACATTTCGCCATATTCGGTATGTTGAACCGATTTCTTTTTTGGACTTAGTTTTGTATCTTCAGCATCCATTATGTATATTCATCGGTCTGGGTGGATTTGAAAAATTTTGCAGTTTTTTCTGCTATGTAATTGATATATTATCGAATTGGGCCGATTTGAATTGGAAGGATTTCATATTTTGGATGCTAGTCCAAACCACCAAAAGAAATAGTATGAGCTCATTGGACAATATCAACTTGTGTCATGTGCATCCAAATTAATGAATGAAACGAAATGCAGATCCATTTGCTATCTGAATCCAAATTATCAAACAAATTCAAAAATTTTATTCATTTCCCCATGGCCTCGAACTACCGTTGCATCATGTGATGTCATCCGAATAAAACAAATGCATAAGTTAATTCATTATAATTCATCATATAGTTCATTATAACTTTTTTTTTCAGGTTTGTTGCCATTTGTTTCTGTGTCCATTCAGAGATTCGTATACATCCAAATTTAGAAAAATGACATTTTTGTATGTAAAAACCAAAAACATTGCATATGCAGGGGCGGACTGACCATTCGAGCACTCGGGCAATGCCTGAGGGCCCAGGGTCAGTAGGGGGCCCCATGAAATGCCCCTGGTACCTTTTTTATAGGCTTTTTTGGGTGTGTTTTGAGTGTGGGCAAGGGCACTCAAAACACAGGCATGGTCCCCTATTGCCCGAGGTCCCCATGATATGTCAGTCCACCCCTGTGCATATGTCTGCTAAGAGTTACCCTCATTTTTGTATTCATACAATTCTTGCAACTTGCAAAACTTTCAATATAAACTATTCAACCGGAAAATTTTATTTGATCGCATTTTATTTGAAAGCACCTGAAAGCAAACTGTGCCTTGATTTGATCCAGAGGTTCATGCTATGCACATTAGCCCTAAGTATTTCAAGTATTTCCTTTTCACTTTATCAAATGACTGAATGTTACATAAAAGGTGCACCTCAGTGTGCAAGGACAGACTGGATACACAGCAGGATTCTCACAAACTCCAAAGTTTTGGTCCCATTAATGACACCTAAAGCAAGGATTAATAGGCCATTTTAACCAAGTGTCACCGGCTAATAACTGGTAACTGCATTATCAGCAGTTGGGGTCACATTGAGGCTTGCTCTTACCGATGACATGTTGTTGGGATTTTATTGCAGCACAAGGAAGAGCGCAAACACTTCTCAAAGTAATAATTAGGTCATACAAAAAAATATTTCTAAAAAAAAATACATACAATAAAAAATGTAAAAAATGTAAATGAACAAAGGTCTTTTTGCTGTGGGGGTGAAAATCTCAGGTATGCCTTTCACTCCTCACCTTAAGACTACCTCGGGCACCTGTCAAAAAGAAGTATTTTCATGCCAAAAGCCCAAAGGCTACTAGGCAGAGTTACAAAATAAAAAGTATTTTCTTCCAGCATACATGAAGGTTTTAATTAACCTATGAATGGTGTTTTTTACCATCTGCTTGTGACAAGGAAAACATGATTAATTTATAAAGTGTAACATAAAAAAGTATAAAGAAAAAAGCACATGTAAAATTTAGGGAAAAAGAGATATAGATATACACTCAACGGCCACTTTATTAGGTACACCTTGCTAGTAACGGGTTGGACTCCCTTTTGCCTTCAGGACTGCCTTCATTCATCGTGGCATAGATTCCACAAGGTGTTGGAAACATTCCTCAGAGATTTTTGGCCTTATTGACATGATAGCATCACGCAGTTGCTGCAGATTTGTTGGCTGCACATCCATGATGCAAATTTCCCGTCCCACCACATCCCAAAGGTGCTCTATTGGATTGAGATCTGGTGACTGTGGAGGCCATTGGAGGCCATTGAACTCATTGTCATGTTCAAGAAACCAGTTTGAGATGATTTAAGCTTTGTGAGATATTGCATTATCCTGCTGGAAGGAGCCATCAGAAGATGGGGACACTGGCACCCGGGGTGGTCTTCTGCTGCTGTAGTCCATCTGCTTCAAGGTTCAACGTGTTGTGCATTCAGAGATGATATTCTGCATACCTTGGTTGCAACGAGTGCTTATTTTAGTTACTGTTGCCTTTCTAATATGCCACTCACTGGATATTTTCTCTTTTTGGAAGCATTCTCTGTAAACCCTAGAGATGGTTGTGCATGAAAATCCTAGCAGATCAGTAGTTTTTGAAATACTCAGACCAGCTTATCTGGTACCAACAACAAGGCTACTTCAAAGTCACTTAAATCCCCTTTCTTTCCCATTCTTATGCTCAGTTTGAACTTCAGCAAGTCATCTTCACCATGTCTAGATGCCTAAATGCATTGTGTTGCTGCCATGTGATTGGCTGATTAGCAATTTGTGTTACCAAGCAATTGAACAGATATACCTAATAAAGTGGCCGGTGAGTGTATATAGATCAGCAATTCCCAACCTATTTTTATGTGCGCCCCCTTTTAATGTCCCCAGGCATATCAGTCTGCCTTTACATCAGACGTCCCCCATCATGTCAGAGGTCCATCTATCACATCAGGAAGGCCCTCTTCACATCTGAGGTACCCCATCATGTCAGAGGTCCCCCCATCCTATCAAAATCACCCATCACATCATAGGTCCTTCTCATGTCAGAGACCCCCAATAAATGAGAGTCCCCATCACATCAGAGTTGCCCCATCACAGAACCCCCCAATCATACAGTCCCTCCATCACAGAGCTCCTAGTCACAGAGTCCTCCCATCACAGAGCCCCCCTTCCAATCACAGTACCCCCATCACAGAGCCCCCAGTCACAAAGACCATTGCCTTCACAGAACCTCCAAATCACACACTTCACATGAAAACCTTACCTTTTGGCTCCACAGCATGGCAAAGGGTGAGATGTGGCGAAGGTCTGAAAGATGGGGGACTTCTGTCCTCTCCTGAAAGTTAAGGTCCTGCATGCCACCTTCTTTGAATCAGAGTCATGGCCCAAGAGCATCAACGGTTGTGATGGTGCTGGCGACCAGCTTGCGGCTCCCCAAGGGAAATCAGATGGCCCTCTGGTTGAGAAATACTGATATAGATAGCAACCAAGTCTCTAATACACCATATATTCATTTAAATCCCAGTTGAACTTTCAGTTTAAATCTGCAATGATTTTCAGGTACATCAAAACAAAAGGTCTGCAAAATCTAAAGCCTTATTCGCATGGCAAAAATGTGTGAGGTGCAGCAGGAGTGCTTCGGTTGAATTTTGCTGGAAGTGCAGGTGGATGCACATAGTGGATGCAACCGCTTCAGCTGTAGAAAGCAATGACAATTTGAAAGTGGATGCAGCCATCCACCAGTCTTCATATGTAATCACACATGGAGCACATATGGTTAGGTACAGATGACCACCTCTGGATGCAAGCTATTTGTGTCCAGGGGCGATCATTTGTCCATAACCACAGGTAAATGCTCCATGTGCGATTATATCTGAACCCCGGCAGACAACTGTGGCCGCCTCCAGTTTGTCATTGCTTTGTACAGCTGGAGCGGTTGCAACAATCTGCATCCACCTGTACATCCAGCCACAGGAATCTGCTAGATTCTTGCCAAACTCACATATTTTGCCATGAAAATGAGACCTTACAGTTGCTTTTCTTTAGAAAGCAGTGACAATCTTAGTAGAAAAGCCTGTCTCCTGCCAGCAGCCTCCAAGAAGGACCCTTGCTCTCTGTGTGGAAGCAGTGGTCTCTCTGCAGATGTCCAACACACCCCTTACTGAGTCAAAGTTAGAACTCAGGAAACATGAGCTTTGCTGTTTGCAGATAGGTCCCGGGTGTGTCACTCATCTACAGAGAGACTACTGTTTCCACACAGAGGGCAAGGTTACTTCTCTGCAGCATGCTGGTAGGGGAGGACTCTTCTTCGCAGGCTGTGGCTGGTTTTTTTTTAAAAAAAAGGAACTGGAAGACTTTTCATTTTGATGCAGCTGGAATGTATTTAACTGACTTAACCACTTGCCTACCAGGCACTTATACCCCCTTCCTGCCCATGCCAATCTGAATGACAATAGTGCGGTCATGCAACACTGTACCCATATGAAATTTTTATCATTTTTTCATACAAATAGAGCTTTCTTTTGGTGGTATTTACTCTGGGTGTTTTATTTTTTGCGCTATAAACAAAAAAGAGCAGAAAAAAAGTTTTCTTTGTTTCTATTATAAAATTTTGAAAACAAGTAATTTTTCTCATTCACCGATGTGCGATGGTGAGGCTGCACTGATAGGCAGCAATGATTGTCACTGATGGGCACTGATAGGCAGCACTGATGAGATGGCACGGATAGGCGGCACGGATAGGCGGCACGGATAGGCGGCACTGATAGGCAGCACTGATGAGCTGGCACTGATTGTCGGCACTGATGGGCACTGACTGACAGCACTGACTGGTGGCACTGCTGGGCACTGACTGGCGGCACTGCTGGGCACAGCTGGGTGGCACAGCTGGGTGGCACTGATGGATGGCACTGCTGGGATGCACTGATGGGCACTGGTGGGTGGCACTGGTGGGCAATGATGGGCACAGGTGGGTGGCACTGCTGGGCACTTCTGGGCGGCACTGGTGGCGACTGATCATCAGGGCGCTGATCATCAGTGCCCTGATGATCAGTGCCGATCTCTCCTCTGATAACTGCTGGTTCTCTGCAGTACTTTCCTCACGCTGTGACAGCGTGAGGAAAGTGCAGCAGATAACTGACATTTGCATTTCCTGGTGATCAGTGTGTCATTGGACATGGCTGATCACGTGGTAAAAGGCCACTGTGATTGGCCTTTTACCATATCACGTGATCAGCTGTGTCCATAGGACACAGCGATCACAGAGATTGCCGGGTGTGTACCCCCTCATATGACGCCCTCCCAGCACTGGCCAGCCACAGTGAAGCTGTCATTCAGCTATCTGCAGTCAGCAAGTGGTTAAACAGAATGTTCAGTTGGACCACCACTTTACATCTGCCTTATAGCAGTTTTCCTACTACAAGGCAGCTCTCCTGTGCAAAATCATATATATATACAGTATATATATATATATATATATATATATATATACATGATTTTACACTTCCGTCTCACAGGGGCGCACGTGTGCCACCGGCGGATCACTTCTGCTGTTAGCTGTGACAGCAGAAGCCGATCTGCGAGTCTCAATGAACGGATCTACACCGGCACCCACAGATCATTGGGCAGAGAGGAAAAACAGAGCTGTGCCTATATTTATATTTGGGTACAGTGTTGCATGACCGAAAAATTGCCCGGTTAGGAAGGGGGGGGGGTAAATGTTCCGGAGCTGAAGTGGTTAAAGAGACCCTGTCACAACTTAATTGAAATAAAAAAAAACTGCATGGGAAAGAAGACTTTTATTACCCACCTGTCCTTTTGCCTGTACTGCAGATGTCCAAGCTTGCGTCTAAACTGCTGCACCTCTTGAAAGTGATCCGTGTTCGGATCACTTTACAGAGGTACTTGACAGGTAGTAGGGAGGCAATATCACCTTCTGTTGTAACCTTGTAAATGGCGCACCAACGCGCTGCAAGTGAGTCCATTTCACGCAGTTACATGCAGTTAATGGGCATTTGCAGTGTGTCCCCATTCGCTTGAATGGGTCACGTTCATTTGCAGTACTGCCAGCTGAATGCAACATTTTCATCACTGACACTAAGCAAAGCATTGTGACTATAGCATATGAACTCTCCTGTCCACTGCCTTTGCAGCTTAAGAGGGTGGTGGTTATGGGGTGCTAAAAATGTGCCTCAGTCACATGTTTTTAATGCCCCCAACTGCAACTCTAAATGAGCCCTTATAGAAGAATCTGCTACATCCAACGCTTTATTCCTGGTCGTTGATGTGCATTGTAGTTTCAATACAGGCAGCAGGACAAGTGGATATCAAAATATATATTTTACATGCAGTCTTTTTCATTTGAATTTAGGCAGTGACAGGGTTTCTTTAACAGAACCAATGATAAAAAAAAGCAAAACGAATGCTTTGCTATATGCAATAGTTTCCACGTTTCTGACATGGAGCAAGGATGTGGATCAGGAGGACTTCACTGGCTGCACATATGTCTTTGATCATTGACTAACAAAGTTAGAGCCAGCCAGGCAACCAGCATTTTCAAAAGCAACCCACAAATGACATTCTCTGTGTTTTTTTTTATTAGGAGAGGTTTTCTTTAAGAACATGTGGCTCTATAGGAAGTGAATATGTAGTGCTGTCTGAAATAGTTGTACTCATGGATGTCCTTGGGTTACATATACAATTTTTGTTATTAGAGGCAGGAAGGGGTAAAAGGTTGTGGGAGTTATGCAGAACATAGAATGGCATAATAAAGTTTTGCCAAGAAATAATTATATAGAAAATGACATTTATATCTGTACCGGAATATTTAAAAAGTCATTGTTAGGAATAGTTTCCTGTCAGCAATGCCTGGAATTGTAATAAGGCTGCCCTGTGCTGTTAAGGGTCACATCACAGTGATACCATTTGACGTGCCGGTACATGGGAATGCTAACTTTCCAACACTCCTGAAAAAAATTTTGATTTCATCCCTCAGCTACAGTAATCGCGGTCCAATCTAGAGCGACACACCCATAATTCTACACACGCGGAGCTCATATAAGAAAACTGTTTAAAACCCACTCCTTCTTCCAGTAATTGTACTAAATTCTCAGACCCCATCCAATTTATCAAACAATATGAAACATTTCTTGTACCACTTTTACCGAGCATTTGCTACAATATGAGATTCAGTTTAAAGGGTGAGTCCATCAAAATTCATATTTTCAGTTTGTATCTCTGCACTGGGTTCCGGGGTCTGCGCACCTGCTATGGCCATCATGATGGGTTCCACTCTCCCTGTTGGATCCGTTGGTTATTTCACATCATCAGAATGTAACAGGAGTAGCTGGAACATGCAAAGGTGGGCATGAACACTCAACACTCCCAGGTGGACTGGAGTAGAGTCTGGTATTATGTCAGGGAGATATTATTGTTGGACTATCCAGACACATAAGAAGCCAGGGACTGACTTAGATTCTATCAATCAGAAAAATATCATCTTTGGGAATTGTCCCAATTTTTCTATCTTAACCTGTAAGCCACAACTGCCCTCCCCAGTAGAAGCATGACTAAAGGATTGATCCTTCGACTCGTACAATAATGACACAGACTGCGTGACATGGGTTTTAAATGGCCACAGCAGGCAGTTTATCAACCAATGAATAAATAACATCACAATAAACATAATAATAATAATTCAACAATGGAATTCTACCAATGCAACCTGCAAGGGGTCTTTGGGTGTCCTTAAAGTGATTCTAAAGGTTTTTTTCTTTTTTTGTAAAATAAAAAACATGTCTGTACTTACCTACTGTATGCAGTGGTTTTGCACAGAGCAGCCTGGATCCTCCTCTTCTCGGGTCCCCCGCTGGCTCTCCTGTCTCCTGCAGTCTGTTGGGTGCCCCCACAGCATGCAGCTTGCTATGGGGGCACCAGCTGCTCCGTGTGTCCATTCACACACAAAGCCGTGGCTTGGCCCCAACCCCATCTCTCCTCATTGGCTGACTGGCCATGATTGACAGCAGCAGGAGCCAATTGCTCCCGCTTGCTGTCTCAGCCAATGAGGAGGCAGAGACCCGGGACAGCCAAGGCTCGCGATGGATCGTGATGGGGCTCAGGTAAGTTTTGAGGGGGCTGGGGGGGGGCACTGCTGCACGCAGAAGCCTTTACAACCACTTTAAGGCACAATTTTAACTATAATCTTCCATGTCCTTAGCCGCGTTCCAACCGACAAGACATTACGACCTCACTCTTTCTTCCATTTTCCCCCAGGGGACCTAGCTCCTTGGAGAACCACCAGTAACCAAGGGACAGCACCATACCCTAGATGGGCCCCACAATTTTGTAACAATGCCATTGATCACTGACCCTCCCAAACACCCCCTGACCCACTAAGCTGCTGTGACAAGTGAACACAGAAATATAATTGCAGGTATTGTTAGTGCCTTTATTTTTATTTCAGTGTGTGTGTAACAAAGTCCGAAACACAAAATGCATGACCCAACCCAGAACAACCTCACTAACCCCAGATGCAAGGGTGGGCGGGGGGAAAGTTTCTTCTTCACCTGAACTTTCAGAATGAATATACAACCTATCCTGGCTGGACCACCTTGCTGCTGAACTCTGCCCCTCTGGCCTACAGATTCCAATCAGGTATTGATCGTTCCCCCTCCAATTTAAACTAACATAACTGACCCTTCCCTGACCATATTACTCCCTTAGTCATGCAGACCCTTTGTCCATTCTCTCTTCTCTGGGTCTCACTGTTCAGGTTACAGGGAGCATCCTTGTGTTGTTCCTCTGCTCAATGCTACAGTACACTCGACAAGGCTCAGCCACCAACCCTCCTCAAAAATACTGAAGATTAATTGTAATCCACCAGATAGTTTCATATATCTTTTGAAGGCTTAAAGTGGTTGTAAACCTCAGACATGAAATATGAACATAGCATATCCCTCTTTAGTGAGTATTTCACTCCAGCGCACTAAGTGTCCTTTCTGTCTGCTGCCTCATTCCTCTGCATGAGTCACTTATGACAAGTTTTCCTGACACCAAGAGAAAAAAAGATGACAGGGGAGGGACATCCAGCAGATTGACAACCTCAGCTCTGTTCCTGTGAACTGTGTAGAGGAGGGTTTGTCTCTTCCCTCCAATCAGCTCTCAGTGCTCTCTTCACTGATGTAACTTCAGCTCTCCGCCCCCTGCTTATTCAGAGCTGAGAGTTCCTGTGTAATTTATGCAGTTTGAATGGGTGTAGGGGAAAGTTGACTATAGATAAACAGGTACAACTTATGTAGGAGGATTTGTTTGATTATTATTATTATACGGGATTTATATAGCGCCAACAGTTTGCTCAGCGCTTTACAATATAACGGGAGACAATACAGCAATAATACAGTTCAATACAAGAGGAGCTTACAATCTAGGAGGGAGGGGTTAGTGGTACAAAAGGTAATAACTGTGGGGGATGGACTGGTAGGAAGTGTAGAAGATTCCATTATTAGCTGAGGGCAGGATAGGCTTCCCTGAAGAGATAGGTTTTCAGAAATCGCCTAAAAGTGAGCAGAGTAGGCGATAGTCTGATAAATTGGAGTAGAGAGTTCCAGAGGATGGGGGAAGCTCTGGAGAAGTCCTGGAGATGAGCACGGGAGGAGGAGACAAGGGAGCTAGAGAGCAGGAGGTCTTGTGAGGAGCGGAGAGTGCGGTTTGGGTGATATTTGGAGACAAGATTGCTGATGTAATTTGGGGCAGAGTTATAAATGGCTTTATATGTTATAGTTAATGTTTTGAATTTTATCCGTTGGGCAATGGGAAGCCAGTGGAGGGATTGGCAGAGAGGGGTGACAGATACAGAACGTTAGTAAGGTGGATGAGTCTGGCAGCAGCATTCATGATAGACTGAAGAGGGGATAGCCTGCGATGAGGTAGGCCAATGAGGAGGGAGTTACAATAGTCAAGGCGAGATATAACAAGAGAGTGAATAAGTTGCTTAGTGGTTTCCGAGGTCTTGGAGATGTTGCGGAGGTGAAGTCTACATGATTTGGACAGCTCTGTGTATCACTTGAAAACAGTCACTTCACTGTATACATGTAAGAGTTTCCAACCACTTTAACTGATGAGATCTCTGCACTGGGTTCCCAGGTCTGCACACCTGCTATGGCCATCACGATGGGTTCCACTCTCCTTGCTTCTGTTAGTTATTTTATTTATTCAGAATGTAGCAGAAGTAGCTGGGACACACAGGTGGATGGGAATACCCAAAACTCTAAGGTGGACAGGAACAGAGTCTGGTATTATGGCAGGTGGATCTAACTGTTGGAGCATCCTGTAAGAGCCCGGGGACTGACTCAGACCACCAGGTTTAATCCATAAGTAATATATCATCTTTGGGTGAACTGACCCAAATTTCTGTCTTATCCTGTAAGCCTTAACCACCATCAACAATAAAAAGAGCTCAGTTTATAAGGAATATTCTTGTGTTGTTTCATTGCCAATGTTACAAAACAAGACTCGGCCACTGACCTTCCTCCAAAATTAATACATCAGTTTTTAGTAGATGCTGAAGAATTATTGGAGTCCACCAGACAGTTTCTTATATCTCTTGAAGACTCGACTGATGAGATTCCTGCACTGTTAAACCTGCTGTGGGCATCATGAGGGGTTCCACTCTCCCTGCTGGATTTGTTAGTTATGTTATATAATACAAATGTAATAGGAGTAGCTGGAACACGCAAAGGTGGTTGTGAACACCCAAGACTCCCAGGTGGACAGAAATGGAGTTCTATCTATATGTAAAATATCATATTTGGGTCAACTGAAGCTAATTTCTGTCTTATTGTAGGACATAACCACTATCACCAGGTTAGAAGGAGCATCCTTGGGCTATTCCTTTGCCCAATGTTACAGGATACACAAGACAAGACTCAGCCAGTAACCATAAAGTAGATCTAGACCAGATAAGTAAAAGCTCATATAAGCTTTAATATGTTGATAACAGTATGCCACTGGGCATACTGAGGCTATGTGGTTAGCACTGCACCCTAGCAGCTCTAGGATCATTGGCTCAAACCCCAACCATGGCACTCCCTGCCTGGAGTTTGCATTGTCTCTCTGTGCATACATGGGTTTCCTCTGGGTACTCCGGTTTCCTCGCACACCCGAGAGACATACTGGTAGGTTAACTGGCTTCTGTTTAAATTTGTCCTAGTATGTGTATGAATGTGAGCCAGGGACCTTAGATTGTACACCCCTTCAGGGTTAAGGACTGATGTGAATGTACAATACTGTATATATGTAAAGTGCTGCGTAAATTGATGGCACTATATAAGTAACTGTCATAAATAAAAATCATAAATTTTTTTTTATCAGTCTCTTTAAAATATGTATCTCCTGGCTGAGACTGTAAGCAGCCATATGACACACATTGGGCAAGCGTGGTCCGCCATCATTATAATCAGGAAGCTAGTCCAGAGAAATGTAGTCTGTTTTGGAGAGCATGTAGACAGAAAGTGGCTGAAAAGAAGCTAGAGGAGATCAGCAGCTTTAGCAAACTAAATGTCATCCAGTTCATGTTTTAGGTTTCTATGGTAGTCAGCCTTTGTGGAACGCCAACCTGGGGTTTCCCAGGCACGGAGTCTAAGTCCCAGACTGATTCTTCACCAGGGCCCCTGATCATGGGAATGGACTTGCAGCAAGCTGGAACCAGGCTGCGGCTCCCACATGATGATACGGATGTAGCACCCTCCTAGTTAGCTATGGGGAGCTTTAGTTCAAGTCTCAGCGAGGAGGGCTGAGTTGCAGCCTGGGTGTGATAGCCAGGTGGGTCAAATTTAGGTCAGAAGCTGACAGGCTCTGCAGACTAGCTCTCTGAGACTTCCCCCCTGTACTAGAACTTTGGAGAAAGATCTAGAAGCAGTGGGCAGAGGTAAGGGTTGGCTAGTCTGTACTCTTGGGGGATACTGGCCAATCCCCAAAAGAAGGTTTAACAAGGGGCCAGGACAGCCCTTAAGAATAACTGAGCCTGCTTAGGGAGGGAGAGTTTGAGTGGAAGATGAGGACATGCGGCCGAAGAGCAGGAGCCTGGGAGGGGCCCAGATGGAGAGAGGGGCTCACCTACAGGCAGTGGAGCTTGGAAGGAGGGAAGCTCAGGACTTCACCGGCCCCCAAAGCAGGGACTACCTGTGCAGCAGGGAAGGAGCCACCTAGCGAGGGTGCCTGGTAGCAGCCACCAACCCACCAGCAGTAGAGAAGAAAGGACTGAGTGAGTAAACCTGCACCCCCTGAGCCAGTAAGAGGAAACTGGCACTCTAGTGGCTAACTGAATTATTTTTTTTACCCAGGACTGTTCACACTGCAGTGGAAGGCACTGGATCTCCTGCCCAGGGATAAACCCAGTACAGCTGGATGAGGAGAAGATTCATCTGGGGTCTGGGGTGGTACTACAGGAGATTCTGGCTAGCTCTCCACAACAGCCTGTTTGCTGCAATGACTTGTACATAGTTGCTAAGGAGTTTGTCTTCTGTTGCCATTACCCTTGGGCATCCCACACACCCCTTACGCCATCCAAGTTCAATTCCCCTAATAAAAATTAAATTAAAAAACAAGCCCAAGGTCTGGTTACTGTCTCCTAATGCAAGTCTGAATGAGAAAATGTGTGTTGCCTGGCTGTGCAGGACTATAGGGGGACCCAAACTTCAGTGACTCCTAGTTGGGGTAGTGCTACATGGAGACCGCTTGCACATGCAGAGTGCAGATGGCAGAGGATCCTGGAAACAAGCTGAGGTCAGGGCAGGCGGCAGACAAACACAAATGGAAGACAAATCCAGAGTTGGTACACGGGAAGTCAGAAACTGAATACATGAAATACTGAGTAAACAGGAGTTTAGAGAGCTAGGAAGCTACTCAGGCAAGGTGGGTTGCACTGAGCATGTATTATATAGGGAAGCAAACTGGGAACCAGGCCAGGAAGTGATAGAAGAGAAAGAAATTAAAACCCACAGTATAGTAGGTGATGCCCATAGGTGAACACAGAAGCCAAACAACACATGTGAAAAGAATCACAGGTCTAACAGAAGCACTGCAGCAAGCAGGTAAGAATTACAAAGGCAAGGCACTGCAGGCTAAACCATGACATAATGTCCAAATATCTGTCCAGTTTTTAGATTTTCTATAATCTAAGCCTTAGGAGCATGATACAATATTTCAAGACAGCATTTGTGTTTTTTTTTAAATGTAGCACCTCCTAGTGCAGCTGGGGGGAACTAGACCCTAGTGGTTAGTCAGGAGCTGGATAGCAGTTCAGGTGTGATAGCCAGAGGGGTCAAATTGTGGTTAGGGCTGAGAGACTCTGCAGGCTAGCCCCTTTGGTATTTCCCCCTGATCTGAGGCCTTGGAGGCAGTGGGTAGGTCTGAGGAGTGGCTGGCTACACTCTTGAGGGACCTCAGCCAATCCCCAAAAGAAGGCTTGACAAGTGGCTGGGACTTCCTTAAAAGTGTAGGAGCCTGCTCAGTAGCAGGAGTGTGGTGGGGAGGACAGGAGAGTGGAGTGTGAAGAGTCAGGTGGAAGATGTGAGGCTGGAGGAAGGATGCTGCCAGGAGGTCTAGTGGAACGAAGCCTACCTGCAAGCCTGGAGTTGGAAAGAAAGAAAACTCGGGACTGAGCGAAGACCATCTGTATGGCAGGGAAGGAGCAGCCCAGCTGATAGGACTGGTGTCAGCAGCCATCCAGCAAGTGGTACAGGAGCAGATCTGAGTGAGTACACCTGGACTCCCTGTGCGGATAGGGGAAGGAGCACTCTGGTGGGAAACCAGATTGGCCCCATACTAGTGACTGTTTACCTCATCTAAAGGGACAGGAGCCAGATCCCCTGCTCAGGAAGAAAGTCTTCAGATCGCTGAGTGAAGAGGAGTTCATCTAGGGTTTGGGGTGGTACAACTAGGAGATGCTGCTACATAAACATTTTTTTTGTCTTTGCCTATTTGCAAACATTTTTAATTAAAACAAAAAGGGTTATGAATGATATGACCAGACTGTGACATATGGTGGACCAGTCTTGATACTTCCTGAAACACTTTCCAGCCAAAGATTGTGAAACATACTCCCTTCTGCCTTGTTCAGCACACTTCAAGTTCTGTCTGTTAAGATTCATTTTAGGAACAAAACTGAACTTCATGAAGATGGACAGACTATCACAGAAGAATGGAAAGTGACACACAGTCAGACAAAGACAGGCACAGGCCAAATAGACGAGACTGACATCAACATACAAGGCCTGAGAGAAATTGACAGTTTTACAGACTGATGGAAAAAAGCATCATGATACATAGATCTATAAAGGAAGATAGACGAGACAGTGAACCTCAGGACAGTCAATTAAGTACATACCAATAATAGCACTGGAGACACATTCCTTTCAAGATGGTAGTGTCCTAGCATGTACCAGTTAAAGGAAACATATTTCATGTCATGCTACATTGCTGTCAGCTATACATGTCCAACCTAACAGAGCGAACAGAAGAAACCTTGATTACCATGCTGGCCATACAAGAAGAGATCTTCAAATGATTATATTGAAAGGTCAGACATTTGCCCTTTTTTGTTACAGCTGTTGCACCTACAAACTAATGCAACTTATATGGGCTATTTTTCATATACTCACAGGGAAAGGACAATGCCCTGCTCTGTGGACAAGGGGGAATAATATATATACCTTTAAATTATTTTGAAAACTCTGATGACATATCAGTGATATTAGAAAAAAAATACATCATCTTTTACTTCTGTCCAGGATGCAACTGTGTGGGAACATAGGGTATAAGTGCAGGCCCAGGAGGTCTTAAGGACCAAAGTATGAGGTCTTAAGGACCAAAGTATGAGGTCTTAAGGACCAAAGTATCACTGCTACCCAATGTATGTTCATGGTTCAATTTGTACATAATAAAGTAGCATCCCCCCCTCTATCTTCAGTTCCATCCATTCCTCCTGCTACTTGAGTTTCCAGGAGGTTTATTTTGTGATATATATATATATATACTGTATAGATAGATAGATATCTAGATATAGACACACAGTTGTGCTCAAAAGTTTGCATACCCTGGCAGAAATCGTTACAGTTTGGCATTGATATGGAAAATATGACTGATCGTGCCAAAAAAAGTATTTTATTTAAGGACAGTGATCATATGAAGCCATTTATTATCACATAGTTGTTTGGCTCATTTTTAAATAATAATAATAATAATAATAATAATAATAATAAAAGAAATCACCCAAATGTCCATGATCAAATGTTTGCATACCCTGGAATGTTTGGCCTTGGTACAGACACACAAGGTGACACACACAGGTTCAACTGGCAATTAAAGGTTAATTTCTACACATCTGTTGCTTTTTAAATTGCAGTTAGTGCTCGAGTATAAAAAGTCAATGATTTTTTTAGCTCTCAGGTGGATGCACTGAGCAGGCTAGATACTGAGGCATGGGGATGGGGATCAGAAAAGAACTGTCAAAAGATCTGCATAACAAGGTAATGTAACTTTAAAAAGCTGGAAAAGGATATAAAAAATACGTTCAAAGTCTTGAATATGGCAGTCAGTAGTGTTCAATCACTCATTAAGAAGAGGTAAATTCAGGGATCTCTTGATACCAAGCCAAGTATACGTTGACCAAAAAGGATTGCAGCCACAACTGCCAAAAGAATTGTTCAGGATACAAAGAAAAACCCACAGATAACCTCAGGAGAAATACAGGCTGTTCTGGAAATAGATGGTGTGGTTATTTCAAGTAGCAAAATACAACAATACTTGAAGAAAAATGAGCTGCATGGTCGAGTTGCCAGAAAGAAGTCTTTACTGCACCAATGCCACAAAAACTCAGTGATTCATGTCAAGGTGTTGTCGGGCACATTGTAACTGGGCTTTTTTGTGGCATTGGTGCAGGAGATAATAAATTGCTTCATATGATAACTATACCTAATTAAAAGACAGGTTTTTGGCATGACCAGTCATTTGTTCAATAATTCCAAAATGTCATGATTTCTGCCAAGGTATGCAAACGTTTGAGCACAAATATATATATATATATATATATATATACACACAGCTTACAATCTAGGAAATATATATACATATACTCATATACATTCACACACACACACACACACACACACTACTGGGCAGGGGGAGACTGACCATTTGGAAACTCGGGCCCGGGGTCAGTAGGGGGCCTCATGAGATGCCCCTGGTACCTTTTTCATAGGCTTTTTTGAGTTTGGGCAAGGACACAGGGGACCCATGATCCCCTATTGCCCAGGGGCCCCATGAGTTGTCAGTCCGCCCCTGCTACTGAGCAAAAGGTTTAGGCAGGTGTGAACAAATGAAAGAAAGCTTTCAGAAATAGAAGTGTTAGTTTATTTTTTATCAATTAACGAAATGGAAAGTAAATGAACAGAAGGGAAGTCCAAATTAAATCAATATTTGGTGTGACCACCCTTTGCCTTCAAAACAGCATGAATTCTTCTAGGTACACATACACAGTCTTTGAAGGAACTCAGCAAGTAGGTTGCGCCAAACATTTTGGAGAACCAACCACAGATCTTCTGTGGATGTAGGCTGACTCAAATCATTATATGTCTTCATGTAATCCCAGACAGAAGCAATGATGCTGAGATCAGGGCTCTGTGGGAACCCAACCATCACTTCCAGGACTCTTTGTTCCTCTTTACACTGAAGATAGTTCCTAAAGATATTGGCTGTATGTTCGGGGTCATTGTCCTGCTGCAGAATAAATTTGGGGTCAATCACATGCCTCCCTAATGGTATGGCATGATGGATAAGTATCTGCCTGTATTTCTCAGCATTGAGGACACCATTGATCCTGACCAAGTCTCCAAAACCATGTTTCACTGTTGCCCGCTCTACAGCCCTTGGCAAACTAACTACCTCCTGCTACAGCTATATATTTTAGATTTTGACACATCAATCCAGACCATCTGCTTCTCTGTTTCCCATGTTTTTGTGCATAGTTGAATCACTTAGCCTTGGTGCTAGGTGCTGTATGCAAGCTGAACAAATAGCCTTACATGGTAGGATATACAGTACACTCACTGGCCACTTTATTAGGTACACCTGTACAATTGCATGGTAAGACAAATTGTTAATCAGCCAATCACATAGCAGCAACTCAATGCATTTAGGCATGTATACATGGAAAAGACGACTTGCTGAAGTTCAAACTGAGCATCAGAATGGGAAAGAAAGGGGATTTAAGTGACTTTGAATGTGGCATGGTTGTTGGTGCCAGATGGGCTGGTCTAATTATTTCAAAAACTGCTGCTCTTCTCGGATTTCCACGCACAACCATCTCTAGGGTCTACAGAGTATGGTCCAAAAAAGAGAAAATATCCAGTGAGCGACAGTTGTGTGGACGTAAATGCTGTGTTGATGTCAGAGGAAAAATTAGCAGACTGGTTCCTGCGACATTCAGATGGTAGGTTCAGAATTTGGCGTAAAGAACACAAAAGCATGGATCCATCCTGCCTTGTATCAATGGTTCAGGCTGTTGGTGATGTTGTAATGGTGTGGGAGATATTTTCTTGGCATTAGCAAAGTGTACCTAATAAAGTGGCCAGTGACTGTAGGTATCTATGAGCATACAAGTACTGGATGCAAAGATGGCATAATACAATATGCTTCATTTCCTGGCCACTCCTGGTAAATCAGAATATATACCACTTATATTTCATCCAGATGTAACACCTTCCAGGTTAGCCATATAGCTGTTTGTTGTTTTCTTTTAGACAAAGGCTGAGTAGCAGCCTGCGATGAATCAGCCTGTGAGTGAGGTAGGAGTTCACTTCAGGACAGGCTGGGAGGCACTAACAGGTCATAGCTTCTGGAGCCCTCCCACTCTTCCAGAAACTTAGAGAACTTTCTGGAAGAGGGGAGGATTCCTAGATCTGCATGTTTGAGGGACCCTGGCCAATCCCCTGGCAGAAGGCTGGACATGGTGTACAGGCAAACCTCAAAAGTGGCAGAGCCTGTGCAGCAGGGTTAGTGTGTCAGGTGGAAGATGGACGGAAAGGAAGGTTAGAGTGAGGAGCCTGGGAGGGGGCCCAAGGGAGGGGATCCCACCTGCAGGCAGAATACTGGAAGTGAGGATCTCCTGTCTCATTGACTCCATGGTAGGACGGCCTGTGACGCAGGGAAGGAGCCAGCCCAGCATAAGGCCTGAAGATAGCCACCAACCCACCAAGCAAACAGGGAAAGACAGAATGAGTACTCCTATACCCCCTCAGCCAGATAAGGGAAGAGGGTGTTCAGATGCAATACCCAACTAACCTTCATCCGGGGCTGTTCTAAATTTACAGTTTCTGGGCCCCCTTGCCCGGTGAATACCCTCAGGCAGCTCGGTGAAGAGGAGGATTCATCTTGGGTCTGAGGAGGTACACCAAAGAGCTTTGGATGCTCTTATAGGAGAGACTTTCTTTTGTCCACATTTTTGTACATAGTTGCTCTAAGTTGTCCTCATGTTTACAGTTTCCTTGGGCATTCTGTATACCCCTCAACCCCATCCCAGTTATTAAACCCCTTAAAAAAAAAAAATCACAAAACCAAGGTCAAGGACTTTTTATTGACCCCTGTGTTCAAAGTGTGGAAGAAAATGCGTGTTGCCTGGCTGTGTAGAGCATTAGGGGGACCCAAAACTCAGCGATTCCTAAGGGGGTAGTGCTACACAATGGAAGTGGCAATAATGAAATACATTTTAGGAAGGCAAGCCTGTAACCTGAACTATATAGTTCTTCCTCCTGAAGAGTAATTAGGGGGCGCTAAATCCACAGTCCTCCCGTAGATGTAGCTGTTACAATTCACAGGTGTGAATTCAGCTATAACATGTTAGTTTTTACCAGTATAATTATTAATGCTGACAGGAACTTGAACTGTTCTGCTCACCTCCACCTCCCACACTGCATTCCAGGAATGCCATATAGGCTGGAGGACAGCACCCTAATCACCCGGCCAAGCCATGTAGGAGCAGGAGCAAACCACAGCCATTATCTAGACTGCTCACCTGTCAATCAAAACACAGAGGAATGCATACTATTAGAATTAGTGTTTTTTTATTATTGTTATTATTATTACTATTATATAGGTAAGTACAAATATATATAACAATTCTGCTTTTCCTTTACTCTTTGATCAATAACTTGAGTCACATCAAATCATTTTTTCCGCAGATCCTCACAGCATCACAGGTAAAATAATTTAGCTGCAACATCTAAAGCAAATCAAAATCAGTAGATCACATATCATCATTTCTAAATCACATTATAATTATGGACATTCAATGATTAAACAAAAAAACACTGTTTCTGGGTACCCCCAGCCTTGAAAGCCTAGATCACATGATCTTAGTTCTTAGAAGCATTAAGTGTTTCATGTTGTTAGAGACTGCAGAGAGCAGGGGCGGACTGACAACTCATGGGGCCCCCGGGCAATAGGGGATCATGGGGCCCCTGTGTCCTTGCCCAAACTCAAAAAAACCTATGAAAAAGGTACCAGGGGCATCTCATGGGGCCCCCTACTGACCCCGGGCCCTCGGGCACTGCCTGAGTTTCTAAATGGTCAGTCCACCCCTGGCAGAGAGTCCACTGTTTTCTAACAGACAGATCCTGCCAGACAGACCACAGTTGGATAAGATGATTGGTAGGCCATACCATTGTGCAGCAGAATTGTGGCTAAATATATATAATTAGAAACTAACTATAAAGATGGCCATAGATGGATAGGGTTTTTTTTTGGATCAGTCAGCCGATTGACCGCATGTGCAAATCAAATAGACGTTTTCCAACATCCCCGTTTGAGAGAAGATGATCGCTAGATTGACTTCTGTCTAGTGGAAATGCACATAGATGGATTGAAATTGGTCCCTACTGAACCAGCCAAATTTTAATCCATCTATGGCCAGCTTAAGAAAAGGAGCCCAAAGTCCATGTTATAAATTACCCTATTTGTGCAACTAATACAATTTTGTAGTTGGTCTCTCTTTTAAAGCCCAACTCCGTTCGAGAGATGATTGCTAGATTGACTTCTGTCTAGCAGGAACGCCCATAGATGGATCAAAATTCATCCAGTCCCTGCTGAACCAGCCAAATTTCAATCCATCTGTCAGGGCTCCAGGGTATGACCATAGGTATGTGACTGACGCAGGGAAACGCAGACTTCAGATATGTTATAAACAATATAATTTATTAAAGACTAACAATACAAACATAAACGCAGTGCACCAAACCCCAAGCTAACACAAATACATACAAGGTGAAACAAACCCAAACCTAAACTGATACAGATACACAGGTACATACACATATAGGTATGAACAGGAGCCAGGCGCTGTGTAGTTTTGTGATAGAAATAATACACCTTGTATGGAGGTGTGCCTTTAATAAGTCATATGGTAAAACAATAATAAATAACCAGCCTGTGGCTTTAGGAAGCCAGGTTCCAAGATGGACGGCCCGTCCGCTCAGAGGGAAGCAGTGGCGTAGAATGCCTGTCAGTGCAGGGACCACGTTTACCCGACGTCCCAGCGTCCTGGATGACGTCACCACGATGTGGAGAGACGGAGGGGGGGAACTCTTGCTGGAGCCGCAGCTTTAGAAGGAAGAGGCCGGTTGCTGGGACAACATGTTTCGCGCGCATGCGCTTTGTCAAGTCTGTGAAAAGTCCAGCAATCGGCCATTTTATAGGAGACCTGCACGGCAGAAGGGGCCGGCTTAACAACCAATGGGATAATCAAAGGGATAATCAAGAGCAGACGGCTCGTCTCACAACAGGATCAGATTGCAATTGAAATATGAAAACACATTATAAGGACAGGAACAAAGTGTGATTAAAACCTAAATATGACCATATTAAAAACCTTTTGGGCTTAATTGTGTCAAAATGGCATGTGCAAGATTATCAAGGGGAAAAAAAAAAAATGGGGGGGGGGGGGAGGGAAGGCTGCTTAATGAAGCTTCATGGAAGCTTCATTAGCCAGCTGGATGAGTTCACATCTCAAAAACATTGCTGACAGCAATAAAACACAGGAATGGTGGGAAAGATTGTCAATAATCCTATTCATATCTATAACAGTGAATAGGAAAATTATCATTATATTGGTGCTAATAATATTCATAAATATAATAAAACTACATACATATTTTATAAAACAAACTTGCATAGGTATATATAATAAAACAATATAATGGAAAAATAAAATATACATATATATATATATATATACACATTAAACATTATGCAAGTTTGTTTTATAAAATATGTATGTAGTTTTATTATACTTTGTTCCTGTCCTTATAATGTGTTTTCATATTTCAATTGCAATCTGATCCTGTTGTGAGACGAGCCGTCTGCTCTTGATTATCCCTTTGATTATCCCATTGGTTGTTAAGCCGGCCCCTTCTGCCGTGCAGGTCTCCTATAAAATGGCCGATTGCTGGACTTTTCACAGACTTGACAAAGCGCATGCGCGCGAAACATGTTGTCCCAGCAACCGGTCTCTTCCTTCTAAAGCTGCGGCTCCAGCAAGAGTTCCCCCCCTCCGTCTCTCCACATCATGGTGACGTCATCCAGGACGCTGGGACGTCGGGTAAACGTGGTCCCTGCACTGACAGGCATTCTACACCACTGCTTCCCTCTGAGCGGACGGGCCGTCCATCTTGGAACCTGGCTTCCTAAAGCCACAGGCTGGTTATTTATTATTGTTTTACCATATGACTTATTAAAGGCACACCTCCATACAAGGTGTATTATTTCTATCACAAAACTACACAGCGCCTGGCTCCTGTTCATACCTCCCACAAACCGATGTGTTTTTACCATGGCAGCAGTGAGTTTTTTCCCCACCAATCATAGTTGACATATACCATTCACATACACATATAGAGCACAACGTGATCAGGCAGGCCGGGTTGATAACTATCAGGCAGGTAGGTACAGGAGGAGCAGGCGGAGAGAATGGTCAGGGTCACAAGCCAGGGATCAGAACAGGAGAAGTCAGCAGAGGTCAGGATCAAGCAGGGTCAGCAACAAGACAGGAACAGGAACAGGAACGCAGGTTTACAAGATACAGGGCCCAGGAAAAACACACACACACCAAGGCAAAGACTGCAGGTCTGGTCATCACTTAAATACACCTGCATAAGCAGTTTCAGGTGTTTGGCTGGCTGCAGGGTTGAGTCTTTGATTGCTGGGAGCACCCGCTGGCCAGCCCTGGTACTGCAGCCCACAAGGCAGGTGAGTCCCACCATTACTGGCAAGTCCATTCCTGACACCATCTATGGCCAGCTTAAGAAAAGGAGCCCAAAGTCCATATTATAAGTTACCCTCTTTGTGTAACTAATACAGTTTTGTAGTTGATCTCTTTTTTAAAGCCCAACTCCATTTAAAAAATACAGTTCCCAGTCCAAGTCAATTAAAAAAATTGCAGCTTCTACTGCAATACTAATAACTGATGTTATTCAACCTACTTCATGTAAGCCCAGGCCATCATATCTCATCATGTCAGCCTGGGCTCACAGTACTACTGTCTAGAATGGTGCCCACATGTAATTTTGAGCATTTAACAACCGCCCACCACTGATGCCAAACAGGAAGAGGAAGAATTTGAGTGTCACATAAATGGCCCAAAACTGCTGCATTTAAGTTATATATCCTGTGATATTTTTTTTTTTAAACAGATTTCAGAAAATTCTGGAATTGGGCTTTAAGTAGTAGTTTAAGACCCCCTGCATAGCCAGATTTACGTTCAAACTGATCTGAAACAAAAATAAAAATCCCCAAAAATACCTAATTTTAATAATAATAATAATTTTAAATCCATAGTCACTCATGATGCCCGCTAGCTCACCAAAAAAAGACAAAAAAAACCCACATTCCAATCCATATGACCAATCCCAAATGCTACACATAGTCAAATGACAGCTCCTTGAGCTGTCATCACCTATATAAGGGTAGGAGCAGAGATAGTGGTGACATCATTGCCCAAATGTGGCCATGGCCAATTTTAGGCAGTGTTATTGCCCAAACATGGGCATGTGGCCATATATAGGCAATTATGTAACCCCTCTGATCCCCGCTGGGGATTCCTGGCCATGTAAGTGAATGGGCCAACTGATGCCTATGGTTGGTAAGGATGTGGAAAGTGCATGTAACCACTGTTTCCTTAGCAACCACTGAAAGATGGAAGCTGTCACATTCATCCACAATGAATGCCCTAATGAACTGAACACTGAGCTCATCCCTACAAACAACAAGTCGATCAAAGTCAGAGGACCAAAGTCCATAGGAACTAAGGGTGAATCAGTGTTCCCTTCCATCACAGCATCACAAATAAAAAAAAATCTAATTTTGGGTGAAGAAAAATGTAGATTTGAGCTAAAAAAAGTTACTCCCTACAGGTAAATCAAATATTGCTGACCCTGCACCTTCTTGGGTAGAGTTACATGTTAAAATGTTGGCAGCTATGGTATGTGCTGAGCTGTCTTTATTGTTTTCTGAACTATGCATTTAAATAACTGTACAAACAAATATCTATAAACAGTCATGTTAAAAGGTAGATTAGCTAATTACATAAGTATAGGCAGACTGCTGCAGGAGTAGATACTTGCTATGTGGAACTTTAATAGAAGACCGAGTCTCAGCATGTCTGGATAGAGAGGTCTTCATTGTCAGCTTTGCCATGTAGACTTTCCTATGCCTATTAAAATGTTTATGACCCCAGCGTATCTTTCCCACATGCAGTCCCGGCATTCTTTATCTTGGCAGTAAATCAGCCATTTATTATATGTCCCCCAGTGCACATTTTACAATATCTTTATATGAAAGCATGATGGGGAGGTAAAGAAATGTATTCAAGTGGAAAATGACAGAGGGGGGAGAGAGATGGACAGGAAAAAAGGAGAGAGGACTGAAAAAAAGACAAAGATATGAGATGTTGTAGTGACAGGTGAAGATCAAATAGAGGCAAAGATCTGCAGAGATTACAGACGAATAGTTGAGACTTTACAAAATTATAAAGAACACAGGAAATAGTTAGTGAGATCTGAAAAACAGGATTATCTTTCAATCATATGGGGCATTTGCATGTCCATTGACACAGTATAGATGACTGCCAACTATAAAATGGAACTCCAGTCAAAACTTATCTCCCCAATTAGGACACAGCAACAAAAAACTGACAGACATTGTAACCATTACCTATGTCAGGCACCGGATCACCTTCTGGAAGCACTGTGGCTCCCACACCTGTAAGTTGTAGTTCCTAGCAATTAGTTATCAACTGATTCTGGCTGCTGGGAGGGTATTTAGCCCTATATCTGCCACTTCATCTTGCTTTGGTGTTCTGCTTGTGTGCCCTTGATCTGTGTGCCTCATGTCCTGTTACTTTGCTCCTGATCCTGATCTTTGCTTGCTTGCTTAATCCTGATTCTCTGTGCCCTCTCCCTGCCCTCACTTGTTCCCTGCTCCTTCGGCTTGGTCTTCCATGCATACCCTAACTCTGATACTTATGACACCTCTTTAGCCCTACCATACGATCTGTATATAATTAGTTAATCAGCTTAGTTAGTTGGTTTGGGTAGTTTGCTTGTTGTCCTCACTGTCACTCATTAGGTTCACTGTTTTTTGTTCATGGGGTTTTAGTATTCTTGGTGTATTTGATGTGTGTTTATATTGTTGTGTTACCGCCATTGTCTTTTAATAAATCGCATTATTTTATACCACATTTGTGTCTGGTGTTCTCTGTGCAAGTCCATACATTTCTGGTCACACCTGGTTCACAGAATACCACCACTTGGTATTCCTTACACCCTACTTACTTCAAAACTAAATAAGATGCTTAAACATGCACTGATGCATTATTATTATTATACAGGATTTATATAGCGCCAACAGTTTAGATAATCATATCTGAATATGCCCTGAGCAGAGATATCCACTGGCAGCCTTTAGATTGGGAAAATCCATCTCAGTCCATTGATTCCAACCTAGAGATTGGACAGCCAATGCAGAGGCCAAGGGTGGTCTTTAGACATACAGTAGATTGATTCCCAGCCCGACTTTACGTACCTAAAGTGGTTGTTGAAAGATCTGAATTCCACATAAGTGTTCTACAGGACGTTTATGGAATAAACATGCTATATTGCCCTGGCTAAGTGTAAATGTTTACAGTATGTCCCATGCAAATATTTATTGTATCAGTCTATGGCTGGGAAAATCCATGTGAGTTGGTTGATGTTTTCCACAGCATTGGTTAGGGGTCATTGGTCAGAGACCAAGAGCAGCCTATGGACATAAATCAATGCTCAATATCAATGCTATAGACTGGATGGGACAATCACCTGTGTCTCTATTATAGTTAAAGGAAATACTGTAACAGCTTGCAATAAAATGATCCGATTTACTTAAAAAAGATACTTATCAAAATAATACCTGGTGGTAGAACCTGAAGTGCAGAAGGAGGCCTCCCTTGCAGCTCTGGCTCCGGGCCCTGGTAGAGTAACAGGGAGCGCCGGAGCACAGAGGTGCACAAGTGCCTGGTAGGACTTCTGTGGATGGATGTTGACGTGTGTCAGGAATGCAGGAGCAGCTGGTGGATGGCACACAGGCACAAGTGCAGGAACGGCTTGGCAGATGACACTCTGGCAGAGGTGCAGGAGCAGACTGGCAGGGGGCACACAGGCAGACGTGCAGGAGCAGGATACTGGCAAGGATAAGCCGGTCCAGGTGCAGGAGCAGAGTAAGACATATTCAGGCAGTCCGGGGCGGCAACTAGCAGGCAGAGTATGCATAAATGGCAGGCAGAAGAATAGTCAAAGGGCAGACGAGGGGTCGGTACAGGGAGCGTTCAAGCAGAGTCAATAACAGATCAGATCAGCAACAGACTCACAGGTAACAGGATGCACAGGTGCTCAGAAATATTACACCAAATGGCACTAATGCACGGCGCTAGCCCAGCTTAAATAGCCCGCCTGGCGCCAATGTGCCGTTGCGCATGAGCAGGGCTAACAGGGGTTTTGCGCCTGCGCATAGATATGTGCATTCCCTGGCAGTGACTATAAATAGTAACAAAGGGTCTGCAAAGTCCCACACTCAGCACACTCACAAATGGCACTTTATCCAGTTTTCTAATTATAAATTATGCTATCTCAGAACATTGTGTTTTCTACAGCTCACTGGCATCCCTGTCACAACATTTGACACTTCCATCAGTCCTGCGAAATCCTCTTTCACAAGCTCAATTGCAATATCTGTGATGCCCTCCAGGGAAAAAAAACCCAACAGCCAATATTTTGATCCCAGCTAACAAATGATTCTGTATCTCTGGTAGGATCCGGTGCTCTATAGGGTAAACTATAATATAATGATTGTCGGTCAAATTTAGGGTTTATAGGGTTTTAAACTGATTTAAATTTTTTTTTTCCTATCTTTGATTTACATAAATATATATTTTGCATAACAGAGGTTTCCCAGAGCGCTATGGGTTTTCTCCCGGGAAAGCACATCAGGCACTTTGTTTCTCATTAAAACTTTGAATGGACCCATCTGATAATCATTCCTCTGACTCTCCTGTGAATGTAACATTTATAAAGTGAAAATTATTGAATTAGAGTGGTGAGGGATTTGAACCACCAGGACAGAAAATGAAGGAAAATTCTAACATTTTGAGTTGGTAGCAGAATAGGGATAGGAAATCTTCCAGTTTGGACACTGGGTGACAACTAAAACAAAGATTTCCTCTAACTTCCTCTTGTGGATGTGAAGGGAAGTCTCCCCAATAGGACACAGATAGCAAAAAAGCTGACAGAGGTTTTAACCAATCCTTACTTTATCCAAAGTATAAAAATTTTTTCACATACTTTAACATGGACTAATTACATATATTAGGGTTCCCTCCCCCATTATGAATAGCAGCTTAACTTAGCAAGTAGAAAAAAAAATGCAGGAAAAAAAGTTATAAAGCTTAATTACCTTACCCCCATCTTTTGCCTGCAGCGCCTAAGCACGGGTGACGCCATGATTCTTATGACATCGTCCTAGAAAATACTGAGTGTTTTGCAAGCTTTGGTAAGGTAAAAATATGTATACATTTTTTTCCTACAGCTCTTATTTTTACTTGAACCACTTGACGACCACAATACATATATAAACGTTGCGGCTACAAGTGGTTTACCGGGTTTATGGCTGAAGATATCGGACATAACTCAGGTATCTTTTTTTTCAGCCGTCAGCTGGTTTTCTGATGAAAGCGGTCTGAGCAGCTAATTAGTCACTGGAACACTTCCAGTAGTGGCAGGAAGGGACGTCATGATGTCTCTTCTGTTCCGGGGCGAATGTAAACTATTTTTTTACTTTTTTAAAGCAAAAGATCGAAAAAAAAAAATGTTCTCATCTTTTGCTTTTAAAGGTAAAGGAGAGACTTTTTGACCTCAGATCTCTCCTTAAAGAGTACATGTCATGCGTATTTCTATTACATGGGATGTTTACATTCCTTGTAATAGGAATAAAAGTGATTTTTTTTAAAAATGGACATTGTAAAAATAAAAATCAAATGAAACAATAAAAAAAATTTTTAAAGAGCCCCCACATCCCTCCGTGCTTGCATGCAGAAGTGAACGCATATGTAAGTCAAGCACACCCACAGTGGGGATCGAAAGTTTGGGCACCTAAGCTAAAAATTTGTATTAATGTGCATAAAGAAGCCAAGGAAAGATGGAAAAATCTCCAAAAGGCATCAAATTACAGATTAGTTATTCTTATAATATGTCAACAAAAGTTAGATTTTATTTCCATCATTTACACTTTCAAAATAACAGAAAACAAAAAAATGGCGTCTGCAAAAGTTTGGGCACCCTGCAGAATTTATAGCATGCACTGCCCCCTTTGCAAAGCTGAGACATGCCAGTGTCATGGATTGTTCTCAATCATCATCTGGGAAGACCAGGTGATGTCAATCTCAAAGGTTTTAAATGCCCAGACTCATCTGACCTTGCCCCAACAATCAGCACCATGGGTTCGTCTAAGCAGTTGTCTAGAAAACTGAAACTGAAAATAGTTGACGCTCACAAAGCTGGAGAAGGCTATAAGAAGATAGCAAAGCGTTTTCAGATGTCAATATCCTCTGTTCAGAATGTAATTAAGAAATGGCAGTCATCAGGACAGTGGAAGTTAAAGCAAGATCTGGAAGACCAAGAAAAATATCAGACAGAACAGCTCGCAGGATTGTGAGAAAAACAATTCAAAACCCACGTTTGACTGTACGATCCCTCCAGAAAGATCTGCTATAAATTCTGCAAGGTGCCCAAACTTTTGCAGACGCCATTTTTTTGTTTTCTGTTATTTTGAAAGTGTAAATGATGGAAATAAAATCTAACTTTGGTTGACATATTATAAGAATGTCTAATCTGTAATTTGATGCATTTTGGAGATTTTTCCATCTTTCCTTGGCTTCTTTATGCACATTAATACAAATTTTTAGCTGGGGTGCCCAAACTTTCGATCCCCACTGTATGTAAGATATCACATGTGAGATATCACCACGAACGTTAGCGCTTATGGAAATTTTTAAGTACTGTAGTTTGTTGCCATTCCGTGAGTATGCGCAATTTTAAAGCGTGACACGTTAGGTATCTATTAACATCCTCTTTCATATTTTACAAAAAAATTGGGATATGTATTGTGTTTTTTTTGTTTTTTGATTTTTTTTAATTCATTAAATTGTATTTATTTTCCTAAAAAATTTTGTTTGAAAAAATTGCTGCGCAAATAACATTAAAAATTGCAAAGATCGCCATTTCATTCTATAGGGTCTTTGCTAAAAAATATATAAAATGTTTGGGGGTTATAAGTAATTTTCTAGCAAAAATATACTGATTTAAACTTGTAAACAAAACATGCCAGAAAAATGCTTGGTCTTCAAGTGGCTGCTACTTGTTATGGGGGAGGGGGGGGGGGTACTGATATATTAGGCATACCTTGCTTTCTACTAATGTCTGCTTTAAGCCTTATCCAATAATTATTTTAGTAATACCATCTTCAAATATTTCAGGGCTATTGTCTGCATAATATCCCAGATTTATTTCATTTTCACTGTCTCACACAGCCCACCTCCTTTCTGCTCTTTCAGGTAACCAAACATCTGCTTTTGTTTGCCTGTCATCCACACCTTGCCTGCAGCACTGCACACCGAGATATGTATGTAAAGCCATTGCCCAGTCTATCAATTTGCCGGTGACATCACTTAGTCCGGAGGGGTCCTGAGCAGGACTGCAGGCTCAGATGTGATGCAGCCACATGTTAAAAATTCCATTCTAGAATTTCCATTTACGTTCCACTTTCAAAAAAATGTTAAAACATTTTAAAAAAACAAAACAATTGTAAGGTGTCTATCATTCATCTTAAAACGCAGCAGGTATAGCAAGGAAAAAGTCCACAAAAAAAAACAGTATGTAACAAAATCAACACCAATAGGAATATTTGTCTTCTACTACCATACTCTGAATGCACAATGTTAAAGCGGAGCTCTAGTTTTCCTTTTTAAAACCAGTTTCATGGCCTAACAGTGGTTAAAAGAGAAGTATGGATTTTCAAAAAAACAAACACACATACTCACCTAGATGGATACAGCATGAATACGATGCCACATCAGTCCCCCTCCACCTCTAAGAATAAAGGCTGTTACACACAGAAACTGGCCGACATTTGGCTAGTGTGTACAGCAGCCACTCTGGCTTCTGTCAAATGGGCATGCTGGAAAACCAGCAGCCGATCGGCATCCAATCAGCACTTGGAGCTAGAGGCTGCGAGTGCTGAGTGATGTGTTCCGGCGGGGGGGGGGGGAGCCGTGCCCCTGTCAAAGCCCAATAGCTCAACGCAGGGGCGTGCCTAGGTTTGGTGTCACCCGGTGCGGTAACACTTGGTGACACCCCCTCCAAAGATCCCTGCAGAATGGATCGGATCTGCAGATTGGGGAGCATAATGGATCGGACTCCGATCCATTATGCTCGATCCGCAGATCCGATCCAGCCTGCGGGGATCGTCAGCTTTCTTTATAACTTACCTTTTCATGGCGCGGGTCCGGTGTCACCCCATATAGGTTGCATGCCGACGATCCCCACAGGATGGTTCGGATCTGCGGATTGAGCATAATGGATTGGACTCCGATCCATTATGCTCCCCAATCCACAGATCCAATCCATCCTGCGGGGATCGTCAGCATGCAACCTATACGGGGTGACACCGGACCCGCTCCACGAAAAGGTGAGTTGTAATGAAAGGCGACGTTCCCCGCAGGATGGATCTGATCCATCCTGTGGGGATTGTTAGCTTGCGTTACAACTTACCTTTTTGTGGAGCGGGTTTGGTGTTACCCCGTGCGGTTGGTGTCACCCCATACGGTGTGCTCTCCTAGCACCTGCCTTGGGATGCCACTGGCTCAACGGGGAGATCGCTGTACTAGCAATGCATAGTTAGTACAGCAAGCTATTCTTTAGCGCCTAGTTTTTTTTTTTTTTCATTTCAGCTTGCTGGATTGAGAGAAAAAAAACTGCCTGTGTGTCCCAGGCTTAAGAACTGAGCAATCAAAGCCCGCTGATCACTCAGCTCTTAGTCTTCAGTGAGTAGAGAGCCAGTTGCTTGTCAGTCACCAGCTCTGTCCTCTGCCATTCTGGTGCTCACTTAAACACCGGGCTGTGGAGGGGGTGGGAATGGCTGACTTGCAATCTCAGCTGTGTGCTGAAAGGATGAGCCAGCTGCCAGTTAGGCATTTGGGTGGATCCTGACAATAAGGTTGGGATCCCTCCAGAGTCTGGACCAACTTTAGCCCCATGGATCACAGGAGTGCAGAACTAAGTGCCCTCCTGTTCCCCACAGGAGAAGTAGGACCAAAACAGCTTTAGCCATACTTCTTTAAAATAAAAAATGCTACTTTTGCTGTGATATTCCACATCTTACTGGTGCTGTTTCTCTGCAGATCCACTGCTTCTGTGTCTTTTTGCATGACCTCTTCTGGGTGGAATGATGTTCATCATCACTTAACAGTTTCTGTGAGACCAGATTTTCCTGGACAAAACTGGGTTGTGCGCATCACTATGTCTACCAGGGCTCACAGTACAATACTGCAAAGGGTGGTGCTCATGTCGTAAATCGTATACATGGGCTTTAACATTTATTTATTTATTTCAGGTACTTATATAGCGCCATCAATTTACGCAGCTCTTTACATATATATTGTACATTCACATCAATCCCTAACCCTCAATTTACAATCTAAGGTCCCTAACTCACATTCATACATATACCAGGGCCAGTTTAGACAGGATTCAATTAACCTACCAGCATGTCTTTGGAGTGTGGGAGGAAACTGGAGTACCTGGAGGAAACCCACACAGGGAGAACATGCAAAGTCCAGGCAGGTGGTGCCGTGGTTGGGTATTCGAACCAATGACCCTAGTACTGCCAGGTGGAAGTGCTAACCATTTAGCCACTGTGCTGCCCATCCCATTTAATATCAACATTTTGATAGCAGAAGACTACTTTTCGTTTAATCATCTGTAAAAAATCAACTGACCTAGACTGCACATGCTTGGAAACAAAAGAATACTTTACAATACAATACATTATATCATGGCGGGAAGTTGTATTCTGGCTTTCAAGAAGTTTCATAACTCTGGTAACCTATTCATTTGTTAAATGAGACTAGCATAAAAAAAAAAAAAAGCTAATTTGTCTGATATTCTAATCGTGTGTACCAGGCTTAAGTGTTTTAGGCTTTAAATAGATTACCAGTGTTCATTTTCATAGTCTCACCTCCATTTTCCTTTTACAGAAGTATTTCAGAATGTCCAAATATGACTGTACAGTACAGCAGACACCTGAATTAGACTAATGCAGGCCATACAGGGGTCGAATTCCAAAGGAATTTTCCTTAGAAAATCTGAAATTTCATGCATTTTGTAATCCGATGGTGCCACCATTGATTTCGAAATTCGACCAACCAAGCCTTTCATTTCACCTCGTGTTGCTACAGAAAATAATTTTTGTGGTCAAAAATTTTCTTTTATTTCTAGGTCACAGTTTGTGCTCATTTCTTTTTCAATTACATTTCTTGCACGATTCTCCCATCATTGATTACAAATTCATTTGTTTTTGAAAAAATTTCCAACATGCACAATCACTCAAATTAGATGATCACTCGAAAATTCGACTGCTGCTGTGGCCCACTAATGGTGTGAAATTTGAACTAAAATTCTTAGAAAACATTTTTGAAAGAAAATTCTTTTAGAATTCAACCCATGTTTGGCCAGCTTTAGCGCTCTTGGTAATCAGCACTTAGTAATACAGCTGGTCTAACACACCCAGGGGCAGACTGACAACTCATGGAGCCCCCCGGGCAATAGGGGATCATGGGGCCCCTGTGTGCTTGCCCAAACTCAAAAAAAGCCTATGAAAAAGGTAGCAGGGGCATCTCATGGGGCCCCCTACTGACCCTGGGCCCTCGGGCAGTGCCCGAGTTTCCAAATGGTCAGTCCGCCCCTGACACACCCCTCCCTTCATTTGCACTACAAGTCTGTGTGAGGACACTCTCAATGAGGAGTATGGCTACTCAGCTCTGCCAGGACAGAGTACTGCAGTTTGAGAGCAAACTATCAACATTTGAATGGGAAGAAGAAAAGTAATTTAAAGATTTTCTAAGCAGTCACAAATTACAGTTGCAAGAAAAAGTATGTGAACCCCTTGGGATTACGTGGAGTTTTGCATGAATTGGGCATAAAATGTGCTCTGAACGTCATCTAAATCACAGCAATAGAAGAACACAGTCTGCTGAACATAATACTACACAAACATTAGATGTTGCCATGGTTTAATTGCACATAACATGTAAACATTCACAGTGCATGGAGGAAAAAGTATGTGAGGCTCTAGCTTAATGACTTCTCCCAGAGCTAATTGGAGCCAGGAGTGAGCTAACCTTGACTCCAATCAGTGTGATGATATTGGATGTGTTGCTGACAGCTGTCCTGCCCTTAAAAAACACACACCTGTTTTGGGTTTACTGGTTTCAAGGAGCACTGTATGATGTGAACCATGCCTCGCAGAAAAGAGCTCTCAGAAGACCAACGATCAAGAATTGTTGACTTGCATGAAGCTGGAAAGGGTTACAAAAGTATCTCCAAAAGCCTTGATGTTCATGTGTCCACGGTAAGACAGACTGTCTACAAATGGAGAAAGTTTAGCACTGTTGCTACTCTCCCTAGGCTTAGTCGTCCTGTAAAAATGACTGCAAGAGCACAGCGCAGAATGCTGCATGAGGTAAAGAAGAATCCCAGAGTGTCAGCTAAAGACCTACAGAAATCTCTGGCATATGCTAACATTTTTGTTGACACATCTACAATAAGGAAAACATTAAACAAGAATGGAGTACATGGGAGGACACCACGGAGGAAGCAATTGCTGTCCAAAAAGAATATTGCAGCACGTTTGAATTTTGCAAAAGAGCACCTGGATGTTCCACAGCACTACTGGCAAAATATACTGTGGACAGATGAAACCAAGATTGAGTTGTTTGGGAAGAACACACAACACTATGTGTGGAGAAAAAAAGGCACAGCACACCAACATCAAAACCTCATCCCCACTGTAAAACATGGCGGAGGGAGCATCATGGTTTGGGGCTGCTTTGCTGCCTCAGGGCCTGGACGGATTGTTGTCATTGATGGGAAAATGAATTCCAGAGTTTATCAAGACATTTTTCAGGAAAACGTACGACCATCTGTCCGCCAACTGAAGCTCCGCAGAGGATGGGTGATGCAACAGGACAATGACCCAAAGCATACAAGTAATTTAACAAAACAATGGCTGCAACAGCACAGAATACGCCTTCTGGAGTGGCCCAGTCAGAGTCCTGACCGCAACCCGATTGAAATGCTGTGGCATGACCTTAAGAGAGCGATTCACACCAGACATCCCAAGAATATTGCTACACTGAAACAGTTTTGTGAAGAGGAGTGGTCCAAAATTACTCCAGATCGTTGTGCAGGTCTGATCTGCAACTACAGGAAACGTTTGGTTGAGGTTATTGCTGCCAAAGGAGGGTCAACCAGTTATAAAGTCCAAAGGTTCACATACTTTTGCCTCCCTGCACTGTGAATGTTTACATGTTATGTGCAATTAAACCATGGCAACATCTAATGTTTGTGTAGTATTATGTTCAGCAGACTGTGTTCTTCTATTGTTGTGACTTAGATGACGTTCAGAGCACATTTTATGCCCAATTCATGCAAAACTCCACGTAATCCCAAGGGGTTCACATACTTTTTCTTGCAACTGTATAACATGCTGAGATATGGGACTATAAAGAGATACAAAGATGTGAGACTTCAGTTGGGAATTGAGTGTTGGGGAGGCTAAAAGTCAAATGTTCATTTTATGGATTAGCTTAGAAGGACTGGTAAGGGATCTATTTCTGGTTGCTAAAGCCCAACCCTGGTCATTGCTAAAAAAAAATGATTCTTGCAGTGGTTAAGCATGAGATCATGTGAAATGCATTAACAGGTCCTGTATTCATGTCCTGGTGTTTTGTGTGTCCTATGGATCAATAACTACACACTATATTCATCAATCCTCCGGTGTGCGGCTGACCCTTCTTCCTATTGCATCGTGTGTGGTGGCAAGCCAGAACCTGCACCTGTTGTGGATTGATCTGGATTGTTTGCCTGAGCGGTAAACCTTTGTTCTTTGGATTCAGTGGACCCCCACAGAGTCCATTATCTCAAGGGGTAGAGGAAGAAGATGTAATACTCACTTACTCCTCACTCTGGCAAGCTCTGGCTCCAGGTTGTGAGTGGTATGTAGCTGTCCTCACGTACAATGCTGGGCTTTTGGCCCTTCATTTTACTTAACGACGTCAGTGTGCCTCCACTGGCAGGAGCAGCATAGAGAAGAGGCTTTGAGGGACCAGTCAAACAAATGGAGGGATCCTGCTGGAGAGAGAAATAAGGTATTACACCTTATTCTTCTCCCCCTAGACTTAACAAACATTCAACCCTTACAGTGCCGGATGGCCCCAGTGCAAGGGTAGTTTTTTCTGCTGGAGTTGGGCTTGGGCTTCAGCTTGGGCTTCAGATGTGTCAGAAATGAGTTCTTGTGGATATCTGGCATCTTGCATCATGCTATTTCAGGAGGCTGTAGTACATGAGGGGGAATCTGTGGGATCTTTACCGTGCTATAACTAAAAAATGTGTTAGTGATGGTAAGCATCATTTATGTTACTTTATTATATGTTACTTTATATGTTACTTTATTATTAAGACAGTATTCTCCTAGAAAGCTAGGGGAAGCTAAAGTAGGTTGTTGCAGCTAGAAAGACTGAATAGCAGCCTGGGCTGAGCTAGAGGGTTATTTTAGGTCAGAGCTGAGAGGCTCTGCAGGTAAGTGCCCTGATGTCTCCCCCTGCTCTAAAATCTTGGAGAAGATTCTAGAAGCAGTGGGTGGGGGTGAGGAGGGGACCCTGGCCAATCCCCAAGCAGCAGGTTTGGCATGGGGTCCGGACAGCCCTTAAATGTGAAAGAGCCTGCTCAGCAGCAGGAGAGTTTGGGTGGAAGATGGAGAGTGAAGGCTGAGGAGTAAGATCCTGGGAGGGGGCCCAGTTGGGATAGGGCTCATCTACAGGCAGTGAGGGTGGAAAGGAGGAAAGCAAAGACCACCTGGGCAGCAGGGAAGGAGCAGTCTAGCAGAAGGCCTGAGAGCAGCGACTGACCCATCAGCTCACAGAGAGAGGACTGAGTATGTAGACATACACCCCCTGGGCCAGTAAGGGGAAAGAACACTCTGGTGGGAAACTGGATTGGCTTTCTACCGGGGACTGTCTTACATTTAAAGTGACAGGCACTGGATTCCCTGCCCAGGGAATACTTCAGACAGCTGGATAGAGGAGCATCTGGGGTCTGGGGTGGTACATTAGGAGATGATGGCTAGCTCTCCAAGAAGAGAATTTTGCTGTTTAAAGAGACTTGTACATAGTTCCAGGAAGATTGTCCTCAGCTGCCGTTCCCATGGGCATCCCATACACCCCTTACTCCATCCAAGTTCAAATTCCCCTAATATCATCCCAAAAAAAACCAAGCTCAAGGACTATTTACTGTCTCCTGGATGCAAATCTGTGTGGAAAATGTGTGTTGCCTGACTGTGTAGGACTATAGGGGGACCCAAGTCTCTAGCGATCCCTAAGGGGGTAGTGCTACATTAACCACATAGTTACCATAGGCAGTGGGCCTATACCTTTTCCATCTGTTTCCTGGCATGCTTCCAATTGTGCATGCACCTTTGTTGACTGATAACTGTAAAAACATGAGAGGGGCAATGACGAAACTAGTGCCCTAGCTGCCATATCTGTGCTATGGGGTTTGGGGCAGAGGGATATTTGCTTGGAAGGGAAGAGAGGATTTTTCCATCAGGATCGAAGAACATATTTCTTTAGGGAAAGTAGTGTATGTAGATGCTTTGATTTTCCATAGACTTTGAATGGTAATACATCACACCTAGGATGCATTGCAGTGTGCTAAAGCAAATGCGCCAGCGCACAGGAGCATGCACATAACGCTGGTGTGAATGGGACTTACTTTGCTGCTGCTCTTATTACATTTTTTTCAGGTTAAAAATAATATCTGAGGGACCCTATATCACATGACTGTAGTAATTCGAGTGTTGTTCAATGGCATTTTTTTTTCAGTTCGGAGAGGGGGCTCCAAAAAGAAAAATTGGATGCAGACTCAATGATAGAGGAGACTCAGTAGACCACTAGGTCTTTCTCTGCTGTCACTCTTCTGCTTTTGCTATGGGGTCCTCCAATTAGGGGGGGGCACCGGACACCTTAGGTGCCATTGTGCTACATGCTGGGTGTCCAGTGCACTCCTGTATCTGTAAGGAGGGGTGGGCTCCCTCAGGTTCACCTGCCCTCGGTCTATCCATTAAATACAGTTGCAAGAAAAAGTATGTGAACCCCTTGGGATTACGTGGAGTTTTGCATGAATTGGGCATAAAATGTGCTCTGAACGTCATCTAAATCACAGCAATAGAAGAACACAGTCTGCTGAACATAATACTACACAAACATTAGATGTTGCCATGGTTTAATTGCACATAACATGTAAACATTCACAGTGCATGGAGGAAAAAGTATGTGAGGCTCTAGCTTAATGACTTCTCCCAGAGCTAATTGGAGCCAGGAGTGAGCTAACCTTGACTCCAATCAGTGTGATGATATTGGATGTGTTGCTGACAGCTGTCCTGCCCTTAAAAAACACACACCTGTTTTGGGTTTACTGGTTTCAAGGAGCACTGTATGATGTGAACCATGCCTCGCAGAAAAGAGCTCTCAGAAGACCAACGATCAAGAATTGTTGACTTGCATGAAGCTGGAAAGGGTTACAAAAGTATCTCCAAAAGCCTTGATGTTCATGTGTCCACGGTAAGACAGACTGTCTACAAATGGAGAAAGTTTAGCACTGTTGCTACTCTCCCTAGGCTTAGTCGTCCTGTAAAAATGACTGCAAGAGCACAGCGCAGAATGCTGCATGAGGTAAAGAAGAATCCCAGAGTGTCAGCTAAAGACCTACAGAAATCTCTGGCATATGCTAACATTTTTGTTGACACATCTACAATAAGGAAAACATTAAACAAGAATGGAGTACATGGGAGGACACCACGGAGGAAGCAATTGCTGTCCAAAAAGAATATTGCAGCACGTTTGAATTTTGCAAAAGAGCACCTGGATGTTCCACAGCACTACTGGCAAAATATACTGTGGACAGATGAAACCAAGATTGAGTTGTTTGGGAAGAACACACAACACTATGTGTGGAGAAAAAAAGGCACAGCACACCAACATCAAAACCTCATCCCCACTGTAAAACATGGCGGAGGGAGCATCATGGTTTGGGGCTGCTTTGCTGCCTCAGGGCCTGGACGGATTGTTGTCATTGATGGGAAAATGAATTCCAGAGTTTATCAAGACATTTTGCAGGAAAACGTACGACCATCTGTCCGCCAACTGAAGCTCCGCAGAGGATGGGTGATGCAACAGGACAATGACCCAAAGCATACAAGTAATTTAACAAAACAATGGCTGCAACAGCACAGAATACGCCTTCTGGAGTGGCCCAGTCAGAGTCCTGACCGCAACCCGATTGAAATGCTGTGGCATGACCTTAAGAGAGCGATTCACACCAGACATCCCAAGAATATTGCTACACTGAAACAGTTTTGTGAAGAGGAGTGGTCCAAAATTACTCCAGATCGTTGTGCAGGTCTGATCTGCAACTACAGGAAACGTTTGGTTGAGGTTATTGCTGCCAAAGGAGGGTCAACCAGTTATAAAGTCCAAAGGTTCACATACTTTTGCCTCCCTGCACTGTGAATGTTTACATGTTATGTGCAATTAAACCATGGCAACATCTAATGTTTGTGTAGTATTATGTTCAGCAGACTGTGTTCTTCTATTGTTGTGACTTAGATGACGTTCAGAGCACATTTTATGCCCAATTCATGCAAAACTCCACGTAATCCCAAGGGGTTCACATACTTTTTCTTGCAACTGTACATGTGCCTGTACTATGGGGGCTCTCAAAATTTGTAGAGTTAGGAACTACAGAATATTGGGGTGCTGTGACAAGGCTCTGTAGCTTAAGCATGTATTTGCAATTATGTTCTAACTAAAGCCCTGTTTTTAAAGCATACTGTTAGACAGAATAATTTGGTTTGTTTGCAGGCTGGTTGGCTAGTTGAGCTGGGAATTTTTCTCTTTGGTTGTTTGACATGTGTTGCCCGTCCATGTGCTCCTTGCTGTGAAGGCCAATTATAGACTGGGGCAGCGGCCATTTTTTATACTGTTGAATTGTCCTCTAATTATAACCCTGATGTGGGGAGAGGTAGGTGGACAGAAAGTGGAGAAGGAAGAAATGAAAAGCAGGAGGAAGGAAGAAAGGGTGGAAATCGAGGGGAAGAAAGTAGGAAAGGGGACACAGAAATAGGTTAGAATGGGGGTAAAGCAGCAGAAAATGGGGTGGAGAGTAGAGAAGGCATCAGCAGAAATATCACAGATAATATTGCTTGGAGCTGACCAATCAGAATCAGGATGATCTTTACTGGAAGCCCTGAAGAAAGCAGGGAAGAGCAGGGATTTCAAATACCAGACCACTACATCAGTTTCATGGGCACTGACAGCTCATCACCCACGGAGGTATGTACAGTGGGAACCAGGGGGTGTGGAGGGTGTTTGCTTACCTTTTCATTCTTTCTGGAAAGGTGAACTAACCCTTTAAAATAAAATATAAAAATTCAGGTCTTTTTAAAACAGATATATGAATGACTCCCGCCCAAACCTCAGAGCTCTGCACCACCTCTTGTAACACTCCAGCCCAGGACCCTCTTCACCGGAAGCCCTGAATAAAGAAGGGGAAGAGTGGGGATTTCAAATCTGGGCCCTCTACATCAACTTCATGGGCACTGACAGCTCATCACCCAGGTACAGAGGGATTCAGGGGGTGTGGAGGGTGCTTGCTTACCTTTTCATTCTTTCTGGAAAGGTGAACTAACCCTTTAAAATAAAATATAAAAATTAAGGTCTTTTTAAAACAGATATATGACTGACTCCCCCCCCCCCAAACCTCAGAGCTCTGCAGCACCTCTTGTAACACTCCAGCCCAGGACCAGCTAAAGATCCAGAGCAGATGTGGCTGTGCTTCTCTCTTGTGCTCCAGGGCACTCAACCTTAAAAACACAAGTTTCAGTACGGTAGGAGCCCCACATTGTGCATTCCACAATACTGCGGACTGATCTTTCCTGAGGCTGCATCAGATAATCTACTATAAAGCATATATTCAAAGGAAACATTACTGGGTCCCGAGTACCAGCTTATCCAGTAATCCCTCTCCAATTTATAGAGAATTCTATACATACAGTTGTACCGGAGAGGTCCCTTATCTGATTTCCAGCAGAGAAATCTCTAACACTCTCTGTGGGCTAATACTTCTCCAATGGTAGATACACAGGTGAAGTGTTAACCCCTCACTATCCTTGGCAGGGTAACTAAGAGCAGCCTAGCGGAGCAATGCTCGAAACCTGAAATGCCTCTAATAGCCCACCTGCCTCGCACACCCTTTCCTCCTATGATATATTTCCTGTACATCATTCCTTACCCCAGAACAAGGTAAGGCAGGCCTTAGAAGCCCTCTGAAAATAGTACAGATTCTTCTCGCTTGGGGACCCTAAGGCATCAAGGGCCAACAGGTAAGAGATGTGCGCAGAGCAGAAGCTCTCTTGTTACTCTGCTAGATGCTTCCCTATATAGAAATATTGTCAGGATTGTTATTTATTATGCATTTTCTGAATTCTCCTGTTTTGTAGGAAGCCTAAACCCACAATTGAAGACATGGTGTGTGTGTGTGTGGGGGGGGGGGGTTGGTCTAGTCTTACTTGTAAATGTACCAACACAAGGAGGTTTAGATAAATATTATTAATGCAATTTTAAATTCCATCACTAAAATTTCATACAATATTCGCCATGTCAAAAGCCATTTTCAATCTTTGAATCTGCAGCATTCATTAATAATATACCTGGTGATCCTGCAATGAAGGTGTTTTGTTCAAGTGACAATAAATAGTATCCTTATTCTCCAATAATCACTAATACACATCCAATACTTAAAGTGTTACTAAACCTACATCAGTACAATCAGTCTGTATATGCAGTAAAGCATGCTTGTTATACTCACTGTGGAACCTAAGGGGTTAATCCCCTGCATTGTGTAAAAAGGCTGTTTGATCCTGTCTTCTCTGATCCTCCCTTTCTTTCCGTGCCCCCCTCTCATCTCCTGATAAGACATATCGTTTAGAGTCACTCTGCACATGCTCAGTTTGGTTTGTATTGCTGGAGAGGTTTTTATTTTCTTGGGAGAGTGCATGTGATCAGCACAGGGCCAATCAGCACTGTCCAGATAGAGGTCATGAGTTCTGCATCCCAGAGCAGAATGAAACCTTCTCCTACAAGCTTTAACATGTGCTCTGATGGACACTGTTAGAAGTCACAAGACTGCACTAACTGCTGATGAGAAAAGGTATTTAGCTGTTTAATTTTACTAAAATAATTGCATTTCCATGTTCTGGTTACTGTGGGAGACCAGATATAGTGAATGCAGGGTCCGGGGAGAACAGATATAGTGAATGCAGGGTCCGGGGAGACCAGATATAGCGAATGCAGGGTCCGGGGAGACCAGATATAGTGAATGCAGGGTCCGGGGAGACCAGATATAGTGAATGCAGGGTCCGGGGACACCGGATATAGCGAATGCAGGGTCCGGGGAGACCAGATATAGTGAATGCAGGGTCCAAGGAGACCGGATATAGCGAATGCAGGGTCCGGGGAGACCAGATATAGCGAATGCAGGGTCCGGGGAGACCGGATATAGTGAATGCAGAGTCCGGGGAGACCAGATATAGCGAATGCAGGGTCCGGGGAGACCAGATATAGCGAATGCAGGGTCCGGGGAGACTGTATATAGTGAATGCAGGGTCCGGGGAGACCAGATATAGTGAATGCAGGGTCCGGGGAGACCAGATATAGCGAATGCAGGGTCCGGGGAGACCAGATATAGCGAATGCAGGGTCCGGGGAGACCAGATATAGTGAATGCAGGGTCCGGGGAGACCAGATATAGTGAATGCAGGGTCCGAATCAACCCCACTGTTTTTCCTCCTTTCATGCTGTTTGGTGGAAGTGATGCAAACGAGTAATTGATGCGGATAATACAAGTGCACAAAACATTTCAAATGAATAAATATGGATTTGTATAAAAACATCTGAAGCAATAACGAGGTGGAGCTCTGTCCAAATGAGATGACAGTCTAGGCAAATGTACAATAGGAAACCTAAAATATTCTTGGTGCTGGTGTAAATGGTGAACAGGCATCCCTCCATATACCAACAACCTCTAGCTGTACAACATGTGGTGTGATTGTAACTCAGGCTTCATTCACATAGCCAACCGACCAGTCCTGGATACAGACCGTGTGCCTCCAGGGTTGGTGTTTCTGCAGAGACAAGACAAGAAGACTAGACAAGTTGGCTGCAGCTAATCGACCTGTTTGTATGTGGCCAAAGCCTAGAATGATGCTGCGTCCGCAGGTGTCCTTTAGCTGCCTCCAAACCCAGCAAGCTATGCGACCCTGGCCACCCATGGGAATGTAGCCTTAGGGGAGAAGCAGTTGCTTTGACCTGTGGACAGCTGACTCCTATGTACCCTTTATGAGATTGTTTGAAGTCAACCTGTGCTTTGCCAGTGCAACACTTTACATTGAATTAGTGGAGTTTAGTAGATACAAGCCGGCCATAGAAGATTCAAATATTGGCCGGTTCAGCAGGGACTGGCTGAGATTCAAACCATGTACGGATAGGCTGAATGTACCCAAGTTGATTTATCGATTGTACATGCAATTATTGCTGGTAGCTATTATTATTATACAGGATTTATATAGCGCCAACAGTTTGCTCAGCGCTTTACAATATAAAGGGAGACAATACAGCAACAATACAGTTCAATACAACAGGGTTAGGAGGGCCCTGCTCCTTGGAGCTTACAATCTAAGAGGGAGGGGCTAGTGGTACAAAGGTAATAACTGTGGGGGATGGACTGGTAGGAGGAATAGAAGATTCCTTTATTAGCTGAGGGCAGGATAGGCTTCCCTGAAGGTTTTCAGAGATCGCCTAAAAGTGAGCAGAGTAGGCAATAGTCTGATAAATTGGGGTAGAGAGTTCCAGAGGATGGGGGAAGCTCTGAAGAAGTCCTGGAGATGAGCATAGGAGGAGGAGACAAGGAAGCTAGAGAGCAGGAGGTCATGCGAGGAGCGGAGAGTACGGTTTGGGTGATATTTGGAGACAAGATTACAAGATTGGCAATCACTGTATTCGACTTGCGGGCACGTCTCTCTCCACCCCACAATAGCTCCACGGGAGGGATTCTCCCATCAACACTGACTGTAGATGGGGGAATCCAGCAATTTTCTTTCCTGCAACCAAAGGTTACAGGAAAGAAAGCTGCGCCACTTATGGCTGGCTATAGACTGCCAATTTGTGGAAAGCTAACAGTTGAAAGAGAACTACAAAGCCAAGTCTCTTCATGGACCTGCAGTTTACAACAGAACTCAAAAAGTGCCTGTGTTCAAATCTAAACAGTATATGTTCATAGACAACATATGATGTGCAAGAGGAGATTCATCATTAGGCAGAAGTAAAGAGGTGACTTTTCCCTGCAACGTTTTCTAGTACTGTACATGTTTTTTCTATGTTCAGCCAAAAAGATAGTCATAACAGCCAACTTTACTGATCCCACTGTCATAATATCCTAAGCTCCAGGATGGAAACCCATCCATGCCATTCACAATGCTGATGTAATCAGCAAATGCACACCATTGGAACTATTTAAAGAAAATAATTGAACTGCTTGAGGTTTTTAGACATCACAAGTTTCTAGGATATATCTCCTCTGTTCAGCTCCTCTCCCCCCTGCCACTGCTTCCTCTGCTGTTACTGCCAATTGCTGGTTGTCAAAATGATTTTCATCAAACTGATGTCAAAAGTCATACAATTCTATGTAATGCATAGCAAGAATGGTTGTCAAAATATAGCCTCTCCTGTGCAAAATAAAGTAATACATTGTAATGAATTATACTTACATTGTATTTTTTACATTTATTATGTAGATCAAAATTATGACCTTTGAACTACAGATGACATCAGTTAACAGCTTCCCGACCACCCTATAGCAGAAATAGTGCTACAGGGCGGCATGGATGTGCAAAATCACGTATATATACAAGATTTTGCACTTCCGGGTAGGGGGTGTGCGCGAGTCACACGCGAACCCTATCATTCGTGGCCGCGGCTGTCAATCACCGGGTCCCATCCGGTAATTACTCGCAGGCGCCTGGTGATTTCTGATGATCTCTGACGGGGAGGAGAACTGTTTAGTTTACTAACAGTTCTCCTCCCTGTCAGCTTGGGCACACTGCCCTGGATGGCTGTGCGCAGCACAGCCATCCAGAGCAGTATGATTACAGTGAAGCACACAGACACCGCCCCCTAGTAAAACACGCCCCGCACACAGTTAACCCTTTGATCACCCATCATGTTAACCCCTTCCTGCCCAGCGCTATTAGTACAGTGTCAGTGCTTTTTTTTAGCACTGATCACTGTATTGGTGTCACTGGGGATGTCAGTCAGATCGTCAGTGTCGCCAGTCTGGCAAGTCAGGTCGCTCCAGTGTCAATGTGCGCCGCAGTCCCACTATGAACACCGCCATTACTAGAAAAAATGTTTTTTTAAAAAAAAACGCAGTATATATATCACCATTTGTAAACGCTATAACTTTCATGTAAATCAATTCATTTACACGTATTGGGATTTTTTTTGAGCAAAGACATGTAGCAGAATACATGTTGGCCTAAATTTATGATGAAATTTGATTTTTAAAATTTTTTTCACTGGATATGTTTAATAGCAAATCGTCCAAAATATTGTTTTTTTCTCAAAATTTCCGTTTATTTGGTTTTTTTTAATAGCGCAAAAGATAAAAATTGCACAGGCGATCAAATACCACCAAAAGAAAGCTCAATTCATGGAAAAAAAAAAGATGTAAATTTAATTTGGGTGCAGCATTGCATGACTGCGCAATTGTCAGTTAAAGTAATGCAGCGCAGTAACGCAAAAAATGGCCTGGTCAGGAAGGGGGGGAAATCCTCAGGAGGGCAAGTGGTTAGAGAAACCCTATGAGCAAAAAAAATGTAGCAAAATGTTTTTGTATGTATTCAATGTGAATATCACTATTATTATTATTTATAATAATAATAATACTTTGTTTATTATTTTTGGTTACCCTAAAAATCCCTTAATAACTCCTTCCTCCTCTTCTCCCTTTAGCTTTTATTTTCCAGGTGTAATTATTTTTTTATTTTTTTTTTATGTTTTGTTTTTACTGTTTTCAGTGTTGCATTAAAAAAAGTGCCAAAAAAAACCAAAAACTTTTTTTTAGTTTGCAAATAACATTGTCATGCTTTGTGGAAGAAACATCTTAGTGTTAAATGGAACAAAATATAGACTAAACTTTATACTTTTTGTTTGCAGTAGAACTACTATTAATAACTAACACTGGTCAAAATAGAATATAACAACTTTTAGTTTGTCCCCACACAAAAAAAAAATTGTCAGGCATTAGACACACCTGGAAGTGTCAGATGTTGAAGGTTCCAACCTTGGCTAGTCAGTGGTAAGTAGACTGGTAAGTAGTACTATTATTCACTTATTGGGTGCTTTTTTATCTTTTTTTTTCAAATTGAGCCAATTTGTTAAAGCAGAAATAAAGTATTTTTTAAAAAATGCAAGCAGGTATGATAAAGTTTCTTCTGCAATGATAAACCATACCTTCCTGCATGCAGTGTTTCTTAGGATGCACACTGACCTGTAGTCCAGTACACCATCTGGCACTGTGCCGGGATAACTGAATTCCAGTGGATGCATGGGAGTTACGTCATCCTGCAGTTGCCAAATGATATGGCCAAAGCCCAGGGCATAGGTGAAGCAGGGGAGAAAATACCTGCACTGAGGGTCCTTGTAAGCATTGGACCATTAGAGCCAGGGGCGGACTGACAACTCATGGGGCCCCCAGGCAATAGGGGATCATGGGGCCCCTGTGTCCTTGCCCAAACTCAAAAAAGCCTATGAAAAAGGTACCAGGGGCATCTCATGGGGCCCCCTACTGACCCCGGGCCCTCGGGCAGTACCCGAGTTTCCAAATGGTCAGTCCACCCCTGATTAGAGCTAATGTCAGACTTTAGTTCCACTTGAAGGTAAAGACAACAGAGAATACGCAGCATGCAGAAGCCCACTGATATCAGATTAGTGAAAGATTTTTTTCTCTAATGGCTGCTATGGATTACAGAAATGTACACTCACCGGCCACTTTATTTGGTACACCTTGCTAGTACCGGGTTGGACCCCCCTTTTGCCTTCCGAACAGCCTTCATTCTTGGTGGCATAGATTCAACAAGGTGTTGGAAACGTTCCTCAGAGATTTTGGTTCATATTGACATGATAGCATCACGCAGTCGCTACTGATTTGTCGGCTGCACATCCATGATGCGAATCTCCCGTTCCACCACATCCCAAAGGTGCTCTATTGGATGGAGATCTGGTGACTGTGGAGGCCATTGGAGGATGGAGAACTCATTGTCATGTTCAAAGAACCAGTTTGAGATGATTTGTGACATGGTGCATTATCCTGCTGGAAGGAGTCAGCAGAAGATGGGGGCACTGGAGTCATAAAGGGATGGACATGGTCAGCAATAATACTCAGTCAGGCCGTGGTGTTTAAACGATGCTCAATTGGCACTAAAGGGCCCAAAATGTGCCAAGAAAATATCCCCCACACCATTACACCACCAGCCTGAACCATTTATACAAGGCAGGATGGATCCATGCTTTCATGTTGCTTACGCCAAATTCTGACCCTACCATCTGAATGTCGCAGCTGAAATCGAGACTCATCAGATCAACATTTTTCCAATATTCTACTGTCCAATTTTGGTGAGCCTGTGCAAATTGTAGCCTCTGTTCTTAGCTGACAGGAGTGGCATCCGGTGTCGTCTTTGCTGCTGTAGCCTATCTACTTCAAGGTTCGACGTGTTGTGTGTTCAGTGATGGCATTCTGCATGCCTTGGTTGTAACAAGTGGTTATTTGAGTTACTGTTGCCTTTCTATCATCTGGAACCAGTCTGCCCATTCTCCTCTGACCTCTGACATCAACGAGGCATTTTCGTCCACACCACTGCTGGTCACTGGATATTTTCTCTTTTTCGGATCATTATCTGCAAGTTTTTAAAATACTCAGACTAGCCCATCTGGCACCAACAACCATGCCACGTTCAAAGTCACTTAAATCGCATTCTGATGCTCTATTGAACTTCAGAAAGTCGTCTTCACCACATCTACATGCCTAAATGCATTGAGTTGCTGCCATGTGGTTGGCTGATTAGCAATTTGTCTTCCCAAGCAATTGAACATGTGTACCTAATAAAGTGGCCGGTGAGTTATATTCCAATATTAAGGTGTCCGTTTATGACACACAGAATAGCTGAGATTCAGAGGATCACAGCTATTCTCTGGTCATTCACAGTTTATAACACCCAGGAGAATATGTTCAGCCCTTCTCTGGAGATCTGTGTTCTCCCTCCAGATTCTCCAGCCCAGAGCTGGAGAATCGGAGGGACCGAAAACTAAGCAGAGATAATTTACCTCTGCTTAGTAAACTGATCTTTTACTGTAGTCTTGCAAGATTATAGTAAAATCAGCCGTTTTCCAGAGTTTGTAGACCGTTCTCCAGCGTTTGGAGACCGTTCTCCCTTCGTTCGGAGAACTGCTTCATAAACTGCATTCACAGGAGAACTGTGTTCTCCGAGAATGCCGGAGAACTGAGCAGCGATCTATTACTGCTGGTTCATAAACGGACACCTATATCCTAAATTGCCTTTTAAAAAAGATCCCAGTATGGGGACAAAGCTGTCTATCCTGATACAGGTGTATCTCTAATAGGTAACACTAAGGTTAGATCATGAAGGAAGTTTATTACAACATTTATCTTCAGAAGAAACTTGGAATCATTTCACACGAGTATTCCTGATTGATATCAAGTAGCAGATGAATTATTCTGTATATTCCCCTAACATCTGGATGACAGCCAGTTTTAGGTCTTTTATGTTTATAGGACCTTAATTCAACCTGGAGAGCATGCATCAGTCTATCATTTAAACTTTCCTCCTGGTTTATTTTTATACCTTGTTTATGTAACTTCATGCTCAACAGCTATAAAAGGGTGTGAACGTTTGCAATTTTAACTTGCTTTTATTTGACAATAAATGCCATTATAATGATGAATAAAAAATCAATACCAGTCCTGAAAAAGGTACAGAAATTGTTATAACTTTTCTGACTATATAATGCATATCTTAACAAAGAAACACCTGCTAATACTAAGAAAAAAACTCAGAATGAACAGGCTGCATATAATATATTCCACAGTAGTTCACTGATGTTCTTAAGATTTTTCTCAATGGCATCAGTTTGAAAGGCTTCTGAGATCATTCACAATTCACAAGCAGGTGCATTTGGTCTGCAGTTGACCTTCTTCCATCCTGTATTTGACCCGCTTCAAGCAGGTTTATGCATTCATATAAAAATGTATCGGAATACAGGCTCTAATGTGGTCAACTTCTCTCCATGTCACATTTGTTCATTTAAAAATTATTACATTTATGTACACACCTGAATTTTACTTGGTATAATCACCTGTACAGTAGAGCTCATACTAAGAAAAGGAGAAGCATTAAAGCCGTAGTAAGGCCCCGATTTTAACTTGTACCTCCAGGTAAGCTTACCTGGAGGTATAATGAATATCTCCTAAATGTGCTCCGTTTAGGAGGAATTCACATTAGCAATAGCCGATAATGTCATCCACACCAGTGCAGTGACGCTCTGCAATCAGGGTTGAATGCAGAGCGCCGTGCTGCAGTCGGAGTCACATGTGCAGGAGTGATGTCATCGTGAACCCAGAACCAGGGGCGGACTGACCATTCGGGCACTAGGGCACTGCCCGAGGATCCAGGGTCAGTAGGGGGCCCCATGAGATGCCCCTAGTACTTTTCCTACTTTTTTGGGTGTGGTTTTGAGTGTGGGTGAGGACACAGGGGCCCCATGATCCCTTATTGCCCGGGGGCCCCATGAGTTGTCAGTCCACCCCTGCCCAGAACCCATATGGAAGAAAAATATATTTGAAATATATTTTAAAAATATTCTTCCCAAATATATTGCCATATATTTGAAATGCTACAATTTTGGCCGTATTCAATATATTTCAATATATTTGGGGCAGGTCTGGTGGACTTCAGTGTAAAATGATAACAGTAACAATCAAAATACAATGTTGCTGTTCACATCTTTCAAAACTCCTGTTATGATAAAAATTTCCAGCAACAAATAACAGCTTACAAGGTGATGCTGTGTGGCTTTTGGCGGGTTAACGTTTTTCTCTGCCTTGGGTGACGAATTCCTATTCAAGACAGAACAGTTTGACATTTGCTGCATTCGTAAAATTCCCTTTTCTAGAACCTGCGACCTGCTAAGATAAACTCGGAGGAGTATCAGTGCTGTAATGGTAACAAGTACAGTACAAGTGCAAGTATTCCTTTTTATGTGGCTGGCTGTCAGAATGGGCTAGGGAAACCCTTGGCTTTACAGATTCAGTACCTCTGCAAGATATAGGGATAAGGAAATGTGAGTGACGGCAACGTATGACACCTCCCATGTCTGCTCAAATAATAACTATAGCCAATATTTAAAGCGGAGCTCCACCCAAAAGGAGAAATTCCACTTTAAGCCTTTGTCCCCCGCTCCCCATTAAGTATTGGTACCTTGGGGAGTGGGTACCCAAATTTGACAGGTACCCGCTCCCACTTCTGCTATGATCGCCTATGCGATCAGAAGCGGAAGTTGTCCTCCCCCCTCCCTCCCTGTAGTCTTCTGGGACACGTGACTGGTCCCAGAAGACTACGGTGCCATTCACAAAGCGCAGCGCTTCTCGCACATGCTCAGTGGGCACAGTGAAGCCGCAAGCTGTCACAGCCAGGTGCCCACACTGAAGATGTCGGCGCCAGGGAGAGAAGACGACCGGTGAAATCAGCGATGGTGAGGACACCGCTGGACCGAGGGACAGGTAAGTGGCTGCATTTTAAAAAAGTCAGCAGCTACAGTTTGTGTACCTGCTGACTTTATTTTTTTTTTTTAGGTGGAACTCCGCTTTCCTTTTTAGTTTTGAGAAAGTGTATCCTGGACAGATATGGTAAATATTGAGTAAAAAAAAAACAAAAAGCCCCTCCATTGAACCATTGTGTGGCACAATAGAATTTAGCATATTCATACTACAATATATTGCCAAAAGTACCTAGGTTGATGAATCCTTTAGTCATGCTTCTACTGGGGAGGGCAGTTGTGGCTTACAGGATAAGATTCCCAATTCCCAAAGATGATATTTTTCTTATAGATGGAATCTGAGTCAGGTCCTGGCTTCCTATGTGTTTCAGTATACTCTAACAATAATACACTATATTGCCAAAAGTATTGGGACACCCTTCCAAATCATTGGATTCAGGTGTTCCAATCACCACCGGGGCCACAGGTGTATAAAATCAAGCAAAAAAACTAAAGCAATAGTAATCAATCTGATGGTGGCACTATAACCGTGAATATAATGCAAGGAAACATCAATGTGTAAAATAACAATGCGTATAACAATACCATATAAAACTGGACATAATTAGGTTGTAACTAAGGTAAAGAGTGACCCCTGGTTCACATCTATGCGGCCGTGCAGACCACGTTTTGCGTGGGCATGAGAGCCCATTCATTTGACACTCCTGCACTTCTTCTGAAAATGCAACCCGCACGGGAACCTCGGTTCCCAATACGGTTGTGATTTCTAGTGCAGGAGGCATGCCATTAGAACTAATGGCACCCACCCGCGGGTCCGCATTCCTCTGTGCGGGTGGTGCGGTTGCACGGATTTTCATGTGGATCCGCAGCGGCACCACCCTCACAGATGTGAACCAAGCCGTATGGAATATTTTGTCAAGCAGTAGACAACACGTCTTGAACCAGCAGGATGGACAGAGTCCTGTTCACTTATGGCTGCCTTTCCCTGGATTGAAGCTTAGTCCAGAGAGGTACATGTAAGAGAAAAGAAGGGAAAGGTGCCTCTAAGTGTGAACTGGAAACTTAGTTTATTGCACATAAAGCACAGCAACTTGCAGGAGGGTAGAGTAAAATAGGCACAACAATATTCCATCCATGGGAGTCCACCACAGATGATGATCAGTCATCTGTCAGTGTCAGACGTTTTTAGCCAGCAAGATTGAGAAGGTCTGGCACCGAGGCTTGGAACGCAGAGTGGAGTGCAGCATATGCACAATGATGTCACTGGGCGTCGTTGTGACACGTTTCCTGAGCATGCACTGTGAGATAACAGTCCTAGCACACTCCTTTGTCAAGCTGATGGGATACAGTGGGTTGTGCTAAAATATGAAGTAAAAAGACAATGTATAGACTGTATAGCGAGCGCAACTGCAACAACAAAAAATATGCAAATTATGTATAAAAGCCGCTAGAACACCAAAAAGGCAACCAAAAAGACCTTCCAGAGAACTATAGAAATAATAAAGGTGCAGCGCTGAGAATAGGAGTAATATCATGCAAATGTCAGCAGAAAATGAGATATATAATGTGCAAATATTGTTATATGGAGCACAATGTGGAATGTATAATTGTTAATGATCACAATTCAATATAATGTTCAGATCCCAAAGAATGTGACATAAGGATCTTGCAGAGTCCCGTCTAACGGTGATAATATGTGATCCAGAGGTTAAGATAATTAAATAGGTAGAATGCGCACTCACCAGAAGTGCGTATTAGATACGCATGAAATAAGTTTCCTTTGCCATCAGATACATCTAGGTCATCTGCATTCTGGTCAGGCTGCATTCCCTAACATCCTTTGGTCAACCGCTATAGCAAGGCTCCAGGGTTCATCAGACAATCACAGAATATCCGGGGTTCCCCTTTAAGGTAGGCACTGCGGAGGGTGGTGCTCATAAAAAGAGCCCAATAAGGGACACCACATAGTGTGATACTGTATAAATGAACTTTTATTCCAAATGTAGGTAAGTAGAAAACAAAATAGTACTGACCGAAAATTCAGGATGACCACCAGCGGTGGCTAGATGTCCAAATGCTGTAGCCCCCCTTTTAGCCAGCAAGATGGAGAAGGTCTGGCACCGAGGCTTGGAACGCACAGTGGTGTGCAGCATATGCACGATGATGTCACTGGGTGTCGTTGTGACACGTTTCCTGAGCATGCACTGTGAGATAACAGTCCTAGCACACTCCTTTGTCAAGCTGATGGGATACAGTGGGTTGTGCTGATATATGAAGTAATAAGACATGCAGGAACAAAGAAACCCCCCCCCGAAGTATACCAGCCTCCCCCAACCACCTTTAGAGCATCCACAAATGTTCTCAATATAGGCTTAGCAATCCAAATATGGAGGAATACAAGAAACCTTTAGTTTTGAGTTGAAGTTTAATTCGGTATTTCTGATTAGATCTTATCCACATTTGGCTGTTTATTTGAATTTTTTAAATGATTCCATCATTTCCTGTAGATCATCTCTCATCAATCATTTAAAAAATTCACACAGAAATTTCAGCACTTTTGGAAAATCTCAAAGCCTCTTACCTTGTTACTGCTGCCTGAATGAGTGTCCCCCACTTTTTGAGCCTCGGGTTCCCCATCTCTCTAGAGAAAGTGGAACAGCTCCCTTTCTCAAATCTCCCACCTCTCCATTGGAACTGATGTGGGCTGTGTCTGATCTTTAGAATGACGTGTGCCATTGGGTTCCACCTACCTTCACCTTTTCTGTCATGGGAGGACATAAGACATTGATGTTTTCCACAGCGGGTGCCTGTCGGGCTCAATTTCCCCTTAGGCCTGCTGCTGTTGGAGAAGACAGTAAAAACTCCCTCAACAGTTGTTGCAGTGCCCCGTTCTCCAGTTAACTGAATGAAAAGATTGATGGCAGCACCACTCCTGTTATACAACGGGATAGACAGGGGCGAATTTACCACAAGGCAAACAAGGCATTTGCCTAAGTCAGGATTTTTCAGGGGGGCAGCACTGCCCTCCGGAAGATGGGATGGAAGAAGGGACATACAGTGGGGATCGAAAGTTTGGGCACCCCAGCTAAAAATTTGTATTAATGTGCATAAAGAAGCCAAGGAAAGATGGAAAAATCTCCAAAAGGCATCAAATTACAGATTAGACATTCTTATAATATGTCAACAAAAGTTAGATTTTATTTCCATCATTTACACTTTCAAAATAACAGAAAACAAAAAAATGGCATCTGCAAAAGTTTGGGCACCCTGCAGAGTTAATATCTTGTACTGCCCCCTTTGGCAAGTATCACAGCTTGTAAACGCTTTTTGTAGCCAGCCAAGAGTCTTTCAATTCTTGTTTGAGGTATCTTTGCCCATTCTTCCTTACAAAAGTCTTCCAGCTCTTTGAGATTTCTGGGCTGTCTGTCACACACTGCTCTTTTAAGGTCTATCCATAGATTTTCAATTATGTTGAGGTCAAGAGATTGTGAAGGCCATGGCAAAACCTTCAGTTTACGCCTCTTGATGTAATCTACCGTGGATTTTGAGGTGTGTTTAGGATCATTATCCATTTGTAGAAGCCATCCTCTCTTTAACTTCAGCTTTTTCACAGATGGCATCAAGTTACCATCCAAAATTTGCTGAAATTTTATTGAATCCATTTTTCCTTCTACTCGTGAGATGTTCCCTGTGCCACTGGCTGAAACACAACCCCAAAGCATGATTGATCCAACCCCATGCTTAACAGTTGGACAGAGGTTCTTTTCATTAAATTCTGTGCCCCTTCTTCTCCAAACGTACCTTTGCTCATTCTGGCCAAAAAGTTCAATTTTAACCTCATCGGTCCACAGAACTTGTTTCCAAAATGCATCAGGCTTGTCTATATGTTCATTTGCAAAGTTCAAACGATGATTTTTGTGGTGAGGATGTAGAAGAGGTTTTCTTCTGATGACTCTGCCATGAAGACCATATTTGTACAAGTATCTCTTTATAGTGGAATAGTGTACCACAACTCCAGTGTCTGCCAGATCTTTCTGGAAGGATCGTACAGTCAAACATGGGTTTTGCATTGTTTTTCTCACAATCCTGCGAGCTGTTCTGTCTGATATTTTTCTTGGTCTTCCAGATCTTGCTTTAACTTCCACTGTTCCTGATGACTGCCATTTCTTAATTACATTCCGAACAGAGGATATTGACATCTGAAAACGCTTTGCTATCTTCTTATAGCCTTCTCCAGCTTTGTGAGCATCAACTATTTTCAGTTTCAGTTTTCTAGACAACTGCTTAGAAGAACCCATGGTGCTGATTGTTGGGGCAAGGTCAGATGAGTCTGGGCATTTAAAACCTTTGAGATTGATATAACCTGGTCTTCCCAGATGATGATTGAGAACAATCCATGACACTGGCAGGTCTCAGCTTGGCAAAGGGGGCAGTGCATGCTATACATTCTGCAGGGTGCCCAAACTTTTGCAGATGCCATTTTTTTGTTTTCTGTTATTTTGAAAGTGTAAATGATGGAAATAAAATCTAACTTTTGTTGACATATTATAAGAATGTCTAATATGTAATTTGATGCCTTTTGGAGATTTTTCCATCTTTCCTTGGCTTCTTTATGCACATTAATACAAATTTTTAGCTGAGGTGCCCAAACTTTTGATCCCCACTGTATGTAGCATGGGGACCAGGTGGGATCTGAGAGAGGTTGCGGGCTGCTTGATGGTATATGGAGAACCCGGTTCTTGTTCCCGGGGATGTCCTGAGCTCTGAAGGTGAGTGTCTCTCTCTCTCGCTGGGGGGGGTTGTTAGTGGAAGGCTCTCTCAGGCGGGGGGTGGGCAGGGGTGTTGTTGGTCAATGTCAAGCTCTCTCCGTGGGGGGGCACCCGCTTTTCTTGCTGCCTAGGGCAGCACAAAACCTAAATACACCACTGGGGATAGAGAGCAAGGAACTGACAAGCTTCCTGTGCCTCCTCCTCCACAGGACTGCATGACGCCCTGTGCAGTGAAAGGAATGATAGCAGATTCAGTACTGTCACACAGCAGGATAGGGAACGAGGCACTGACAAGATCCTGGCACCCCCTTCTCCTGGCAGAGAGTAGGGAAACCAGCAGCCGTGGCTGCGCCTTAGGTGGCAGTAGTGCACCCTAGGTGGCTGCCTAATTCACCTAGGGGTAGCTCCAGCCCTACCTACCCCAACAAAACATCTCTATCCCCCAGAAAACCCTTTCAGCAACCCCCCCCCCTTCCCCCAGCAAAGCACTCTCTTCCTCAACAAAACTCCCTTCCACAGCACAACCACCCCACCTGAGCAAGCCTGCTTTCCTCAACAAAACCCCTCTATCCCAGAAAAAACCCCACCAGCAAAAAAAACCCCTCCCACACCAGTATTTCTTATATCCCCAGCAACCCCTCTGTTTCCATTAAAACTCAGACACAGTGAAGCCAATCAAAGTCAGGGAAGTCCTACTAAGCTTCCCCTCAATAATGTAATGTGACACATCAGCGCCAAGGAGGAACTTAAAGCGATTGTAAAGGAATTTCCAGACTCCCCCTGTCCAGTGCCTCTAAAGGAAGGCACTTCCCATGGGGGCACTCATGCATGCTCATTCCCAAGCCGCCTTGCTACGTCCATTGACACAGAGAGTGGACCTGGGCCCTGCCCCCTGCTCCCTCGTCACTGAAGTTGATTGACAGGAGCAGGAGCCAATGGCTCCAACTGCTATCAATCTGCCCAAGGAGCAGGGAGACAGCGACAAGAGCCGCGGCTATCGTACATGTTGCTGGATCAGATTGGGCTCAGATAAGAATAAGGGGGGGCTGGGGGGATCAGCAGCAGAGAAGGTGCATAGAATGCATTAGGGTAAGAAACCTCGAGGCTTTAGAACCACTTTAAGCTGTCCATATATTTTTTGTTTAAGAATTTTCATTAGATTTTCTAATCGTTTGTGGGTTCAAAACAACAATCATTTTGGAATCCAGTGATGAGAAACTTCAAAGGAGCAGGATGGAAAATTTTTCTCGGACAAGTAAATGTCTTTTTTTTCCAAATTCTTTTTATGAATATTGCCATGTAAAAGTGTAAAAAGCAGAGCCAATTGGGCATATCCTGGCTCGCTAGAATTTTAAATTGAATCTCTGGCAGGAACTAGCTGCAACATTGGGTAATCCCATATATCCTCCCAGTCCTCCCTATCCAGTCCCAGGACCTCTGCCTGCCAGCAATCACAGAGAGTCATCCGACCCTCATGAACAGAGGGTAATAAGGCCTTGTAGATGATGGAGAGATGTTTAGTTAGTGTTTGATACGCATAGCGGAGCTGAACGTACCGGCACAGAAAGGTGTTAGGAAGGACATATTGTCATTAGAACTAACATATTTCTAACAGTGTTTGTGGTATTCATTTGTCTATTAATTCAAAAATTGGATGTTAACCCCTTGGCGCCAACGTCACAGAAATATGCGGCCTCACAGAACTGGGCCTTTTTCCGTGGGGCTGCATATTTGTGTACCTGTCTTTGTGCTGGGAGTGGGCCAAACAGCGTGCTCCCAGCACAAAGACTGGGGTGTCACTGAGAGCCACAGGTCCCGTTCTAATCATCGGGACCTAGGACTCCCAGTTCCGGGTCACATGATCGCTGTGATAGCCTCTGATTGGCTATCACAGTGATCAGTCACTGTGAAGCCCACCCTTCCCGCCCCCTTAGTTTTTTTCTCTCTCTGAATGGAGCAGAGAGATACATTGTATCTCTCTCCCTCCTTGCATAGAGGGAAAAAAACAACCGTTTTTAATAAAAAAAGATAAATAAATATTAAAAAAGAAAAAATAAAGAAAAAATACCTAGATGAAGGTTTGATCTAGTTCAGTGCCAAGGTTAATGTTTGGGTCAAGGTCAGGGTCAAAGGTCAAGTTAAAGTTCAGGATTTTTTTTTATTATTGGGATCAGTGTCAGTTAGTGTCAGAGTGTTTTAGGTAAAAAAGTAAAAAAACAAAATGCGCACTATTGTTTTTGGGCTGTAGTACAGGTACAAACAGCAAATAACATAGACATATATGGTATCACTGCAATTGTCAAGAGCTGGAAAATTTATTTTGGGTTGTTTTTTAGTGGTAGGTTATGGTAGTAACAAGAAACACAAAGCTAAATTAAAAAAATATATTTTTTTTACTATTTTGGGCCAGTTTTCCTTTGATAATAAAAAAAAAATCAGGAGATATCCATTACCATTTACCACCAACTGAAAATCTCATTTGTCCTGAAAACAACAAGGTATAATCCACCTGGATGTACAAAGTAGTTGTGATGATATGGACGGTTTTACTAACACATGGCAAAGTTGTAAAATTTTACTTGGGCTTTAAGATTTATTTTACCATTAGGCGTGAAGGGGTTAAAAATAAACTAAAATTTGAAGTGCTTTCAAACAAACTTCTTCCAAGCCATCAAATGCACTGAGAATTGTCATACAAATGTTCATATGCACATTTGTTTGAAAATCCACTAGTGTATGGCCAGCTTCAGACTTTCCTTGGCTATATGCCACCTCTGTATCTGAAGTCTGAAAGGGCTGGGGGAAATGGACGTGTGGAGCTGTGGGCAATGCAGAAAAGTGCGTATGGCTCTAGTCCTTTCTTGCTCTGTCCAAAATAAAATAAAAACTGTTCTGGTACAAATAGAAAATGTAATTTTTTAAAGTATATATAAACATGATTGTAAGCTCCGAGGATCAGGGCCCACCTAACCCGCTTGTATTGAACTGTATTGTTGCTGTATTGTCTCCCGTTATATTGTAAAGCGCTGAGCAAACTGTTGGCACTATATAAATCCTGTATAATAATAATAATAACATTTTTTTATTAGTTTTGTACAGAGTATGGAATCATCACCTCAACACCGCCATTGTTAAAAAAAACCTCTGGGAGGTGGATGTGTATTTCTGGGGTGCTGTTTATAAACGCTGCTTTAGAAAACATACTTGGGCATCCAGTGTGCTTGTAAATAGCTGTGACCTGAGCTATCACTAGAAACCTCAGATCACAGTTACAATGTACACTCTCTGGCCACTTTATTAGGTACACCTGTTCAATTGCTTGGCAACACAAATTGCTAAGGGCTCGTCTGAGTATTTCCAAAACTGCTGATCCATTGGGATTTTCACGTATAGCCATCTCTAGGGTTTACAGAGAATGGTCCGAAAGAGAAAATATCCATTTTGTGTGGATGAAAATGCCTTGTTGATGTCAGATGAGAATGGGCAGACTGGTTGCTGCGACATTCAGATGGTAGTGAAAAAGGAAATGATGTGGCGCTGCTACCTAAGAAAAACCTAAACCTGTAAAAAATAAACTTATAAAAGCATGTAAATATCCACAATAAAACAAATAAAATGAATGCACAAATCAAGTGATATTATAATGCATGTGCTAGATGCCAACTATATAAGTGAAAAAAGGAACATACATAAGCTGATAATTATGCCTAAACACAGTGTATGTGCATAAACAAACCACACAACACTCACACCAATCTGGACTGATTGTCCAATTAACACATAATCGTGAGTAGTCCAATGATAGGACTACTATAGGTGCTCCAAATTTCCTAAACAAATACACCCCACATAAAGTATCAAAACGCATGTACATGTAACATATATACAAAATGACCCAACCAACTAAAACTTTTAAACGCATGTAAATATCCACAATAAAACAAACGCATTTATAAGTTTATTTTTTCAGGTTTTGGTTTTTCTTAGGTAGCAGCGCCACATCATTTCCTTTTTCATTATTTGATTTATCATCTGGTATATGGTTGGATGTTGGCAGCTTCATTTGATCTTCTTAGTATAGACTTAGTAGCGCTGGAGGTTTACACTTTTTATTCAGATGGTAGGGTTAGCATTTGGTGTAAACATAAAAGCATGGATCCATCCTGCCTTGTATCAACGGTTCAGGCCGGTGACGGTGGTATAATGGTGGGGGGGGGGGGGGGGGTATTTTCTTGGCACTAGCAAGGTGTACCTAATAAAGTGGCCAGTGGGTGTAGATGAATATCTGCCACTGGAACACAAACTTGGGGTTTTTAGAACTTCACAACACTGGGCTATCTGCTGTAAACCAGTAACATCCATTCACAAGTGTACACACTAAAAGCATTTGCAAACACTCAACCCATTCACAACAAAGGAGGCTCCCCTTCCTCATACCACTCGCTTTCAGGGAGGAATGGGTATGACGAGGCCAATTTGCTTCTGCAACTAGAATGGGTCTTTCTGGAAAATGAATAAACAGGCAGGTGCAGGGGCAGTGGTGCAATATATAACGCATCTGAAGGACTAGATATCAGTAGGTTGTTGGGTCAATTCTTACCTGGCTCACTGACTGTGCCATGATCGTATAGTGGTTAGTATTCTGCAATGTGGATGCAGAAACCCCGGTTTTAATCCAGGTCACACAATCTTTATGTGCTGCTTAAAGTGTTATGTCTACAGACACCAAAGAATTCATGCCATGCCAGTTCCAATTCCTTAAGATATGCAAGGAAGGAGTGTCTCTTTTTTTGTTTAAAAACAATTTTTATTGGTGGAGGAAAAGTAGTACAAATGACCCAAAAAGGCAGCACCATTTCTGTACAAAATAATACAACAGGAAGGAAAAAAGAAGCTTCCATAAGAAACAATCAGTTCAAAATACAAAAAGGAGCCGCATGACTATATGTTCATAGAGCAGTATGGGTATACAGATAAAGCTAGTCATGTAATTTAAGACATCAAATGTGGATCATAAGAACAAAGGAATATTTTAACATGTAGTTATATCAGCAAAATAGCACTTATGACAGAAAAGAGAAACAGGAGGACTTCCAAACGATCCATTTGTCATCAAAGGGGTGCATTGTATCAAATAACTTTGGTGTATAAGTTCCATGAGCATAACAGAATCAACTCTATCAATAATAGGAGAAAATGGAACTACCATAGATTTCCATTGACTGGCTATTGCCAAAAACGTTGCAACGCAAAAAGTGTGGATAAGGCATTCCTCATGGCATGTGGCACCCAGAATACAATTAAACTGTAAACACATAGTAGAAGTTATTGGAGTGGGCAAACCAAATTTGTGGTAGCTATGTAGCCCCCCTCTAGTTATTTAGGGAGAGCTAGCCAGTTTTTGTAGCTAGAAAGACTGAATAGCAGCCTAGGCATGAGTCAGGATAGGTGTGAGTCAGCCAGGTTACTGTAGGTCAGGGCTGAGGGCTCTGCAGGTTTATTCCCTGATACCTTCCCCTGCTCTAGAAACTTGGAAAAGATTCTAGAAGCAGTGGGTGGGGGTGAGGAGTGGGTGACCTGCACACTTAGAGGACTCTGGCCAATCCCGAAGCAGGAGGCATTGCATGGGGCCAGGGTAGCCCTTATGTGTGAGAAAGCCTACTCAGCAGCAGGAGGGTTTTGCATGGAAGATGAAATGGGAGGCTGAGATGCAGGAGCCTGGGAAGGGGCCCAGTGGGAAGTGACCTGCCTCCAGGCAGAGTTGCTGGAAAAGAAGATCGCTCAAATTCAGGAGACCCTGAGAAAGAACCACTTATGCAGCAGGGAAGGAGCCAGCCTGAAGGCAGCCACAATCCCAACAAGCTCACAAGAGAGGAAAGTGAGTACTCTTACACCCTCTGGGACGGAAAAGGGGACAAGGCCTTTGGGTGGGTTACCTGACTAGCTCCACCTGGGACTGTTTGACCCAAATAGACAGATTTTGGGTTCACTTGCTGAATGTCAGCCTATTTATGTTGAACCGGCCAATATAAATCGATATTTGGCCCGTGTGTACCAGCCGGAAGACTGATTGTGAACACCATAAACTCGGTGATATAGGATATTGGTAGACATAGATCAATATCTGCCTTTTGGCTTCCATCACCCACTGGAACACAAACTTGGGGTTTTTGAACTCTACAACACTGGGCTTAGCTGATAACAACAGAGAGTCAAAAGAAATTCTTTGAAGCACAGTGAGGAGCACTTTTGGACAGAGAGAATCACTGGTTCACAAGAGGCGTGAAAGAGGCTATCTACTGTATGTCAAAGTGAAACAACCATCCTATAACAGGGTGGGATTTCTTTCAACGCCACCTGTCAGCCACATAGAATGACATTCTAACATCATTACCCTGGCAGTTTTCCAACAATTGAGCAGCCTTGAGCAGTGATTTGACAACAACTGAGAAGACGTGAGCAGTTTACTTCCCATTATCAAGTCTCCAGAAAGGTAGACGTTCAAATCAGAAACAGCTACGATGATGTCAATTTGCTTCTTCAGCTAGAATGGCCTTTGTAAAGACTTTACATAAAGACAGGTGAAGGGCCAGTGGTGTAATGGATAACCCGTCTGACTACAGATCAGAAGATTGTAGTTTCAACTCCTACCTGGCTCATTGGCTGTGCCGTGATCATGTAATGGTTAGTACTCCTCATTGTGGCCGCAGCAAATCTGGGTCACAGCATCCTTATGAGCTGTAGACAGCCCCCTCTATGACAGCAAATTCACACCATACCAGTTCCAACTCCTTAAGATAATCAAGGAAAGAGTCCCTCTAAGACTGGTTGTTAGCAGCATCAACTTGGTGAGATATGATGTCTCTAGATACTATCCTAATGCCTTTAGATCACAACGTATTCAGACCACCAAAGGATATGTCAACAGATGTTACAGGCACAGGTGACCAAGGTGCCCTACCATGTCACATTGCCTGTATACCAACTGCAGAGGTGATTGAGACCACAGGGCAATGATTGGAAGTGACCTAGTTATTTGACTGCCAAACAGAACTCAAGCCAGACCATATACGCTTCCCGTTGCACTCTAGTTTAAATGCCACCTATGAGGATCATGCGTAGGTTAAGATCAAACTATCAGAAGTACAATGAGGAAAAGTGCAACATGTTCACATGGAAAGATACACAAAACCAGAAATTGCTCATTTTGGACTGTGTGTTACACATCAAGGAAGGGGGTGCCTTGAACACTGAACAACAGAGAGTCAAAAGACATTCTTTGAAGCACAGTGAGGTGTACTTTTTGGACAGAAAGGACTACTGTTTCACAAGAGGCGTGAAAGAGGCCATCTATGTCAAAGTAAAACAACCATCCTATAATGGGTTGGGATTTCTTTCAACATCACCTGTCAGCCTGATGTTGTGGTCACAGTCACACTGAAGGTCCAATCAGGTCTGCCTGTCAGTTTTTCAGTCGGATCCAACTGAACAATACATAGCCCTCTGTGGACCTTCGGCTGTCAGTGGACATGTGTCTGCTGACACCCACTGGCATCCAATAGTACATCCTGTACGCTAACAACAGATAAATGGGGATACCTTCCCCATCCATCTGGTGGATCAGGTGACAATCGCGTGAAGGCAGACAGGCCATCCGTTTCCATCTGACTGCCCCAAAGAAAACAGTGGGCTGTGTCTGTCATGCTCTGCAGCAGAGGAGCGGACACAGACCTGTCATCCACTTGCTAAGCAGGGATCAGCGCAGAGATCCCCTGCTGAGCAAGCGGATCCACTGATGGGTCTTCCCCGTCTGAAAGGAGCCTAAGTAATTTTTCTTCTTCACTGATGTGCTCTGATGAGGCTTCACTGATGGGCACTGATAGGCTGCACTTATGGGCACTGATGAGGCTGCACTGATGGGCACTAATGAGGCTGCACTGATGGGCACTGATGAGGCTGCACTTATGGGCACTGATGAGGCTGCACTGATGGACTCTGATGAGGCTGCACTGGTGAGGCTGCACTGATGAGGTGGCACTGATGGACTCTGATGAGGCTGCAATGGTGAGGCTGCACTGATGAGGTGGCACTGATTGGCACTGATGAGGCAACATTGATGGGCACTGATAAGCTGCACTGATGGGCATTGATAAGGCTGCACTGATCAGGCAACACTGATGAGCACTGATAGCTGCCACTGATTGGCGGCATTAATGGACACTGATAGGTGGCACTAAAGGGGACTGATAGGTGACACTGATGGGCACTGATATGCTGCACTGATGGACACTGATTGGCACGGATGGGGATGTACTGTTAATCAGTAGACACGTGCAAAACAGAAAAAATGTGTTTCGTTTCAGATAAATTCGTTATGTTACTAATTTCATTTCATGGATTTGTTTTGGAATTCAGTTAGTTTCCTTTCATTTTGTTTATTTCATTTCTAACAAATTTCAAGTTTTCAGAACAATTCAAATTCGAATCGGTCGAAAATGTATCGACCGATCCGAATTGTGTGTGAAGAATAGCTGGTTGTTAAGGAGAGAGCCAGGAAGCTGGACGCTGCGCCCTCAACAACCAATGACTCTCAGCTGTCAGTGGTTTCCCCACTGACTGCTGAATGTAAAAAAAAAAAGAATCGTGGGCAATGAAGAATTTGGGGAAAAAATGGCGTGGGGTCCACCCAAAATCCATACCAGACCCTCATCTGTGCATGCAGCCCTGCAGGTCAAGAAAGGGGGGACGAGTGAGTGACGCCCTCCTGAACAATACCAAGCCCTATGTCCTCACCATGGGGGGGGGTGCTTTGGGGTAGAAGGCCCCCCCAAAGCACCTTGTCCCCATGTTGATGGGGACAAATATCTCTTCCCCACAACCCTGGGTGGTGGTTGTGGGGGGCTTATGAGAATCTGGTAGCCCCCTTTAACAAGGAGCCCCCATATCCTGCGCCCAAGCATGCAAATGAGTATGGGGTACATACTGGTCGGCGGATCAACGTGATTGACGTGGGATCTACTTCGGGGGCATATATTTTTTGTTATTTAATAATGGACTTGCCAAAAACTGCTGGTGTGTTTTTTTCACTTTTTTAAGTTTTTGGTGAATGAGTAGGGGTACAATGTATGTCTGCATGTAATCACATGGGGGGGGGGGTTCTGCTTAAAATCCAAACCAGATCCGATGGGCCCGGTATGGATGGGAGGGACCCTTGCCGTTTTTATCCAATGCCAGCAATTCTTTTTTTTTTTGTCAGTGGGAAAACCACTGACAGCTGATGAGTCATTGGTTGTTAAGGACGTGGCAGCTGGCTTCCTGGACCTCTCCTTAACAACCAGATATTCTTTACACAGAATTCTGAAAATGTGGAATTTGTTAGAAAACAAATAAATGAAATGGAACAAAACAAATTTTATCGAAATTCGTTACTATTGTTATTTGGAAATTCATCCGAATCTCTGAATAATAAAAAAACATCCAAATTTAGATTTGGACCAAAACGAATTGTACATGTCTAATAATCAGGGCACTGATGATCAGTGTAAACCATGTACTGACAGTCTTGACCAGGGGCGGACTGACCATTCGGAAACTCGGGCACTGCCCGAGGGCCCGGGGTCAGTAAGGGGCCCCATGAGATGCCCCTGGTACCTTTCATAGGCTTTTTTGGGTGTGGTTTGAGTGTGGGCAAGGACACAGGGGCCCCATGATCCCCTATTGCCCGGGGGCCCCATGAGTTGTCAGTCTGCCCCTGGTCTTGACGTTTATCGACTTTCCTTTCCTCACACAGATGCAGTGTGTGATGAAAGGACTGCCGATAACCGGCAGATCTGTTTACATGTGATCATCTGTGATTGGACACAGCTGATCACATAGTAAAGGGTCGCTGTGATTGGCTCTATACCTCGATCTGTGATCAGCTGTGTACAAAGCAGCGTGCCCGGTGCACACCCCTTGGGCGGGCAGGGGGCGGGATTCTGGGGTTCTGCCCTCCCAGAACTAGACGACCATGCTGAAGTAGTTTAGGATGCTGGTGGATGCAGGCCTGCGCTTACATGGCTACTAATCCCCAGCTATGTAAGCAAAGGAGCTGTGGAGATAAAATAGCATGGGGCCCCTCTCCAGTACATAACAGGCCCTCCAGTTCTGGTATAAGTTTTAGTCACGCAAAAATGTCACTGGGATACCCTCGATGGCACTGGCCATATATGGTCATGTCTATAAATTATATCAACTGTCATCAGCCAGGCCTGCCATTCGGTGGGTGGGAAGTGACAGTACCAGATGTGGATCTGCAATTTTCAGGTTTTTTCTTTCAGCAGGTTGTCAGGCATCGAGCATCATGATTCACATGGATCTACATCACTGAACAACATGATGGTGGCTGTACATCACAAAAGTATTGGGATGCCTGTTTTTACACGCACATGAACGTTAATGGCATCCCAGTCTTAATCCGTAGGTTTCAATATTGAGTTGGCCCCGCCCTTTGCTGCTATAACTGCTTCAACTCCTCTGGGAAGGCCGTCCACAAGGTTTAGGAGTGTGTCTATGGGAATGTTTGACCATTCTTCCAGAAGCACATTTGTGAGGTCAGGCACTGATGTCGGATGAGAAGGCCTAGCTCGCAGTCTCTGCTCTAATTTATCCCAAAGATGTAGTTTCGGGTTGAGGTCAGGAATGTGTGCAGGCCAGTCAAGTTCCTCTACCCCAAACTCGCTCATCCATGTCTGTATGGACCTTGCTTTGTGCATTGGTGCGCAGTCATGTTGGGACAGGAAGGGGACCATTCCCAAGCTGTTCCCACGAAGTTGGGAGCATGAAATTGTCCAAAATGTCTTGGTATGCTGACACCTTAAGAGTTCCCTTCACTGGAACTAATGGGCCATGTCCAATTCCTGAAAAACAATCCCCATACCATAACCGCCCCTCCACCAAACTTTACAATTGGCACAATGCAGTCAGGCAAGTACCATTCTCCCAGACACATCCATTGGATTGCCAAACAGAGAAGCATGATTCATCACTCAAGAGAACACTTCTCCACTGCTCAAGAGTACAGTGGCAGCGTGCTTTACACCACTGCATCCAATGCTTTGCATTGCACTTGGTGATGTAAGGCTTGGATGCAGCTGCCATGGAAACCCACTCCATGAAGCTCTCTACACACTGTTGTTGTCTGAAGGCCACACGAATTTTGGAGGTCAGACAGTTGGCAACTTCTGCACATTGCGCTTCAGCATACTCTGACAGGTGTTCTGTGCATTCCGATGCAGGCAGTCTCATCCATATCAGTTGGGATGTAGTGGCTGTATGGACACAGCCACTGCTCCCAGTTTGACATCCATGTTGGCGCATGTCCCTGCGTTTGGGGCCATGCACCTATACCCACATAGATGTCAGATTTGTCCTTGCAGCTGCTGCTTCCCAATGAATAAGACCGCCTGCACAAGGATGCACAGAACACCTGTGCATCCCCATGCGTATAAACATGGCCCTTTATGGGCGTATGCTTTTGTACACCCCATTGAATGAGACCTTAGTAGGAATTTAGCAGGAATTTTGTAAGTTATGTTATGTTTATGAGTGCTACAAAGCATATAGCAATCTGATAATCTGATAAACATTGGCACAACTATCGTGAGGCCTAAAGAAATCAGTAGCATCTTCTTTTGATTCTACTGGTCATGTGCTTTTAGAAAATATATGGTTGGGGGGGTATTTTACAAGCTCTGAAAGCTGTAAGTAAAAAAATTAAAACCTCTGGATTTTTAGATACATTTTTGCTTATGTTTGATTTTCACCATTTCCACCAAAAAAGTGCAATTTAAAATATGCAAATATTTGTTATTTATTAACTGAATACAAGTTAAGCTTTTATATTCAGCAGGAATTTAGCAAGAATATTGTAAAATGTGCTGTGTTTGTATCTGTGAACAATGATTTTAGTGTATTTCTAGCAAAAATATTGTTTTGATAAACATTTGCGCAAATATCACTGAGCATTAAAATTCAGTAGCAACTGGTTATGTGCTTTCAGAAATTATATGGTTTGGGAGGTCTTTTACAAACTCTGAAAGCTGTGTGAAAAATGCAAACCACCAGATTTTTAGAGAAATTTGGTTATTTACATAATTGCATACATTTGATTTTCACCATTTTGTAAAAAGGCACAATTTAAAATTTGCAAATATTTGTTATTTATGAACTCAATACAGGTTAAGCTTTTATATTTAGTAGGAATTTAGCAGGAATTTTGTAAAATTTATAACTGCTAATAATGATTTCCATGTATTTTTAGCAAAAATACTGTTTTGATAAACATTAGCGCAAATATCGCTGGGCCTTAAAAATCCCTAGCACCTTCTTTTTATCCTACTGGTCATGTGCTTTCAAAAAATATATGGGTTGTGGGGTCTTTTTCAAACTGTGAAAGGTGTTAGGGAAAACAAAAAAACAATTGAAAAATTACAAAAATGGCCTGGCCACCTGACATTAAAAGTGGAACGCAGGGCCTGGCAGCGAAAAGGTTAAACACACTTTTTTATTTGTAAATATCAGTTTTTCTGTAGTGGGGTTGTACACATCACACACAGCAGGGTCAGGGCATCCTCTAGGCATTTTATTTAAAGACATTTACATTTTTATTGTTTCACTAAAATTTACTATAATCGCTACTCCACACCAAACAGAATGTTTTTTGTGTTGTCTTGGTACATGTCCCCTAGGACAGTGCCCAACCCCCCCCCCCCCCCCCCCATCCCCAGACCATTGTTGGACAATCCCTTGGCTATTAGCCTAGAAAATTGCCAATACTGTTTTTTTAACATTCATGCATTTTAACATTGACTTTAATGGGGTTCATTAAATATATATGATATATATGCTTGGCTCACATCACTAGTCACAAGTCCAAAACCCTGCTGGGTGCTGTGCTTTCAGCCTGGCTGATACACAACTACAGCTCTGCAGGTACACAGCTCTGATGTGTTGGGTAGCAGGTGGAACCATAGTGCCCAGTTGGGACACAAGCATTCAACTCACCCCTAAAGCAGGTCATACTCAGAATTATGTTCAATTTCAACAATTGGTTTGATTTACTAATAGTTAACGGGGACACATCAACAATCATTTTTGAAGGCAAAGGATGGAAATATTTTGTAATTTCCTATCTGAATGAACAAAATTCTAACTGTTAATGTGGTTCTCCATCAAAAATCATACTTGGGCATATGCTAAGAAAAGTTTTAACCGAAATTAGAACTTTCATGGTGATGAACATTCGTTCTTTGAAACAATTATGTATGGCATAGAAAAGTATAAAAGAACTTTTCAAAAAAGCTTCTGTATACTGTATAATGGATTTATAGATTCTAGTGTATATATGTAGTATAGCCACTAAAACCCCATGAGCTGATGAACATATATTGTATATATAAATGTAGGGTCCATGCATATTGGCTTAAAAAAATGCTGCTCCTAGGAGTGTTTAGCGTTTCACCTGTAGAAGCAAGTCATTTTATCCTATTTTCCAATGCACATTAGGTCATTTAGAGGCATATTTTAATCTCAGTGTTTAGAGGCAGAAAAAAACCCTCTGTTTAGCATTTTTGAGAGGTTTTCTAGCAAAAAAAAAAACCACTAAACGGTACTAAAAGCAGCTAAACGCTATTAAACGCTAGTACAAAAAACACTCAAAATCATCGTTTTTTTCTGCCAAGAGCACTGGTGTTTTTTTAAGCCAGTGTGCATGGACCAACACTGTACTTCTATATATGCAAAATACCTATTCATTTAAAGCATAAGTTCAGAAACAAAAAGGTGGACCACCACTCTACACCACGGGTGTCAACCGCAATTTCATTGTGGTCCGCATTATGGTTGCCAGTTGTATATGTATGACTAGATGTTCAAAGCACCCCACCCCTCTTACATCAGATGTCAAGCGCCCCTCAGCATCAAATGTCAAGAGTCCCCTATACTCCTTTACAATACAGTGGAAGCAGAAAGTGCAGGGTTTGGAGGAGGACCGGAGAAGGGCTGGAGTTAGTTGAATCCAGAGGGTGTGCTGGGTGTTAGTTGAGAGGGGGGTGTGGTGGGTGTAGTGTGTTAATTCACCTTTTTTTTTCCTGAAAAGATGAGGGGATGCTGTGACTGCACAGAGAGGCGCAGGATCTATAGGAGGAATTTTGTTCTCTCTGCTGCCAAGTGCTGAGACAGGGGGCTAGAGATGAGCCTCACCGCTACTGCACGGAGAAGAGCAGGATCTGGTGGAGGAGTTCTGTCCTCTTCTCTGCTGCCAACTGCTGAGACAAGGTGGGGGTGGAGATGAGGGGGGCTCCACAATTGCAGGAGAGGTGTAATGGCCACGTGAAATGGCCAGGTGGGCCAGACTCTGCTTGCGGGTCTTGTGTTTGACACATGTGATCTATTCCCTACCCACCTCCTGGTCCCCACTGTACATACCTCTGTGGGTGATTAGCTGTCAATGCCCATGCAGCCAGAGTAGCAGTTTGGGAATTTGAAATCCCCTTTCTTCTTCCCCTTCTTTCTGTAGGGCTTCTAGGATGAATCAGACCAATTATTATTATTATTATACAGAATTTATATAGCGCCAACAGTTTGCTCAGCGCTTTACAATAGCAATTCTGATTGGTTAGCACCAGCATGTGACCACTTTGACATCGGCTTTTGAATTGCACTGATCCAGAAGGAAGGGGAAGAAGAGTGAGGATTTCAAATCCTTGGATCACTACACTGTTGTGTGGGCATTGACAGCTCATCACCCAAGGAGGTAAGTGCAGTGGGTACCAGAGGGGGGTGTGGTGGGCGTAGTGTGTTAATTCACCTTTTTTTTCCTGAAAAGATGAAATAACCCTTTAAGTAAATCTTGCTTAGTGTTATTCCATTGTTGATGTCATAAGCAATAAAAGAAGCCTGTTCAATATGTCTGGGAATCCATTCAAGTAGCACGTCTTGATGAAATTTTAAGGGCTTTTGAATGAAATTAATTGATGTTGGCACCATCGAATGCTCTGTAAAAAAAAATGGAATTTCATATGAATGTTCCAGCAAAGCTAGCTTAAGCATTGAATGCTAAAGATTTTTTGGTCGGGGTAGCTCAGCAGGAGAGTGAAAGTTGAAGTCATCAGTAGCAAAACTGGCAATATTACTCTTTTGGGAGTATATTCAAGTAACAGGTCTAGATTACATTTTTAAGGGCTTTCAAACTAAATTAATTTACTCAATGGTGGCATCATCAAATGCTATGATGAACAATCTCTCAGATTGTAAGAATGTTCAAGCAAAAGTCTAACCTTGTATTGTTAGCTGAAGTGTCAGGTGCTAAAGAGTCTAAGGCTGGTGTAGCTCTGCAGGAGAGTGAAGTCACCAGCAGTGGAACTGGCATTATTACTTTTTTCGGAATCCAGGTAGCCGGTCTTGATACTGACAGCTCATCACCCATGGAGGTAAGTACAGTTGGGACCTGTGGGGTGGGTGTAGGGTGTTAATTCACCTTTTCGTTTTTTCTGAAAAGGTGAACCAACCCTTGAAATAAACCTTGCTTTGCATTATTTCCTGTTTAATATGTCTGTGAATCCATTCAAGTAGCCCATCTTGAAGACTGTTTAAGGGTTTTCAAACAAAAAAAGTTGACTCAGTAATGGCATCATTAAATGCTATAATTATCAGTTTTTCAGAGTGTCTTATGAACATTCCAGTGAAAATCTAACCATGTATAGCTAGCTTAAGTGATGGATGCTTAAGATTCTTCAGCCAGTGTAGCTCTTCAGAAGAGTAATGGTTGAGGTCACCAGTGGTGCATTATTGCTCTTTTGGAAATCCATAGTAGCAGGTGTGGACAACATTGTTAAGGGTTTTCAAAGGAAGTTGATTCAATGATGGCATCATCAAATGCTGTAATTAACTGTTTTTCAGAATTCCTTATAAGCGTTGAAGCAAAAATCTAACCATGTATGGCTAGCCTAAAGTCAAAACCTTTATTTCTTTCTTTTGGATAGAGTAGAGAGGGATTAGAACACCTGTCAGTGTTTATTGGGGTCTGTGACCTCATTATGGAAATTCACCTTCTCTATGTGTCTTCTTTAACATTATCATTGAAAGTGAAAGTAAAAGTCCCCAGAAAATAATAGAGGGGAAATCTTCCAATGGGGACACTAGTTCTAGTGACCTGGGGGTCCCAAAGGGATTCCCTTAATTTGCAGTTCCTCACTTCCTAATTGGCTACGGGATAGGAAATTAAGAGAAATCGTCACAATGGAACACAGATGATGTAAAAAAAAAAATCTGACAGGAGTTATAACCTTCCTTTGCTCTGTCCAAAATTTTAAAAAAAAAGGTTTTGCCTAGTTTAAGTATTGAATGCTAAAGATTCGTCATCCGGTGTAGCTCTGCATGAGTTACCGGTAGTGGCATTCATAATCTTCCTTTACACGGTGGCTTTTTTATTTCTTCTTTTAGAGGTGCTTCATGTAAAGTATACCTGACTGTTACAAGTTCCAGCTGCCAAACTGAATGCAGAGATATGGGATAGAGATATGAAGACAAAAGAGAGATTTGGGATGAGGTGATGCAAGAAAGGTGAAGTGTGATGGAGAGGGGACACAGACAGGGTAGCAGAGAAGGAGGGGTGACGTTGGAGAACAGGGTGACAGAAGCAATGGGTGGGTGGGGGGGTACTGGCAAAAGCTGCATCTGATGAATAGAACAAGGAAAGAAAAGGAGGAGGGGGTGAGAACAGAGAGAGTGGGAGGGAGGGAAAGACAGAATAGGACACACAGCCAGACAGCACTTACTGGGAGAAAACTGATACCACTGAGAGAGAGAACCAAGCCAAAGCCCAGCACTCTTCTCTGTCCCTTCCCCTCCACACACATGGATACATGACGGTGTGACTTTGGATTACAGTCCTATGTCCCGTGTGTGTACAGCTACAACTACCAGACAGAGGCACCCGCACATTCTGCACTATGGCCAGGTGGATTCTACCCTGGGATTGCTGGAAAGTCTCCTTACTACTTCTGTTCATGCAGGGTTTCCACACAGCCAGAACAGGTACAGTCCCAATGCATGATATTATCTTGGTCTACATGAATAAAGAATTTTTTGGCACTTAGAATCAGAATCGGAAAATGTATTGTCATTTTATAATAATAACAATCATAAAATGAAATACAGTTGTAGTTTCCGCATATTTAACATACATTGATGGGTTCTATTCTGCAGCCAGAAACCTAAACGCATACCATGCTGCAAATGAATGCTCATCATCATGATGCCAAAAGATTAGCACATTTACTAACTTTTACTGGCTGGATGTGACAGTGATTGGCTCAGTTTGGCAATTCGGTCGGATTTGGGTTCATCTGACTCCAATTAGTTTGTATTTAACATATTTTATACATATCTAAATGGGTGGGCATTCAGCGAACAGTTTCTTAAAGGGTTAGTCCACCCAATGCTGATAAGATGTTGAGTTCAGTAACCTACTTTTAAGTCTGGTGATGACCCAGATGGAGTCCGTGGTTCTGCACCCTTTCTCAATGAGTCTCACTTTTGTAGTTTCAGAAAGTGGAGTTTAAACCGTACTATTGAAAATTTTCCTAACTGATCATTAAAGGAAGCCTGTCCTGCTTGAAATAAGTGGACTTGGATTATTATTTATTACAGGTATTGATATAGTGCTGACAATTTATGCAGCAACCGACATGCTGTACATTCACAGGAGCACTCAAGGAGATTACAATCTAAGATCCCTATTTCACATTTTCACATTCTCACATATATATATTAAGACCAATTTGAAAATGGGCCATTTAACCTAGCAGCATATCTTTGATGTGTGGGAGGAAAATAACACAAGCCTAAGGGGAATATGCTAGGCATTTCACAACGATTCGTTTTTCAGCCAAAAATTTCATTTTTGGAGATTCAGACGTATCTGAACCTCTGAATGGACATAGTAATCAGTGTCAACGAATCAGAAAAAGAGTTGTAACGAAATTAACAAATGCATTTGTTTCATTTGTTTCATTCAGATGATGTCACATGATGTGATAGTAGTTCCGGCCCATGGGGAAATAAGTTAAATTTTTGAATTTGTTTGATAATTTGGATTCAGATAATGAATGGATCCGAATTTTGTTCCATTTGTTAATTCGGATTCACATTACGCCAGTCAATATTGTCCAATTAGCTCATGTAATTTCTCTTGGCAGGTTGGATTAGCATCCAAAATTATAGAGTCCATCCGATTCGAAAATGTATTGGTTTAACATAACATATACAACAAAACAAAATTCTTCAATGAACCAATGCATCTGAAACAAAATGTCTGGTGTGTGCATGTCTAGAATATGCAATCTGCATGATGGGATTCAAGCCTAGGACCCCAGTGCTACAAGACAGAAGTAATACCCACTAAGCATTTCTGCCTTTCCCCTATAACTATTATTGTAGTTGCCTAGTTATCTCTGGATTTTAAAGCTTTTTGAATCACTCACCTGGAACGAGCAAGCATGCACAAATTAAGTCAGAATTTCTGATCTGCATATTTAGTGACCTAGAAACTGTTTAAGCTGTTGGATCAACATGACAGCCTGGCATGTAGCTTTTTCAGACGGAGAGGTCAGCAAAGGGTATCTTTCAAATTTTTTATCAGGTTTCCTTTACAGCTAACTTCCACAGGGGGAGTACAATATCCATCTAGTGGCCATGCTAGGTGGGTGGAGCTGGGAACTCAGGAGCAGAAATCACTCTACCAGAGTTCCCAAGAGATGTATATGAGTTGTACATGGGTTGTAAACTGAACTCTCCATACTGGGTGGACTTTTTATAGTGATTATGCTATACATGTGCAGGAAATAAACTATCGTTAGCATGAACTTCAAAGTCCAATGTGTCTTGTGTCTTGAAAATTTAGCACAGCCATATCATTGACAATTATGTGTTGGAATGGCAAGTTAGAACCTGTAGCCCTACAGACAAATGTATCTATACATGTAATCCTTATAACCAGCTGCATTAGAAACTAATATTGCTCCAAAATTTGCAGATTATATTGAACTGTCCAAACTATGGAACAAATTGCCTTTATAATGAATTCAGCAAGCAAAATGAATGCATGTTGTTAGTAGATATAGTGCTGGTTCCTTTATGAGATGTCACAAAGATATTTTCCTTTATATATCTGTCAGTATATAGAAACAGCAGACTTATTAGTTCAATGAATATACAGTAGAATTTTTGGCAAAAAAAAGACTAAAACCAAGAACCAGACAACAAAATGCTCTTAAAGGGTTAGCACACTCAGAACTGAAATTTTGGTTATAGATAGACACAATTGAGTTGAGTAACCTGCTGGCCTCCACTGGTAGACCTCCAATGGTAGACCTCCAATGGTAGGATTCCCCTGCTATATACACCATTCCCAGTACCCAGCTACCCCCATCATGTAGTCTCCCTTCATTTTGCAGCAGCAGTCAGCTCATTCCTTCTGCTGCAAACTTCATAATGCAGAATAAATTGTTCAGTGAGCTTGGAGGGAGCTGGGATTTGGGGTGGAAATATCTAACTATACAAGCCATTGAAAGCTAGTATGTGAGTCATCCCACTGTAATTTGACAAGACCATCCCTTTAATTGGGATTACATATAATGCATTCAGTTTGAGAATCAGCTGGATGATTTTTCATTTTGTAAACTTCAATGCCCCTAATGACCTGATCCTCCTAACCTACCGCAATCTAAACAATTACGTTTTGGGTGGTCTGTCCCAAACGTGAAGTGATTATTCTTTTTTGGGAAAGAGGGGGAGAACCTCTGTTGACATCAGTGAAATAACCCCTGGATACAATCCAATTACTGGAGTGCAATACATCAACATCAGTTTGCTATAAAGGAACCTGTCACAAGGGTGGTGTTTAGGCTGCCATTGCCCAACTCTCCTTCTGAAATTTCAAGTTGAATGTCAAACCTCTTGCTTCCATAATTTGTCCTGAAAAAATATGCATTTAAGGACTTCTGACTTTCCAGGTCTGCATGCTTGTCCATCAGGCAATAGGCATTTTTAGCAGGAATTTAGCCTTTTTCTTTTTTCATGTCAGATTTGCTGTAATACTTTAGCGAAAAATATAAAGTTAGACCAATAGAAATTACAATGGAGAAAACAAGTGGTTCACCATAAGCTTTATAAATTGTAACATTTATTATTATTATTATTATACAGGATTTATATAGCGCCAACAGTTTGCTCAGCACTTTACAATATAACAGGAGACAATACAGCAACAATACAGTTCAATACAAGAGGGATAGGAAGGCCCTGATCCTTGGAGCTTACAATCTAGGACATTTATTATATATTTAAAAAATGTCAGGAATCTCATATACTCTTTGTACACTTACACTCTGATCTGTTGCTATTCACTAAGGCAAGCCATAGATGGGTCTTAATTCAACCAGCACTTGATTTTCCCATCCACATGCTCAAAGCGCATGGGGGAATCTTCCCCGCTGAGCAATTGTTTTCTGACAGCAGGGAGACTTCCCGCCACCAGAACACACTGATCAGCAATGCAGGCTATAGCATGCAGCACTGATCAAGCAGGGAAAATCTGAATTGGTGGTTGTACAGAAGTCAGTAGATCGACTTCTAGCTAGCAGAAAAAAGATGGATACTCTATATCACACCTTTCCTTACTTGCTTACCTTCAAAATTGATTTATTTCCTACAGGTATTTATACAACACCACTAATTTACAAAATGCTTCATGTACTACCCATTCACATCAGTATCAGTTTCAAGCAGTTTACAATCCATGGTCCTTATCTGATATGCATACATAGTAGGGCCATTTAACTTACAGCATGGCTCTGGAGTGTGGGAGGTCACCCATGATAGAACAGGTAGAGCATTAAAACACCATACAGATAGTGTCCTGGCCAGGATCTGAACCAAGAACCCCAGTGCTGCAAGACAGAAATGATAACCATTAAAGCCACCCATAGATGGAACAATTTTCTTTCATGCAAAAAGGGGTTTCAGGAAAGAAAATCGCTCGATTCCTCCATCATCACAGTGTTGATCAGGGAACCCCTCCCACAGAGTCATTGTGTTCTTCCAGCAGGAGGAGCCACCCCCGCCAGGAGAACACAGTGATTACTGCTAGCAGCTATAATAGCCGCTAGCAATAATCGCATGTAAAATTCGACAGGCTGGTTCTACCTAAGTTGACTAATTGATCAACTTGGGTACATTCAGCCTGCCCATACATGGTTTGAATCGGCAGGGACCGGCCAAGATTTACACCTATGGCTAGCTTAAGCCACTGTGCTGCCATGTTTCCATATACAGTTGTGTTCAAAATAATAGCAGTGTGTTGAAAAAAGTGAATAAAGCTCAAAATCCTTCTAATAGCTTTTATTTCCATACACACAAATGCATTGGGAACACTACACATTCTATTCCAAATCAAAACATGAAGAAAAATAGATCAAATTTGTGTTGTTCCTCTAAAAAAATTGAAGAGAAGTGAATATTAGACTGTTCAAAAAAATAGCAGTGTTTGTATTCTTCTTTACAAACTCAAACATTCACTATATAAACTGAAAAATGTTTGAAGATTTTGCTTTCCTTTGAATGACTTAATGAATATTTGGTTGTAGTCGCACTGTTTCTGAGAACTGCTGTACATCTGTGTTGCATGGAGCCAACCAACTTCTGGCCCCTGTGATCAGGTATTCCAGCCCAGGATGATTGGACTACATTCCACAGTTCTTCTCTATTTCTTGGTTTTGCCTCAGAAACTGCATTTTTGATGTCACCCCACAAGTTTTCTATTGGATTAAGATCCGGGGATAGGGCTGGCCACTCCATAACGTCAATCTTGTTGGTCTGGAACCAAGATGTTGCACATTTACTGGTGTGTTTGGGGTCTTTGTCTTGTTGGAACACCCATTTCAAGGGTATTTCCTCTTCAGCATAAGGCAGCATGACCTCTTCAAGTATTCTGATGTATTCAAACTGATCCATGATCCCTGGTATGCGATAAATAGACCCAACACCGTAGTATGAGAAACATCCCCATATCATGATGCTTGCACCACCATGCTTCACTGTCTTCACAGTGTACTGTGGCCTGAATTCAGTGTTTGGGGGATGTCTGACAAACTGTCTCCGGCCACTAGACCCAAAAAGAACAATCTTACTTTCATCAGTCCACAAAATGTTGCGCCATTTCTCTTTAGGCCAGTCAATGTGCTCTTTGGCAAATTGTAACCTCTTCAGCAAATGTCTTTTTTTCAACAGTGGGACTTTGCGGGGGTTTCTTGCAGATAGCTTGGCTTCACATAGGCGTCTTCTAATTGTAACAGTACTCACAGGGAACTTTACACCTTCTTTCATCTTCCTGGAGCTGATTGTTGGCTGAGTCCTTGCCATTTTGGATATTCTTCTATCCATTCGAATGGTAGTTTTTCGCTTTCTTCCACGTCTTTCAGGTTTTGGTTGCCATTTTAAAGCATTTGCGATCATTTTAGCTGAGCAGCCTATCATTTTCTGCACTTCTTTATATGTTTTCCCCTCTCCAATCAACTTTTTAATCAAGGTACGCTGTTCTTCTGAACAATGTCTGGAACGACCCATTTTCCTCAGAGTTTTAGAGAGAAATGCACTGTAACCAGCATGTACAACATTTGCTGCCTTCCTTCCTTAAATAAGGGCAATAATTGCCACCTGTTTTTCAAAGAATGAATGACCTCACTAATAGAACTCCACACTGCTATTATTGTGAACATGCCCCTTTCAATGAGTGATTCAATTACACAGAATCAGCAGCATGCATGTCATGACTGTTGGGTCTGTTGGATTTCTATTACTCTACTACACTGCTAGTAAATTATTTGCCATGTAGAGATATCATTTCTACCAAAAACAGTGATTGATCAGGTTAGTGATGTCTGACTGCTATTATTTTGAACACAACTGTATATGAGCGGCATGTCTCTTTTGTTATATATACAATTGCAAAACTTTCCACAGGACAGCAAACATTTTTTTTTGTTTGACAGTTGAAAAAACAGTGAGTGATGGTAAACCAAATATTACAGAAATCATTCATACCAGAGTTACGCTCAAATTCCAGTTTACTGCAATGATGGAAACAGACTGTTAGTGCTCCTGTTCTGTGCTGGAAAATGCATCAGAAAGACTGACAATGCGTTAATGAGCCCACCAAGCTGTAATGATCTTAGGAATCCTTTAACAAGTTTTCGGCAGTAAATTATGTGACAGTAAAGGCTGATTAGCTGTAATCTGACATCTGGTAGCGTGTGTTTTAAAGGCAGAACGCGGTGTTCTTACACACCTGCAGATTCCTGCTAGCAGCATGAGATAAAATACTATAGCAGAGCTCTATTCACAGAGGGCTAAAGGTGTTCAATGAACATATGGCAATGTGCTTTATACAGAACCCCCGAGACAATGCTGTAGCATCATTCAGTGGGTCAGTCAAAGTTTTGTAGAAGTTGGATTATCAGTTGTCAATCTAAATATTTACTGTCCAGCTTTTGTCAGTTCACACGCCAACTTCAACTATGACAAGTGGCAATGAGCCACAATGGGGATGATTTACTAACACTGGAGAGAGAAAAATCGGGTGCAGCTGTGCATGGTAGCCAATCAGCTTCTAACTTCGGCTTTTTCAATTAAAGTGGTTCTAAAGGCTCAAGGTTTTTTATGCATGAAGGTAAAAAAACTTCTGTGTGCAGCGGCTCCCCCAGCCCCCCCCCCCCAATCCTTACCTCTCCGAGATCCAGCGACGTTCTCGACAGACGCTGCTGTCTGGGGACTCTTCCTCCTTATTGGCTGAGACAGCGGTGGGGGGCCCATTGGTTCCCGCTGCTGTCAATCGCAGCCAGTGAGCCTATGAGGAGAGTGTGGGGGGTTGGGCCGAGTCCAGGGGCGGACTGACAACTCATGGGGCCCCCGGACAATAGAGGATCATGGGGCCCCTGTGTCCTTGCCCACATTAAAAAAAAAGCCTATAAAAAGGTACCGGGGCATTTCATGGGGCCCCCCTACTGACCCCGGGCCCTCGGGCAGTGCCCGAGTTCTCAAATGGTCAGTCCGCCCCTGGCCGAGTCACGGTTCTATGTATCTCATGGACGCATAGAGCAGTGGCTCAGGAATGAGCTTGCAGTGGTGCCCCCATGGCGAAAGGCTTTCCATGGTGGCACTGCTCAAGCGGGAGGAGCCAGGAGCGCCAGCAGAGGCCCGAAAAGAAGAGGATCTGGGCTTCTCTGTGCAAAACCGTTACACAGAGCAGGTAAATATGAACAGGTTTGTTTTTAAAAAAAAATAAAAAATTCTTTAGTGTCGCTTTAAGCTTTGACAAAAAAAACTGGAAGATGATTGGTTTCTACACAGAGCTATACTAGATTTTGCACTCTTCAGTTTTAGTATATCAACCCAATGATGCAAACTATGAAATATATACCAATGAGTAAAAGTTAACTAAAATAACAAAAAGATATAGCATTCACTGAAGCTTTGCTTAAAGAGGCGGTCCACCCAAAGGTGATATTTGAGCTACAGGAGGAGTTTGGCAAACTAAGTCAACTTCCAGCTTCTTAAACCTCTAGAGCTATAATTCTTGGCTTTGTTTCTGCACATGTTGGGGTTTCAGCTTTTTTTGTCCACCTTTGGATATTCCCACTCCTTCTGTTGCATTCTTTATATTATAGAACAAATTAAAAATCCAGCAGGGAGCACTGAAGTCAATTATAATGACCATAGCAGATGTGGAGACCCAAGAACTCAACACAGCAAATCTCACAAATAGAGTTTTAGAGAGATAAGGAAATATCAGGTGGTTTAACCATCTAGCACCTTTGGAAAACAAAATGTAAATATCAGTTTGGGGTTGACTGGCGCCTTAAAAATATTGAAAACAATTATTATATAAATGAGTAATTATTTATTTTTTCACAAGAAGATTACAATACCATAATATCACAATATAGTTTTCAGATATGAGAGAGAGAAAGAGAGATGAGAATCCAATAGCAGGCTAATGGAAGGTTTAGTGGGCAATGTATGTCTTTTTGCTGATAACACAACACAAGAGTGTGCAAAATATGTCAGATTTCTGGAGATGTTTGTAAGATGGAACATTATTTGGCTAGGACACTTGTCAAAAAAGTGAAAACTGCAGTTCAACATTTCTAAGGGTAAAATAATACACTTAGGGAAAAAGAGTCCTTTGATAGAGTAAAATATTAGAGGTACAATACTGGCCAGAACTACAGAAGAAAACAAAATTGGTGGTGCTTATTGCAGGTGAGCAAACAGTGTGACCAGGCAGTGGGGAAAGCAAACAGAACTCTATGGTTCATCATCAGAGGGGTCACCAGCAGGAAGAAGACCTCATTAGGCCGGCCACACATGGATCACATTTTGGCCACTTTAGCAGGGACTGGCCAAATTTCAATCCCACTATGGGCACCCTGGTTATACACAAGCTAATCTATTGGAAGCAGGACACATTGTGGGAGGGAATCAATACATTTTATTTCCTTGCACCTGTGATGGATGGAAAGAAAATTGCATAATCTATGGCCTGCCTTAGAAAAGATATTGACAGCCAGAAGGAGAAGGGCAACAAAAATGGTGAAAGGTGTGAAGCTTAAGACATATCGACTGCAGTAACTTAATATGTACAGCCTCAAAGGGAAAGGGGGCACATGAAAGAAACTTTTAATTACATGAAGGGTATAAATAAGGTTCAGAAGGGTGATATTTTCAATACAAAACTAAGATCAAGAACACATAAGACATGACATGACCTCAAACTAGCAGAAGGAACGTTGAAAACTAACCTTACCCTCTGTTCACATGAAGCCCGACTTTGAAATCGTGCGATTTACAGTGAAGTCGCATTATTTCAAAGTCCGGGACCCACCAATTTCAGGTGCAATTTGCAAGACATCTGATACAGATGTCTATGCAAATTGCACCAAAAGTAGTGCATATACTACTTTTGAAATTGGTACGGCTCTGACCAAGTCAGAACCGCACCGATATGACCTCTCCAACCAAGTCGGAACCACACCAATATGACCTCTCCAATTGCGGACAATAGGGTGTGACTTGGCATGCAATTTTCAAGTCATAGGTCATATAAATCGCATGCAAGTCGCATCTAGTGTGAACCAGGGCTTAGAAGACCTCATTAGGCCGGCCATACAATGAGTAGTTGGCACTTGGAACACCAGCGGGAGGTCCTGATTCCTCTATATAGGTCTTTAATTAGACCTCATTTAGTATACTGTGCACAGATGTGGAGACATGACTTACAAAAAGATGTTGATAAGATAGAACAAATCAAGAGACAGGCAACAACATGGTGAAAGGACTCGGATAAAACATATCATGAGAGACTGCAGAAACTTAATATATATCGTTCGAGAAAAGAAGCGAAAGGGGAGACATGACTGAAACCTTTAAATATGAAGCAGAATTTTTAATATAAAGCTAAGATCAACAACTTGGGGACATGACCTCAAACTAGCAAGAGCAAAGTTAGAAAGTATTATTTCATTGAAAGAGTTGTTGATGCTTGGGACAGATTTCCAGCAGAATTAGTAAATTAGCAGTTCATTTTAACATGCTTGGAACAAACTTAGACCTACAGTCAGACAAAAAGGTTACAAAAAAGGTACAGACTTGATGGACCAATTGGTATTTTTCTGATGTAAATATTTTTCTGACTAGGGACCCATGTGTATACTAATAGACCAGTTCAACACATTTCTGTCAGGTGATAGATCCTACAAGAGCAAGGTGTAAGGCACTTATATCTGCCCCAGCATCACCATTGAAGTAGGGGTTAGCAGAGAAGCCAAGAAGCTGACACCAGTGCCCCGTGGACATAAATGAAATATTACAGGTCACTGTTGTGTCCCGTGGACATAATTGGAAGGTTAGAGGTCACTGTCACCAGTCCATAGGTTATACAGAGGGCACCTAATGGGGAAAGCATTTGACAAGTCGTGTTTGCTTTATACTTCATCCTGCACAAACTTGTTAAAACATTTTTTGTAAAATTTCTATCATATGTCTGAAGTTATAAAAAAACAAAATTCAAGCTATGTATACTTCATAAAAAGAAATAGAATTATCCTGCATATAATGAAAAATTACTTTCTTCTGTTTTTACTGTTGCTTGTTTGAAGCAAATTAACAGTTTTAAAAAAAATCCCCTCCTTTCCATCTTGCATTTTGTAATTCCCCATACACATATCCTAAATTGAGCAGTCACTTGGCTCCAGTATTTGCCAACCTTGATTTCTCTTTTCTCAGCATTGGCGGTGGACAGCCTTCACTACTGCTGAGAGTGCCTCTGATGTTATGATGTCATTGCTGTTTTCAGCAGTATTGTAGTGTTAGCACACACCAACATAGTGACAATCCTCCAAGGGGTAGGTCCACTTAATAATGCTGGTGACCATTGTAACTGTAAGAGGACCAGTGGTAGAAGAGTGAATCTGAAAAGGACAGAGCTTTAGGAAGGGATCACATCTGCGTGTAAAATGTATGTTAACACTATGCACGCACTAGTGAATTGCACTGGTTTGAAAGGCACAATGCAATGTGTAGCTTTGACCATGCTGGGATATATTGGCAGGCCATTCAAAATGACATAACGTGCGTAAAAGTGCGTACATTAACATATTGCTCAGGTGTCATACTAGCCTAAGTCTACACGAGTATCAACAAGAGCTGTTTTTTTTTTTTCTCTTTAAAGTTGAGTTCCGCTTTAAATGTGGAGAAGAAAAGGGAAATTTAAACAAAGCAAGAGTTAAGGTGCATACAGACACTGGAAATATTTGTATGTTCATAGACCCGTCCACATGCTTGGCCAAGCCTGCCCAAGGAAAAGTTGATTATGAAGGATAACAATTGGTTCCCTGCAGACAGCTACCTCCTGTATTGTTCACCCCCCCCCCCCCCTTCCTCCATAGGCACAGATATGTAGGTTTTCCAATGCATATCTGAATGTTTGCAGAAAGATCTCCCATTAGATTGGTAAGCATCCAATCATGCATGCCCCCATCTTTTAAGGCAGTTTTAGTCTGCCATTTCTTGATTATGGTATCCCTAGACCATGGTGTATTTGAATTTCCCTGGAACAAGGGATAAAAGTGTCCTATGCTCAGGGGCGGACTGACAACTCATAGGGCCCCCGGGCAATAGGGGATCATGGGGCCCCTGTGTCCTTGCCCAAACTCAAAAAAGCCTATGAAAAAGGTACCAGGGGCATCTCATGGGGCCCCCTACTGACCCTGGGCCCTCGGGCAGTGCCGAGTTTCCAAATGGTCAGTCCGCCCCTGCCTGTGCTAGTGTTTCAGCACAGTAAGGCCCCTTTCACATGAAGGGTCCAATCAGGTGCCCCTGTCAGTTTTTCAGACTGACCTGATGAGACCTTCCATTCACTCCTATGGACTTGTGTCTCTTTACACTTGCCTAACTTCAAACCAATCCAGTCTGCTAAAAAAACAGAAGGGGTTCAGTCCCCCTCTGTCTAGGCAGATTGGATCGGAGGGCAGTCAGAAGTAAATGGACAGCGGAGTCCGTTTCCACCCGGTCGCCCATGAAGCAGAGTGAGCTCTGTCCATGTCTGCTCAGCATAAAGTGAGTAGATACCGACCTGTCATATGCCCACTCTGCTTTGATCAGCAGAGGATCAACAGACAGATCCCCTACTGATCAAAATGGAGTCTGCCCCATGTGAAAGTGGCCTCTGGGTAAAACATTTTAGCCTGTGTATTTGGTAAACAGAACACACTCACTGGCCACTTTATTAGGTATACTGGTTCAAACGCTAACCCAAATTGCTAATCAGCCAATCACATGGCAGCAACTCAATACATTTAGGCATGTAGATGTGGTGAAGACAACTTGCTGAAGTTCAAAGTGAGCATCAGAATGGGGAAGAAAGGGGATTTAAGTGACTTTGAACTTGGCATGTTTGTTGGTGCCTGACGGCTGGTTTGAGTATTTCAAAAACTGCTGATCTACTGGGATTTTCAAGCACAACCATCTCTAGGGTTTACAGAGAATGGTCCGAAAAAGAGAAAATATCCTTTGAGTGGCAGCTGTGTGGGTGAAAATGCCTTGTTGATGTCAAAGGAGAATGGGCAGACTGGTGGCTGTGACATTCAGATTGTAGGGTCAGAATTTGGCGTACACAACATGAAAGCATGGATCCATCCTGCCTTGTATCAATGGTTCAGGCTGGTGGTGGTGGTGTAATGGTGTGGGGGACATTTTCTCGGCACTAGCACGGTGTACCTAATTAAGTGGCCTGTGAGTGTATATATATTGAGTAAATACAGTATACTGTATATATATTTCTTATTTATAAAATGTATTCATCCTTCAAGACAAAAGAAGGACAATCCATAAATGCACAAAGGTTTCAGGCACCCCTGTCCATTTTCAAGTTCAAATGTGTTTTTCAAATGTTCAAATGAAAATGGGAAGGGGTGCCCAAAACCATTGTTTGATCATGGATTGTACCGAGTAGCTTCTTATGTCCTACTTGAAGAATGAATACATTTTAAATGCATATTAAGACATTTTTTAATATAAAACTTTTGGCCGTGTAGTTGGATCCCACTTGGTGCGTGAACTTTGATAAGAAACTGGAACTTTATTAACATTTGTTACACATGAATGTTCATCTTGAATTCAGAATACAGATCTTTCATGAATGTTTTAACTGCAACCCTTCATATTCTGTATAAACCCCCCCTCAGGGTTTACTGAATGAAATGACTGTATTAAAACATTTTATAATAGAATCAGCATGCTAACATGAACTCATGACAGATATACTGCTCCTCATATAAAAACATTGACAGCAGTACTCTTGAGGCCCCAAGAAGTTACATTTGGGGCAGCGCAGTGGCTAAATGGTCAGCACTTCCACCTGGCAGTACTAGGGTCGTTGGTTCAAATCCCAGCCATGGCACCACCTGCCTGGAGTTTGCATGTTCTCCCTGTGCCTGCATGAGTTTCCTCCCACACTCCAAAGACATGCTGGTAGGTGAATTGGATCCTGTCTAAATTGGCCCTGGTATGTGTATGAATGTAAGTTAGGGACCTTAGATTGTATTCCCCTTGAGGGTTAGGGACTGATGTGAATATACAATATATATGTAAAGTGCTGCACAAATTGACAGCGTTATATAAGTACCTGAAATAAATAAATTTGAATAGATGTGGCGCTTTTTATTTCTGAAAGTATCATCCACCTGCAACCGTTATATTATGCTGCCCATGTAAGAAGAAAGTCTTCACACTGGTGTAAAGTGGACCTGTGATTTTCTAGCAAGGATAAAATATTTTAAAATATGTTACAAAACTGGGTTTGGCACCAAAATCCTTGCACCAAGAACAAGAGTTCTGGGTAGTGGGGTTTGAAAGCCAGGATACTGGTTATGAAGGATTTGATGCATGCTTGAAGCCTCTGAGGTTTGTAACCTGTTATAACTACTATGATCAGGGGCGGACTGACAACTGATGGGGCCCCCGGGCAATAGGGGATCATGGGGCCCCTGTGTCCTTGCCCACACTCAAAGCACGCCCAAAAAAGCCTAGAAAAGGTACCAGGGGCCCCCTACTGACCCCAGGCCTTCGGGCAGTGCCCGAGTGCGCGAATGGTCAGTCCGCCCCTGACTTTGATACTAGGCTAAGAAATAAACATCAGAAGCCCACTGCATTCTTACAAAGTAACAAGCTCAGTGTCTACCTATTCCCATTTTCTCTCTTGCAGCATCATGCCTGTGGCAAACTGTCACATCCACTTTAATTAGATGTGGTCACAGTGCAGTCGTGTGCTGCAGGTCTTTTTCCAGAAATCGAGCCTTACGGCATGGCCTCACGAGGTATCCGTGCAGTTTTACCAGAAAAAGAGATGGAGGCAGCTCTCCACTTTCTAAGAAAAGCAGCAAAGTTGTCAGCGTTTAGTACTAATTCTTGATTGATTCTTTTTGGTAACGTGAGACAGACGCAGGTGCGAAATACATACTTTAATTTACACATTACAAGCTTGAGCTGCCTTTGAATCATAAGCCGCCTTCAAGCTTACATAAGATCAACCGAGAATATCATGTATATTTTAAGTAATGTGTAATTGAGAAAGTTTGGCATGATGGATGACAGTGGTAGAGCTACTGTGGGAATGGTGTGCGAGGGGGAGTGCCTGGATGGGACCTGAACTCTGGTGATGTCATAGAGAGGAATCTTGAAGAATTCATTTCTGGAGCTGGGATAGTTCATTCATATTCTGCTGAGTCCTCGTGACATTTTGGTTTAGAGGATTGAGCTGTTGTTGTTGGCATGGAGTAGAAGATCCTTGTCTATGTCCCGGTTTGCACAGAAATGTCATGATGCTGGGACATAAAATAACAGAGAAATCTTGGGGTTTGTGTGCATGTGGTTTCATGATCAAACACAAAGCAGGACTTCCAAGGGAGGAACACCCCTGATTCTCCCTTTTTCCTAAAGCTGGTCAAAAGTGCTCCGATCTTAGGCTGTGATCTTTGAAAAATCTTTAGATTTACTAGCTATGTAGTGCAAGGAACCACCTAAACATTCATATTTTAACTCATAAATCTAAAGGAGAATGTACAATTAGACTGAAAAATGTGTTGCCAGTTTGTAGAAGAAGACAACCTTAGCTCTGACCATCTTGTTGGACTTTATTCTCATAATATTTAATATGAACTCCAGTCAGTAATGAAAAAAGTTATGTTGGCTCGATGCTATATTGCAATTTAAAGACACATTGTGTAGTACTCAGTTTTTCTTGTGCCTGATACATAGGAATACAGACGTTGAGCTTTGGGACATTTGGATTGCTTCCACAGATCAAATATCTTCACCCCTTTGTGGCTGCTGTTGACCAATCCTAGTATTTCCTGTTCCAAGGTGGATTAGGACATTCAGACATGCTACACTCTCCTTATATGTCGCTGATGTATTTTACTTGTATGTCATTTTTGTGTCTCGTCTGTGCTGCGAGATCCTTCTGCATGACCACCAGGGGCCTATAGTGATACTGTTATTAACTTGTATGTTAATTTTCAATAAAAATATTGAAACAGAAAAAAGTTATGTTGTGCCCCCCTTCACCAGCTAGCAAGGTTTGAATGTTTGGTTGATCTATGGAAGATTTCAAGTAGAGGAATACTTACCTCTCCCCTCTGCCAGCTGGCATTTACTCTGCTCCAACAAAGCAGTCATGTCCAGGATCTCTACCTACATTCTGTGATAAAGTTGGAAAAGCACCATGGCACATCTTGTGAAGTTGGGACCAGTTGTAGAGAGTAGAGGAAGCTTTAGCATAAGGTAAGGTCTTTGAAAGGAACTTCTATAAAGGTTTTCTTCAATTGGAACCTGGTGTACTGGCTTATTGTTTTGACAAAGTATCACCATTAGCCATGCATCCTCCAAAACGTGCTTGAGATGTAAGTGAGGTACAGATTACTTTCAATGATAAACACATCAAGCAAAAAATGCAGGTAAGTATCAACTCTCTCATATACAGTAGCAGTGGATATATTGGGAAAGGGCTGGGAGCTATGAAGGTCTACCAAAACATTAGCAATCACACTCACATTTGGCAGCTGAAGACCTGTCATACACATATCAAAAGGAACAAAAAGATAAAATAACAGCATTTCAGCCAATTTTTAACTAGCTAAGGCTTTAAGGGACAACCAGGGGCTGCACCTGGATATCAGGGACAGTTGCCAACTGCCGTTTTAGATTATTACATATCACTTCTTTTGGAGTATATATTTCATTTTGAAACTTACTTCCAGTAGTTGATCTTTTCCATACTTTGTTCTTTACAACATAGATTATGTCCCATCCACATATACATAGCTCTTGGCATTGCTAGTGAAGGTTCTGGAGCAAAATAAGTTATAGGTGAAGGGGGCACATGCCAAACTGCAACCCCCCCAGGGGCGGACTGACATCTCATGGGGCCCCCGGGCAATAGGGGATTATGGGGCCCCTGTGTCCTTGCCCAAACTCAAAAAAGCCTATGAAAAAGGTACCAGGGGCATCTCATGGGGCCCCCTACTGACCCTGGGCCCTCGGGCAGTGCCCGAGTTTCCAAATGGTCAGTCCGCCCCTGCCCCCCCATTCACTCACTTATCAAAATCACTTCCGCTATTACTACTCTTGTCAGCCTTGTAACAGAAGGAAGGCGCCCCTCATCCCTACAGTAACCCATTGCTCCTAGGGCAGCCACCCACCCCTTGTCCCGATCCTGGTGGAAGGGGTGCCAGGCAATTGGATGGTTAACTTAATATAAAACAGAAAAGGCCTTTTTTCTTGACTGGTCAATGTGCTCTAAGGGAGGAGGGCTTTTCTGAACTGATCTGTAGGAAGGAGTATGGCAGTGACATTCGCACGCTGGGCAGTGTCTGCAGAGCCTTCCATCCTGCAATTATGATTTTCATATTTTTCTATTTATTTTTATTTTTTGATTGTTATGGCAGCAAATTGAGGTTTGAGTCCTTGAAGGCGTTCATTTGTGTCAAAAAGGGTTTGGGGACCCATCTAAGCCATAGCATCCTGATTAACGTACTGTTAAAGCCTAATGCTTGTTTAATTGCCGTATATACGACTAGATCAACTTAACACAATATAATAAAGGGTTCGATCCCTAAAAGCTCAGAACTACTTAAGTTTTGTTTCTAAAACCCTGTGATCCAGGATCTTGTATGCTGTTTCCCTGAACCTCCGGGTGAGGAAAAGTGCACTAATAACATCAAGCAACATTCATAGTAAGTCTTCTCCTCAGTAGTAGAAATTGAAACTGAAAAAAAGGCTTTAATATCACTTTACGTGTGGTCCAGTTGTTGGGAACAGGGATTGATGTATGGATGTATATTCTGATGTAGGTTATTGTAATTGTTTTCAAATCAGTTTGCCTGGGGAGGGGGAGGGAATTTGAATTTGGGTTGCAGATACAATGCTCTGGTTTGATGTTTCTTTCTGATACCTTCAAGGACTGTCAACCAATTGCTCTTGATATTTATGATTAATTATTGTTTATTGTCAGGGATGGGGTTCAGGTTTAACCCAATGTAGGGAAATTTGTTTCTCATAGACTGACCAAGCCATTTTGCTGGTTTGCCAGCATACACATCTATCCTGGCTGTGCTGCCCTAGGTAACACAGAACAACCACCATCCCCCCCCCCCCCCGCCCGGTGCCACCACAGATTGACGCAACCAACCAACCCACCCCTCTGCCACCACTGACCGCCAGAACCAACCAACCCCTACCCCCCCTCCACCCGCAACCTTCCGATTCACTAACCTTATTTCTCCAGAATTACAGAAGACCAGCTGGCCATCCCCACACCCTCCATATTGGTACATGCCCATCTGGCAATACTGAGCCCCCCCATGTCTTTTCTTTAACAATCCTTTGTCTATTAGCCTTGAAAATATCCTGAATTGATTTTAAAGATTTGGACTCCATTGACTTCAGTAGGCTTTGTATTAGCACACAAAAACCATAAAACAATAAAAATTCCAGTACATGATCTGTGCCTTAATAATACTTTGGTGTCTTCCACCTTGATAAAGCGATTGTACCACTTGCAGATATAACCATTGGTGTGACCACTCCTCCACCAATATGAACTCACCAGACAAAAAGGTGCAAGTAAATGCAGCAGACAGCATGTGATATAAATCAGCTGTGTATAGTCCATAGGGCACTCCTGCTGGAACCAGACCTCTGTAGACACTAGGGTGGTGCCAGAATGGATATCAGAGATTGGGAAGCCAAACAGACACTGAGGCACCTCTTCATAGAGTTGGAAGCAAAGCTCTAGTGCAAAAAAAAATGGAAATAAGTCACCTGTAAGTGTAATACTGGCAGTTTTATTAACATACAAAGATAAAATTCCACTTACAGGAAGTCAAAGCATGACAGGCTCTACATAGTAAAGTTGACTGATGTTCCTGGTGGTTGGGATAGGGGCAGTCCAGCGGCAGCGTGACCCATGGAATGCAGGGATGTCGGAACTAAGGTGGCTGTAGCAATTCAGGAGGCATCATTATTATTATTATTATACAGGATTTATATAGCGCCAACAGTTTGCTCAGCGCTTTACAATATAAAGTAAGCCAATACAGCAACAATACAGTTCAATACAAGAGGGTTAAGAGGACCCTGCTCCTTGGAGCTTACAATCTAAGAGGAAGGGGCTGGTGGTACAAAAGAAGGATGAACTGGTAAGAGGAATAGTAGATTCTGTTATTAGCTGAGGGCAGGATAGGCTTCCCTGAAGAGATAGGTTTTCAGAGATCGCCTAAAAGTAGAGTAGGCGATAGTCTGATAGATTGGGGTAGAGTGTTCCAAAGGATGGGGCAGGTTCTAGAGAAGTCCTGGAGATGAGCATGGGAGGAGGAGACAAGGGAGCTATAGAGCAGATGGTTGTGGGAGGAGCGGAGAGGACGGTTTGGGTGATATATGGAGACAAGATCGGTGATGTAATTTTTGAGTTATAAATGGTTTTATATGTTATTGTTAATGTTTTGAATTTTATTTGTTGGGCAATGGGAAGCCAGTGGAGGGATTGGCTGAGAGGGGTGGCAGATATGGAATGGTTAGTAAGGTGGATGATTCTGGCAGCAGCAATCATAATAGACTGAAGAGGGGATAGTCTGCGATGAGGTCAGCCAATGAGGAGGGAGTTACAATAGTCAAAGCGAGATATAGCAAGGGAGTAAATAAGTTGCTTAGTGGTTTCTGAGGTTAGGAACGGGTGTATCTTGGAGATGTTGCGGAGGTGAAGTCTACAAGATTTGGACAGTGATTGGATTTGAGCGTGAAAGGACAGATGGGAGTCCAGGATTACACCTAGTACCCTGGCATGAGGGGAGGGAATGATGGTTGTATTATTGATCTTGATGGTGAAGTCAGGGGAGGGGGCACGGGCTGGGGGGAATACTAAGAGCTCAGTTTCAGAAATATTGAGTTTGAGGAAGGGGAGTGACATCCATGCCGATATGTCACTTAGTAGGTTAGTAATGTGAGAGGAGACTGAAGGGGTGAGGTGAGGAGTAGAAATATAGATTTGTGTGTCATTAGCATAGAGATGCTACTTAAAGTGATGGTCTCATGGAACACATACGCCAGAAGTGACATGAAATGGGGGTGGTACCGCGTTTTGGAGCATGCTCTGAAATGTGTTACCACCCCCATCTCATATGGATACAAAATGGTATGGGTAGATATGGCCTAGTGGTAATATTAGTATGAATGCCTCGTAATGAATGGAAATAATCGTATACAATCTGTAGAGGGACTAGTACTTTTTTTTTCTACAACTGCATTGCATGACTTGGAGGTTTTCAATGTTGGTTTGAATAACATGTTGCTAAGCAGAACTGAGGCTGAGGTGAAGTCTGGACCCTCTGTCCCCATGGAGACCCCAAGAAAATGCCATCCCAGCACAAGCACTAATGGTGATGGGGTCCCATGTTTATATTCACTGGGGTCACTACCTGATCCACCATATTCGTCTGCTTTTGTTTTCTTAACTCAGACATGGCCAAGTGTGAGAACTGCATAAAAACAAATATCTGGAACAGAAATAATTAGGAAGGGGCAACGAGTGCCCTGGCTTTGTATTTGTCATTTGTCTTAGGTTCTAAAACATTTGTGTAGAAAATCATAAATCACTGGTATGACCATGAATTTGCTCTTGTTCAGCATCCTGCTTAGTTAAAAAGTAAACATATAGGATCTTAAACATATCCCCGGGCAAACAGTTCAACTATTTAACTGGCAGAGGTTCTGAGTTCTGTTCAGCCAGTTATGAATCCACTTACGTCTATTATGAGGCATAATCAGGAAAATCACTATTTTCTGTTTTAGCTTTACAGCTTTCCATGCTTCCAGCATGCTCATTGGATAAAACATTGTTAGTTTGATTATGCTGATTTGTTGTCTAGTGAGCATGCAGGAGGCAGAGAAGTGTCATAGGTAGCTGGAAAGCTGAACCAAGAAACAGGAGAATGGCAGAGCTGTACAGTGAAGGAAATACATACAGTATTTGATCCCAACTGATAGTTGTTTTGTGTTTCTTCTGTTTGCGAATGATTGCACCAACTGTTGTCACCTTCTCACCAAGCTGCTTGGTGATAGTTCGGTAGCCCAGTCCAGCCTTGTGTAGGTCTACCATCTTGTCCCTGACATCCTTGGACAGCTCTTTGGTCTTTGCCATGGTGGAGAGTTTGGAATCTGTTTGATTGCTCCTGTGGACAGGTGTCTTTTATACAAGTAGCAAAATGAGATTAGCAGCACTCCCTTTAAGAGACTGCTTCTACTCTCAGCTTGATACCTGTATGAAAGACACCTGGTAGCCAGAAATCCTGCTGAATGATAGGGGATCAAATATTTATTTCCCTCATTTACATGCAAATCAGTGCATCATTTGTTAGACATGCATTTCTTTTGAATTTATTGTTGCTATTCTGTCTCTCAGTGTTACAGTGCACCGAACATTCGATTTTTAGACTGATCATTTCTTTGTGAGTGGGCAAACATTCAAAATCAGCAGGGGATCCAATACTTACTTCCTTCACTGTATATCACAAGAGCTGCAAAATCTTTGTCGGGTAAAACTGTTTACATTCGAGTTCTGCTTCTGCTAGTCTAAAGCTGAACTCTGGGTTAGGCAAATATTGCTGGATTCTAAACTATAAGAGTCATGTGTATTCTCCCTTGAATCCTGGTGTGCTTTGATGTGTTTCTTCCAGATCTGTGCAGTAATCCAGTGTGAAACGTTCCCTCCATGCAGGATCTTCCTGTAATAAAGACTGGTCACTGCTGTTCTCTCTCTTTGTGTAGGGGGACTGGTCTTGTGTCCACCCCCTCCTGTATTTTTCTGCAAACAGCATGTATTAGCACACATAGACTGTAATCAACGTTTTGTGGCAGGGGCGTTTTTTGGCTGGAAAAAAACCCCCAGGACTACTGGGTTTCTAGAGCAGTTTTGTAGCTGGAAAAACACTAACGCTGAAAAATGTGACAAAATGCGGTAAAATGCGGCAAACCAGTGTTTTTGGACTTTTTTTTGGTCAAATAAAACTCCACAAAATGCTAAAAAAACACGAACGCAAAAAAAGCGGCTAAACGCTAAAACAGAACTGAGGCTGAGGTGGAGTCTGGACCCTCTGTCCCCATGAAGAAAATGCCATCCCAGTACAAGCGCTAAAAACACAAATGCAAAAAAATTGCCAAAACGCTTATACAAAAACGCTGAAAAATGTGACTTCACAGCTAATGTTACCAGTGTTATTAATACGCCCCGTGTGCATGGAGCCTTAGGTGGGCATTCTGGGCCCCTCCCTCAGCTCTGCTCTCTAAGCATGCTATATACACTACAATGATGATGTCACCACTACTTTTACAAAGTCATATCTGGGTTTGCAATAGCATTTGGTAAACACAAATTGGATTTTAAATCCTTTGTGGCTATTGAATTTTTTTTTTTTAATGAAAGTATTTTGACCTGGAGTTTAGATTTAAAGGATAAGTTCACCTTTTAGAAAAAAAGAATAAATGTGCATATGTGTGCAGACAAAGCCCCATACAGATTGGCTAGTGACAGTGGCTGCGAGGGAGATGAACTGCCCCCTGCTGACATGGGAAAAGGGTGCTTAGGGGGTGAGGAACGTGCTGAAACATGTTATGTGTCACACCCAGGGGCAGACTCACCATTTGGAAACTCGGGCACTGCCCGAGGGCCTGGGGTCAGTAGGGGGCCCCATGAGATGCCCCTGGTACCTTTTTCATAGGCTTTTTTGAGTTTGGGCAAGGAAACAGGGGCCCCATGATCCCCTATTGCCTGGGGGCCCCATGGGTTGTCAAATATTGGTGTAACAAAACATGTTCCAATGGTGAATTTAACTAGGCTCCATGCAACACTGGTAACATTAGTTGTGTAAAGTCATATTAAAAACTTTTTCAGCATTTTTTAGCATTTTTGCATTAGCATTTAGCAACGTTTTGCCGCGTTTTTTCACGTTTTTGTTTTTAAGTGTTCTCCAGCATTTTTTTGCTCCAAAAATCATCCAAAAACGCTGGTGTCCTGTGTTTTACTGCGTTTTGCCACATTTTTCAGCGTTAGAGCATTTTTACAGCTAAAAAACTCCTCTAGAAACCCGCTAGTTCTGGGGGGTTTTTTTGCAGCCAAAAAACGCCCTGCCAAAAAACGTTGATTCCAGTCTATGTGTGCATGGACACATAGGATAACATGCTGGGCAGTTTAGTGGTTGTAGAAAAAAACACCAAAAGCCAAAAACAGCCTCTGTAAAAACATCCAGTGTGCATGAGGACTAAAGAAGTAATATGATCATGCCAGGAAAATGTGCAGATTTATTTAATAAAATATAGAGTTCTGTGGAAATAGCAGCATACAAAGCAACCAATGTAAATTTAGTTCAATGTAGTGAGCAGGGGTGGAGTGGGGCCCCCGGGCAATAGGGGATCATGGGGCCCCTGTGTCCTTGCCCAAACTCAAAAAAGCCTATGAAAAAGGTATCAGGGGCATCTCATGGGGCCCCCTACTGACCCCACGCCAATGGGCAGTGCCCGAGTTTCCAAATGGTCAGTCCGCCCCTCGTAGTGAGTTTGATTAAATATGTTTATGTTAGGTGGGAGTTATAGCTTTAGTTCTTTCTCTATTCACCTGTTATTTATGCCATTCCATTCAGCTGTGATGAGCAAAAAAAAAAATAACTTATATTTTAGCAGGGATCTCCTAAGACTGGAAAGGTACTTCAAGGGTTCCTCTGTGTTGAAAAGGTTGTTGCATTGGGGTGAAAAGGCTTTCCCCCCAATGCAACAATGAGGTATAGATTGGGATGTGTGGTGGGCTCAGATAAAAGAGGTTACCATAACGCCGAAAATACAGTTGTGTCCAGTGGTCAGGTCATGTTGGAGATGCAATGTTTTAAGAGTGTAACAAATATGCATTGTTAATATATTCATTGGCCATGTTGTGTCATGCCGAGGTCTTTAATTTCAGTTGAATATTTAAAAATACCTATAACTGTATAGAGTTGTTTTTCATGTCTTGCATTTTGCACGCATGTTTCAAAAATACTCAAATTGTTACTCAAAAATTAACATTGAAAACACAGACATGTGAATGGAGTAGTAATTCTCAGATAATGTGAGGTCAGAGTCTTCTGATTAGAATATAAAAAAATTGCATTTATATCCAGTGATCAAGTCATGTTGGCCAGGTCGTCTTACATCTGTACAAATTGTATCAAGATATTACGATATAAAAGTTTCAGTGTTTAAACCCAACTCCAGCCAAAACATATTTTTAGTCTTGAATGGAGTGAGTATGGAATTAAAACATATTCAGGCTGTTATAGTTGTATTACTCAAGAATTTCCTGACCCTGTTAAACCAGACCAAAACATGAGGGGAACGGTTGTCACCAGAACAGGAAGACACAGGCAACAATTAAAGGCTTGAGACAGAGATGTTCCACTGTTATCAGTGGGAACCAATATTTCCTGGCTCTTTAACTGGATTAAATTCTGTAGTCATTTTTCCATAGCTGTCCTTCTGAAAACAACCTCCCTTGTCCTCCCAGGTAATAAATTAACTAACTAATAAACTAGCTAACAAACTAAATCAAATGACTCCAGCCAAAACATATTAGTCTTGAATGGAGTGAGGATGGAATAAAAACGTATTCAGGCTGTTGTAGTTGTATTTTACCCAGAAGGAGAAATTGCTCAGGAATTCCTGACCCTGTTAAACCAAACCAAAACATGAAGGGGAACGGTTGTCACCAGAACAGGAAGACACAGGCAACAATTAAAGGCTCGAGACAGAGATGTTCCACTGTTATCAGTGGAAACCAATATTTCCTGGCTCCTTAATTGGATTCAATTCTGTAGTCATTTTTCCATAGCTGTCCTTCTGAAAACAACCTCCCTTGTCCTCCCAGGTAATAAATTAACTAATAGACTAGCTAACAAACAAAATCAAATGACTACGGTAGGCCAAATATTATGCAGCTTTCTTTCCTTGCTCCATTCCCCCATCAACACAGTCGATGCTGATGGGGGAATCCCTCCTTCCCTGCCAAACCTGCCAAATTTCGATCCATGTATGGAAAGCTTTAATGGGAAAGAGGTGGAGAGAGATAGTTCCCAATTTGAAGGGACTGGTACTAAATATCTTTGAACGTCTTTCCTCCTTCTAAAAAACAATGTAACTACCAAGTGTTATGTTAGCTTGCAAGCAACCTCTAAATGATTACATTTGTTCTTTTGGAAAGTCACTGTAAAGGAAAAGTTGTGATTGAAAAGGGCTGTTGTGGATTTAACCAATCATTTTGTGTTGGGGATGTGGCAGGGGTATGTACTTTGCCTATGTACTTTGCGCTAAAAGGTGTTCATCTGTCTCACCTCAAAAAGTTGGAGGTTGGGGGGGGGGATTAGTAGCAGGGTACTTCTATAGTACACAATTTTTTTAACCAAATGATTCCCAAAGTGTGAGGCGTACTATCAACAGCTGTAATTTTTGTCAATGGTACTCATGATGGTCAAGATTTATAGACGGACCCACCCTGTGCTAGAATTTAGTATCTCTAATGATGGGTACAGTCAGCAGTCATTGGAAGTTAATGTGCAAGTTTAATCAGAGGATTATATTTGTATACTGTATATCTATAGAATGTTGGGAAAATGCTGACTGGATGGTGAATCTCTCGGAGTAGGGAATGCTAATTGTCTTGAGCGAAGGAGACAAGCTTGTAATTCACAATCAATAGTTATATAAGACACAAAAAAGAACCTCCATAGTGCAATATTGTTTAATAAAACGATTTTAAAACATAATGGTTACACTCACATTTCTCTCCTTGTCAAAAACAGCATTTCACCTCATCCCATAGGTGTATAACATGAAACAAGGGGAACCAATATGGCCGCTGTGTCCGGACATGCGTCCCCACATGACCGGAAATGACGTAGCCCAAAACCGGATATGGCGTACCGACGCGTTGCATCACGTGCGCCGTGACTTTATCAGCGGCCATATTGGTTTCCCTTGTTTCATGTTATACACCTATGGGATGAGGTGAAATGCTGTTTTTGACAAGGAGAGAAATGTGAGTGTAACCATTATGTTTTAAAATCGTTTTATTAAACAATATTGCACTATGGAGGTTCTTTTTTGTGTCTTATATAACCATTTAGTGGAAGTGGAGTGGAAATCCTGCGATCCCTGGATGAGCAATCTGCAATAAGGATCGGTCATTGAGAAGATTAATAGCCCTTTGGCCCTGTGTGGGTCAGTGTGGGGAGGTGAGCAGGCACTGCTGCCATTTGAGGATTTTGTAAACTAGAAGTGCAGATCACCCTCTTTTTTATAAGTTACACCTGCATGGACTTGTTTGGTTGTTTTACACGGATGATTTATTTGTGTGATTCACAGTTATCAGCCTTATAGCTGGATTTACTAATTATTTTTGATACACATGATATAATATATCACTTATTCATTTGTTTATCACCCATTATATATAATTTTTGGACTTTATTACTTTGTTATCACAGATCACTATGAGTTATTAATGGCACTATGGTATATATATATATATATATATATATATATATATATATATATATATATATATATAATTTATAGCGCTTCACTAATTTATAGATACATTGTTTGTAGGCATGCTGCTGGAGGAGCCAATGCCCTGTTATCCAGTACCCCTAAAGCACTGATGTAATTGGGTGAATGGATAGTACATTGGGCACTGTAACCATTTGATGGTGGTACACAACTAAACAAGGCTTGGGAAACATTCTACTAACCCACTGTCCTTTATTGCTCTATTTTTTTAGCACATTCCTTCATTTTCTGCCTTAATCCTTCCAACGTCACCACAGTCTTCCACATATGTCATTGTTCCTCCTTCGAGGGCTTGTCTCGATGATGGCTCACTGCCCAGCTTTCATAGCCACATTCTGTAGCGGTGATTCAAGCTTGTGAGCGTTTCTGCTCTCCAGGGGATCACCCGTGAGAAAAGACAAGAGGACCCTCTGTGGAATCATCTTTTAGATGACACAAAGCAATGACAAGGAAAGAAAAAAAGAGGTGACAGAGAGGGCAGTGGCAGAAGGTCAGACACCACAAATCCAAGGACAAAGTAGAATGACACATGTAGGAAATTCCAAGACAAAGGCAGTAGAAGAGCACCACAAGAATGTATGTGTAAAACATAGAAATTACAAGGACTAAAACAATATTTTACTGAAAGGCACCTATAATGTTAAAAGTAATGCAAAAGTGCCCATAACTTTTTTTTATTAATTTGCGTAGGTTGTTCAAATTTCACATTAGTCATGTTGGTGGAGTAACTCTTCCTCTACAGTAACTCTTCTTCTTTATTGCAGGAAAATAATGGATTCCAAGCAGAAGCAACGTGCCGTCATTGAGGTCTTGATGAAGTAGGAATGCTGGCTGTCCGACATCCACATAAGGCTACAGAATGTTTACAGAGATGACACCATTTACAAGAGCAATGTCTTGTCATTAGTGAGTCTTGTCAGTGGTGTCATCTCCATAAACATTCTGTAGCCTTCTGTGGATGTGGGAGAGCCTGTACCTCTCTTTCAAGAACTCAATGACAGCACTTTGCTTCAGCATGAAATTAATTATTTACCCGCAATGAAAAAAGGAAGAAGAGTTAATCTACCAATATGTGAAATTTGAATGACCTATGTAAGTTAAAGTGTTACTGAATCCAGGACCCTGCATTCACTACATCTAGTCTCCCGCAGTACACACTTCATGGAAATGCAATTATTTCAGTAAATGTAAACAGCTAAATACCTTTTCTCATCAGCAGTTACAGCAGTGTGACTTCTATCAATGTCCAGCAGAGCACTGGTTATAGATTGTAGGGGGAGTTTTCATTCTCCCCTGATTGTCCTATAAGGCTGCATAACCCCTGACCCTCTGTCTGGAAAGCGCTGATTGGCCCAGTGCTGATCACATGCACTCTCCCAGGAAAAAAACTCTCTAGCAATACACACCAAACTGAGCATGTGCAGCTTGCACCTCAAGGCTCTGTTCTATCAGGAGAAGGATAGGGGACAATAGAAGAAGGGGAGGACCAGAAAAGATGGGATCAAACATCCTGTTTACACAATGCAGAGGATTAACCCCGTAGATTCCACAGTGAGTGTAACAAGCATGCTTTACTGCATATACAGACTGATTTTACTGTTGTGGATTTAGAAACACTTTAAAAAAAAAGGTATGCCCAGTTTTGCATTACGTTTGGAGTAGCCCACATATGTCTAAATTATAACTACTGTATATAAAAATGTACTGTGCAGATACTCCTCAATTAAAAAAACAAATTCTGTTCCAACAACTAGCTCGGTAAGCAATACCAAGAATACAGTAGTATGGTACTGACCAAGAATACAGTAATATGGTACTGACCAAGAATACAGTAATATGGTACTGACCAAGAATACAGTGATATGGTACTGACCAAGAATACAGTCATATGGTACTGACCAAGAATACAGTCATATGGTACTGACCAAGAATACAGTGATATGGTACTGACCAAGAATACAGTGATATGGTACTGACCAAGAATACAGTGATATGGTACTGACCAAGAATACAGTCATATGGTACTGACCAAGAATACAGTAATAGGGTACTGACCAAGAATACAGTAATATGGTACTGACCAAGAATACAGTCATATGGTACTGACCAAGAATACAGTAATATGGTACTGACCAAGAATACAGTAATAGGGTACTGACCAAGAATACAGTAATATGGTACTGACCAAGAATACAGTAATAGGGTACTGACCAAGAATACGGTAGTATGGTACTGACCAAGAATACAGTAGTATTGTACTGACCAAGAATACAGTAGTATTGTACTGACCAAGAATACAGTAATATGGTACTGACCAAGAATACAGTAGTATGGTACTGACCAAGAATACAGTAATAGGGTACTGACCAAGAATACGGTAGTATGGTACTGACCAAGAATACGGTAATAGGGTACTGACCAAGAATACGGTAGTATGGTACTGACCAAGAATACGGTAATAGGGTACTGACCAAGAATACGGTAGTATGGTACTGACCAAGAATACAGTAATATGGTACTGACCAAGAATACAGTAATAGGGTACTGACCAAGAATATAGTAATATGGCACTGACCAAGAGTACAGTAGTATGGTACTGACCAAGAATACAGTAATATGGTACTGACCAAGAATACAGTAGTATGGTACTGACCAAGAATACAGTAATATGGTACTGACCAAGAATACAGTGATATGGTACTGACCAAGAATACAGTAATATGGTACTGACCAAGAATACAGTAATATGGTACTGACTAAGAATATAATAGTATGGTACTGACCAAGAATACAGTAGTATGGTACTGACAAGAATGCAGTAATATGGTACTGACCAAGAATACAGTAATATGGTACTGATCAAGAATACAGTGATATGGTACTGACCAAGAATACAGTGATATGGTATTGACCAAGAATACAGTAATATGGTACTGACCAAGAATACAGTGATATGGTATTGACCAAGAATACAGTGATATGGTATTGACCAAGAATACAGTAATATGGTACTGACCAAGAATACAGTGATATGGTACTGACCAAGAATACAGTGATATGGTACTGACCAAGAATACAGTAATATGGTACTGACCAAGAATACAGTAGTATGGTACTGACAAGAATGCAATAATATGGTACTGACCAAGAATACAGTGATATGGTATTGACCAAGAATACAGTAATATGGTACTGACAAGAATGCAGTAATATGGTACTGACAAGAATGCAGTAATATGGTACTGACCAAGAATACAGTAATATGGTACTGACCAAGAATACAGTGATATGGTACTGACTAAGAATATAATAGTATGGTACTGACCAAGAATACAGTAGTATGGTACTGACAAGAATGCAGTAATATGGTACTGACCAAGAATACAGTAATATGGTACTGACCAAGAATACAGTAATATGGTACTGACCAAGAATACAGTGATATGGTACTGACCAAGAATACAGTAATATGGTACTGACCAAGAATACAGTAATATGGTACTGACCAAAAATACAGTAATATGGTACTGACCAAGAATACAGTAATATGGTACTGACCAAGAATACAGTAATATGGTACTGACCAAAAATACAGTAATATGGTACTGACCAAGAATATAATAGTATGGTACTGACCAAGAATACAGTAGTATTGTACTGAGAAGAATGCAGTAATATGGTACTGACCAAGAATACAGTAATATGGTACTGACCAAGAATACAGTGATATGGTACTGACCAAGAATACAGTAGTATGGTACTGACAAGAATGCAGTAATATGGTACTGACCAAGAATACAGTAATATGGTACTGACCAAGAATACAGTAATATGGTACTGACCAAGAATACAGTAATATGGTACTGACCAAGAATGCAGTAATATGGTACTGACCAAGAATACAGTAGTATGGTACTGACCAAGAATACAGTAATATGGTACTGACCAAGAATACAGTAGTATGGTACTGACCAAGAATACAGTGATATGGTACTGACCAAGAATACAGTAGTATGGTACTGACCAAGAATACAGTAATATGGTACTGACCAAGAATACAGTGATATGGTACTGACCAAGAATACAGTAGTATGGTACTGACCAAAAATACAGTAATATGGTACTGACCAAGAATACAGTAATATGGTACTGACCAAGAATACAGTAATATGGTACTGACCAAGAATACAGTAATATGGTACTGACCAAAAATACAGTAATATGGTACTGACCAAGAATATAATAGTATGGTACTGACCAAGAATACAGTAGTATGGTACTGAGAAGAATGCAGTAATATGGTACTGACCAAGAATACAGTGATATGGTACTGACCAAGAATACAGTGATATGGTACTGACTAAGAATACAGTAATATGGTACTGACCAAGAATACAGTAATATGGTACTGACCAAGAATACAGTGATATGGTACTGACCAAGAATATAATAGTATGGTACTGACCAAGAATACAGTAGTATGGTACTGACAAGAATGCAGTAATATGGTACTGACCAAGAATACAGTAATATGGTACTGACCAAGAATACAGTGATATGGTACTGACCAAGAATACAGTAATATGGTACTGACCAAGAATATAATAGTATGGTACTGACCAAGAATACAGTAGTATGGTACTGACAAGAATGCAGTAATATGGTACTGACCAAGAATACAGTAATATGGTACTGACAAGAATACAGTAATATGGTACTGACCAAGAATACAGTGATATGGTACTGACCAAGAATACAGTAATATGGTACTGACCAAGAATGCAGTAATATGGTACTGACCAAGAATACAGTAATATGGTACTGACCAAGAATACAGTGATATGGTACTGACCAAGAATACAGTAATATGGTACTGACCAAGAATACAGTGATATGGTACTGACCAAGAATACAGTAATATGGTACTGACCAAGAATACAGTGATATGGTACTGACCAAGAATACAGTAATATGGTACTGACCAAGAATACAGTAGTATGGTACTGACCAAAAATACAGTAATATGGTACTGACCAAGAATACAGTAATATGGTACTGACCAAGAATATAATAGTATGGTACTGACCAAGAATACAGTAGTATGGTACTGAGAAGAATGCAGTAATATGGTACTGACCAAGAATACAGTGATATGGTACTGACCAAGAATACAGTGATATGGTACTGACCAAGAATACAGTGATATGGTACTGACCAAGAATACAGTGATATGGTACTGACCAAGAATACAGTAATATGGTACTGACCAAGAATACAGTAATATGGTACTGACCAAGAATACAGTGATATGGTACTGACCAAGAATACAGTGATATGGTACTGACCAAGAATACAGTAATATGGTACTGACCAAGAATACAGTAATATGGTACTGACCAAGAATATAATAGTATGGTACTGACCAAGAATACAGTAGTATGGTACTGAGAAGAATGCAGTAATATGGTACTGACCAAGAATACAGTGATATGGTACTGACTAAGAATACAGTAATATGGTACTGACCAAGAATACAGTGATATGGTACTGACCAAGAATACAGTAATATGGTACTGACCAAGAATACAGTAATATGGTACTGACTAAGAATACAGTAATATGGTACTGACCAAGAATACAGTAATATGGTACTGACCAAGAATACAGTAATATGGTACTGACTAAGAATACAGTAATATGGTACTGACCAAGAATACAGTGATATGGTACTGACAAGAATACAGTCATATGGTACTGACCAAGAATACAGTGATATGGTACTGACCAAGAATATAATAGTATGGTACTGACCAAGAATACAGTAGTATGGTACTGAGAAGAATGCAGTAATATGGTACTGACCAAGAATACAGTGATATGGTACTGACTAAGAATACAGTGATATGGTACTGACCAAGAATACAGTAGTATGGTACTGACAAGAATGCAGTAATATGGTACTGACCAAGAATGCAGTAGTATGGTACTGACAAGAATGCAGTAATATGGTACTGACCAAGAATACAGTAGCGGAGCAGAGAATGGAACAAGATGAAGCCAGGCATGATGCTGAAACGTCCAACTGCTACTGCCACACCCAGATGTACCCTCGGAGAGCCGGACATAAGTATGAACAGTCTCAACACCGGAGAGCCACTCATAAATCCCAGCATTCTCTAAACAGGTAGTTTGTTAAGTGAGGCGTATTCGTATATTTATGGACCAATTTTCGACACATTGCTTTCAGTGTGATTTGTTTCATTATTAATGTGAATCTTGGGAACTTCTTTTGTATTTTCACGTTTATTCTAGTGTAGTTTTGCACACTGTTTGCTTTTAGTATAGAACTGTATGTTTTACTACATTTTTTATTATTTACAATTTGCTTGGTGTTGGATTTCAGTTGTTCACCGTTCACCATTCCTGTAGTGTGGTACATTTAAAACGAACAAACACTCCTAATATAACATCTACATGAATTTTGTAAAATATGCTCATAAAATATTGTGGGTTTGGAAAGGATTTAGTTGGCACAACTCTAACTTTTCTTCCAACTGTTTTTCAAAGCTTTACATGGCCTTTTGGTTTAATCAGGCTGAAATGTGGCTGCAGAGCTTAGTGTACATTCGAAGGATTGCAACTTTTCCCAAACACATCCATTCTTAATGAATGAAACCAGTAAGTTACTAATTCACTCATTCATTCTTGTTATCATCTCGATTAAAGCAACTCCCTCCTCTTTAGCCTACCTCTACACAGGTCAACCCCCTTCACTCTAACATGACAACTACTGCAAGACTCATCCACCTTACCAACCGTTTAGCATCTGCCATCCCTCTCTGCCAATCCCTTTTATTAATTTGGGAAAGTGAACAAATTATCATAAGGGTATGCGCTAAAAATACATATATATACAAATATCTATATCACCATATATTAAGTGTCCAAAATAAATATATTAAGAGTCCAAAATAAATTAGTGTCAGAAAAAAATGATCTTCTGTGACTTCATAACACTGTGAAAAATCCACCACCAAATGAATTAAATAAACTCACCAGAGCTATATGCTTATCAAATTATAGACCAGCAATAGTGCTTGTGCTCTGGGAGCCTTGAATAAATGATGCCCAAAAAGATGTAGTAATACTCAATCACTTCCAGGTAATCAATAATGGTAAGCAGCATGAGGAATAGTATATCTCTACCAAGGAAAAAACTCTGCAGCCAAGCATCTCATGATGGATCTCTCCACTCGGTTTCATATCTCCATATATATATATGCAGCACAAAACAAGGTGTCCAGACAGACACCAGCTTGAATCACAATACACAACACTGGGGTGAGGAACGAGCCCCGCTCACCGCGGATCACCTCCAACAAACAATGGGAAAGGAGCGTTCTGACGTCCACATCGAGTAGGCCACGCCCAATGCGTTTCGCCACCACGACGTCATCAGTTGCTGCTGACACATAGTTTGTTGTTTAGTGTGGCGCTTTTTCTTTTTGATAATTTTTATAATCCCTCTTTTTTGCCTTCTGATTGCCCAATGAATAAAGCTAAAAGTATTAATAACAACTTACAAAGTCTTTCAAAACTCCCACCAGCTACACCACTAAGCCCATGTCAAAATAACAGCCAAACTGTCCACTCCACTCCTCCCAAGACCTCCTGTTCTCTAGCTCCCTTTTCAGCTTCTTCCATGCTTGCCTCCAGGATTTTTTCAAAATCACTCCCATCTGTAACCCCCTACCCTAATCCTGATCCTTCAAAACGTATCTTTTAAGGGAAGCCTATCCCACCTATAGCTAGGAATAACCAATCCCAACACAGTTACTAACTTTTTATATCACTGCTCCTTCCCTATAGATTGTAAGCAGCCTCTAACCTTCTTGCCTTGACTGATGTTGTAACGGTACTGTGTCCCTTTATATTTCCACATGGAAGAAAAATATATTTGAAATATATTTAAAAAATATTCTTCCCAAATATATTGACATATACTTGAAATACTACAATTTTGGCAATATTCAATATATTTGAAAATATATATAAATACTAAATATATATATATATATTATATATATGCAGTATATAATATAATAAATATGTATATATATATATATATATATATATACACTGCATGTTGAAATGCGTTTTTTATATATTACAAAATATATGAAAATATTTTTTAAAATATATATTTTTTTAAATATATTCTTCAGATTTTTTTTAACATATATAAAAAAGTCATTTTAACATATATTTTTACATATATTTGTAAGTGCATTCCAAAGATGTAGATTTGTATTATTAAAGACATACAGTATATTTGAAATTAATTTTTAAAAATATTTTTCATATATTTTGTAAAAAAAAACGTATTTCAACATACAGTATATATATATTTATTGAAATATATTTTGAAATATATTGAATATAGCCAAAATTGTAATATTTCAAATATATGTCAATATATTTGAGAAGAATATTTTTAAATTAATAATAGACCAAGTGGCAAGGACCCCAGGCCATAATGCAGTTTATATAGCCCTCCTGGTGTTTGTGCATGCTCGCGCACTTGTGCGTGCACTCGCAGATGTGAATGCACACCTGCGAATCGGCTATGAACAACTGTTTTGGACTGTTTTGCGCACCAGAATGTGTCTTTCCTGACAGTAGTACTTACCCTATTCCTTGCTGTGCAAAGTTCCTGCACTCTCTTTGTCTCTCTGATGCTCAAGGTTGTAGACAGGCCCTTGTTATCCTCATTTACAGTGCAGGGCTAGTGATGTCAGCGCGCAACCATCGGCTGGAGCAGCTTAGAGAAGAGGCTTAGGGGCCTGGGCGTACAGTGTGGATCTAGGCTGCCAGAGTGAAGGGTACAGTAAGTATTACAGCTTATTCCTCATCCCCAAGACTTAACATGCATTTTAATTTTGGTAGTGTGGGGGGGGCCACTGCAAGGGTCATTTTTCTTCCTGGAGTGGGGCTTTAGGCTGACACATAGTTATAGCTGCTGCAAAGTAAAGCTTACCAAATGCAAATACAAGCAACAGAGAAGCCCACCTTGCTCCTGGAATGGTGAAACTCACTCGCAAGGGTTTGGAATTGAATTGTCCAACATAGCCCTCTCCATAGTTTCCAGCTATGTACCTCTTTTGAAACCAAATTCCCCTGCTTCACTTTCCTATTCATCTGTCCCTCTTTTAAAGTGGTATTAAACATTTGGCTTTAGAAAAATAAAAAATAACAAACACGTCATACCTGCTTTGTGAAATCCTCTTCTTCCTGGATTCCCGTCAGCGCTCCTGGCTCCTCCCCCTTGAGCAATGCCCCCAATAGCAAGCCTCTTGCTATGGTGGCACTGGTGCATGCTCACTCTTAAAGCAAGCTCTATGCATCCGTAAGACACATAGAGCCATGGCTTGCCCCCCCTCCTCATTAGTTCACTGGCTGTGATTGACAGCAGTGGGAGGATTTTGGGCATCCTCTGCAACAAAAATTTCTTTTTTGGTGAGATACTCCCAAAGAGAAATCACAGCTGATACTCCCAAAGAGACATCCCACCCCTTGTTGTATAGACCCAGTTAAAGGGATGCCTGGGGTGGAAGGGGTAAACCAATCACTTTCTGAACATTCTTTGTGGTTTTTGGAAGAGTAGGCATGTATCCTTTGTCTATATTTCTTGTGCTGAGAGGTGTCTCTCTTTACCAATTTGGAAAGTTAGAAACAATGGTTTTGCAATAATATAAGTTACTCTATAAATTCTTTTAAAATATAGATAGTGTAGCAAAACAGCTTTCAGCTTGGTGTGTTCGTGACAGGTCTGCTTTAGGCTCCCCGTGCTATAAGCGTGAAGTCTTTCTGAACTACCACTTCCTGCAGCTATTTACTATGTTCCTGCTGGTCTTAATGCTCTTATATTCTGTACAGACATGTTTGTGCCTATAGGCTAAAATACTTGTCAGCAGCTCCAATATGACCGCTTTGTAAAAGACATCTAGAGAACTCCTTGCAGCCCTTACTTCATCCTAGGTTTACTAGCGTAGGCAGCCTGGCGTTTGCCGTTAGACAGCAGCCAAAGTTCAAAGATCAGTCAAAGCAAAATAGACAAGACTGGGATGCCTTCATATTTCAAAGTTTACAAATGCTGGTGACCTCAGGGTGAGGCTAGTCTCTAGCTTGGAGACAAAAGCCATGTGTTCAGCTGGCACTGACCTGTTTTGGGGGTCAGTGAATCTCTCCAAGGGTCCAATGCTGGCACCTTCTAAATTTTGAATTGTAGAAATGCTTTCCAATGTCCTACAGATTGTTACCTCAATTTGGGAATTAAGGATCAAACAATGAAAATCTGACCATGTGTGATATCTATCTTCCTAAGGCTTGTTCATACATGTGGCTATATTGCCACCCCTCTGTAGAATGCTCCTCTGTGGATTAGGCGATATGCCCACCTGCTTTAACCTTCAAAATGCCAACCCACCACGTTCAGTATGTATGCATTACACATGGTTGCAGAGCAGCCCTATTTCTTTGGCGATGGTACCACCTGACGAATGTGACATTTTATTTTTACCATGGAACAAGTACAGTCCTGAGCGGCTGCATTTCTGTTTCAAAGTGGGCAGTCGGAGTCAGTTTAACCACTTGCTTTTATTGCCTTCAGCCTCCTATGTGAGCAAACCCATAAAAAAATAACTAAACAAGGGTTTCTGCATAGGAAGTGTAGATTAAAGTGTATGTAAACCTATAGCACCCCCTTAGGGACGGGTTGTTTAGCCACTTGTGAATATTTACAGCTAGAAGGGTTGAAACCCAACTCCTAAGCTCAGGCTCAAACTCCATGGCCCAAAGTCAAGAAAACATTTTGCATCTTAATGGAGTTGTAGGGGTCCAAATCCTGTGTTTGAAGATCAGGTCCTTTTGGAGCCTACGCCAAATATCTGACCAAAATACACCAGGATCATAAGTTACATAGATCAAACAAGAGACTAGTCACTACCGCCAAGCTGGCCAACCTTCCTTCTACTGCCCACCACCAGTCCCCTGACTCGGTGAGCTGCTAAGTTTATTCTTCCCAGGTGTTATCTTTGCTATACCATCTCCAAGTGACCAGATGACCAGTCCAGCATAAAGAAAGGCAACTTTGCCATTCTTTTTGACTGCCTGCAGCCATAGAGCAAACGAAGTCCAGTTTATATTCTGATAGTTTTCACCTTAACACACCAATGGCAATTGGAAAATGTATAGAGTATTCAACACTTGGTTAACAGTTTCAAAATCATTGTAATATCTGAAGCAGTGGAATCTTGTGTATTACCATGGCCTGATCTAAGGAGGTGCTGGGGTGGGCTATGCCCCCCCAGATTTTAGTTTTGCCTCTCCAAAGCCAACCCTAACCTGCCACTATGCTGCCCTAATCTGATACTTTCCAGCCCTAGTTTCACACTATACTGTACTTTCCTTGACTGACACTATATTGATCTCAGTTATGTGTTGTGTGGGGAGCTCTGCTGCCTGTGCCCAGGCTGTGCACAGTGCAGGGATGGGAGGAGGACCTGTGCCCCTGTCCTCTGCCCTGCCAGCAGTGATCCCTGTCCTCTGCCCCCCTGACCTCCGATCCTCTGCCCCCCTGACATTTTTTACTGCACCCCCACATCGGACAGGCTAGATCCAGCCCTGTGTATTACTATGTCACTGTGAGGTGAGTCTGGAAGGGGTGCCATGGTGCTCATGATACTGCATAAAATATTAAGCCGACCGTAGATGAGCCAAAAGGTGAACGATCTATCATTTAACAAAAATGAAAATAGCTCATACAATTTTGCCATCATTTGTTTTGTTTTTCTAAAAAAAAACCAGCATGTAGGATCAGGCACTTTCAACTATCGCACAAAAATTTTTGACTCAGCTATGGCCTGCATTATACACTACCTGTGATCTTCTCTCCTAGACTGCAGACCTGAGACCCATCCTCATGTCCCCAAAAGAGAAGACATTTTGCTTTATACTTCGTTCCTTTTGCCCACGACTTCGTCCAGCTTGATCAGGGAAATTGCTCGATCCCCCAGGGTGGAAGCCCACCAGAGGTCTCTTACATGGTCCTGCTAAGACTACCGGACAAGTTATACTGCACTTTTATGCAGAACTGATCTCTGGAAGGGGTGACCATATGGGCCTTTTCACTACTAACATACTGCTGAGATGTTCCCTTGCAGGACCCGCTGACTCCTCACACCAGACCCTTGTATCTCATCCTAGGGAGCATGGCTAATAGACATAATGACTACCCAGCAACCCCTGGGCAGGACTACCCATGAAAGAAATCTAGTATAACTGCAAATAGGAAGAACCAGGATGAACATGACATCTAGCAGTGTTTGTAGAACAGCAGCAGACATCCTACCAGATATACAGTTGCAAGAAAAAGTATGTGAACCCCTTGGGATTACGTGGAGTTTTGCATGAATTGGCCCAGTCGGAGTCCTGACCTCAACCCGATTGAAATGCTGTGGCCTGACCTTAAGAGAGCGATTCACACCAGACATCCTAAGAATATTGCTACACTGAAACAGTTTTGTGAAGAGGAGTGGTCCAAAATTACTCCAGATCGTTGTGCAGGTCTGATCTGCAACTACAAGAAACGTTTGGTTGAGGTTATTGCTGCCAAAGGAGGGTCAACCAGTTATTAAGTCCAAAGGTTCACATACTTTTTCCTCCCTGCACTGTGAATGTTTACATGTTATGTGCAATTAAACCATGGCAACATCTAATGTTTGTGTAGTATTATGTTCAGCAGACTGTGTTCTTCTATTGTTATGACTTAGATGACGTTCAGAGCACATTTTATGCCCAATTCATGCAAAACTTCACGTAATCCCAAGGGGTTCACATACTTTTTCTTGCAACTGTACAACACCAGGAACCGAATATCCTGTTACAAACCCAAACATTGAACTTGTATTATTTGCTCCATTTTGATTTTATAAATAGACCATTGGAAGCTTTTTTTTTTGTTTATTAAGTGCAAAAAAACGCTTCTGATCTTGTCAGAAATGCAGAGCTGTCCTGTGTCCTCTGCACACTTCCCCTGTTATCTTCCTCCTAGTTTCCATCATGGACTACAAAATGATTAGAGAGAGGGTGTCTACATACTACATACAGTGGGACCATGGAGAACAAACGGAGCCTCCCTCTAACAAGTCAGAACACAGCAACGAAAAAAAAATATAATAATTTGGAGATTTGAAGGAGGATGAGAGCAATAAGAGGTACTGTTCTGAGCACGGGCGGACTGACCATTTGGAAACTCGGGCACTGCCCGAGGGCCCGGGGTCAGTAGGGGGACCCATGAGATGCCCCTGGTATCTTTTTCATAGGCTTTTTTGAGTTTGGGCAAGGACACAGGGGCCCCATGATCCCCTATTGCCCGGGGGCCCCATGAGTTGTCAGTCCGCCCCTGGTTCTGAGTTAAGACTACATTCCTGAATAGAATTTAAATTTTTTTAAACAAGATTTTAGTGTCACTTCAAAGGCATAAAAGAAGGGCAATGTACATGTATTGATGAGGTGTACTGCATATTTATGGTTTTATTTTGCCTTGACGTACATCATAATCTGGGTGAACAGGATCCTGACCACATCCCTGAGAAAGCCTCTGATTGGCTGTCACAGTGATCATTAACTCTGTAGCCTGTCCCAATGTAGTTCTTCCTCTGTAAAGATGAGAAACAGACATTTCTCCTCACTAAGGCTACTTTCACACTGATCCGCATATCCATTTTTGTCACACTTGCAGTGCATTTTGTACAGGACATGTGACTCAAAAATCGCACCAAAAGCATAACGCAGGTGTGTTTTGATGCATTTTTGCCACATTTGCGGTACATTTTTTACAGGACATGTGACTCAAAAACCGCCCCAAAAGCTTAATGCAGGTGTGTTTTTGATGCATTTGTGCCGCATTTGTGGTGCATTTTTTATGCATTTTTGTCAAGTTTTTCATTGATTTCAATGTGGAGGTGCGTTTTTGGTGTGTTTTATTTTTTACTGCACCAAAAATGCAGCAAGCAGGATTTAAAAAGAACGCACCGGACCTGCAAAGAAAAATGAATCAGTGTGAAAGCAGCCTTAAGAGAAGTTTGTGCAAAAAAAAAGAAAATATAAAGATTAACTAGGACAGTGCTTGACCTAGCTGAGTAAGTGTAGGTGTTCATGGCAGTGTTAGTGGCGGTGTAAATATCAGTTAGTGTCAGTGCGTCAGTTATTGTTGGCGTTAATTAGTGGCGGCGTAAATATCGGCTAGTGTCAGTGCGTCAGTTATTGTTGGCGTTAAGTAGTGGCGGCGTAAATATCGGTTAGTGTCAGTGCGTCAGTTATTGTTGGCGTTAAGTAGTGGCGGCGTAAATATCGGTTAGTGTCAGTGCGTCAGTTATTGTTGGCGTTAATTAGTGGCGGCGTAAATATCGGTTAGTGCCAGCGCGTCAGTTATTGTTGGCGTTAATTAGTGGTGGTGTAAATATCGGTCAGTGTCAGTGCGTCAGTTATTGTTGGCGTTAATTAGTGGCGGCGTAAATATCGGTTAGTGTCAGCGCGTCAGTTATTGTTGGCGTTAATTAGTGGCGGCGTAAATATCGGTTAGTGTCAGTGCGTCAGTTATTGTTGGCGTTAATTAGTGGCGGCGTAAATATCGGTTAGTGCCAGTGCGTCAGTTATTGTTGGCGTTAATTAGTGGCGGTGTAAATATCGGTTAGTGTCAGTGCGTCAGTTATTGTTGGCGTTAATTAGTGGGAGCGTAAATATCGGTTAGTGCCAGTGCGTCAGTTATTGTTGGCGTTAATTAGTGGGAGCGTAAATATCGGTTAGTGTCAGTGCGTCAGTTATTGTTGCCGTTAATTAGTGGCAGTGTAAATATCAGTTAGTGTCAGTACGTCAGTTATTGTTGGCGTTAATTAGTGGGAGTGTAAATATCGGTTAGTGTCAGTGCGTCAGTTATTGTTGGCGTTAATTAGTGGCAGTGTAAATATCAGTTAGTGTCAGTGCGCCAGTTATTGTTGGCGTTAATTAGTGGCAGTGTAAATATCAGTGTCAGTGCGCCAGTTATTGTTGGTGTTAATTAGTGGCAGTGTAAATATCAGGTAGTGTCAGTGCGCCAGTTATTGCTGGCGTTAATTAGTGGCAGTGTAAATATCAGTTAGTGCCAGTGCCCCAGTTATTTTTGGCGTTAATTAGTGGCAGTGTAAATATCAGTGTCAGTGCGCCAGTTATTGTTGGCGTTAATTAATGGCAGTGTAAATATCAGTTAGTGTCAGTGTGTCAGTTATTGTTGGTTTTAATTAGTGGCAGTGTAAATATCAGTTAGTGTCAGTGCATCAGTTATTGTTGGTGTTAATTAGTGGCAGTGTAAATATTAGTAAGGCCTCATTCACACCATACATGCAGAAAAACTGATGGAAACTGATGTGCAGATTTCACTTGCAGTGAAAGCAGTTTACATCAATTGTCTTGTCGCGCTTCAATGAGTTTTATACACGTTGCAGATTCCTGTGCAGAAAAAATCTGCACGTGATACCAGTGTTGTGGTGTGTACGGGGCACATAGAGAACAATTGATTTTGTTGTACCCTTGCAGAACACATGCAGAAAAACTGACGTCACTGCAACATGGTGTGAACAAGCCCTTAGTGTCAATTAGTGTCAGTGTAAGTATCAATTAGTGTCAGTGTGCCCGTTAGTGTCAGTTGTTGGCAGTATTAGGGTCAGTGTGTTTTAGGTTAGAAAAAAAAGGTTTCATGTTTAGTAGCAGTGGGTTTAGGTGAGCAAAAAAAAAATGCATACTGTTGTTTGTTGGCTGTGCTATGGGTATAAAGAACAAATCCCGCACACATATGTAGGAGAATTTATTAAATTTTTAAAATTTATTTATTTTAAAATAGGGCGATTCCCAGCAAATGAAAACCCAATCTGCCCTGAAAAAACAAGGTATAATCCACCTGGATTCACTAAGGAGTTGAGATAATATGTACAGTTATGCAAATACACTGCTCAAAAAAATGAAAGGAACATTTTGAAAACACATCTGATCTCAAAGGGGAGAAATCTCCTGCTGGATATGTATACTGATATGGACAGGGTAATGTGTTAGGAATGTAAGGATGCCCCATTGTTTGATGGAAAGGAAAATTATCAACCTACAGAGGACTGAATTCAAAGACACCCCAAAAATCAAAGTGAAAAAATGATGCATCAGGTTAGTCCATTTTACTGAAATTTCATTGCAGCAACTCAAAATGGTCCTCAGTAGTTTGTATGGCCCCCATGTGCTTGTATGCATGCCTGACAATGTCGGGGCATGCTCCTAATGAGACAATGGATGGTGTCCTTATTATTATTTAATATTTCAGGTACTTATATAGCTCCGTCAATTTACGCAGCACTTTACATATATATTGTACATTCACATCAGTCCCTAACCCTCAAGGGGCGTACAATCTAAGGTCCCTAACCTACATTCATACATATACTAAGGCCAATTTAGAAAGCATCCATTTAACCTACCAGCATGTCTTTGGAGTGTGGGAGGAAACCGGAGTACCTGGAGGAAACCCACACACAGGGAGAACATGCAAACTCCAGGCAGGTGGTGCCGTGGTTGGGATTCGAGCCAATGACCCTACTACTGCCAGGCGGAAGTGCTAATCATTTAGTGTCTTGGGCAGGTGCGGACTGGAAACTCATGGTGCCCCCGGGCAATAGGGGATCATGGAGCCCAAACTCAAAAAAGGCATCTCTTGGGGCCCCCTACTGACCCCGGGCCTTTGGGCAGTGCCCAAGTTTCCAAATGGTCAGTCTGCCCCTGGTTCTGGGGTATTTCCTCCCAGATCTGGACCAGGGCATCAATGAGCTCCTGGACAGTCTGAGGTGCAATCTGGCAGCGTCGGATGGACCGAAACATGATATCCCAGAGGTGTTCTATTGGATTTAGGTCAGGTGAGTGTGGGGGCCATTCAATGGTATCAATTCCTTTATCCTCCAGGACTGCCTGCATACTCTCGCCACATGAGGCTGGGCATTGTCGTATATCACGAGGACCTCAGGACCCACTGCACCAGCGTAGGGTCTGACAATGGGCCCAAGGATTTAATGTCGATACCTAATGGCAGTCAGGGTATCTATTGGTCTAGCCTGTAGAGATTTGTGCATCCCTCCATGGATATGCCTCCCCAGACTATCACTGACCCACCACCAAAATGGTCATGCTGAACAGGCAGCATAACCTTCTCCATGGCTTCTCCAGACCCTTTCACATCTGTCACATGTGCTCAGGGTGAACCTTCTCTCATCTGTGAAGAGCACAGGGTGCCAGGGGCAGACCTGCCAATTCTGGTGTTCAATGGTAAATGCCAACTGAGCTCTATGGTGCCGGGCAGTGAGCACAGGGCCCACTAGAGGACATCGGGCCCTCAGGCCACCCTCATGAAGTCTGTTTCTGATTGTTTGGTCAGAGACATTCACACTAATGGGCTGCTGAAGGTCATTTCGTAGGGCTCTGGCGATGCTCATCCTGTTCCTCCTTGCACAAAGCAGCCGATACTAGTCCTGCTGATGGGTTAAGGACCTTCTACGACCCTGTCCAGCTTTTCTAGAGTAACTGCCTATCTCCTGGAATCTCCTCCATGCTCTGGAGACTGTACTGGGAGACACAGCAAACCTTTGGGCAATGGCACGTATTGATGTGCCATCCTGGAGGAGTTGGACTGCCTGTGCAACCTCTGTAGGGTCCAGGTATCGCCTCATGCTACCAGTAGTAACACTGACCCTAGCCAAATGCAAAATTAGCGAAAAACAGTCAGAAAAGATGAGTAGGGAAAAAAATGTCAGTGGCCTCCACCTATAAAACCCTTCCTGTTTTGGGGGTCATCTCATTGTTGCCCATCTAGTGCGCCTGTTGTTAATGTGATCAACACCAAAGCAGCTGAAACTGATTAACAACCCCCTCTGCTACTTCACTTCACTCAATACCCCAGGCATTTAATTGACTTGATGCTATGCTATGATTAAAAAGTGTTCCTTTAATTGTTTTGAGCAGTGTATTATGCCAAAGTTGCAAAATTGTGCTTGGATTTGTTCTCACCTTGGTCATGAAGGGGTTAACATGGTGATATAATGTCAAACGTAATGTTCAATCATTTTAAAGTTGTAGTCTTCATTCAAATAATACCCGGGGGTCCTACCAAGGTCCTTGGTCAGGCACTTTCTGCTTTGGGATGACAATGTTCTGTCCCTTTCTCCCAATTGGTCTCCTGTGGTTTATCACTTATCACATGAGCTTCTAGTGGAAATACATTGTGCACACACTTCCACCATTGTCACCATCGGGATGCCCACCCTGGCCAATGACTGCTGCTGGTGCATATAGACAAGAAGTGGCTGCAAAGAGAATGCAGAAGGTCAGCAATATGTGGACGAAAAATAGGATGGAAAACAGGTGGAAACAAGAATTTAAAAAATGGCAGTTGCTTATGGTGTGCAGTTCTTTAGCAAGCTAAATGTCAAGTGAAGATATTCAATAACACCGTGGGGTTGATTCACTAAAACTGGAGAGTGCAAAATCTAGTGCAGCTCAGCATAGAAACCAATCAGCTTCCAGGTTTTTAGCCAAACTAAACAATCTGTAATTAGAAGCTGATTGGCTACCATGTACAGCTGCACCAGATTTTGTAGTTTACAGGTTTATTAAATAAACCCCATTGCCCATCATTTCTAAAATCCCTTTCACACAGGCGTTTCGTATGCCCGTTTTTCATGTGTCCATTTACGGATGAAAAATGGACACCCATGTATTTCTATGGACTAGCGGATGTAAACAGATGATCATCCGTTTACATCCATTAATGTCCACATCCGTTAACAACCCTATTTTTCTTCTGTAAAAAAAAGGATGAAAAATTGATGTAAACAGATCAAAAACGGATGTAAACAGATGAAAAATGTATGTAAACAGATAAAAAACTGATATAAACGGATACAAAACAGATGTCAATGGATGTAAATAAATGAAAAAAAAAACAGATGTAAAACGAATGTAAACGGATATGAAAATGGAAGTAAAAAGTGAAGTCTTGATCTGTTTAGCGCCGATTTTGAAAAAAAAAAAACGCGACTGAACTGATGAAAACCCGTGTGAAAGGACCCTAAAGCTGGCCATACACCAGTAGAATTTAATTTGAAAACTCTCATTTGTGGAACATTTGATTTCCTAATGGTTAGTGGGGTCAAATCAAAGTTAGTTTTCAGTGGTACTAACGAGAAAAGAAGCAGGATGGAACAAATGAAAATGAACAGCGATTCAGCGAATGTGATTTTGTTTTCAGGATAAATAGTACGTATTGTATTGAAACCTGTTTATTATGTTTGGGATTCCATTGAAATAGCAGGTCTGGACAACATTTTAAGGGCTTTCAAATGAAATTAGCTGTCTGAGGAAAACAATTATTCTTTGACGAACGATTTTTCAGAATGTTAGAAAATAAATTCACTCTCTCAATCAGCATTGACTATTTTGAAGCATTAGTAAATAAATGGGAAGGTATATTATATATACTTGTTTTAAACTTTTTTTTGCATTTCTTTAGTTACTTCCTAGGTAAATTATATCATACATCCCAGGAGTCTTCAGGAGGGTTGGAGAGGCTCTCTCAGACTAAACAAACCCTCCTGTCTGCATGTCTGAGCTAAGGGCAGATGGATTCTAGGAAGTAAATGCTGCATGAATCATCTGCCCTTTCTAAAGGTAGCTATGGCTAGAAATGCTGGGGGTGTTTTTCTAAGCGATTTCTCAGCAGTTATTAAATATTAAAATATTTGACTATTAAAGATGAATTAAATAACCCTTTTGGTTTGTGGTGTTTAGTCACAGTGTTGTTCCGCTTTAAGTCAAGTTGGAACCAGTAAAACGTGGAAATATTCTGTAATAGAGGCAATTCTACAACTGGGGTGCTTTTTTGGACATCGAGGTTTGCCTATGGGCTTATTTTAAAGTAATTGTAAAGGATACATTTTTATATTTGTTATACTTACCTGCTCTGTGCAGTGGTTTTGCACAGAGCGGCCGACGCTCCTGGCTCTTCCCCCTGCCAAGCGCCACCATAGCAACCCACCATAGCATGCTCGCTCCTGAGCCGATTCACAGACACACAGAGCATGGCTTGACCCTGCCCCCCACTCCCTCCTCACTGGTTGTGATTGACAACAACAGAAGCCAATGGCTCTTGCTGCTGTCTTTGAGCCAGTGGGGAAGGTGAGAGCCAAGAAAGAAGCTGCTCTCATTCACATCGCTGGATCGAGATCAGGCTCAGGTGAGTATTAGGGGGGCTGGGAGGAGGGGGCTGCATGCAGAAGGTTTTTTTTTACCGTAATACATAGAATGCATTCTGCTGTTCCTTCTGTCTTAAGAACCAAAACTAATGCTAGAGTAAGCTGTTGGAGACAGCATGGTGTCTGCTTCATATTCACAGCTACTTTTGGACAATCAAGAAACATTTTTGAACTGTAGCAAACGTGCCGCTGTGCAAAAAATGTTCCATGTCCTACTGTTTTTAGCACACACTGACAAAGCACCAAAGGACATTATTATTATTATTATACAGGATTTATATAGTGCCAACAGTTTGCGCAGTGCTTTACAATATAACGGGAGACAGTACAACTACAATACATTTCAGTACAGAAGGAATGTGAGGGTCCTGCTCGTGGAGCTTACAATCTAAAGGAAGGGGGAGGTGATACAAAAAGTGATAGCTACGGGGGATGATCTGGCGGAGGTGATTCAAGTACAGTTCTTAGGTGGAGTTGGGGTAGGCTTCCCTGAAGAAGTGAGTTTTCAAAGATCACCTAAAGGCAGACAGGGTGGGGGCTGACCGGACATATTTATAAAATATTTGCACTTCCATGTTCTGTGTACTGTGGGAGACCGGGTTATGCAGCCTCCTAGTCAAGAATGAAAACTCCTCCGACAAGCTTTAACCAGTGCTCTGCTGGACACTGATAGAAGTCACAAGACTGCTCTAAGTGCTGATGGGAATGGGAATAGGAATTTAACAGTTTATATGTACTAAAATAATTGCATTTCCATGTTGTGTGTACTGTGGGAGACCAGATATAGTAAATGCAGGGTCTGGGGAGACCAGATAGAGTGAATGCAGGGTCCTGGGAGACCAGATATAGTGAATGCAGGGTCCGGGGAGACCAGATATAGTGAATGCAGGGTCCTGGGAGACCAGATATAGTGAATGCAGGGTCCAGGGGGGGCCAGATATAGTGAATGCAGGGTCCGGGGAGACCAGATATAGTGAATGCAGGGTCCTAGGAGACCAGATATAGTGAATGCAGGGTCCTGGGAGACCAGATATAGTGGATGCAGGGTCCTGGGAGACCAGATATAGTGAATGCAGGGTCCGGGGAGACCAGATATAGTGAATGCAGGGTCCTGGGAGACCAGATATAGTGAATGCAGGGTCCGGGGAGACCAGATATAGTGAATGCAGGGTCCGGGGAGACCAGATATAGTGAATGCAGGGTCCTGGGAGACCAGATATAGTGGATGCAGGGTCCTGGGTTTAGTAACACTTTAAATATAACATTTTGCCATGGGGCAAAAAAGTCAAACTGGCCATAGGGCAGGCTCGTTGTACTGAAGTCGATCAACCAATTACCTTCAGTACAACCAGCCTGTTGGATATTTGTCATGCGATCAGGGAAGGCTCCCTGCCATCAGAATACAATAATGCTGCAGGAGGGATTCCCCTATTAATACTGACTGTGTTGATGGGGGAATCAAGTGATTTTTTTCCTTCCACTTGTGGTTGAAGGAAAGAAAATTGCATAATGTATGGGGGCTTTAGAGTGGAAATCTGGATTGATATCAAGGTGGTCAGGATGATTGCCTGGTTAGTTGGCAAGTAGACAGGGGCAGACTGACCATTTGAGCACTCGGGCACTGCCCGAGGGCCCGGGGTCAGTAGGGGGCCCCATGAAATGCCCCTGGTACTTTTTATAGGCTTTTTTGGGTGAGCTTTGAGTGTGGGCAAGGACACAGGGGCCACATGATCCCCTATTTCCTGGGGGCCCCATGAGTTGTCAGTCTGCCCCTGCAAGTAGACCATCATATGTCACTCCAGTAATAGCTGGAGTCGACAGCAATTTTCAGTCTGGGGAGACAAAGATAATTCAAAATTGATGTTTTAACTTCTCAAATTGGACATATATGTGTTCTCATGCCTTGTTTCATCTTGTTTCATATATATACAGTATATATATATATATATATATATATATATATATATATATATTGTAAGCTCTAAGGAGCTGGGCCCTCCGAACCAGGGGCGGACTGACCATTTGGAAACTCGGGCACTGCCCGAGGGCCCGGGGTCAGTAGGGGGCCCCATGTGATGCCCCTGGTAGCTTTTTCATAGGTTTTTTTGAGTTTGGGCAAGGACACAGGGGCCCCATGATCCCCTATTACTTGGGGGCCTCATGAGTTGTCAGTCTGCCCCTGCTCCGAACCTTCTTGTATTAAACTGTATTGTTGCTGTATTGTCTCCCTTTATTTTGAAAAGCGCTGAGCAAACTATTGGCGCTATAAAAAATCCCATATAATATAATAATAATACTGTGGAAAGGAGTTCCAGAGGATGGGAGAGGCTCTGGAGAAGTCCTGGAGGCGAGCCTGGGAGGAGGTGATGAGGGAGCTAGAGAGCAAGATATCTTGGGAGGAGTGGAGCGGACGATTTGGGCGGTGTCTGCAGCTGAGGTTGGCGATGTAGCTAGGGGTAGTGTTGTGGATGGCTTTGTAGGACATAAGGCAAAATGCCTTGTCCTTGCGTTGGGGCTGTGGGCTGTGCTGGGCAATGCTGGCCAACAAATTCTATTACTCCTGGTGTGAACAGGTCTTAAAGTGCAACAGTGGAAAGCACTATTGGTAATAAGAGAATCACTGGTTTTAGTAGCTGTGACATGAGGGCAGAAGTAATAAAAGTGATAACTGCGGTACCCCTAGTAAAAGTCACAGTAGAACCAGTAATAGAAGGGGTTAAATTCCATGGAAGCATTGGCGGTAATTCTCACAATATTGTACAAAACACACATCACATCCAGAATAATTGTAACTGTTATAATGTAAAACATTTGAAACAATGTCAATTAGACAGTAGAAATGAGAATGTCCAATTTGGCAAAATCATCAGTAATTTCATAAAGAATGATAAAAATGGTAATCGCAAATTCCACCAGGACACACAAGAGCTTACAAAGACAACTCGCCCTCTCATCCTTCACCTTGATGTTTCCCGAGCTGTATATGTTGAATGACCCTCCAGAGAGGCTTTAAGTGGTTTTGTTCCAGCACGGTTAGATAAATGTAAAGTAGGGGAATAGACTGTCATAATGTTTACTTAATGTTATGTCTTTCAGGGTTAACACCAGAGCTGTCAGTCCTAATGTAACATTTAGAGCTTCGGGCTGGAAATACCTCTGTGGTTTGCAGGTCCAAGCAACACAAAAATATGTAAAACACATTTTTTTAGCTGCACGCTTAAACTTAAATTACATTTCTACTCAGTTTACAAAAAAAGCTGTTTTCATAACAATATACACCAACTAGGGCCGGCGCTACTACTAGGCAAAGTAGGCAGCCGCCTAGGGCACAGCCACGAGCAACTGGTTTCCGGATATCTTCTGAGCAGTGTCTGTGGTCCCCAATGAGGAGTGTGGCTCCTGTGCCCACCTGGCTGTGGTTGCGGAGTGTAGTGCAGAGTGGGGAAGTCATAGGATAGCCTGCCTGTCTCCTTCCTGTTCTGCAGGCGTGATCACACATCGACTCACACTGAAGAGAAGGGGGAGATTTGCAGCCATTCATTCGGCCTTTAGCCGCCATATTCTTTTCCCCTCCTTCTCCATCCCTGGGATCTCAGCAGTGCCGGTGTCATCTCTCTGCCCACCTCCCTCCCTAGGCACTGTGAAGCCAGTGCCGGGCTGTGTGCAGCCATTGGAGGAGCAGGCTTGGCGCCAGGCCGCATTGTGGATGGAGCCGGCTGGGATCGACCCAGGGAATCCCCAACACCTCATCATCCATTGGGGGGAAAGCGGGAGATCAGTGAGCGGTGAGTAGACAGTTCTCTGTCATCCTGTGCCAACCTGTCACCCCCTTCATCACTGTCAGAGCTGGAAAGCCCTGTGCCATGGGGGGCAATGGGGGGCACATCGCTGGCTGTGATCATCTGGGATCATCATCACTGTTCCATCAGCTGTAGCAGAGTACAGAGGAGACATTTCATATCTAATAGATCCTGAATGTCTAATAAAGAGTATCTGTCACATATATGCTATCACATAGAGGGCTATCAGTCCCCTATTTGACAGCAATAAAAGTTATGTAAAAAAAAAGATATAAAATATAAAAAAAGGTTTAAACATTTAAAGAGACACATAAAAAAAAAAAATTAGATCCCCCACATACTGTACATACAAAAATGCATGCACTTTGGCGCCTGCCATTTCCTTACAGATGTCATGTATCACCACGCACGCCTGAGTGAGAGCAATAATTCTAGCATCAGAACCCCTGCATAACACTAAACTGATGAACTGTAGGGGCTTTTGAAGCATTGCCTTTGAAAAAATATCCGATATTGATGGTTTTAACCTTTTGTGTATTTTTGTTTCTTGGTGGGGGGGGGGGTTGCAACTAGCTGGTCTTTCCTAGGGCACAAAATAGTCTAGCACAGGCCCTGACACCAACATATAAGAGAACAAAGGTAGTCCTGGGACAAATCTTAAATAGAATCAGTCACCATTGGGCATAATATGAGTCTTCACATTTTAATTGTTATAGCAGTGCAGTTTTATCTTTTAGGGATTGTTATTTGTCCAGGATTTTCTTGCCCTAGAAGAAGCACCCACTATATGCAGGATGTCCCCTCAGTGTCCGCCTGATAAACTGTCTTATCTCCTGCCTCAGTTCAATGTTAGTAACAGACAATAGTACAACTCGCAAACCAAAAATGTGTCATCGGGATTACAGGTAAAATAAGTTCAATAAGGCTTTGGTAATCGACAAGCAGCTCAGAGAGAATTTAAGGGCTCATGCACACCATTGCATTGTGAGTGTGGTAAACGCGTGTTACAATGCCCCACAAACAAAAATAGTTTTCATAATATCCTATATGACTGTTCACGTTAGTGCCTGCATTACAGTTTTAACGCTTGGCAAACGCCTAGCATTTCCTGCTAAACCGCGCATGCAGCATTTTTGGAGCGTTTGCGGAGCTATTGGGGCGTTTGGCAAGAGTTGGAAAAAAAGTCAAGTGTGAACGAGCCCTTAGGTGAACATTCATTTGTGACCTGCATAAGGATTATTTTTGTGAGTACTAAGAGGGGAAGCGCTATTTGTTTTTCTGTTCCTGCATCACTGGACTTTTCTTTAAACTCTTACATTTTCTTTGCTGGTGTTCTTACCCACAAGGAAGAACAATATATTTTAAATATATTTTAAACATATTCTTCCCAAATATATTGACATATACAGTTGCAAGAAAAAGTATGTGAACCCCTTGGGATTACGGGGAGTTTTGCATGAATTGGGCATAAAATGTGCTCTGAACGTCATCTAAGTCACAACAATAGATGAACACAGTCTGCTGAACATAATACTACACAAACGTTAGATGTTGCCATGGTTTAATTGCACATAACATGTAAACATTCACAGTGCAGGGAGGAAAAAGTATGTGAGGCCCTAGATTAATGACTTTTCCTAGAGCTAATTGGAGCCAGGAGTGAGCCAACCTTGACTCCAATCAGTGTGATGATATTGGATGTGTTGCTGACAGCTGTCCTGCCCTTAAAAAAATACACACCTGTTTTGGGTTTACTGGTTTCAAGAAGCACTGTCTGATGTGAACCATGCCTCACAGAAAAGAGCTCTCAGAAGACCTATGATCAAGAATTGTTGACTTGCATGAAGCTGGAAAGGGTTACAAAAGTATCTCCCAACACTATGTGTGGAGAAAAAAAGGCACAGCACACCAACATAAAAACCTCATTCCCACTGTAAAACATGGCGGAGGGAGCATCATGGTTTGGGGCTGCTTTGCTGCCTCAGGGCCTGGACGGATTGTTGTCATTGATGGGAAAATTAATTCCAGAGTTTATCAAGACATTTTGCAGGAAAACGTACGACCATCTGTCCACCAACTGAAGCTCCGCAGAGGATGGGTGATGCAACAGGACAATGACCCAAAGCATACAAGTAATTCAACAAAACAATGGCTGCAACAGCACAGAATACGCCTTCTGGAGTGGCCCAGTCAGAGTCCTGACCTCAACCTGATTGAAATGCTGTGGCATGACCTTAAGAGAGCGATTCACACCAGACATCCCAAGAATATTGCTACACTGAAACAGTTTTGTGAAGAGGAGTGGTCCAAAATTACTCCAGATCATTGTGCAGGTCTGATCTGCAACTACAGGAAACGTTTGGTTGAGGTTATTGCTGCCAAAGGAGGGTCAACCAGTTATTAAGTCCAAAGGTTCACATACTTTTTCCTCCCTGCACTGTGAATGTTTACATGTTATGTGCAAATAAACCATGGCAACATCTATTGTTTGTGTAGTATTATGTTCAGCAGACTGTGTTCTTCTATTGTTGTGACTTAGATGACGTTCAGAGCACATTTTATGCCCAATTAATGCAAAACTCCCCGTAATCCCAAGGGGTTCACATACTTTTTCTTGCAACTGTATATGAAATGCTACAAGTTTGGCCGTACTCAATATATTTTAAAAAAAATTATATATATATATTCTGTATGTTGAAATGCATTTTTTATATATTACAAAATATCAGAAAAATATTTTTAAAAATATACTTATTAAATATATTCTTCAGATTTTTTTTAACATATAAAAAAAGTCATTTTAACATATATTTTTACATATATTTGTAAATGCATTCCAAAGATGTAGATTAAATGTGTTTTTAAAGACATACAGTAGAGTATATTTGAAAATGTATTTTTAAAAATATTTTTCAAATATTTTGTAATAAATAAAAAACACATTTCGACATACAGTATGTATATATATATATATATATATATATATATATATAGTACAGCCAAAATTGTAGTATTTCAATTATATGTCAATATATTTGGGAAGAATATTTTTAAAATATATTTAAAATATATTTTTCTTCCATGTGAGTATACATTGTTGGACACGTCTATTTCACTTATTGCTAGACTTTTGGAACAAAGATTGTGAAGGGACCTTTATTGCCCAACTTTTGTATTTACTCACTGAATGTTTCTGCAATTGAAGTGTTTTTAGTTTTACACATAATTGGCTGCTAATAGAGATTAACATATATATTTTAGAGAGCAGATTTTATTTAAAAGCAGAGTGCACCTGAGGATAACAATATCCTATATCATGCTCACAGTCTCTGGCAATCTCCTCTAGCATACTTGCAGACTCTCACTTTATCTTCCGCAGTTTTTGATCATCTCCTGCTGCGTGTGTGGCATCTCTGACAACTTTCTGTATTAATTAAATTCACAAAATATTCTGTGTAGCCCTCTGATGATGCCAGGGGTCGCACTTGATGTCCCTTATTTCCAGAATGTTCACCACCATTGCTCTATTGCTCTACAGCCACAAACTGAGGCTAGAATGCATTGGGGGTTACTTACTAAAGCCGGAGAGTGCAAAGTCTAGTGCAACTCTGTATAGAAACCAGAAAGCTTTCAGGTGTTACTGCCAAAGCTTAATTGAACAAGCTGAAATTAGAAGCTGATTGGCTCCCATGCACAGCTGCACCAGATTCTGAGTTCATTAACTTTAGTAAATCTCCCTGATTGTTCTGAGAAGAAAATAATCTAGTGTAATACCTAAACACATAGGCTCTGTTTCCTGAGCTAAAGTAGTACTGATACCACCAAAAGCATTCCTTAATCCTTTCATCAGGTATGGATTCCATTCAGGTATCGGCCATAGATACGTTGGGGGTGGCCACTCAGACATGCTTCGCATAGATCTCAACATATGTTTCATTTGTGACCAGGAATCATTGACCCAGTGTTAATTGATGTAGTCTGAACCAGTTAAAAGGCGGATATTTCAGTTGTATTGATGTTACTTATGGTTAGGAAGCAGCAAGGAGAGGTCAATTACTAAACTTATAGCAAAGGCTTTGTGTTGACTTTAGTGAGAACCAATCACAGTCCAGGTCACACAATAATCTGGATATTAAGTCTGAAATCATCATAACTGTGAAGGCATTATTATGATTTATATTTGCTCCTATATTAATTTTATCTACATTGATCTCAACACTTCAGCTTGAAGTTTGAAGTGAGAAGTCAACTAGAGATTAGTAGTTGGTGCCCCGCCAAGACAACAAGGTCCTGTTATATGGATGTTCTTGGGAACTGCAGGTTATTTGCAACATACTGTATGTTGTCTAGGGAAGTCTAGACAAGTCTAAGAAGGAAACCAAAGAAAGAAATGATCTTTTGTGTCATTTTGATCAGCCAGTGTTTATCAGAATACAGAATATTAAATTTAAAGTAAACAACCTGATTGAGGTAATAGGTACTAGAATGTTGGATCTTACGTCAGCCTCTGTTTTGTGGCTCAGATGAGCATCTCCTGTTTGAAAAAGTAGTGATAGATTCATTGCAGATGACAAAATATTTGTAAATTCATATGTTATGTCATACTTACCAACACCTCAGTCCCAGTCCCCATGACACAGTTAACCCCACCTATGGTCCATCTTTGGCCTGTCAAGTGAACTGACAATCCTTGGCAGACCTCACCTACTTTTCAGCACAGTAACTCAGATACGAGTGACACTGTGATTCCAGGACATCGTCCAGGACCCAGCATCATCAGGACTAAAGAGTGCAAGATCTGAGACTATCCCAGCAATTCTTGGACAATTAGCATGTGTTTTCTGTCTCTCTTAATAATTAATTCAACCATGAGCCGCCCAGCCTATAGCCGTTTGGCGGCCGCAAAAATGCTCTAGCTTTCCGGGTGCACGCCATTTGGCGTCCTCCCGCACATGCGCAGTTCGCGCGGTTGCAGAGCCGCGCAGCGGCGCGATCTGTCACCGGCCGTGTACCTCGGACACGGCCGATGACAGATCTGACTACTGGCCCCCGTTGACGGTACCATGTGACCTGCTGTGACCAATCACAGCAGGTCACATGACAGTTGTATACAATGGATGGCTTCATTCATGCCATCCATTGTATACTAGTGCCTAGCTGTGAATGGTCACAGCAGGTCACATGCACATGTCATCTGATTAGCTGTGGCCAAATCACAGCTAAGCACAAAAAAAAAAAAAAAACCTGAATGAATCGATTTCATTCAGGTAAATGCTTGCTTATAGCAAAGTAATTCTTTGCTATAAGCAAATTGTGTAAAAAAAAAAAACAAAATACTGATCACTTCACCAAAGTAGTACAATGTTACTATGGTAACATTGTACTACTTTGGTCATAGTAAAATATGAAAAAAAAATCTTAAAAAAAATAAAACAAAATGTAATAAAAAATTAAAAATAATAAAAAAAAAAAATATATATATATATATATATAATTTTTTTTCATACTGTCACCAGTTAGTGTCCCTGTTCACCGCCATGCCAGTTATATGATGACGCTGTACTGCACTGGTGACAGTATGTAAAAAAAAAATAGTGAAAATTATTTTTTTAATTTTTTCATTTTCCGAAAAATTATGACAAAAAAAATACAACTTCAAAAAACTCGCCATTGCTCTTATGAAGTACGTCGGACTGTCTACTCTGCAAAAAGGGGTCATTTGGGGATATTTCTACTATTCTGACATTCTTGGACCTCAAGAAATTAGATTGGCTGTCAGTACTTCAGGATTGATCAATATTCAGATCTATACCATAGTTTGTGAACGCTATAACTTTCCTACAAACTAAATAATACATCCTAATTTGGGTTATTTTCACCAAAGACATGTAGCAGAATACCTCTCGGCCTAAATTTATGAAGAACAATTATTTATTTGTAAACTTTTATAACAGAAACAAAGAAAAACGTGTTTTTTTTCAAAATTTTTGGTCTTTTTTTGTTAATTTAGCAAAAATAAAAACCCTGGATTAAATACCAAAAGAAAGCTCTAGTTGTGTGAAGAAAATGCTAAAATTTTAGTTTGGGTACAATGTTGTATGACCGCGCAATTGTCATTCAAAGTGTGAGAGTGCTGAAACGTGAAAAATGGCCTGGGCAGGAAGGTGTAAAATTGCCCGGTATTGAAATGGTTAAATGAAGTGCAGATGAAAAAATATTTGTGACTCCATAAAGAATTATGTACTTCTTCAAATTCGATTAAACTAATTGCAGATTAAATGTTCATGTACAGATTTATTTATGTACTTCTTTAAGAATAGCATGTCAATATAATTGTAATACATGCTTTGTGTGCTCATACGTGCTGGAATATTTCCAAGATTGGTTTTCTTTGTTACAAGGGTCCCAGCCACACTGACCTCAGTACATCTAACTGGCATTCTCCCAGGCAGTAGGGATATTATTATTACCCACCGAAACAAATTCAATGGACAGTGGAAATCTGTTTGTTAGCAGTGCTTTTTATTGTTCCCCTTTCTATGATGAAAAGGGACTGAACATATACAGTATGGGGGTGTGTTCCAACAATCTAATGATATGATTAAAGCGCTAGTAAAGTCCAAAAAAAATGTGGGCTGTTTAAGTCATAATGTGCTAGTGTGCATTGCCTACTAGCACATTATGGCAGACTTACCTGAAAATGAAGCCCTCCTGGAGTACTGTCACCACTGGTAGGGCTTCCATCTTCACTTGGTCTTCCTTTCTTGGTTTGTGCTCTCTGGCCATTTCAAAGGCTTGCCCATGATGATATCACTCCCATGCATGCACATGGGAGACACGATTACAGCTCAGCACTCTCAATGAACAGCATACATTCAGAGCACACTGCGCGTAAGCCGGTTATGTCACTGGAACCTACAAATGTGAATATCTTCTAAATGGTACAGGTTTAGGACACATTCCCTTTAACCTCCCTGGCGGTATTCCCGAGTGTAGCTCAGGGTAAAGTTGCAGTACCAAAAGCGGTAACCCAGAGCTACACTTGGGATTACCATGCAGCGTTGCTTAGGGATTCCCTTGATCACTTACCTTGTCCTGCGCTCCCGCGATGTCCCTCCTGCAGCATCCCCAGCCATCTCCTCTGGCGAATGCCAACATCCGTCTTCCGGGTTCCTTTCCCTTCGAGCGTCGGGACGTATGGGGGACAGAACTGGTGAGAATTTCAAAAATGTAAAAAGTGACATTCACTAAATACACTAAAATCTCATAGTATTCCATTACTGTATCAAACCATTTCACATACATTTTGTCCCGAGTGCTTTGTCCGGCGCCCTGCCTGCATTTTGACTGTTCTTTCTGCCTGGAAACTGAGAAAAGTCCATGGCGTCCAAAAAGTGTCCCTTTATGTCAAAAGTGGTTTTAGACCAGCTAGAGAACAGCGATAGTAAATCAGAACCGCTTGCAGAATTGAGTGATAATGATTCGTGGGGAAAATTCATCATCAGACACTGAAAACGATTTTGCGACTTTGCTCAGTGATGTGCGAACTTGGCGCTATATTTCAAATTTCAGTGTTTTTGGTTAGATTACATTATTGAATTACATTTATTATTATATTATTATTTTTTATGATTATTTATTATATTATAATTTCTGATTTCGTGTTTCAAATTTTATCATACCCGGGATGTTTACTAGACTCTTGTTCGGACAGATTTCTGTGAGTTATTCCTAAAAATTACAGGCCTACAATAAAAAACCGACATATTTCCATTGAAAATAATGTACCGCTTTGAGCACAGAAATACTGACATAATCAGACCGCTAGGGAAGTTAACCACATGTAAGCCTTGTTATAGGCTTATCTATAGGTACAAGTCATAAAGCGGAGTTTACTACCGCTTTCAAGAAGGGCAGGTGTCTCAAATCCTCACAATCACAGTGCAGTCTATGGCCAGCTGTATTGACAGTTTGTGGAACAGAATCCACCATTTATTACCAGATTACATTTTTTTACACCTGCTTTTGAGTCAAAGGAGTTTCTTCTGGCACTGGGATCTTAGGGCTGTAAACCTTTGGCATGGAATTGCTTGCTATCAGCACATAGTATGTAGCAGAAAAGGGGTTAGGGGAAGGGTTTAGTCTAAGGGTTAGGTTAGTAGTAGGCTCACTTTATGGATACGGTTTTGTATTAAGGATGAAAGATGGGTTAGTGGAAAAAGTTTAGTGGAGTCAGGGGCGGACTAACAACTCATGGGGTCCCCGGGCAATAGGGGATCATGGGGCCCCTGTGTCCTTGCCCAAACTAAAAAAAGCCTATGAAAAAGGTACCAGGCAGGGGCAGACTGACAACTCATGGGGCCCCCGGGCAATAGGGGATCATGGGGCCCCTGTGTCCTTGCCCAAACTAAAAAAAGCCTATGAAAAAGGTACTAGGGGCATCTCATGGGGCCCCCTACTGACCCCGGCCCTCGGGCAGTGCCCGAGTTTCCAAATGGTCAGTCCCCTGAGTGGAGTATAACACTTTTGGTAGTAAAATAATACATTTTGTATTGAGGATGTACACATCAGACCAAAAACTGGGACAACTGAGGCTGCACAAGGAATAGAGGGATTTGGTCTCAGAAGAGGGACAGTCCTACCAAATGAAGGACAACTGGAAGCTATGACCATAGGCAATGTACACACAAAAAATTATAGAGAAAAAGAGAAAGTAGTTTTTTTGACAGAATGGACATACAAAGTCTCTTCTAACAAAACACTCTCCACCTACAAAATTTTTAAAATTCATTTTAGCTAGCTATAGGGGTCAGAAAAGTGATCTGGTAGGGGATGGTAAAGTGTAAGAGGGGTGCATTAGTGTAAGGAATAAAATACCAACCAGCTACTGTTCACAATTCTTCTCAGCCGGTGTACTGGCTGTATTGTCAGGCATATAGTTGTTTTTAGAAGTATGCTAAGATCCAGCTCTGTTCCTCTCCTCTTTTTGCCTCTCTCACATGCTTTTCTGAGTGGGAGGTGTTGGGTCTCGAAGCTGTCAGTCATTTCTTGTGAGGAGGGAACAGTGGGCAAGGCTGAGCCAATGTATGTGTCTATAGACCCAGGCAGCGTGGCTCAGGAGCGAGCCCACAGGTGTGCCACAATAGGAATCAGCTTTCTATGGTGGCCCACCGAGAAGAGGAGGAGCCAGGAGCACCAGTGAGGAAGATCAGGGCTGCTCTGTGTAATACTATTGTACAGAGCAGGTAAGTATAGCATTTTTGTTATTTTAAAACAAAAACAATTCTGACTTTAAAAGTGCTTTAATACCACTTTAAAGTGGAACTTTTGTCGGAAAATTAAGACCTGGTACATTGCTTCAGGCTGGCCCCTGTTGCAGGTATAGCTATGTAAAACATTACGAATAAGTGCCTATACCAGTGGTGGTGAACCTATGGCACGCAGAGCCCTCTCTGTCAGCACACGAGCCAAGTCGCCCCAGCAGCTGAGCATTGGATAACAGTGCACATAGGGGCCATGTGCATGCTCAGGAAGGAGTAGTGGTGCCAGGCAATGACGTTACGAGCTGCAACTCGTCCAGGCTTTCACATGGCTGGTCAGTGCGCTGCCAAGGATATATATATTGGACTGGCTGTGAATTTTAATACATTCATTTTTATTAACACAAGATTTTAGCTTGTGCCGATGGTCAGTGGAACATTGCCCCTTGTGCTGGTGGTCAGTGGAACTTTCCCCCCTTGTGCTGGTGGTCAGTGGAACTTTGCCCCCTTGTGCTGGTGGTCAGTGGAACATTGTCCCTTGTGCTGGTGGTCAGTGGAACTTTTCCCCCTTGTGCTGGTGGTCAGTGGAACTTTGCCCCCTTGTGCTGGTGGTCTGCGGAACATTGTCCCCTTGAGCTGGTGGTCAGTGGAACATTGTCCCCTTGTGCTGGTGGTCAGTGGAACTTTGCGCCCTTGTGCTGGTGGTCAGTGGAACTTTGCCCCCTTGTGCTGGTGGTCAGTGGAACTTTGCCCCCTTGTGCTGGTGGTCAGTGGAACTTTGCCCCCTTGTGCTGGTGGTCAGTTGAACTTTGCCCCCTTGTGCTGGTGGTCAATGGAACTTTGCCCCCTTGTGCTGGTGGGCAGTGGAACATTGCCCCCTTGTGCTGGTGGGCAGTGGAACTTTGCCCCCTTCCGCTGGTGGTCAGTGGAACATTACCCCCTTGTGCTGGTGGTCAGTGGAACTTTCCCCCCTTGTGCTGGTGGTCAGTGGAACTTTCCCCCCTTGTACTGGTGGTCAGTGGAACATTGCCCCCCCTGTGTTGGTGGTCAGTGGAACATTGCCCCCTTGTGCTGGTGGTCAGTGGAACATTGCCCCCCTGTGTTGGTGGTCAGTGGAACATTGCCCCCTTGTGCTGGTGGTCAGTGGAACTTTGCCCCCCTGTGTTGGTGGTCAGTGGAACTTTGCGCCCTTGTGCTGGTGGTCAGTGGAACTTTGCCCCCTTGTGCTGGTGGTCAGTGGAACTTTGCCCCCTTGTGCTGGTGGTCAGTGGAACTTTGCCCCCTTGTGCTGGTGGTCAGTGGAACTTTCCCCCCTTGTGCTGGTGGTCAGTGGAACTTTGCCCCCTTGTGCTGGTGGTCAGTGGAACTTTCCCCCCTTGTGCTGGTGGTCAGTGGAACTTTGCCCCCTTGTGCTGGTGGTCAGTGGAACATTGTCCCTTGTGCTGGTGGTCAGTGGAACTTTTCCCCCTTGTGCTGGTGGTCAGTGGAACTTTGCCCCCTTGTGCTGGTGGTCTGCGGAACATTGTCCCCTTGAGCTGGTGGTCAGTGGAACATTGTCCCCTTGTGCTGGTGGTCAGTGGAACTTTGCGCCCTTGTGCTGGTGGTCAGTGGAACTTTGCCCCCTTGTGCTGGTGGTCAGTGGAACTTTGCCCCCTTGTGCTGGTGGTCAGTGGAACTTTGCCCCCTTGTGCTGGTGGTCAGTTGAACTTTGCCCCCTTGTGCTGGTGGTCAATGGAACTTTGCCCCCTTGTGCTGGTGGGCAGTGGAACATTGCCCCCTTGTGCTGGTGGGCAGTGGAACTTTGCCCCCTTCCGCTGGTGGTCAGTGGAACATTACCCCCTTGTGCTGGTGGTCAGTGGAACTTTCCCCCCTTGTGCTGGTGGTCAGTGGAACTTTCCCCCCTTGTACTGGTGGTCAGTGGAACATTGCCCCCCCTGTGTTGGTGGTCAGTGGAACATTGCCCCCTTGTGCTGGTGGTCAGTGGAACATTGCCCCCCTGTGTTGGTGGTCAGTGGAACATTGCCCCCTTGTGCTGGTGGTCAGTGGAACTTTGCCCCCCTGTGTTGGTGGTCAGTGGAACTTTGCGCCCTTGTGCTGGTGGTCAGTGGAACTTTGCCCCCTTGTGCTGGTGGTCAGTGGAACTTTGCCCCCTTGTGCTGGTGGTCAGTGGAACTTTGCCCCCTTGTGCTGGTGGTCAGTTGAACTTTGCCCCCTTGTGCTGGTGGTCAATGGAACTTTGCCCCCTTGTGCTGGTGGGCAGTGGAACATTGCCCCCTTGTGCTGGTGGGCAGTGGAACTTTGCCCCCATCCGCTGGTGGTCAGTGGAACATTACCCCCTTGTGCTGGTGGTCAGTGGAAATTTCCACCCTTGTGCTGGTGGTCAGTGGAACTTTCCCCCCTTGTACTGGTGGTCAGTGGAACATTGCCCCCCCTGTGTTGGTGGTCAGTGGAACATTGCCCCCTTGTGCTGGTGGTCAGTGGAACATTGCCCCCCTGTGTTGGTGGTCAGTGGAACATTGCCCCCTTGTACTGGTGGTCAGTGGAACATTGCCCCCCCTGTGTTGGTGGTCAGTGGAACATTGCCCCCTTGTGCTGGTGGTCAGTGGAACATTGCCCCCTTGTGCTGGTGGTCAGTGGAACTTTGCCCCCTTGTGCTGGTGGTCAGTGGAACTTTCCCCCCTTGTGCTGGTGGTCAGTGGAACTTTGCCCCCTTGTGCTGGTGGTCAGTGGAACTTTGCCCCCTTGTGCTGGTGGGCAGTGGAACATTGCCCCCTTGTGCTGGTGGGCAGTGGAACTTTGCCCCCATCCGCTGGTGGTCAGTGGAACATTACCCCCTTGTGCTGGTGGTCAGTGGAACTTTCCACCCTTGTGCTGGTGGTCAGTGGAACTTTCCCCCCTTGTACTGGTGGTCAGTGGAACATTGCCCCCCCTGTGTTGGTGGTCAGTGGAACATTGCCCCCTTGTGCTGGTGGTCAGTGGAACATTGCCCCCCTGTGTTGGTGGTCAGTGGAACATTGCCCCCTTGTACTGGTGGTCAGTGGAACATTGCCCCCCCTGTGTTGGTGGTCAGTGGAACATTGCCCCCTTGTGCTGGTGGTCAGTGGAACATTGCCCCCCTGTGTTGGTGGTCAGTGGAACATTGCCCCCTTGTACTGGTGGTCAGTGGAACATTGCCCCCCCTGTGTTGGTGGTCAGTGGAACATTGCCCCCTTGTGCTGGTGGTCAGTGGAACATTGCCCCCCTGTGTTGGTGGTCAGTGGAACATTGCCCCCTTGTACTGGTGGTCAGTGGAACATTGCCCCCCCTGTGTTGGTGGTCAGTGGAACATTGCCCCCTTGTGCTGGTGGTCAGTGGAACTTTGCCCCCTTGTGCTGGTGGTCAGTGGAACTTTCCCCCCTTGTGCTGGTGGTCAGTGGAACTTTGCCCCCTTGTGCTGGTGGTCAGTGGAACTTTGCCCCCTTGTGCTGGTGGTCAGTGGAAGCTCTGTTATTGTGTTTTTCTTTTAAGACAAAAGATATTAATGTATGGGTTGTTTTTCTACATTAAAACCTCAGTATTCAGGTTTAATTGCAGTGTTGGCACTTTGTAATAAATAAGTGGGTTTTGGGTTGCAGTTTGGGCACTCAGTCTCTAAAACGTTTGCCATCACTGACCTATACTGTTTAAAATCCAATAATACACTGTCTTACCCTGTCTGCACACGCTCAGTTGCTCTCTATTTTTAGGCCCTGTGCCAAAAACAGAGGCCGATCTGCTGACAGCCTAAAGATTTACTGCTGCTCAGGGGCTCTGGCCTTCAGCAAAATGGCTATCTGCAGCACACACTAATTTTGGTAGAATAATTATTAATGTGGAATGTATGTTCCTTGCTATAGAACATTATTTTTTATCAAGCTCTTATAGGTAAAGTTCCACTTTAAACAATATTAGGGGAGAGGACTGTGTGTGTGTTTTTTAGTGATATATTACATCATATGTGTCATTTTTTATTTTGCCAAACGTTCTGCTGTTAATAACTGACGGATATAAATATTACCAAGGTCACCAGATGCACAGATCTGTTCTGTATAAAAATCAATAAATATAGATACCGTCAGGGGCGGACTGACCATTCGGGTGCTCGGGCATTGGCCGAGGGCCCAGGGTCAGTAGGGGGCCCCATGAGATGCCCCTGGTACCTTTCATAGGCTTTTTTAGGTGTGGTTTGAGTGTGGGCGAGGACACGGGCCCCATGATCCCCTATTGCCCGGGGGCCCCATGAGTTGTCAGTCCGCCCATGGATACCGTGTTAAGAAAGAAAAGCTGCATGCAGGTGAAGCATGTGGAAAAGGTAAAGCTTGATGTATGGTCTATAGGCAATATCAGATGGAAAGTGCAGGTGTAATGCTCTAGAGATAGGATCACACAAGAGATAAGGGATAGAACAGAAGCTAATGGTTTAAGAAAGTGAAAACTGTCAAGTCTGCACATGGCGACCGTTGAAAATGAAGTAGCGCTGAAAAAGTAGAATAAAAGTTGTGACGTGTTAGAATTGTGTTAACTTGTTCCTGCCGGTGGTATGCACATATGTTTCCCTTTGTTGATAAATGATCACATACCCTCTTTTCTCAACTGCAAAAAGAGCTCAGTGAGCTGGGGGAGGAGAAACTGCAGCACACTGGTCTTCCCAGTGAATGACTGTCAGCAGAAGTCTCATCATTGGTGGAGAGCAAGCTGAATTCCCAGCACAGCCAGAACACTGACCATGCTGTGCTCTCATGCATAGTATGGTCATTTTTTAATAGGAAAGCAGAGGGACTGACACAAATACATTTTCATACAAGTACATGGTACAGCAGGCACATATCAAGAATATGAAATGTTGGGTTGACATTTTCTTTACCGGCAAGCAGCTGCCCCATGGGGAATGCCTTTTCTGTGCTGAGAGCATGCTTACTGAACTCCCAACAGAGATACTAAAGCTTATCAAACTTCAACTGGTTCAGCATGGACTGGAACATTTTCATTTGGGCTGTGACAGTCTATGGAAAACATTGTGGCAGGTTTAATTTATTGTAGAACAGAGGTTGTATGTCTCCTTTGCAATAAAGAGCCTGCATGCTCAAAGTCTTTATATCTGGAACTTTTTTGCCTTAACCTCTTCCCTCCCGGCTTATAATAGAATGATGGTGAGCGGGAGCGCTGCCATCCTGGGTGGATGTCCTATGCCATCCTCCCAGGATCACACCTCATGTGCCCCAGGGGCCACACTGTGGTGCAATCTGTCACCTGCTGTGTCCACCAGACACAGCAGATGACAAATCATTGTACCAGGCTGCTGCTGGTACCATGTGATTACTGTGACCAATTACAGCAGATCACATGGCAGTTGTACGTAATGAATAGCTTTCATTTATAGCCATTCATTGTGTACTATTGTGTTGATCTCTGTGATTGGTCACCATCATCACATGGTACAGACAGAGCCAACCCACAATGCATCTGTACCATGAGATAGCTGTGGCCAGTCCCAGCCCCACCATAGTACACTGGATGAATGGATGCCATTCATTAAAATGATTCCTTATAACAGTGATAATTGAAACAAACTTGTGCTGTGTCCAGGGGCGGACTTACCATTTGGAAACTCAGGCACTGCCTGAGGGCCCTGAGTCAGTAGGGGGCCCCATGAAATGCCCCTGGTACATTTTTCATAGGCTTTTTTGAGTTTGGGAAAGGACACAGGGGCCCCATGATCCCCTATTGCCCGGGGGCCCCATGAGTTGTCAGTCCACCCCTGGCTGTGTCCAATCACAGCACAGATCAGTTGAGGGTGCACGCCTATAAACCAGGAAGCTCACCGCGACATAGGGGTACCTGGAGAAGCTGGCTGCCAGCAGTAAATGTACTGTTGGCAGTCGGCAGGTGAAAAGCAGTCGGGCAACTCCCAATTGTTGTTTACAATCCAAAGTTTCTGATCATGTGACAGCCAATGGCAGCGGTCCCATGTTCCGGAAGCCCTCCTCCATCTCCCATCATTCAGACTATGCTAAAGCACTGGGGGCTGAGCAACAGTTTAAAGTAAACAATTCATTTATTTAAAAAAAAAAAAAAAAAGCATCATGAACCCATAACTTCCAGGTGTCCTTCATTTAGAAGGGCTGTCCCAATTCTTGCTGTTCCTTCTCAGTTGTCCCTCTTTTTAGTTTGATGTGTAGAACTCTGCACTAAATGTTTCATCCAACTCCTATATTATTGCATTTGTTATTTTGAAAAGCCAGCATAAAGGAAATGTATTAAAAAAAAACACATTCATTGTTCACGAATTCCATAAATGATCCTACTTGAGAGATGTACCACTATCACTAGATATTTATTTGCACAAAAAAGAAAGAAACATTGGGACTTTCTAGGTACAAAAGTACAAGTCTTCACAGAAATCAATGTAAACCTTTAACATTTTTATTAACAAATCATCTTAAAACCCTATAAAAAAAATGCTGGTGCATACTCCATTTTATATTCATTATCATTAATAGCTTCACATAGTTACATAGTTACATAGTTAGTCTGGCTGAAAAAAGACAAAAGTCCATCCAGTTCAACCATAGAAAAAAAAAAAAGTTATAATCCTACACCCACAGTTGATCCAGAGGAAGGCAAAAAAAAACACAGCAAAGCATGATTTAATTTGCTCCTGCAAGGAAAAAAATTCCTTCCTGATCCCCCGAGAGGCAATCGGATATTCCTGGATCAACTTTACCTATAAATGTTATATCCAGTTATATTCTGTATGTCCAAGAAAGAATCCAGGACTTTTTTAAAGCAATTCACTGAGCTGGCCAGAACCAACTTCCACGTCTTCACAGCTCTTACTGTGAAGAAACCTTTCCGTGTTTGGAGATTAAATTTCTTTTCCTACAGACGTAAAGAGTGCCCCCTTGTCCTTTGTGATGACCTCAGGATGAATAACTCTACACCGAGTTCACTATATGAACCACTGATATATTTATACATGGAGATCATATCCCCCCTTATGTATTATACATGGAGATCATATCCCCCTTATGTATTATACATGGAGATCATATCCCCCCCTTATGTATTATACATGGAGATCATATCCCCCCTTATGTATTATACATGGAGATCATATCCCCCCTTATGTATTATACATGGAGATCATATCCCCCCTTATGTATTATACATGGTGATCATATCCCCCTTATGTATTATACATGGTGATCATATCCCCCCTTATGTATTATACATGGAGATCATATCCCCCCTTATGTATTATACATGGTGATCATATCCCCCTTATGTATTATACATGGTGATCATATCCCCCCTTATGTATTATACATGGAGATCATATCCCCCCTTATGTATTATACATGGTGATCATATCCCCCCTTATGTATTATACATGGAGATCATATCCCCCTTATGTATTATACATGGTGATCATATCCCCCCTTATGTATTATACATGGAGATCATATCCCCCTTATGTATTATACATGGTGATCATATCCCCCCTTATGTATTATACATGGTGATCATATCCCCCCTTATGTATTATACATGGAGATCATATCCCCCCTTATGTATTATACATGGAGATCATATCCCCCTTATGTATTATACATGGAGATCATATCCCCCTTATGTATTATACATGGAGATCATATCCCCCTTATGTATTATACATGGTGATCATATCCCCCCTTATGTATTATACATGGAGATCATATCCCCCTTATGTATTATACATGGTGATCATATCCCCCCTTATGTATTATACATGGAGATCATATCCCCTCCTTATGTATTATACATGGTGATCATATCCCCCCTTATGTATTATACATGGAGATCATATCCCCCCTTATGTATTATACATGGAGATCATATCCCCCCTTATGTATTATACATGGAGATCATATCCCCCTTTATGTATTATACATGGTGATCATATCCCCCCTTATGTATTATACATGGAGATCATATCCCCCCTTATGTATTATACATGGAGATCATATCCCCCCTTATGTATTATACATGGAGATCATATCCCCCATATGTATTATACATGGAGATCATATCCCCCCTTATGTATTATACATGGAGATCATATCCCCCTTATGTATTATACATGGAGATCATATCCCCCCCTTATGTATTATACATGGAGATCATATCCCCCCTTATGTATTATACATGGAGATCATATCCCCCCTTATGTATTATACATGGAGATCATATCCCCCCTTATGTATTATACATGGTGATCATATCCCCCCTTATGTATTATACATGGAGATCATATCCCCCCCTTAATCTCCTCTTCTCAAGAGAAAATAAATTCAGTTCCTCTAATCTTTCCTCATAGCTGAGCTCCTCCATGCCTCGTATCAGTTTAGTTGCCCTTCTCTGTACTTTCTCCAGTTCCCCAATGTTCTTTTTGTGAATCGGTGCCAAAAACGGAACCCCATCATTTATAATGTCTAGGCTATGAATATCAATATAACCAAACTGCAAAGGTTAAATATATTAAGAAATAAATAATGTGACTTTTATCTCAAGCTGTCATTGGCTGTCATTGTCTAAAAGAAAGGTTGCAATGGCTAATTTTATAACTTAGTGAACTGAGCCTACATATTCTATTGTTTTTGAATAAATATGTGCTAGATCCAATTGGATCACTGAAAGGGTTCTGAAACTTCTGTTGCATGGCCATGCTAAATGCTTGGCGGAGTTCCTAAAGAGTAACTCCACTTTGTTGAGAAAAAAACATTCCCCTCTGCGTATCCTATGTTCATTGCAAGCATCTTAGCAAACGTTGTTTCAGAATCCTACCTTTTGTTATTCTGAAGAAATGACTGTTTGTTTGTGTCCATGTGCAGAGTGAAAGTGTATGGGAGTGATTTCATAATTATCAGTCAGCTTATGCACCTGCAGGGCTCTAATGAGGAAAGTTGGAAGGTCGGTTTCCTTCCATAAATGGGTTGAATTCCGATCTAATCTTCTTTCAAAACCATAACTAATAATTTTCTTTCAAATTTCACACCATTAGTGGGCCACAGCATTGGCCGATTTTCGTGCAGCCATTGGATTTGAGTGATTGGGCATAATGGACATTTTTTGAAAAACGCACAAATTTCTAATCAATTATGGGAGAATCGTGCGAGAAATATAATCAAAAAAGAAATGAGCGTGAGCTGTGATGTGGAAAGAAAAGAAGATTGTTGGCCATGAAAATTATTTTCTATAGCAACTAGGTGAAATTGAAGGCTTGGTTGGTCAAATTTCGAAATCAATGCTGGCACCATCGGATTAATAAATACACAAAATGTCCAATTTTCTAAAGGAAATTAATTCAGAATTTGACCCGAGTATGGCCTGCATCAGCTGTGATTTCTCTTTGGGAGTATCTCACCAAAAAGACATTTTTGTTGCAGAGGATGCCCAAAATCTAACTTATATCTTAGTGCAGACTTCTGAGAAAACCAGTAAGCCAATCATCCAAGCAGGAAATTACTTTACTGAGGGGGGGGGGTGTTCTATTCACCATCTGTGTACAGACTGCCTCCAGGTTGCCATATTGCATTGCATTTTACAGAGAAATAAAACACTGCAGATAGAATAGGAATGGAAATTTTTAATAACGTTCAATTACCTTATGACTTGTGTCGCAGTCAGAGGCGGACTGACCATTTGGAAACTCGGGCACTGCCCTAGGGCCCGGGGTCAGTAGGGGGCCCCATGAGATGCCCCGGTACCTTTTTCATAGGTTTTTTTTTAGTTTGGGCAAGGACACAGGGTCCCCATGATCCCCTATTGCCCGGGGGCCCCCTGAGTTGTCCGTCCACCCCTGGTCACAATTGTATATTCTATATATTTTTTTTTCCTTTGCTGTTTTTTTTCTGACAAAAGTGAAGTTATTCTTTAAAAACATCATGTAAGCATTTCCTAATGAAGCTACCACATGTGTACAGGAACATGATAGAAAAGTGTTTCAGGATTTCACATATATAAAGCCACTGCAAATTCTTGGAGGAATCAGAGGCTGAAATGATCCTACATAGGTCCATCCTTATTTAAAAAGAGGCATCCTTATTTAATTCCCCCCCCACAATTTTACGCATAGCATTTTTATTCAGTATTTGTTATTCATGAATTGTTCACATAACCATGTAATTACATAGCTGGGGTTAGCAGGACATTAGTGTATTTATTATCCCTGTGGTCCACTGAGAAATTGAGATTTTGTTCTCTTTGTTTTTATGCTCTATAATATATATTACATATGGTATGTCTGGTGCTAGATGGTCGATGTCCATTTTCAAGCTATTATTAATTTGGACATAGACTCATAAACTCATTAATATTTATTGAGGGTTTAGCAGTCCAGCATTTTATTTATTTATTTTCAGGAGCTGTTCCAATCTCACAGTCTGTTTAGACCTTTCTGATTGGTATCTTCATTTGACCAATCTGTATGGATCTATTTTCTTCACTGTGTCTATGCATCCTTCCTATGTCTTTTCCCCTATGGTTTTTGTACTTTTCAATATAGATTCCCCATAAAACCCTTTTTTCCATTTTTATGGATTTATAGTTGACATGTTCCTTCATGATTCAAAGTTGACCTTTCACTGTTGGCCCTACTTTGAGTCCTACCTGGGTGTGTGAGTCCTTCCTCTAGATCAACTGTGGGTGTAGGATTATAACTTTTTTTTTCTATGGTTGAACTGGATGGACTTTTGTCTTTTTTCAGCCAGACTAACTATGTAACTATGTAACTATGTTGTGGCAATTATGTATGTCTCCATAGACAAGTATCTGATGGAAGTACTCCAATTGTGTTTTTATTGATCCGCTATGTATTATCCAGAATGTCTTAGAAAACATTTGTACCAATTGAATAATATATTACCATTTTTTAAACCTTCTTTGATTTGTTTATGACATATCTCATGAAAGTCCCATGAGCTTTGTTCTTTATGTGTTTGGTAATGATACCAAAATATTCAAAGACTTTACAAATTATCTAACTGCAGCCTTGTGGGTCAGTACTCATCTGCTATTTTGTGCATACATGGTCAGATTTTTTTAAGACTCCAACATCATCTTTTCACGTAACAGTTCCTTGTGTAGACCCCTTGCATACAGAGTTTGTACCCATATGGGAGTTTGGTTGTTGTGGCTTTCTTTATGGCTGCTGTATGTTTTCAAACTGTGTACTTAAATATTACAGTTCTGTGGTCTAATATATAGTGAAAAGTAATTCATCTATGCATATTTCTGTTAAAGCCCATCAATAGGCAAAATGTATAGCCCACTCAGTATGTATTTTTTTTGTTTGTTTTACCTTTGCTTTGCTTTGCAGCTGCAGCAAAAATGTGCCCCTTGGCGTCAGTGCCTCCCGGCCCTTTAAGGGGTTTCTGACACTCGGAGGCAGAGCGGGCTTTAGGATCATGTGACCACCGTCATTGGCTATCACAGTGGTCACATGATCAGAAAGCTCTCGATTGCAAGTAGTGACCAGGAGCTTTCCATGAGGAGCCAGTAGGTGTGCCTGGAGCGTGCATGGTGTGCACTCTCGGCACATATCTGTTTACATCGGGTGCACAAACTCTTGGCATCAAGGCCCAGCTGCCAAGAGGCCTCATATTTGTGTATTGTCGGCACCAAGGAGTTGAGCTGCATGTCACATTCAACTGAATAAGGCCTTTGCACAACGACTCTGCACTGAGTTGCAGATCAGTATTTTGAAAGTTATAACAGGCAGTGAGGAGGCAACATCTTCTCACTGCCAAGCTCCCCCGGAAAAGCAATCCACCACAGATCAAATTTTTAGTGAGGATGAGATCGCAGTCACGTCCAATTAACTCATTGGGTGCCAAGTCTGGTATACCTGTGAGGTCTACCCCAGGGTGGGGTCTTCTAGGCTATGCTAGGCACCTTGTACAGGATCACTCAACTTCTCACACATGGGGTACCTTTAATCTGCGCTGTTTTCACCAATGCCTTGGGACAAGGCTGAGGTTGCTGTCAGGGAATACTCAACCTTAAGGCAGGCCTCTAATCTTTAGAGATGAACGTACACCGTGTACACTGTTCTCCAGTTACTCTCAGATCCCCATGTTAATGTACTGTACATCTTCCACGTATAGCCTGCAATTAGGCCATGCTGAACACTGACCACAGCCACCTGTCCAGCGTTTCCCACTACCAGTCCCAGTAGCAGTATGGATCACTGTGCACATAGTGCAGGCTCCAAAATGTGTTCTCCAGCAGCTGGTTTCTTCGGGGAGAACCCCAAGTTCTGACAACTTCACATCTTAGGGACAGACGGTGGCATCCTTGTACTTCTCCTAGGCGCAGCTTTCATTTGGGGAGCCAATGAGATGGGCAAGACCATAGAAAGGAAGCAAGGCTAGACATTGGCAACAGCAGCAAGGGGTCTCGGACTCGGCCCACTGTCCACTTTTATATCCACAGGTGCAGTGGGTCAGACCCAAGATCCTGCCAAGAGCCAAAAAACCGGAAAGGCATTAACACATACCCTCCCATCCAGGGCAGCACCTTTCTAGTTAATTTCAACCTGCTTACAAGTGGACGGCAACATTAGCCACACATGTGAATGATTCCTTAGACAGTTATCCCAGAGTTGGACTTTAAATATCTGTTTGCTAAGACAACTGACATATACTGTATGTGAGCACCCCAAATTGAAACCACTATTTAATTAATTTTGTAATATTCAAAGGAAACTCACCCATTCATTTATTCATGTCTCAATGTTTTAATTTACTTTTCCAGCCTTGGCCATCTTGATTAAGGGCAAACGATTCATGTAGGATTTTTTGTCCTGGAATCCACCTTCCCTCAGCTCAGGCATGTATGCAGGAGTGTGTGCCTAGCTGAGAAAGCCCCTCCTCCAGGTAGAAGAAGAAAATACCCACAAAGTCCCCTGGGATGTATGACATCATTGAGACCCATTCCAGAAGCCAGGAAGCAAGAGATGTAAAAAAAGAGATTAAAAACAAGTAAACATAATATACCCTTCTATCTATTTACCAGCAGCATACGTGATTAAAAATAGTTATTGTTGACTGAGAGAGTTAATTCTGCTTTAATGTTTTTAGAATACACTTGCTGCTTATCTCCACTGTAATAGTAAAGGGCCTAATAACTTATATGCCTCCGGACAAGAGAGGCCTCAACATTCAATAGCATCATTGTGAGCATATTTTTATTAAATGCTAGGTGGTTATGTCAATCACCTCTATCAAGGTACACAATTTTAATTACAGGCATTTATGTATAATGAAACTTTCAACAACCTAGAAGTTCACCCCTTAGAAAGAATGTATGCATTACAGTATTAATGACAATATTACAAAATTACTACTTTTTATATGCCTGTAAAATTATTTATTCTTCAATAAATTAAAAAAAAAAACAATTAAAAATTAACTTACCTTTTTTCTTGGGAGTCATACTCAGGTAGATACAATAATAACATAAAGAAAGGGGATACAGTTGTGCTCAAAAGTTTGCACCATTTTTAAAGAAAATATGAGTGAGCAGGAAAGATACATTTCTTTATTTCTTACGGGATTCATATTGAACTGTAGGCCATAACAGAATGTCACAATCATAAAACAAAACGTGGCAACAAGTAAACAAATGAAATGACCCCTGTTCAAAAGTCTGCATACCCTTAGTTCTTAAAACTGTGTATTTCCCCCTTCAGCACCAATGACAGCGTACAGTCTTTTGTAATAGTTCTCTATGAGGCCCAAACTTCATGCAGGTGGTATAGCTGCCTATTCGTCTTGACAAAATGCCTCCTGGTCACGCAAAGTCTTTGGTCACCTTGCATGAACTACTCGTTTGAGATCTCCCCAGAGTGGCTCCACGATATTTAGGTCAGGAGACTGTGATGGCCACTCCAAAACCTTCACTTTTTTCTGCTTTAACCACTGAAGGGTCAACTTGGCCTTGTGTTCATTATCATGCTGGAAAGTCCAAGAGCATCCCATATGCAGCAATGAAAAATGTCTGACAGTATTTTCTGATAACATGCTGCATTCATCTTTCAATCAATTTTCACAAGATTCCCTGTCCCTGTTTCTGGAGTTCATATCCCTCCCAAAACATCAGTGAACCACCACCATGCTTCACAGTGGGGATGGTATTCTTGTGGCTGTTGACCCCTCTCCAAACATAGCGCTTATGGTTGTGACTTGTGACCATAAAGCTCTATTTTGGTCTTGTCACTCCAGAATACAGTGTGCCAGTGTCAGGGCAGGGTCACGCACTGACTGACGACAACCACCACCCACAGACCGGAGTCCCTCAGGGCACGGAGTCTAAGTCCCAGGCTGCCCTTCACCAGGGCCCCTGATGGTGGGGATGGACTTGACGCAGCCAGGAACCAGGTCACGGCCCCCGAGACACCCCAGCTGCAGTAATGGCTGCCGCCAATGGCGTGTAGCTGGTAGGTACCAGATAGACAAAGAGTAGTCGGGCAGGCCAGGTCGATAACAACAGGACAAACGGTACAGAACGGTAGACAAGAATAACAGGTCACAGGCCGGGTTCAGCAACGGAGGGTCAGATCAATGGAAAACGCAGAGAATGGTCAGTCAAAAGCCGAGTCAGATTCCAGGAGAGCCACGAGAGTATAAACAGAGCTATAGTCACATAAACACACAAGACACGAATGCAAAGGGCACGTGCGGACAACAGGTTTATATGTGATCAACCACACCCCTCTGGGGGATGGACTGCAGAGGCCTGAAGGCAAAAAAGACTCCCACCATGCTCTGCAGAAATCCAAGATGGATGCCAGCACATGGAGCAGCATAACCTCTGGGCAAAGGTAAGACCTTGACAGCCAGAAGTGGCGAGGCTTGGCAAGATGTTGTTGGGCATATCATATCTATGCTTTTTTGTGGTACTGGCTCAGTAAAAGCTTCTTTCTGGCAACTCGACCATTCAACTCATTTTTCTTCTAGCATCGTCGTATTGTGCTTTTTGAAACAACCACACCGTCTTTTTATAGAGCAGTCTGTATTTCTCCTAAGATTACCTGTGGATTTTTCTTTGTACCCTGAACAATTCTTCTGGCAGTTGTGGCTGCAATCTTTCTTTAGGAGGGGGCATTTGGGGAAGGATTTATGCTAGGTGTGGGGATTTGAGGGGAGGGTTTATGCAAAGTGTGGGGATTTGGGGAGAGTATTTAAGCTAGGAGCGGGTATTTGGGAGAGAAGATTTGTGCTGGGGGGTATTTGGGGGAGAGGATTTGTGCTAGGAGGGGGGAATTAGTGGGAGAACTTACACTAGGAGGGGGCATTTGGGGGAGGGTTTATGCTAGTTGTGGGGATTTGGTTGGAGGGTTTACAGTAGCAGTGAGGATTTGGGGGAGTGGATTTGTACTAGGTGAGGAGAATTGGGGGGAGAGCTTACACTAGAAGGGGGTATTTGAGGGGAGGGTTTATGCTAGGTGTGGGAATTTGGGGGGGAGGGTTTATGCAAAGTGTGGGGATTTGGGGAGAGGATTTAAGCTAGGAGGGGGTATTTGGGGAAGAGGATTTGTGCTAGGAGTGGGGATTTGAGGGAGAAGACTTGTGCTGGGGGGGATTTGGGGAGAGGATTTAAGCTAGGAGGGGGTATTTGAGGAACAGGATTTGTGCTAGGAGTGGGGATTTGTGGGAGAGGACTTGTGCTGCGGGGGATTTGGGGAAGAGGATTTTTGCTAGGAGTGGGGATTTGTGGGAGAGGACTTGTGCTGCGGGGGATTTGTGGAAGAGGATTTTTGCTAGGAGTGGGGATTTGTGGGAGAGGATTTTTGCTAGGAGTGGGGATTTGTGGGAGAGGATTTTTGCTAGGAGTGGGGATTTGTGGGAGAGGATTTTTGCTAGGAGTGGGGATTTGTGGGAGAGGATTTGTGCTAGGAGTGGGGATTTGTGGGAGAGGACTTGTGTTGCGGGGGATTTGGGGAGAGGATTTAAGCTAGGAGGGGGTATTTGGGGAAACGGATTTAAGCTAGGAGTGGGAATTTGTGGGAGAGGATTTGTGCTGGGGGGGATTTGGGGAAGATGTTTTGTGCTAGGAGGGGGATTTTGAAGATGAATTTATGCTAGGAGGGGTGATTCGGAAGGATATACGATGTATGCTAGGAGGGATGAGTTTTTGCATTTTTGTTTGAGGAGAATGTTAACTTGCAGAAAGAACTCATGCGTAGGGGTGAGCGTGTGTACTAGTGCTGTTTTGTTTTTCCTTCGGGGTAGGAGGCGGGGGGTGGGGGTGTTCGCCTCAGAGTTCTCTGCTTATAGGGCTCTGAGATGTAAATCCAGCCCAGTGCTTAGGCCTAGTGATTGGTCACACAAGTACCATGCACTGCCTCATGGAAGAAAGGAGATAAGGTTGCATGCTCCCCCAGAGGTTCTAGGTATTTCAGTGCTGGTGAACATTGCATGCTCCTCCGGAGGTTCTAGGTATTTCAGTGCTGGTGAACATTGCATGCTCCCACAGAGGTTCTAGGTATTTCAGTGCTGGTGAACATTGCATGGTCCCCCAGAGGTTCTAGGTATTTCAGTGCTGGTGAACATTGCATGCTCCTCCAGAGGTTCTAGGTATTTCAGTGCTGGTGAACACTGTGGGGGAGCTTCAGGAAGGTAAGTATCTGTAAATAAAAGGGGAAACTAGCAGGTGAACCTGGTACTTTAACCTGAATAGGAAAAAAACAAAGGTTGATAGGTTTTCAATAATGATAATGAACACTTTGAGCAACATCTATGAATGCATTATGCCTACACTCCTCAGCACTTTGTGGGGGATATGATTATTACAGCAGTTCCATCAGTATGTAGGATCATAGTCATATCAGTGAAAATTCTATATTTAGTTGAACCAGGAGGAGTGCAGAAAAGATCCAATGATACTTATGAACTGCAGTGCATTTCTAAAGTATTCAGACCTCCTTTCATTTTTTTCAAATAAATCTACACTCGGTACCCCATAATGACACAGTGGAAACAGAATTTTAGAAATGTTTGCAAATGTATTAAAAAAGAAAAACTGAAATATCACATTGGTATAAGTATTTAGACCCTTTGCAACAGCACTTAAAATTTAGCGCAGGTGCCAAACTGAGCAACTGGGAAGAAAGGCCTTAGAAAGAGAGGTGACCAAGAACCTAATGGTCACTGTGACTGAGCTCCAGAGATCCTGTGTGGAGATGGGACAAAGTTCCAGAAGGACGACCATCACTGCAGCCCTCCACCGATCTGGACTTTATGGTAGACAGAAGCCTCTACTTACAGTCAGGTCCATAAATATTGGGACATCAACACAATTCTAACATTTTTGGCTCTATACGCCACCAAAATGGATTTGAAATGAAACGAACAAGATGTGCTTAAACTGCAGACTGTCAGCTTTAATTTGAGGATATTTACATCCAAATCAGGTGAACGGTGTAGGAATTACAACAGTTTGCATATGTGCCTCCCACTTGTTAAGGGACCAAAAGTAATGGGACAATTGGCTTCTCAGCTGTTCCATGGCCAAGTGTGTGTTATTCTCTCATTATCCAAATTACAATGAGCAGATAAAAGGTCCAGAGTTCATTTCAAGTGTGCTATTTGCATTTGGAATCTGTTGCTGTCAACTCTCAAGATGAGATCCAAAGAGCTGTCACTATCAATGAAGCAAGCCATCATTAGGCTGAAAAAACAAAACAAACCCATCAGAGAGATAGCAAAAACATTAGGCGTGGCCAAAACAACTGTTTGGAACATTCTTAAAAAGAAAGGATGCACCAGTGAGCTCAGCAACACCAAAAGACCCGTATGATCACGGAAAACAACTGTGGTGGATGACCAAAGAATTCTTTCCCTGGTGAAGAAAACACCCTTCACAACAGTTGGCCAGATCAAGAACACTCTCCAGGAGGTAGGTGTATGTGTGTCAAAGTCAACAATCAAGAGAAGACTTCACCAGAGTGAATACAGAGGGTTCACCACAAGATGTAAACCATTGGTGAGCCTCAAAAACAGGACGGCCAGATTAGAGTTTGCCAACGACATCTAAAAAAGCCTTCACAGTTCTGGAACAACATCCTATGGACAGATGAGACCAAGATCAACTTGTACCAGAGTTATGGGAAGAGAAGAGTATGGAGAAGGAAAGGAACTGCTCATGATCCTAAGCATACCACCTCATCAGTGAAGCATGGTGGTGGTAGTGTCATGGCATGGGCATGTATGGCTGCCAATGGAACTGGTTCTCTTGTATTTATTGATGATGTGACTGCTGACAAAAGCAGCAGGATGAATTCTGAAGTGTTTCGGGCAATATTATCTGCTCATATTCAGCCAAATGCTTCAGAACTCATTGGACACCGCTTCACAGTGCAGATGAACAATGGCCTAAAACATACTGCAAAAGCAACCAAAGAGTTTTTTAAGGGAAAGAAGTGGAATGTTATGCAATGGCCAAGTCAATCACCTGACCTGAATCCGATTGAGCATGCATTTCACTTGCTGAAGACAAAACTGAAGGGAAAATGCCCCAAGAACAAGCAGGAACTGAAGATAGTTGCAGTAGAGGCCTGGCAGAGCATCACCAGGGATGAAACCCAGCGTCTGGTGATGTCTATGCGTTCCAGACTTCAGGCTGTAATTGACTGCAAAGGATTTGCAACCAAGTATTAAAAAGTGAAAGTTTGATTTATGATTATTATTCTGTCCCATTACTTTTGGTCCCTTAACAAGTGGGAGGCACATATGCAAACTGTTGTAATTCCTACACCGTTCACCTGATTTGGATGTAAATACCCTCACATTAAAGCTGACAGTCTGCAGTTAAAGCACATCTTGTCCGTTTCATTTCAAATCCATTGTGGTGGTGTATAGAGCCAAAAATGTTAGAATTGTGTTGATGTCCCAATATTTATGGACCTGACTGTATGTGCAAAACAGATAAAAGCCTGCTTGGACTTTGCAAAAAAGCACCTGAAGCACTCTCAGACTGTGAGGAACAAGGTTCTCTGGTCTGATGAAGCCACAATTGAACTGTTTGGCCTCAATTCTAAACGTTGTGTCTGGAGGAAACCAGGTGTCACTCACCTGCCCAATACCATCCCAACAGTGAAGCATGGTGGTGGCAGCATAATGCTGTGCAGTAGTTTTTTAGCAAGATTTGGGAGACTAGTCAGGGTTGAGAGAAAGCTGAATAATGCAAAGTAGTGTTTTCAATGAAAGCTTGTTCCACAGTGCTCAGGACCTCAGACAAGGCCGAAGGCTCACCTTCCAACATGACAATGATACTAAGCACACAGCCAAGACAACACAGGAGTGGATGAGGGACAACTCTGTGAATGTTCGAGAGTGGCCCAGCTAGAGTCCTGACTTGAACCCTATTGAACATCTCTGGAAAGATTTGAAAATGGCTGTCTACTGACAGTCCCCATCCAACCTGACTGAGCTTGAGAGGATTTAGAGAGGAGAAAAATGGCAGAAAGTCCCCCAATCCAGGTGTGCAAAACCTGTCATGTCATACCCAAATAGACTCAAGGCTGTGATTGCTGCCAAAGGTGAAAAAACAAAGTACTGAGTAAAGTGCATGTACAGAGTACATGTGATATTTCAGTTTTCTCTTTTTAATAAATTCACAGACATTTCTAAAATTCTGTTTTCACTTTGTTAATATGGGGTACTGAGTGTGAAAAAACTAATTTAAACATCTGCAGTATCAGGCTGCAACATAACCAAGTTGAAAAAAGTGAAAGGGGTCTGAATACATTATGAATGTACTGTTTATGGGCCATAATGGACAGCACAGTGGCTAAATGGTTAGCACTTCTGCCTGGCAGTACTAGGGTCACTGGTTCAAATCCCAGCCATGGCATTTCCTGCCTGGAGTTTGCATGTTCTCCCTGTGCCTGCATGGGTTTCCTCCCACACTCCAAAGACATGCTGGTAGGTGAATTGGCTCCTGTCTAAATTGGCCCCTAGTATGTGTATGTTTTTAGTTTCCTTCTCCTGTAAAAAATGGCAATCTATACTTACTCTCTCCATGCTCCAGTCTCTAGCTTCCTCCTCGGTCCAGGGCTCTTGAGGCAGAATGACACTTGCCCATAGCCCGTGAGCCCAGGCTGTGTGATGATTGCCCCATATTGGGGTACTCTACAGGCTGGGCTCACAGTACTCCAGGACTCCTTACATGAGACTGTCTACCTCCCATTGCCACCACTAAGAAGAAGAGGAAGATCCTACGACATTAACAGTTTGTCTCAAAAACTTTGGCAAGAAAAGATGTTCCTTTTTTTAATTAATAAAATACATCTGGGAAAGGGGCAGGGTAGGGGGGTGCTTTGGAGGGGGGGGGGGGCACAGCAGCACAGTGGCTAATTGATTAGCACTCCCGCCTGGCAGTACTAGGCTTGTTAGCTCGAATCCCAACCACAGCACCACCTGCCTGGAGTTTGTATGTTCTCCCTGTACCTGTGTGGGTTTCCTCTGGGTACTCCAGTTTCCTCACACACTCCAAAGACATGCTGGTAGGGGAATTGGCTCCTGTCTAAATTGGCCCCTAGTATGTGTATGTGAGTTAGGGACCTTAGATTGTACACCCCTTGAGGGTTAGGGACTGATGTGAATTGAATGTCTATATATATATACATGTAAAGTGCTGCGTAAGTTGACAGAGCTATATAAGTACCATAAATAAATATATATTAATCATCCTTTAGTTCTTTTTTATGTAAGCCCTAGTGAAGGAAGATAGTTTGGTCCCTAAAACACGTTGGCTGTCCTTTGTTAACCCTTTTCCATTTGTGGAATCAATAAAATCCATTTTTGGACTCTCAATATGTTAGTTTGGTTCTCTTCTAGCTTGTCTAAACACAGATTTTTCAATTTGGGTGACCCCTGTCTACGGGAAGATTTCTGCTTGGTGGAGATCTGCTGAACCTAGACTATTTTGCCTCAACAAAGATCTCTTACCCATTAGCTAAGGATTGTATCCAGGTGAGCCTCACATCCACTTCAACTTGGAAAATACCAATACCAATGGAAAAGGCTTGGATTCATTGACGTGTGTGCCTTGTCCGTCATTTTCTCAGATCTATTCCCCTGAAAAACAGGACACACATCCTCAATTATTGACTACTATGCTGATATTGTGTATAGAAGTTCTGTGAGTATTTTAGGGCACCCTAGTGCTGTATATGGGCTGCAGTGTAATGGGAAGAGCAGCACTCCAGAGGGGTATTAACAACTAATGGTCACTGTGACGGTCACGTAGTTAATGCTTTGGGCCTTGAAGCTGGCATGGGCACAAAACTCTTCATATGATCAAGGACTGCCTGGAATTTATGTGACAAGTATGAAGGCCAGTAATTAAATATGGGTGCAGTGGCTGGAAAATTAGAGCATTGACTTTAGATGCGGTGGCAATTCAGACCTGGCTCTGGATTGTTGGCACAATAATTTTGGCAACGGTGGTATTTTATTCACAGTTTTAAAGAAAAATGTACAGGATGTGAAGTAAGAAAAAACTATATTATGTTAGCATTTATAAAGCACCTTATTTGACCGCATTGCAAGCCGTATGCGTGTTTGAATGTCTGCCTGGAGCAGTCCTAGGATACAGCTGCATGCCTTGACATTGTGCCTCTGGAGTGGGGGGAAGCGGGAACTGGCTGTCAATCAACACAGCTGCAAACATTATCTCACACATGCCCAGTTTTCTGCCCTGTGTATACCCACTTTTGGAGATCCATTTGCAATGCAAGATATCAAACTCAAAGGCAGGAGATCGGGAGGCAGCACCTAGTTCCTATAAATGCAAAAATACAATAACAAATAATATGCTTCATATGCTTAAAATTAATAAACTAACAAGTTTAAATTGTATCTAAAAAACAAAATTGTAATATACAGTATTTCAGCTTACTAGTCCTAGATGTAGTGGTTGCATTAGTTTTCTTGTTTTCATTCTTTTTTCCCCTATGTTTTCAATTGATAATACTGTGAATAACATACTGTATGTATTGTATTTATGGTTGCCACCCAGGCTGGATTTTAACCACTTTAGAACCACCTGCCCGAATTGTACAGTGGATGGGCGGCTTCTACAGTATGTCGCTACATGTTCCCGGGTTCAGGGCGCGAGTACCTCCCCCCCTTGCAGGGAGAAGGAACAAAGACATTTTTAGTAATAAGCAGCACACATTACACAAATTAACACTCATTAGGCAACACTTAACCCAGGGGCGGACTGACCATTTGGAAACTCGGGCACTGCCCGAGGGCCTGGGGTCAGTAGGGGGCCCCATGAGATGCCCCTGGTACTTTTTTCATAGGCTTTTTGGAGTTTGGGCAAGGACACAGGGGTCCCATGATCCCCTATTGCCCGGGGGCCCCATGAGTTGTCAGTCCAACCCTGACTTTACCCCTTTATTACTCCAAGATGTTAACTCCTTCTCAGCCAGTGTCATTAGTACAGTGACAGTGTATAGTATTTTCACTGATCAACTGATCACTGTATTAGCGTCACTGGTGATGTCAGTGGCAGTTAGTCAGTTCCCACCCAGTGTCATTTAGTGTCAGACTATTCACTGTACTGATGCACTATTCGCTGATCACAATTATTACTATATATTAAAAAAAATTAATTAAAAAAATCCGGTATATATACCATAGTTTGTAGGCGCTATAGCTTTCACACAAACCAATTAATATACACTTATTGGGATTTTTTTTTCACCAAAGACATGTAGCAGAATACATATTGGGTTAAATTAATAAAGAGGTTTTTTGTTTAATATTTTTTATTGGATGTTTCATACACAAAATAGAAGATACCATATTTTTTCTAAATTTTATGTCTTTTTTTCTAAATTATCGGAACTATACTAGTGTCCCCATTAGTATAGTGTCCCCAAAAACGCAGTGTTAGATGTGGGATTTTGTTTTTCTTTTTTTTTACTAAAGACATGTAGCACAATACATTTTGGCTTATAGTTATAAAGAAATTTGATCGTTTTGGATATGTTTTATACAAAAAGTAAGTTTTTCTAAATTTTCAGTCTTTTTTTCATTTAAAGAATAAAAAATAAAAACCCAGTGGTGATCAAATACCACCAAAAGAAAGCTCTATTTGTGTGAAAAAATGATACAAATTTAATTTGGTTACAGCATTGCATGACTGTGCAATTCCCAGTTAAAGTTACATAGTGCTAAATAGCAAAAAATGGCCTGGTCATGAAGGGGGTAAAACCTTCTGGAGCTCAAGTGGTTAAGCATGTCTGCCTTTGTCCAACTTTATTACATGGGAGATGATGTGGTTAGTAGTTTACACAAGAAAGACAACATTGTTTTAAATGTAACACCCTCCTATTTAGCTAGTGAGAGCTAGACCTCAGTTGTTAGCTAGGCTGAGTAGCAGCCTGGGTGTGATAGCTAGCAGGGGTCAAAGTATGGTCAGAGCAGAGAGGCTCTGCAGACCAATCTTTTGGAATTTATCCCTACTCTAGAACTTTGGAGAATGGTCTAGAAGCAGTGGATGGATCTGAGGAGTGGCTGGTCTGCTTTTTTGAGGGAGCCTGGCCAATCCCCAAAAAGAGGCTCTGCAAGGGGCCAGGGCAATCCTTAAAAGTGATTGAGACTGCTCAGCTGCTGGAGAGTTCAGGTGGAAGACAGAGAGAGAATGCGAGGCAGGAACCTGGGAGGGGGCCCAGATGGAGAGAGGGGCTCACCTACAGGCAGTGCAGCTGGGAAGGATGAAAACTCAGACCATTACAGGCCTCTAGAGCAAGGACCACCTGGGCAGCAGGGACGGAGCAAACCAGTTAGAGGGTCTGGTAGGAGCTACCGACCCACCAGCACAGAAGAAGGACTGGGTGAGTGGACCTGCACCCCCTGGGCCAGATAGGGGAAAGAGCACTCTACTGGGAAACTGGATTCACCACCTACTGGGGCTGTCTAATTTCTTAAAGTGACAGGCACCAGATCTCCTGCTCAGGAATACCCGTGGGAGGAGTTTATCTGGGGTCCAGGGTGATACTACAGGAGCTGCTGGCTACCTCTTTGAAAGAGACTGTGTTGCAGTAAAGACTTGTAAATAGTTTCAGGAAGTTTTCCTCAGTTTCATTGGGCATCCCATATACCCCATTACTGCATCCAAGTTGAATCCCCCTAATAAAACATTAAAAAGCAATCTCAAGGACTGATTACTGACTTCTGCATGCAAGTCTTTGGAAAGTGTGTGTTGCCTGGCTGTGCAGGACCCAAATACTCGGCAACTCCTAAGGGGTTAGTGCTATGTAGAGAATATATAAACCCAACATTTCATAGTCCTCATATGTGCCTTGTATGAAAAAATATCCTGTTCTCTTTGTATTGTTTCCTTTGTGAAACCCCTGATGTTCCTTCCAGTCCGTCTGCTTTCATATTAAAAATTGACAACACTAGGCATGAGAGTACAGCGTAGTCAGTTCTCTAGCTATGCTAGGAACTGTGCTAGGAACTCAGTGTGCTTTCCTCCAATGATCAGATTTGCCCTGACACTCTCCCCATGCACAGCCATTCACTGGGAAGTTCAGTGTAGTGCTGTTTCCCCTCCCCCAGCTCTCAGTTCTCAGCTGCATAAGGCGCTTAGAGGGTATGTGATCATATACTGTAAGTGTTTTGCCTTTTATATCTAGTTTAAACTGGATGGATTGTTTTACAAGGTGAGGGTTTACATAGACTTGAAGCTTCCAGGTAGTGAAAGAAACACTGCTTTTCTGGAAAGATCAACTGGTATTTCTGCTCTTGCTGGAAATGTTTTATGTTTTTTTAAGCAGCCACCATGTCTAAGAACTGGTAAATTCCAATGTACTCAGGGGCGGACTGACAACTCATGGGGCCCCCGGGCAATAGGTGATCATGGGGCCCCTGTGTCCTTGCCCAAAAAAGCCTATGAAAAAGGCTTAAAAAACTCATAAACTCAAAAAAACCTATGAAAAAGGTACCAGGGGCATCTCATGGGGCCCCCTACTGACCCCGGGCCCTCGGGCAGTGCCCGAGTTTCCAAATGATCAGTCCGCCCCTGAATGAACTGTATATTCAGTTTTTGTTTTTGATATTAGTTATGCTTTAAATCTGAACTTCAGGCAAGCAGCTAAATGCACAATGCATACAGGATAGGATAAGTCATTCTGTTCATCCAGGAGGGACATGATTTTTCTTGGCAGCAGCTGAGTATCACTTACAGGTCTTGCCCTTCCTTTTGAATGTGATTGGACAGTGAATGGGAAGCAGAAAACTGATGGTCTCTCTGCTCTCTGTTCTCTCCTCCTATCAGCACACTTTCTGCTACAAATGAGCACTGCAGCACAACTGCATTGTCCTCTCCGTGTGTGAGCTCCGCTGTACAGTCAACTTATAAGTGGCAGATACTAAGTCAAAATCAGGAACTTAAGATTCATAAATATAAAAATACAATTATTATTATTATTATACAGTATTTATAAAGCGCCAATAGTTCGCTCAGCGCTGTACATTACAAAGGGGGACAGAACATGTGACAGAACAATACCAATACAATGCAAAACATGAGGGGATTGAGGGCCCTGCTCTTTGGGGCTTACAATCTAGGAGGGAGGGGATAGTGGTACAGGAGGAGATAGCTGTGGGGGATGGAGTGGTAGGAAGAGTGGAGGAGGTCGGTCAAGTTAGCAGGGGGTGGGGTAGGCTTCCCTGAAGAGATGGGTTTTCAGGGTGCACCTAAAGGAGAGGAGAGTAGGTGATAATCTGATGGGTTGGGGCAGGGAGTTCCAGAGGATGGGTGACACCCTGGAGAAGTCCTGGAGGCGGGCAATGGAGGAGGAGACCAGGGAACTAGAGAGAAGGAGGTCTTGTGAGGAGCGGAGTGTGCGTGCTGGGTGGTACTTGGATATTAGGTCAGTGATGTAGTTCGGGGCAGTATGGTGGACGGCTTTGTACGTCAATGTTAGGATTTTTACAATGAATACAAAGCTGCACAAATTTATGTCTTTAATATCCACGTAGATTTAAGATTTCAATTAACTGGAAAGTGACCTTCACCCTTTAATATTAGTTTTGAATGACACATCTGAAAATGTAATAAACCTATAAAGCATCACATAAGGTCAGCTTAGTCACTACGACCCAACCTGGGAAAATATAAAAATCAGCCAAGTCTCTATAAATGTCTCCTCAATAAACAACCACATTACAAGGCTGTATGGACAACAAGGATGGATGGGGAAAGACTTTGTTGTTTTGTGATCCAGATGACTGGTTCACCCTCTTTAATAGCAAGGAATCTTCTGGCTGCCACATAAGGCCATCCCTTCCTACATAAGCCAAGCAAAGGACCATTTAAAATTAAATGCAAAAGTGGGGTTATAATGCTTTCCATGGTTCCACGGGGGTACTTATAATAAAGTGTGTACTCTTTATCACACGGTCAGGTAGGAATCTGTGATAATATGTATGTACATCAGTATACTGTACAGCAAAATCTGTGCTAAGTTTGTTGTAGCAGTAAATACAGGGGTTGGCCAAAATATGGAAACAATACAAGATTCACGGCCAGCAACTATGTACATATTTTGGTCAACCATGTGCACCCCATGGTGCAGACATTGTTTCCCAAAGACAGCGCCATTTACCAAGACAATAATGCTTTGATTCACACAGCTTTTGTTGTCATATTTTGTTTGACAAGCATGCAAATGAAGTCTCACACCTTCCCTGGGCGCCACAGACGACAGACCTCAATATCATAGAGCCACTATGGTCAATTTAGGAGAACAAGGTTCTGGCTCATTTTCCGCCTCCGGCATCTCTGCGAGGGCTGGAATACTTTTTGCATGAAGAGAGGTATTAGATTCCATTATGCACCATTGGAGACTTATATTTGTCAATTCCCAGGAGAATTCAGGCCGTCTTGGATGCCAAAGGCAGTCCAGCAGCATATTAGGTAATGATTTTGCTCTTTTACCTAGTGTGTCCATAAGTTTGTCCCACCACTGTATATACTAGGATGTTCCATTTGTTGTATTATCAGAAAAGTTGCAGGTCTTCCTGTTTGAATGACACCCAACATAAATCCAACTATTCCTTTGAGTCCAGGGTGTCATAACGATGATGTACGATATCATTGCATTGCCCTTCATTTACAGTTTAGTGCTGCAGAGAGCATTGGTGATGTCCTATTAGGGATTGGTGTGACCTTTGTGCAAAAACAAAGGTTCCAGTTCAGTAGAGTAACCCCCTGTACATGCTTTCACTTAGAAAAATAGAATGTAGAAGTACCATAAAATCATCTTCTTTATGCTGATCACATGATGCCCAACCCAGCTTCCTCATTTCCAAACATGCAACTCTATAGGACAGATCGTTGACGGGGCTCAAGTTTGTAGCATGTGGTGTTTAGATATGATGCTGGGAGGAAGCTAGCTCCACAAAATGGTCAGTAGACATGACACTGGACAGTTCTATGCTCTCATTCTATAAGAGGGAGGCGAGGCGAAAGGTGATGATGTCACATGATACCGTTACCTAGGGTGGAAGTGCAACCAGGGTCAAACACAGTCACCCACGCATCTTGTTCCTGACTGTCAATAACACATTAATGTCAGTAACACAATGAAGGGGGCTGAATGTGCAGGTAGGGAGTGCAAAGGGTGGAAGGTATGGAGCAGGCAGTACGTGCAGGTGAATTCTGCGGCCAGACTCATCCACCTTACCAACCGTTCCGTATCCGCCACCCCCCTCTGCCAATCCCTCCACTGGCTTCCAATTGCCCAAAGCATAGAATTCAAATTACTAACATTGACATACAAACCTGTTCATAATACTGTCCCAAATTACATCAACGACCTGATATCCATCTACCACCCAAAACGCACTCTCCGCTCCTCACAAGATCTCCTACTCTCCAGTTCCCTGGTCTCCTCCTCCCATGCCCATCTCCAGGACTTCTCCAGGGCTTCCCCCATCCTCTGGAACTCACTACCCCAATCCATCAGACTGTCACCTACCCTCCTCACCTTTAGGCACACCCTGAAAACCCACCTCTTCAGAGAAGCCTACCCCGCCCTCACTTAACTGCTGATCTCCTCCGCTCTCCCCACCATCCATCCCCCACACCTATTTCCTCCTGTACCACTCTCCCCTCCCTCCTAGATTGTAAGCTCCAAGGAGCAGGGCCCTCGAACCCCTCATATATTTTATTGTATTGTTACTGTACTGTCTCATGTATTGTCTCCCATGGCAGTGGGCACTATGTGCAGGAGAGATATGCAGAGGGTATGGCAGGGTATGGCAGTGGGCACTATGTACAGGAGAGATATGCACAGATTATGACAGCGGGCACTATGTGCAGATGAGACAAGCAGATGGTATAACAGTGGATACTATGTGCAGGAGAGAAAAGCAGAGGGTACGATAGCGGGCACTATGTGCAGGGAAGACAAACAGAGGGTATGGTAGCAGGCACTATGTGCACAAGAGACAAGCAGAGGGTATGACAGTGGGCACTATGTGCAGGAGAGACAAGCAGAGGGTATGACAGTGGGCACTATGTGCAGGAGAGACAAGCAGAGGGTATGACAGTGGGCACTATGTACAGGAGAGACATGCATAAAGTATAACAGTGAGCAGAGGGTTATTATGATGGCAATATGTGCAGTAGAGGACTATTAACAGTATGATGCTAAGTAGCATGTCATTTTTCATTCTCTCTATCAATCTAAGTTTACTAACCTTTACACATGCTATAATGTCCACTCCTACAAATAATTGTGCTATTTGTTCATTTTTTCTAATTCTCTATATTCTATTCTCACCCCAGCTCATAGATTTTCTCCTTGCCTCTTGTTTCTACACTTAAAGTATTTTCTCATCCACTTGTGTTGAACACCATGTTTCTATATATTACCTATTTACTAATTAATATTTTGGCACAGATTTTATCCCCGCCCCAGTATAAAATGTCTTGATTTGGGTGGAATATTCTGTAAGATGTCTCAGTGACTTTGGTGGTACAGGATATTTGGTTTAGCTCCTATTGTTATGTATGGCTTTGCCCTTCTCTACACCGATTGTCACAGAGATCCTTCCCGTCATTTCCTGAATGCTGCTACAGTGAAAACACTTTGGCTTTCAGCCTCCAAACAACATTTTTGACAACCACAAATTAAACATTGGCAATTGGTATTTTTCCGGAATTAAGAGGAGGATTACAATGTAAAAATATGGGTTGGGAAAGCTGAAATGAATGAGGAATTTCCAAGAAGAAAAGACGATTTTAAGAAAGGACAGTGGGTTTGATCTTTAAATGAGCTTGGCTTTAGATCTTCTATTCTGCAGCAGGTCAGGACTCGTCTCAGGCTAACAGTAAGTTAGGTTTAGTAGGAGGACTCGCATTATGGTATTCTGGATACTTTTTCTTGTTTACTTAGATAGTACAAAAAAGAAAGCTGTGCAAGGTTGTCAGTCTTGAAATGTTAATATAGGGAAAAATAGACCCTAAAGAACAGCTCCAGGCAACAAATAAAATCAATCAATAGTCAACCTTAGCTGTACAGTAAATTGTGCAACTGTGCTAAAGTTAGTGATGGGTGATCAATAGCCCTTGCTTAAATGTTTATGTCTCCAGGGCTAGAGAGGGTGGACTGGAGTGGAATAATATTAAGGGAAGTTGGGAGAAGTGTTGGGCTTGGAAATGAGCATGCAGGAAACATATGTGTAGTCAGAAGGGGATACCAGGAGGTGATATTATTAGCACTATCATGCAGCCTCCAAGCCTGTATGGACTAAAGAATTAGTGGACATGGGCATAGAAACATAGAAAAGTGATGGCAGAAAAAGTCTGAGTGGTCCATCAAGTCCGCCCAATTTTTTTACATTTAAACCACTGAAGAGATGGCATATCCATATGATGTCTGCCATTGGGAAGGCTATTATAGAGATTACTGTGGATAAATTAATGGCTCATCCACACATAGCGCTTCAAAAGTGCGTGAGCTTTCTGTAATCCATTGCAACAAAAATACAGAGAGCATCTCACAAGGTCACTGGGAGTGTACTTCCTGACATCTGTGCTGTGTAATTTTCTATCTTTACTTCCGGTATCACCAATCACATTCAAGCTTCCAAGGCAGGTTTGCATCTAACTGGTGGCTGTGGGAAACATCTTAGACTGATTTACTATATGTTAGGAGTAGGGGGCCCCATGAGATGCTCCTGGTACCTTTTTCATAGGCTTTTTTGAGTTTGGGCAAGGACACAGGGGCCCCATGATCCCCTATTGCCCAGGGGCCCCATGAGTTGTCCGTCCGCCCCTGGTTAAGAGCAAGGAGCCTATAGTTGGGCTGTTACTTTTTATAGAGGAATCTAAGTCTGCTTTACTTACCTTCACTCCAGTGCTACAACATCTGAGAGCTCCTTTGTTCCTGCCAACATCTTTGCCTGGTCTCCATTTGTGTTTGTCCTTTCATTGACCAACCCAGGAAGACTTAACGCCATGCATGCACACAAGAGTTAATTCATCCCAGCACCAAAGAATGCAGAATTTCTACACTGATGTGCATGTATGGTTCAGTTTTTAGTTCTTAGGAACTTGCTCGCAGGCAAGTAGGATGGTTTTATTGCAGATGGCATAGGTACTATTAATATGTCAAAAATCAAATAAAATTAATATCGCTGAAAAGCCCCAATCTGTTTTCTCAGCCGAGTGGCCTCTATGTTTGCAGATGCTGGTTGCGTTGAATACTCGCTCATCCGACACATCAAGGACTACAACAACATGGCGCCTGTTCTCACACTGCCTTGGCATATAGTGAACTCATCTTAGTAAAAAATGACTTCACCCTGGACTCCTACCCATGGGAAAACCTCTTCTAACATGTTTTGCCCAGTAGGGGCTTAAACCTCTAATGGGCAAAACCTGTTGGAAGGGGTTCTCCCATGAGCAAGAGACCAAGTTGAAGCCAGTTTTTACTAAAAGGAGTCCACTATATGCTGAAGCTGTGTGTAGATGAGCGCCATTTTGTTGTAACCGCGTGCCCTCCAAAGGATTTACCCCCCTTCCTGACCAGGCCATTTTTTGCAACACGGCGCTGTGTTACTTTAACTGACAATTGCACAGTCATGCAACACTGCACCCAAATGAATTTTATGTCCTTTTTATCACCTCTGCGTTTTTTTTTTTTCACTCTAAACAAAAAAAGATCGACAATTTTGGAAAAAAAACCTGTATTTTTGACTATTTGCTATAAACATATGCAGTAAAAAAATGTTAATAATCAAATTTCTTCATAAAATGTATTTTGTTCATAAAATGTCTTTGCTAAAAAAAAAAAAGCACAATACTTGTACATTAATTGGTTTATGTGAAAGTTATAGCATCTACAAATGGCCGTATAGATACTGGAATTTTTTTTTCTTTTTATACTAGTAAAGGCGGCGATCAGCGACTGCAGCGGACATTCTGACACTGGGGGAAACTGACTAAATGTCACTGACATCCCCAGTGACACCAATACAGTGATCAGTGCTAATAAAAAGCACTGACACTGTACTAATGACACTGGGCAGGAAGGGGTTAATATCTGGGGCAATCAAAAGGTTAACTGTGTGCTAAAAAGTAAAACAAATGCAACCATCACATCTAATAATTGGTTAGCTGCAATATAATAAATGTTTTTTTTTGGTTTAATACTTCCTTAATATATCCCATTCTTTATCATTTACTGTAACTGTCTTCCCCACTGGCCCTGTACAGGTTCTCTTGCGTTCATTACCCAGCTTCTCCCAGATCCTTCTTATATTGTCCTGATGTTGGCCTCATCAGTGGTCCATTAGTTTCAGTACAAATGTCAGGATTGATGTCACAGGGAAGATGTCACATTTTTTGACACACACTGGCATTTTCTATGTGGCACTGCTGGACAATGTCCAGTTTGAAGACTACATAGCAGCTATTGTATACCATTTTTCCAGAAACTTTCAGCCAGCGAGTCCTGATTATATCATATATCCCACCCTCTGATCTATATGACAAATGCCATATAAAATGTGAAAGGACAATGTACATGTTATTATTATTATTATTATTATTATACAGGATTTATATAGTGCCAACAGTTTGCTCAGCGCTTTACAATATAACAGGAGACAATACAGCAACTATACAGTTCAATACAAGAGGGTTAAGAGGGCCTGATCCTTGGAGCTTACAATCTAACAGGGAGGGGCTAGTGGTACAAAAGCTAATAACTGTGGGGGATGGACTGGTAGGAGGAATAGAAGATTCCGTTATTAGCTGAAGGCAGGATAGGCTTCCCTGAAGAGATAGGTTTTCAGAGATCGCCTAACAGTTGGCAGATTAGGCGATAGTCTGACAGATTGGGGTAGAGAGTTCCAGAGGATGGGGGAGGCTCTGGAGAAGTCCTGGAGACGAGCATGGGAAGAGGAGACAAGGAAGTTAGAGAGCAGGAGGTTGTGGGAGGAGCGGAGAGGACAGTTTGTGTGATATTTGGAGACAAGATTGGAGATGTAATTTGGGGCAGAGTTATAAATGGCTTTATATGTTATTGTTAATGTTTCGAATTTTATCCGTTGGGCGATGGTAAGCCAGTGGAGGGATTGGCAGAGAGGGGTGGCAGATACGGAACGGTTAGTCAGGTGGATGAGTCTGGCAGCAGCATTCATGATAGACTGAAGAGGGGATAGCCTGCGATGAGGTCGGCCAATGAGGAGGGAGTTACAATAGTCAAGGCCAGATATAACAAGGGAGTGAATAAGTTGCTTAGTGGTTTCCGAGGTTAGGAACGGGCGTATCTTGGAGATGTTACGGAGGTGAAGTCTACTAGATTTGGACAGTGATTGGATTTGAGACTGAAAGGACAGATGAGAGTCTAGGATTCCACCTAGTACCCTGGCATGAGGGGAGGGAATGATGATTGTGTTATTGATCTTGATGGAGAAGTCAGAGGAGGGGGCACAGGCTGGGGGGAATACTAAGAGCTCAGTTTTAGAAAGATTGAGTTTGAGGAAGTGGAGTGACATCCATGCTGATATGTCACTCAGTAGGTTAGTAATGCGAGGGGGGGGTGGACTGGTAGGAGGAATAGAAGATTCCATTATTAGCTGAGGGCAGAATAGGCTTCCCTGAAGAGATAGGTTTTCAGAGATCACCTAAAAGTGAGCAGAGTAAGCGGTAGTCTGATAAATTGGGGTAGAGAGTTCCAGAGGATGGGGAGACTCTGGAGAAGTCCTGGAGACTTTCTGTTATAGAGATAAAGAAGATAGTCATTGCCCCTGGGCACAATGAAGAGAACCTACAGAGCTCATGTGACTTACTAGCAGAAATAATAACTGGGGCTCCATTAGAAATGTCCCCTAGTTTCTAGCCTGTGTGACAGCAAAACAGGCAATAAAGAGGTCTCTCCAACAGCAACATAGACAGATTTTTTGTATTTTTTAACAAAGTAAGGAAAGGCTAGAACCCCTGTCAGATTTTCATTTTTTATCTGTCTTTATGGGCTGTATTTATGTTTAAAGAAATGGTATAGCTGTTCAACCATCAAAACTGCTTGTAAATTCATTCTTTGTAAATGGGGCAAAATCAGATATTCTCAGGTCAGGTTCTCTGAACATGGAAAGTTATTCATTAACCCTTGCCCTCCTGTGGATTTACCCCCCTTCCTGACCAGGCCATTTTTTGCGTTACGGCGCTGCGTTACTTTAACTGACAATTGCGCGGTCATGCAACACTGCACCCAGATTAAATTTACATCCTTTTTTTCCCCACAAATAGAGCTTTTGTTTGGGGGTATTTGATCGCCTGTGCGGTTTTTTATTTTTTTGCGCTATAAACAGAACAAAAAAAGACCAACAATTAAAAAAAACTATATATTTGGCTTTTTGTTATTAAAGATGTCTAGTAAAAAAATTGAAAAATCAAATTTAGTCAAAAATGTAGGTGAAAATGTATTCTACTACGTGTCTTTGCTAAAAAAAATCCCAATACGTGTAAATTATATGGCTTACGTGAAAGTTATAGCGTATACAAATGGCGGTATAGATACTGGAGTTTTTTTTTTTGTTACTAGTAATGACGGCGATCAGTGACTTATAGCGGGACTGCAGTGGGCATTCTGACACTGGGGGGGGGGGGAACTGACTAACTGTCACTGACATCGCCAATGACACTAATACAGTGATCAGTGCTAATAAAAACCACTGACACTGTACTAATGTCACTGGGCAGGAAGGGGTTAACATCTGGGGTGATCAAAGGGTTAACTGTGTGCTGTTTCACTGTGTGCTGTGTAATTGCTTTACACTGTAAACACACTGCTTTGTATGGCTGCTTTGCAGTGTGCAGGAGCTGACAGGGTAGAGATCTGTATTGTTTACATACAGTCCTCTCCCCCGTCTGTGATACTCAGTGATCGTTGGGTGCCAGCGGTTAATCACCGGCCGGGACCCGGTGATTAACAGCTGAGGCCACCAATGGACCCCTACCCGGAAATGCAAAATCACATATATATACGTGATTTTGCGCAGCCGTGCAACCCTGTAGCAGTATTTCTGCTATAGGATGGTGCAAAAGCTATTTAAAAAAAAACAGGTTTTGGGGAAAATACTGCATTATGGCCACTAAATTGTGCTGAGTATTATAGCAAATAACTATGCTCCTCAGCTCCCTCTAATGGCCAAAAAGCAGTATATTCACACTTTTTTTATATACCAGTATATATATAGATAACATTCAATCTGCAAAGAAAATAGCCTGAGAATATTTGATTTTGTCCCATTTGCACATAATTAATTTACATACAGTTTAAATAGATGAACAGCTTTGCAAGATTTTTATAAATACACCACGTGAAATGATAAAAAAAAATAAAAATCTGACAGAAGCGCTAGCCTTCCTCTACTTTATTATAAAAAAAAAAATTCTGTTTGTGTTGCTGTTGGAGAGATCCCCCTCAGGCTACATTCTTTGCAGATTAAATGGTATTCATTAAAAGAAAAATGTGTGAATATGGAAAATACCAGATTATGGTCACTAGATGAACATTAGAGGGCTAAACCCATGCAGCACAATGGCTAAATGGTTAGCACTTCCACCTTGCTTTACTAGGGTTGTTGGTTCAAATCCCAATTATGGTACCACCTGCCTTGAGTTTGCATGTTCTCTCTGTGCCTATGTGGGTTTCCTCCAACACTCCAAAGACATGCTAGTAGTTTAATTGGATCTTGTCTAATTTGGCCCTAGTATATGAATGTAAGTTAAACACCTTAGATTGTACACCCCTTAAGGTTTAGGGACTGATGTGAATGTACAATATATGTAGAGTGCTGTGTAAATTGATGGCGCTATGTAATAACTGCTCCATCTCCGCCACCCCCCTCTGCCAATCCCTCCACTGGCTTCCGAGTGCGCAGCTGATCAAATTCAAAATCCTAACACTGACATACAAAGCCATCCACCATACTGCCCCGAACTACATCACTGACCTAATATCCAAGTACCGCCCAGCACGCACACTCCGCTCCTCACAAGACCTCCTTCTCTCTAGTTCCCTGGTCTCCTCCTCCCATGCCCGCCTCCAGGACTTCTCCAGGTTGTCACCCATCCTCTGGAACTCCCTGCCCCAACCCATCAGATTATCACCTACTCTCCTCTCCTTTAGGGGCTGAAAACCCATCTCTTCAGGGAAGCCTACCCCACCCCCTGCTAACTTTCCGACCTCCTCCACTCTTCCTACCACTCCATCCAGCACAGCTATCTCCTCCTGTACCACCATCCCTCCCTCCTAGATTGTAAGCGCGAAAGAGCAGGGCCCTCATGTTTTGCATTGTATTGGTATTGTTCTGTCACATGTTCTGTCCCCCTTTGTAATGTACAGCGCTGAGCGAACTATTGGCGCTTTATAAATAATAATAACCTGTAATAATTAAAACTCATAAGCTGGTTGATTTCTAAGCACAGTTGCACCAAAATGTCCCATCTTCAGTTTTAGTAAATAACCCTCTGTGAGTCACCCCTGCTAATCCAACCCACGAAAATAGATGGAATGAGCTGAATGGTTGATATCGACTGGAGTCCCGTGCAGGGGCGGACTGACAACTCATGGGGCCCCCGGGCAATAGAGGATCATGGGGCCCCTGTGTTCTTGCCCAAACTCAAAAAAGCCTATGAAAAAGGTACCAGAGGCATCTCATGGGGTCCCCTACTGACCCCGGGCCCTCGAGCAGTGCCCGAGTTTCCAAATGGTCAGTCCGCCCCTGGTCCCGTGCATCCGAAAGAACAGATGGAACTTCATTCGTTTTGGATTTATTCATTGTGTTACTTTTTTTTATTTGCACTAACATACAATTTTCAGGACAAGCTTTTGGGGTAGGTCCCTTTCGTCAAGGTCCAAGCAGTACTACTTTACAAAGTTTTAGCAGAATGTTAAAAGAAACAACATAAAACACACACACATACACACACACACAAACAAATGTACACAGCAATGGTTATAAAACTAGGATTAGACTAGAGATAAAACAGAGAAAAAGCAAAGGAGGAAGGAGGGTTGTAAAACTGTTGGATGATGAGTGAGAAAACCCATGTTTAAATTAAGGCCGTTATCTTTTCAAATAGAAATATCATTCTTAGTTCAAAAGTTTTCCTTCCCTGAATAAGGGCCAGTTCACACGACATGCATTTCAGTTGCTTTTTTCTGCATCCAAAACGCACGGAAAGTAGGTTATATGGTTGTCAATGTCATAGTTCACATCAGTGCTTGCTATGTTATTATTATTATTATTATTATTATTAGAGATGAGCGAATCGAAGTATCCGAAGTGGAATTCGAGTCGAATATCGGAAAAATTTCGATTCGTGCCGAATCCGAAAAACAGCCTAATTCGGACGCGCGAATCGAAATTTTTCCGAAAATGGCGGCTGACATGTGCGGCGACGGAGCGGGGATGTCGGGGAAGGCGCGCAGACAAGGCGCGCTGCCCCATAATGCATTCCTCAACGACATGTGATCGCATCAGCCAATCAGCAGCCAGCCAGCCAGCACTGTGTAATGGTCGAGGTATATATAGCGGCCATTTTGGAAATCTTCATTTGCCTGCAGTCATTGAACAGAGGCAGACCGCTCTGTACTAGGGACAGGGACAGAGTTAGGGCCACAGAAACGAGAATTGGGGACAGAGAGAAGTTACTTAGGGACAGAGAACCATTACTCAGGGACACAGACTTGTTAATGAGGGCCACAGAATCGTTATTTAGGGACAAAGAAACGCTAGTTAGGGCCACAGAATTCATACTCAGGGACAGACAGAATTGTTACTCAGTGCCAGAGAATTGTTACTTAGGGCCACAGAAACGTTATTAGGGCCACAGAATTTTTACTCAGGGACAGACAGAATTGTTACTGAGTGCCAGAGAATTGTTACTCAGGGACAGACAGAATTGTTACTGAGTGCCAGAGAATTCTTAGGGCCACAGAATTCATTCTCAGGGACAGACAGAATTGTTACTCAGGGACAGACAGAATTGTTACTGAGTGCCAGAGAATTGTTACTCAGGGACAGACAGAATTGTTACTGAGTGCCAGAGAATTGTTACTCGCACAGACACAAAATTGTTACTTGCACAGACACAGAATTGTTACTCGCACAGACACAGAATTGTTACTCAGGGCCACAGAATTCATACTCAGGGACAGACAGAATTGTTACTGAGTGCCAGAGAATTGTTACTCAGGGACAGACAGAATTGTTACTGAGTGCCAGAGAATTGTTACTCAGGGACAGACAGAATTGTTACTGAGTGCCAGAGAATTGTTACTCAGGGACAGACAGAATTGTTACTGAGTGCCAGAGAATTGTTACTCAGGGACATACAGAATTGTTACTGAGTGCCAGAGAATTGTTACTCGCACAGACACAAAATTGTTACTTGCACAGACACAGAATTGTTACTCGCACAGACACAGAATTGTTACTCAGGGCCACAGAATTCATACTCAGGGATAGACAGAATTGTTACTGAGTGCCAGAGAATTGTTACTCAGGGACAGACAGAATTGTTACTGAGTGCCAGAGAATTGTTACTCAGGGACAGACAGAATTGTTACTGAGTGCCAGAGAATTGTTACTCGCACAGACACAAAATTGTTACTTGCACAGACACAGAATTGTTACTCGCACAGACACAGAATTGTTACTCAGGGCCACAGAATTCATACTCAGGGACAGACAGAATTGTTACTGAGTGCCAGAGAATTGTTACTCAGGGACAGACAGAATTGTTACTGAGTGCCAGAGAATTGTTACTCAGGGACAGACAGAATTGTTACTGAGTGCCAGAGATTTGTTACTCGCACAGACACAAAATTGTTACTTGCACAGACACAGAATTGTTACTCGCACAGACACAGAATTGTTACTCAGGGCCACAGAATTCATACTCAGGGACAGACAGAATTGTTACTGAGTGCCAGAGAATTGTTACTCAGGGACAGACAGAATTGTTACTGAGTGCCAGAGAATTGTTACTCAGGGACAGACAGAATTGTTACTGAGTGCCAGAGAATTGTTACTCAGGGACAGACAGAATTGTTACTGAGTGCCAGAGAATTGTTACTCAGGGACAGACAGAATTGTTACTGAGTGCCAGAGAATTGTTACTCGCACAGACACAAAATTGTTACTTGCACAGACACAGAATTGTTACTCGCACAGACACAGAATTGTTACTCAGGGCCACAGAATTCATACTCAGGGATAGACAGAATTGTTACTGAGTGCCAGAGAATTGTTACTCAGGGACAGACAGAATTGTTACTGAGTGCCAGAGAATTGTTACTCAGGGACAGACAGAATTGTTACTGAGTGCCAGAGAATTGTTACTCGCACAGACACAAAATTGTTACTTGCACAGACACAGAATTGTTACTCGCACAGACACAGAATTGTTACTCAGGGCCACAGAATTCATACTCAGGGACAGACAGAATTGTTACTGAGTGCCAGAGAATTGTTACTCAGGGACAGACAGAATTGTTACTGAGTGCCAGAGAATTGTTACTCAGGGACAGACAGAATTGTTACTGAGTGCCAGAGAATTGTTACTCGCACAGACACAAAATTGTTACTTGCACAGACACAGAATTGTTACTCGCACAGACACAGAATTGTTACTCAGGGCCACAGAATTCATACTCAGGGACAGACAGAATTGTTACTGAGTGCCAGAGAATTGTTACTCAGGGACAGACAGAATTGTTACTGAGTGCCAGAGAATTGTTACTCGCACAGACACAAAATTGTTACTTGCACAGACACAGAATTGTTACTCGCACAGACACAGAATTGTTACTCAGGGCCACAGAATTCATACTCAGGGACAGACAGAATTGTTACTGAGTGCCAGAGAATTGTTACTCAGGGACAGACAGAATTGTTACTGAGTGCCAGAGAATTGTTACTCGCACAGACACAAAATTGTTACTTGCACAGACACAGAATTGTTACTCGCACAGACACAGAATTGTTACTCGCACAGACACATAATTGTTACTCAGGGCCACAGAATTCATACTCAGGGACAGACAGAATTGTTACTGAGTGCCAGAGAATTGTTACTCAGGGACACCTAATCGTTGAATTAAATAGTATGTCAGACAACATGCAGAGGAGTGGCAGAGGAGGCAATGTTTTAGGAGCGAGCAGACGTGGCAGCAGAGGAAGGGGTCGAGGCAGCAGTATTCGCAGCCAGAGGCCAGTGCTCCCGGTGTCATCCAGCGGTCGTGTCTCCACCGACAACCCTGCCGTCATTGATTGGTTGGCTCGGTCGTCTTCCTCTTCCCAGGTCACCTCTGACACCTACAGCCAACGGTCGGTGGGTACGTCAGACACAACCGTTAGTTGGCATGGCCCGGGACCAAGCCCACTGAAATCACGTGTCCTCTACCTGCCCCTGTCCTTTGCTGTTCCCTCACCAAGCGAAGTATCGCATGCTGTGGGCTCAGCCCCACTGTACAGTGAGGAAGAGCTAACAGAGGGCGGTCAGGAACGGGGGGAGACATCGGCCTTTTCAGCAGCCAAGCGAACAAGTACTGGCGAGGAGAGTGGCTCGGTAGCCGGTCTAGAGACAGGTCTGTCTCCTGACCCAGACGCAGCCGAGGGGGCTAGTAGTGAGGCGGAGACCCTACTTGATGATGAGGAGGTTGATCGCACTTGGCAGCCTCGTCGTCATCAGGCAATTTCTTCCGCATCATCAGGAGAAGAGGGTGGCAGCTTGGCAGCGAGCAAAACAGTCGGTGGGTTGCCCAGGAGACAGCAGCAGGGTCGCATCAGTGTCAGTGGAGCCAAACGTCCACGGAGTAGAGCACCAGCTCCACTGCAGCCTACCACCACGGCCAGTAGTGGTGCCGTTGCGCACGGAGGAAGTAGCAGTCAGCCAGTGAAGAGTAGCGGGGGCAAAGTTTCCTACTCGGTGGTGTGGCAATTTTTCCTCAAGCCGCCCGAGGAAGTAAACGTAGCCGTATGTCGACTATGTGGCCAGAAATGCAAGCGTGGCCAGGGGGCCCATGTTGGGACTACAGCGTTGCGTCAGCATATGCAGCGTCACCATTCGGTGGCCTGGGAAAACCGTGATAAACATACGGCGGTTCTGCCTGCCCCAGCCCCCGCTCCATCACCCGCTCCGTTACTTGCTCCGTCACCCGACGTCGTCAATCGCCCTCTATCAGCCAGTCAAGGCTCCAACACCTCTGCTGAGGGGAGTTGTCGCTCATTGGCATCTTCCGCTCGTTCAGATGCTCCTTCTCCTGCTACTCCTCTTCTCGGATTCCGTCAACAGTCTTTCTTGGAATCCGTATCCAAGAGACAACAGTTTGCGAGCACGCACCCGACGGTGCAAAAGCTGAACGTCCTCCTGTCCAAGTTGCTGGTGCTGCAGTCCCTCCCTTTCCAACTGGTGGACTCAGCACCTTTCCGAGAAATGATGGCTTGTGCCGCGCCGCGGTGGAGAGTGCCAAGCCGTCATTTCTTTGCCCAAAAGGCAGTGCCAGCCCTGCATTCACATGTAGAAGAGATGGTGGGCCAGTCTTTGAGCATGTCGGTCTCTGCCAAAGTGCACGGCAGCGCCGACGTGTGGAGCTGTAACTACGGTCAGGGACAGTACATGTCATTTACGGCCCACTGGGTGAACGTGGTGCCGGCACAGCCGCACCAGCAACTTGGACAGGTCACGACGCTTTTGCCTCCACGTTTGCACGTCCTTGGTCCAGCAAGCATGTCCGCCTCTACCACCTCTTTTTCCGCCGTGTCCTCAGCCGCCACCCCCGTGCCAAGTCCCATTACCCGACCGGCATATCACATGTGCAGGGCGCAACGGTGTCACGCTGTGCTGCACCTGGTATGCCTTGGCGAACGTAGTCACACAGGGGAGGAACTGCTGAGTGTAATGAACAGAGAAATCGACAGATGGCTGTCTCCGCGCAAACTAAAAATCGGAACCATGTTGACTGACAACGGAAAGAACATGGTGTCTGCTCTGCGTCAAGGAAGGTTGTGCCATGCGCCATGCATGGCTCACGTGTTCAATCTGGTTGTCAAGCGGTTCCTAAAATCCACCATCCCACTGCAAGACATCCTTAAAATGTCACGTAAACTGTGCATGCATTTCAGCCATTCCTACACCGCAAAGAACACCCTCATTGAGCTGCAGCGGCAGAACGGAATTCCACAGCATCGCCTGATCTGCGACGTTGCAACAAGGTGGAATTCAACCCTACACATGTTAGACCGCCTTTACGAGCAGCGAAAGGCCATCACCGATTTCCTGATGTTACAAGCGGATAAAGGTACTCCCCTGTGTAACTTAGATGTCAGCCATTGGCAGCTCATGCGTGACACCTGCCGCTTGCTCAGGCCCTTTGAGGAGGCCACGCTATTCGTGAGTCGGCAGGACTATGGGATGAACGACGTCATTCCTCTGTTGCACGTCCTGGAACAAATGCTGTTAACAATGGCTGGTCAGGGTGCGGTAGACGTGGCGCACAGATCTCAACGCCACATGACCCCTGTGGGGGCAGGACAGGAAGAAGAGGAGGAGGTAGAGGAGGACATTTGTGCTCAGGAATTATTGAGTGAAATGGGTGGTTTTTCCACTCAGCGGACAGGAGTGGAGGAGCAGGAGCATCTGGTAGAGGAGGAGGAGGAGGAGACAGAGGACCCAGACGCACCGTGGCAGTATGCTGTGGAGATGGAGGCAGGGAGTCCCTCGCATTCCTTGGCACAAATGGCCCATAGCATGCTCGGTTGCTTGCGTAGCGACAGCCGAATAATAACCATCAGACAGAGGGATGACTTTTGGCTGTCCACCTTGTTGGACCCTCGCTACCGGTCCAAAATGGTGGCCTTTTTCACACCTGCTGAGAGGGAGGCCAAAATTACGTACTATAAAAACCACCTATGTAGTCAGTTGGTCTCTGCCTTTGTGCGCCAACGTCCATCCTCAGACACTGTGGGCCCTGTGCGCTCGCGTTCCGCTGGCATGGCAGCAGGGGAGGGGTGGGGTGGTAGGAGCAGTGGCAGCTCCACCAGCAGCGGCTGCCTCAGTCTGCAGTCGATGATGAGTAGCTTTCTTCACCAGCGCAGTGAGGAAACTACTAACCAGCCGCAGCAGCAGCAGCAGCATCAGGTGGACCTGGAGCAGGAGCTCAAACAACAGGCTTGGGCCTACTTGGACAGCACCCTGCCAACCGAGGTAGACAATCCCCTTGACTACTGGGCAACGAAACTTGACCTTTGGCCCCAACTAGCTGAATTTGCCCTTGAAAGGCTGTCATGCCCGGCCAGTAGCGTGGCATCGGAGCGCGTGTTTAGTGCGGCAGGAGGTATTGTAACTCCGCGGAGGACACGACTGTCCACCCAAAGTGTGGAGAGACTCACGTTTGTGAAAATGAATCAGGCGTGGATTAGTCTGGATTTCAAACCACCAGTTCCTGACACAACTGACTAAATCCGCCATGAATCATGCCTCAAACATGTGCCACTTTCAGGTCTCCTCACACTGCTGGTGTGTTTAATTTTTTGACATAGGGTGCTGGCAGATTACGGGCCTCACATAGCTGCTGCCAGGCCCCTAATCTGCCATAGGCCCCTATATACCGCCTCCTCATGCTGCTGCTAGGTCCAGAGTCTCTCATGGGTCCCTGTACGGCCTCCCATTGCTGCTGTCTCCATCGCCACACTCTGCTGCCATGTGCCACTTTCAGGTCTCTTCACACTGCTGGTGTGTTAAATTTTTTGACATAGGGTGCAGGCAGATTACGGGCCTCACATAGCTGCTGCCAGGCCCCTAATCTGCCATGGGCCCCTATATACCGCCTCCTCATGCTGCTGCCAAGTCCAGAGTCTCTCATGGGTCCCTGTACGGCCTCCCATTGCTGCTGTCTCCATCGCCACACTCTGCTGCCATGTGCCACTTTCAGGTCTCTTCACACTGCTGGTGTGTTAAATTTTTTGACATAGGGTGCAGGCAGATTACGGGCCTCACATAGCTGCTGCCAGGCCCCTAATCTGCCATGGGCCCCTATATACCGCCTCCTCATGCTGCTGCCAAGTCTAGAGTCTCTCATGGGTCCCTGTACGGCCTCCCATTGCTGCTGTCTCCATCGCCACACTCTGCTGCCATGTGCCACTTTCAGGTCTCCTCACACTGCTGGTGTGTAGAATTTTTTGACATAGGGTGCTGGCAGATTATGTGCCTCCTATAGCTGCTGCCAGGCCCCTAATCTGCCATGGGCCCCTATATACCGCCTCCTCATGCTGCTGCCAAGTCTAGAGTCTCTCATGGGTCCCTGTACGGCCTCCCATTGCTGCTGTCTCCATCGCCACACTCTGCTGCCATGTGCCACTTTCAGGTCTCTTCACACTGCTGGTGTGTTTAATTTTTTGACATAGGGTGCTGCAAGATAACGGGCCTCACATAGCTGCTGCCAGGCCCCTAATCTGCCATGGGCCCCTATATACCGCCTCCTCATGCTGCTGCCAAGTCCAGAGTCTCTCATGGGTCCCTGTACGGCCTCCCATTGCTGCTGTCTCCATCGCCACACTCTGCTGCCATGTGCCACTTTCAGGTCTCCTCACACTGCTGGTGTGTAGAATTTTTTGACATAGGGTGCTGGCAGATTATGGGCCTCCTATAGCTGCTGCCAGGCCCCTAATCTGCCATAGGCCCCTATATACCGCCTCCTCATGCTGCTGCCAGGTCCAGAGTCTCTCATGGGTCCCTGTACGGCCTCCCATTGCTGCTGTCTCCATCGCCACACTCTGCCATGTGCCACTTTCAGGTCTCCTCACACTGCTGGTGTGTAGAATTTTTTGACATAGGGTGCTGGCAGATTATGTGCCTCCTATAGCTGCTGCCAGGCCCCTAATCTGCCATGGGCCCCTATATACCGCCTCCTCATGCTGCTGCCAAGTCTAGAGTCTCTCATGGGTCCCTGTACGGCCTCCCATTGCTGCTGTCTCCATCGCCACACTCTGCTGCCATGTGCCACTTTCAGGTCTCTTCACACTGCTGGTGTGTTAAATTTTTTGACATAGGGTGCAGGCAGATTACGGGCCTCACATAGCTGCTGCCAGGCCCCTAATCTGCCATGGGCCCCTATATACCGCCTCCTCATGCTGCTGCCAAGTCCAGAGTCTCTCATGGGTCCCTGTACGGCCTCCCATTGCTGCTGTCTCCATCGCCACACTCTGCTGCCATGTGCCACTTTCAGGTCTCTTCACACTGCTGGTGTGTTAAATTTTTTGACATAGGGTGCAGGCAGATTACGGGCCTCACATAGCTGCTGCCAGGCCCCTAATCTGCCATGGGCCCCTATATACCGCCTCCTCATGCTGCTGCCAAGTCCAGAGTCTCTCATGGGTCCCTGTACGGCCTCCCATTGCTGCTGTCTCCATCGCCACACTCTGCTGCCATGTGCCACTTTCAGGTCTCTTCACACTGCTGGTGTGTTAAATTTTTTGACATAGGGTGCTGGCAGATTACGGGCCTCACATAGCTGCTGCCAGGCCCCTAATCTGCCATGGGCCCCTATATACCGCCTCCTCATGCTGCTGCCAAGTCTAGAGTCTCTCATGGGTCCCTGTACGGCCTCCCATTGCTGCTGTCTCCATCGCCACACTCTGCTGCCATGTGCCACTTTCAGGTCTCTTCACACTGCTGGTGTGTTAAATTTTTTGACATAGGGTGCAGGCAGATTACGGGCCTCACATAGCTGCTGCCAGGCCCCTAATCTGCCATGGGCCCCTATATACCGCCTCCTCATGCTGCTGCCAAGTCCAGAGTCTCTCATGGGTCCCTGTACGGCCTCCCATTGCTGCTGTCTCCATCGCCACACTCTGCTGCCATGTGCCACTTTCAGGTCTCTTCACACTGCTGGTGTGTTAAATTTTTTGACATAGGGTGCAGGCAGATTACGGGCCTCACATAGCTGCTGCCAGGCCCCTAATCTGCCATGGGCCCCTATATACCGCCTCCTCATGCTGCTGCCAAGTCTAGAGTCTCTCATGGGTCCCTGTACGGCCTCCCATTGCTGCTGTCTCCATCGCCACACTCTGCTGCCATGTGCCACTTTCAGGTCTCTTCACACTGCTGGTGTGTTAAATTTTTTGACATAGGGTGCAGGCAGATTACGGGCCTCACATAGCTGCTGCCAGGCCCCTAATCTGCCATGGGCCCCTATATACCGCCTCCTCATGCTGCTGCCAAGTCTAGAGTCTGTCATGGGTCCCTGTACGGCCTCCCATTGCTGCTGTCTCCATCGCCACACTCTGCTGCCATGTGCCACTTTCAGGTCTCCTCACACTGCTGGTGTGTAGAATTTTTTGACATAGGGTGCTGGCAGATTATGGGCCTCCTATAGCTGCTGCCAGGCCCCTAATCTGCCATAGGCCCCTATATACCGCCTCCTCATGCTGCTGCCAGGTCCAGAGTCTCTCATGGGTCCCTGTACGGCCTCCCATTGCTGCTGTCTCCATCGCCACACTCTGCCATGTGCCACTTTCAGGTCTCCTCACACACTGCTGGTGTGTAGAATTTTTTGACATAGGGTGCTGGCAGATTATGGGCCTCCTATAGCTGCTGCCAGGCCCCTAATCTGCCATGGGCCCCTATATACCGCCTCCTCATGCTGCTGCCAAGTCTAGAGTCTGTCATGGGTCCCTGTACGGCCTCCCATTGCTGCTGTCTCCATCGCCACACTCTGCTGCCATGTGCCACTTTCAGGTCTCCTCACACTGCTGGTGTGTAGAATTTTTTGACATAGGGTGCTGGCAGATTATGGGCCTCCTATAGCTGCTGCCAGGCCCCTAATCTGCCATAGGCCCCTATATACCGCCTCCTCATGCTGCTGCCAGGTCCAGAGTCTCTCATGGGTCCCTGTACGGCCTCCCATTGCTGCTGTCTCCATCGCCACACTCTGCCATGTGCCACTTTCAGGTCTCCTCACACACTGCTGGTGTGTAGAATTTTTTGACATAGGGTGCTGGCAGATTATGGGCCTCCTATAGCTGCTGCCAGGCCCCTAATCTGCCATAGGCCCCTATATACCGCTTCCTCATGCTGCTGCCAGGTCCAGAGTCTCTCATGGGTCCCTGTACGGCCTCCCATTGCTGCTGTCTCCATCGCCACACTCTGCCATGTGCCACTTTCAGGTCTCCTCACACACTGCTGGTGTGTTACATTTTTTGACATAGGGTGCAGGCAGATTACGGGCCTCACATAGCTGCTGCCAGGCCCCTAATCTGCCATGGGCCCCTATATACCGCCTCCTCATGCTGCTGCCAAGTCTAGAGTCTCTCATGGGTCCCTGTACGGCCTCCCATTGCTGCTGTCTCCATCGCCACACTCTGCTGCCATGTGCCACTTTCAGGTCTCTTCACACTGCTGGTGTGTTAAATTTTTTGACATAGGGTGCAGGCAGATTACGGGCCTCACATAGCTGCTGCCAGGCCCCTAATCTGCCATGGGCCCCTATATACCGCCTCCTCATGCTGCTGCCAAGTCCAGAGTCTCTCATGGGTCCCTGTACGGCCTCCCATTGCTGCTGTCTCCATCGCCACACTCTGCTGCCATGTGCCACTTTCAGGTCTCTTCACACTGCTGGTGTGTTAAATTTTTTGACATAGGGTGCAGGCAGATTACGGGCCTCACATAGCTGCTGCCAGGCCCCTAATCTGCCATGGGCCCCTATATACCGCCTCCTCATGCTGCTGCCAAGTCTAGAGTCTCTCATGGGTCCCTGTACGGCCTCCCATTGCTGCTGTCTCCATCGCCACACTCTGCTGCCATGTGCCACTTTCAGGTCTCTTCACACTGCTGGTGTGTTAAATTTTTTGACATAGGGTGCAGGCAGATTACGGGCCTCACATAGCTGCTGCCAGGCCCCTAATCTGCCATGGGCCCCTATATACCGCCTCCTCATGCTGCTGCCAAGTCTAGAGTCTGTCATGGGTCCCTGTACGGCCTCCCATTGCTGCTGTCTCCATCGCCACACTCTGCTGCCATGTGCCACTTTCAGGTCTCCTCACACTGCTGGTGTGTAGAATTTTTTGACATAGGGTGCTGGCAGATTATGGGCCTCCTATAGCTGCTGCCAGGCCCCTAATCTGCCATAGGCCCCTATATACCGCCTCCTCATGCTGCTGCCAGGTCCAGAGTCTCTCATGGGTCCCTGTACGGCCTCCCATTGCTGCTGTCTCCATCGCCACACTCTGCCATGTGCCACTTTCAGGTCTCCTCACACACTGCTGGTGTGTAGAATTTTTTGACATAGGGTGCTGGCAGATTATGGGCCTCCTATAGCTGCTGCCAGGCCCCTAATCTGCCATGGGCCCCTATATACCGCCTCCTCATGCTGCTGCCAAGTCTAGAGTCTGTCATGGGTCCCTGTACGGCCTCCCATTGCTGCTGTCTCCATCGCCACACTCTGCTGCCATGTGCCACTTTCAGGTCTCCTCACACTGCTGGTGTGTAGAATTTTTTGACATAGGGTGCTGGCAGATTATGGGCCTCCTATAGCTGCTGCCAGGCCCCTAATCTGCCATAGGCCCCTATATACCGCCTCCTCATGCTGCTGCCAGGTCCAGAGTCTCTCATGGGTCCCTGTACGGCCTCCCATTGCTGCTGTCTCCATCGCCACACTCTGCCATGTGCCACTTTCAGGTCTCCTCACACACTGCTGGTGTGTAGAATTTTTTGACATAGGGTGCTGGCAGATTATGGGCCTCCTATAGCTGCTGCCAGGCCCCTAATCTGCCATAGGCCCCTATATACCGCTTCCTCATGCTGCTGCCAGGTCCAGAGTCTCTCATGGGTCCCTGTACGGCCTCCCATTGCTGCTGTCTCCATCGCCACACTCTGCCATGTGCCACTTTCAGGTCTCCTCACACACTGCTGGTGTGTTACATTTTTTGACATAGGGTGCAGGCAGATTACGGGCCTCACATAGCTGCTGCCAGGCCCCTAATCTGCCATGGGCCCCTATATACCGCCTCCTCATGCTGCTGCCAAGTCTAGAGTCTCTCATGGGTCCCTGTACGGCCTCCCATTGCTGCTGTCTCCATCGCCACACTCTGCTGCCATGTGCCACTTTCAGGTCTCTTCACACTGCTGGTGTGTTAAATTTTTTGACATAGGGTGCAGGCAGATTACGGGCCTCACATAGCTGCTGCCAGGCCCCTAATCTGCCATGGGCCCCTATATACCGCCTCCTCATGCTGCTGCCAAGTCCAGAGTCTCTCATGGGTCCCTGTACGGCCTCCCATTGCTGCTGTCTCCATCGCCACACTCTGCTGCCATGTGCCACTTTCAGGTCTCTTCACACTGCTGGTGTGTTAAATTTTTTGACATAGGGTGCAGGCAGATTACGGGCCTCACATAGCTGCTGCCAGGCCCCTAATCTGCCATGGGCCCCTATATACCGCCTCCTCATGCTGCTGCCAAGTCCAGAGTCTCTCATGGGTCCCTGTACGGCCTCCCATTGCTGCTGTCTCCATCGCCACACTCTGCCATGTGCCACTTTCAGGTCTCCTCACACACTGCTGGTGTGTTACATTTTTTGACATAGGGTGCAGGCAGATTACGGGCCTCACATAGCTGCTGCCAGGCCCCTAATCTGCCATGGGCCCCTATATACCGCCTCCTCATGCTGCTGCCAAGTCTAGAGTCTCTCATGGGTCCCTGTACGGCCTCCCATTGCTGCTGTCTCCATCGCCACACTCTGCTGCCATGTGCCACTTTCAGGTCTCTTCACACTGCTGGTGTGTTAAATTTTTTGACATAGGGTGCAGGCAGATTACGGGCCTCACATAGCTGCTGCCAGGCCCCTAATCTGCCATGGGCCCCTATATACCGCCTCCTCATGCTGCTGCCAAGTCCAGAGTCTCTCATGGGTCCCTGTACGGCCTCCCATTGCTGCTGTCTCCATCGCCACACTCTGCTGCCATGTGCCACTTTCAGGTCTCTTCACACTGCTGGTGTGTTAAATTTTTTGACATAGGGTGCAGGCAGATTACGGGCCTCACATAGCTGCTGCCAGGCCCCTAATCTGCCATGGGCCCCTATATACCGCCTCCTCATGCTGCTGCCAAGTCCAGAGTCTCTCATGGGTCCCTGTACGGCCTCCCATTGCTGCTGTCTCCATCGCCACACTCTGCTGCCATGTGCCACTTTCAGGTCTCTTCACACTGCTGGTGTGTTAAATTTTTTGACATAGGGTGCAGGCAGATTACGGGCCTCACATAGCTGCTGCCAGGCCCCTAATCTGCCATGGGCCCCTATATACCGCCTCCTCATGCTGCTGCCAAGTCTAGAGTCTCTCATGGGTCCCTGTACGGCCTCCCATTGCTGCTGTCTCCATCGCCACACTCTGCTGCCATGTGCCACTTTCAGGTCTCTTCACACTGCTGGTGTGTTAAATTTTTTGACATAGGGTGCAGGCAGATTACGGGCCTCACATAGCTGCTGCCAGACATGTAATCTGCCATGGGCCCCCGTACCGACTCCTCATGCTGTGACGTTGCAACAAGGTGGAATTCAACCCTACATATGTTAGACCGCCCTTACGAACAGCTAAAGGCCATCACAGATTTCCTGATGTTAAAAGCGGATAAAGGTACTCCCTGTGTAACTTAGATGTCAGCCATTGGCAGCTCATGTGTGACACCTGCGCTTGCTCAGGCCCTTTGAGGAGGCCACGCTATTCGTGAGTCGGCAGGACTATGGGATGAATGAGGTCAAATCGGCCATGGGCCCCCGTACCGCCTGTTCACGCTGATGCTGGTCCCACAGTGTGACCTGGGTCCCTGTACGGCCTTCCATTGCTTCCACTCTGCCATGTGCCACTTTGAAATCTCCTCACACTCCTGCGGTTGTCCATTTTGTCATAGGTTGCTGGCAGATTACAGGCCTTCCATAGGTGCCACCAAGCCCCATATCGGCCATGGGCCCCCGTACCGCCTGGTCACGCTGCTGCTGGGCCCATAGTGTGACCTGGGTCCCTGTACCGCCTCCCATTGCTCCCACTCTGCCATGTGCCACTTTCAGGTCTCCTCACGCTCCTGCTGGTTTCCATTTTGTCATAGGTTGCTGTATGGCCTCCCATTGCTGCTGCCTCCACCGCCACACTGTGGCTCCAAACACTGGTTTTGGCCCCGTGACTGGCCAAAGGAGTGAAGTGTGCAGTGATTCTAAGATCGACGGCACTCATCTGCATGTCATACTGACAGACAGTATTATTTCTCTTCCCCAGCAGACTCCAAGGGCATTTAAATTAAAGGTACAGTGTTCTGCACTAATATTAAGTCTCTCTGAAGCCTAGAAACACCCTTTTTTAAGTTAAATTCACAGCGAATTTATTCGACTCGAATCGAATATTGTCCACGAATTCGCCGAATCAGTCGAATCGAATTTTTCATTTCTTCGCTCATCTCTAATTATTATGTTATGAATCTGAGATTCTGATGGATCCACCCTCATCCAACCCAAACACAATAGGTAGGGACAGGGGCGGACTGACAACTCATGGGGCCCCCGGGCAACAGGGGATCATGGGGCTCCTGTGTCCTTGCCCAAACTCAAAAAAGCCTATGAAAAAGGTACCTGGGGCATCTCATGGGGCCCCCTACTGACCCTGGGCCCTCGAGCAGTGCCCGAGTTTCCAAATGGTCAGTCCGCCCCTGGGTAGGGATAATCTTTTTTCACTTTTATACCTTATCGTATTTATTGCAATATGTTTCTATTTCATATGCAGTTTTTTTTACATAATAATGAATAATGTTTAACAGCTGGGGAGATCAAAGGGTTAACAGTGTGCTGTGTGTGTTTTGCTATGTAGACAGGCTGCTTTGAATTGCTCTGCTGTGCCTGTTTGTGCTGACAGGGGAGAGATCTTTATTGTTTACACACAGACCTCTCCCCTGTCAGCTCCACCAACGATCACCAAGTCCCGGCCGAGAAACAGCGGCCGGCACTCAGTGATTGACATGCCGAAGAGCCAATAGCGGTGCGGGTAGGTACCCGGAAATGCAAAATCACGTACATATATGTGATGCTGTGCATCCCTGCCACCCTGTATCAGCGCTTCTGCTATAGGACGGGTGGGAAGCAGTTAATTCAACAAACAAAATGGATCCAAAACAATTTGGATCATTCATATTGTTACGTTATTTCAGATGCTTCAAACATTAACAAAAAAAAGGCCCAAACTATCGCTTCATATCATCCGAATGAAATACAATACAAATGAATTCATTGTTTCATTATAATTTATTTTGGGTTTGTTGAAATGCGTTAGCATTGTGATTCGGAGATTGTTTTACATCCAAATGTCCAAATAATGCAAATGTCATCCAAATTTCAATTCATAACAAATTATATAAACCAGACTGCAAACATAATTCATCCCTAGTATATCATATAGAAAAAAACGCTGTCATCGTTCACAAACACCTTCACTCCTTCACAAAGGATTCACCAACATCTGGATTTGTTCTTGCTTTTATGTAGAAGGTACACCCTGGACCAGGTTGAACCTTTAAGTGTATGTCAAGCCAAAAACAGTTTTCTTAGTTTTGAATAGATGGGGAAGAATAAGAATCCCTATCTGGTTTTCACTTTCTGCTCCAGTAGCAATGCCTTTACCAGACCGGGATTGAGAAGCACATAGAGGTTAAAGATGTGCAATGCATTTTGTTATGAATTGTATAGGAAAAAACATGAGAACTGATGGGACTTTACTGGTACAAAAAACGGACAACCTCATGTTACTGTATAAAACACGTTTATTGAAACACATCTTCCAAACACGTTGTATAAAAACAATACTTGGCTGGTAAGCCCAAGTAATCACAGCATCATGTATTGTGGCATCTATGTCCTCCAGAGGTCGACGCGTTTCAATTATTAGCTTCATCAGGACCTCAAAAATTGTAGGCAAAGAAGGCCGATGCCCTAAATGTCAACATGAGTGGTGATGTAGGGCAGCAGCATCCACACAGCGATCAAATGATGGTCATGGATGAACATTCATACACAAGGCCCCCTTTCCCTCGTCTCCAATTAAATGCAGCCTGACACAAGAGGCAGACAACAGATATATCCACGTGCAGATGTCATCCACATGTAATGCATCCTGTATATATGTTCCACATAGTAATCTAGTTATCCCATCACAAAGGAAGATGTAAGAAAGGGCCACCACTGGACACTAATTATATAATATCAATAGACTTCTTTCACCACATGCCGCCCAGCCACTGTAGAAATACGGCAGCAGGGTGGCACGGCTGGGCAAAAGCACGTTTTAAAACGTGTGTTTTGAAAACAGGTAGGGGGCGCGCGAGGCGCGCCGCCGCCCTACCTGTCCTGTCAATCACAGCCGCGGATGTCAGTCGCCGGGTCACAGCCGGTCGTTACTGCATATGTCCCGGCGATCGGCGGCAATCGCTGAGATAGAGCACAGCTGCAGTAGCTGTGCTTTCTGTCAGTTCCCTGACAGCTCCAGGACACACTAATCGGGACAGAAGAGTTTCTCTCTCCCGAGCAGCGGTGTTCCCTGCAGTACACCCCCCCGCCCCCTAGTAAAACACTCCCCTCACACAGTTAACCCTTTCCCTGAATAATAAACTTAACCCCTTCCTCCCCAGTGCCATTAGTACAGTGTCAGTGTTTTTTTTTTTGCACTGATCACTGTATTGGTGTCACTGGGGATGTCAGTGATTCCAAGTCAGTAACCCCCCAATGTCAGAATGTCCGCTGCAGTCCCGCAGTCCCGCCATAAGTCACTGATCGCCGCCATTATTAGTATAAAAAAAAACTAAAAATCCCAGTATCTTTCCCGCCATTTGTAAACGCTATAACTTTCATGTAAACCAATTAATTTACATGTATTGTTTTTTTTTAGCAAAGACATGTCGCAGAATACATTTTGGCAGAAATTTATGACTAAATTTGATTTTTAAATTTTTTTTTACTGGACATGTTTTATAGCAAAAAGTCCAAAATATTGTTTTTTTTTCCTCAAAATTGTCAGCCTTTTTTTTTTTATAGCGCAAAAAATAAAAACCGCACAGGCGATCAAATACCACCGAAAGAAAGTTCAATTTGTGGGGAAAAAAAAGGATGTAAATTTAATTTATGTACCGTATTGCATGACCGCGCAATTGTCCGTTAAACTAGCGCAGCGCTGTATAGCAAAAAATCATAGTTATAGATCCTATAACTTTCACACAAAGCAATCAATATACACTTATTGGGATTTTTTTACCAAAAACATGTAGCAGAATACATTTTGGCCTAAATTTATAACCAACTTTGAGTTTACTATATATTTTTTATAGCTGAAAGTAAAAAATATTGTTTTTCTTCAAAATATTTGGCCTTTTTTTGTTTATACTGTGAAAAATAAAAAGCGTACAGGTGATCAAATACCACCGAAAGAAGGCTCTAAAAAGAACATAAATTTTGTTTGGGTGCAGCATTGCATGACCGCGCAATTATCAGTTGAATTAGTGCAGCGCCGAGTAGCACAAAGAGGCTTGGTCATTAAGGGGGGTAAATCCTCAGGGGGGCAAGTGGTTAACGTCCAATGACTCCTCTGTGTCAGTCACAAAAATCATCCAAGTATGGTTCCTATATAGTACACCGTATCCCGTCAATCGCCCTCTGCGTGTATCTTTCCCCACTGGCGCCAAAAGCGTCATCTGCCGGGGCATTTAAATGATGTGACTAACACAGAGGAGTCATTGGACGTTAAAGAAGTCTATTGATATTATATAATTAGTGTCCGGTGATGGACCTTTCCTACATCTCCCTTTGTGATGGGATAACTAGATTACTATGTGGAACATATATACAGGATGCATTACATGGATATATCTGTTGCCTGCCTCGTGTCAGGCTGCATTTAATTGGAGACGAGGGAAAGGGGGCCTTGTGTATGGATGTGCATCCATGACCATCATTTGACCGCTGTGTGGATGTTGCTGCCCTACATCCAGTGGTGTATTTAGGTTTTGTGCTGCCCTAGGCAACACAAAAATTGGTGTGCCCCTCCCCGCAGAAAGAGCCTGACATTGACCAAGAGTACCCCTGTCCTCCACCCAAGCCTTCCACTACCACTGCCCCTCATACACCAGCCACCATCCCCATGGAGAGAGAGAAAAAGACACTCACCTTCACAGCTCTGGACATCCCCGGGAATGAGATTCGGGCTGTGCATACACCGTCATGAAACTCACAGCATCTCTCAGAACCCACCAGGTCCCCATGCTGTGTGTGTCCCTTCTTCCATCCCTTCTTCCAAGGGTCAGTGCTGCGCCCCCTGAAAAATGGCGCCCTAGGCAAATGCCTTGTTTGCCATGTGGTAAATACACCTCTGCTTACATCACCGTTCATGTTGGCATTTAGGGCATCAGAATTTTTTGCCTCCAATTTTTGGGGTCCTGATGAAGCTAATAAGCGAAACCTGTCAACCTCCGGAGGACATAGATGCCACAATACATGATGCTGTGATTATTTGGGCTTACCAGCCAAGTATTGTTTTTATACAAAGTGTTTGGAAGATGTGTTTCAATAAACATGTTTTATAAAGTAACATGAGGTTGTCCATTTTTTTGTACCAGTAAAGTCCCATCAGTTCTTATGTTTTTTTCTATACAATTCACAACAAAATGCATTGCACATATCTAACCTCTATGTGTTTCTCAATCCCGGTCTGGTAAAGGCATTGCTACCGAAATAAAAAGTGAAAACCAGATAGGGATTCTGATTCTTACCCATCTATTCAAAGCTAAGAAAACTGTTTTTGGCTTGACATACACTTAAAGGTTCAACCTGGTCCAGGGTGTACCTTCTACATAAAAGCAAGAACAAATCCAGATGTTGGTGAATCCTTTGTGAAGGAGTGAAGGTGTTTGTGAACGATGACAGCTGTACAAGTGCTTTATAATTCTGGCAGATCTTTGGGGAATGTGTGAGGAATCTTGGGTAAATCTGACATTTAACCAACTATGAATTGAGCTGCTAGAATACAGATGCCCATAAGTCAGAAATGAAATATGTGGCACAGGGTTATACACAGGCAAATGATGTCAACATTATTTTCTGACTTTCCCTTTTGTTTCGAAATGTGACCCAAATTTTCCTCTCATTTGACATGTGCTTCCATTGATCACCCATCGTTCTTCTCATAGTTGGGCAATCTGCAGTTAATGTCATACTGTACATAGGGTATGAGCCATCACTTCTGGCAGCAATTGCATCAGGTATTGGGAGAAGACATTTGATCTTAGAAAATTTCCATCCAAAAGACAAACTGTTCATATGACCAATAGATCTGCATTTGAGGAAATCCTGGAAAATGCTGCTTTTTGGAAGTTTCTAGGAAGCTGTATCTTTGAGGGACTGAGGGCAAAAAGGCTCCATTATCACTTGTGCAACATGGCATGCAACTTTGGATGCATAAAGTCACATCACAAGTTGTAGCTCATTGTTTTCAATTGCACCCGTTCGGATCGGTGCGACTTTGAAAAGGTTCCTGTACTACTTTGCTGCAAGTTTTGATGGGACTTAGTGCCAGAGGGAGTAAAGTCGGATCAAAGTCTCACTCAAAGTCACACTGGAAATTGTTCAACTTTGGAGTTGCGCAAGTGTGGATGGAGCCTAAGGGCCGGTACGCACCATAAAAACGCAGTCCAGATGCGTTCTGGATGTGCTTCTGCGTGCACATTTTGTATGTGTTTTTTGCATGCTCTGGTGCATTTGCGATGCGTTTTTATGTGTTCTGGTACCTTTTTGATGCGTCCATTTTTTCCCTCTCTTTTTCTTCAATTTAAATTAATTTTAGTGTATTTTCTCCTGAAAAAGTTCATTTGAAAGATATCATGTTACATAAAAAATTGCAGCTACCACCATTTTATTCTCCAGGGTCTCTGTTTTCAGAAAAGATATGCTTTTTAGGGGGTTTTCAATAAAATCTGATTTTGACATGTGTGAACAAAATTTAAAAAATTGCCACAGTAGCCTTCTTTTATCTTCAGTGCTTTGTAATGTCAGCCAATACAAGTGAAGGAATGGACGCTGCTCAGCTGACTCCAGGAGTCCAATGTTGAGGAATGGGCTCAGTCGCCGTTCTGGCCACGCCCTCTGATGCATTTCACCCCGCCTACCGGGGCTTGGTCATAGAGGTCTCTGTAGCTCTGTGACCAAGCCCCAGTAGGCGAGGCGAAACGCGTCAGGGTGTGTGGTCATTACAGTAGCTGAGGCCATTCCTCAACATTGGACTCCTGGGGTCGGTTGAGCAGCTTCCATTCCTTCACTTGTATTGGCTGACACTGGAACCGCTCGGACTCATGCTCCCCTCTTCTCACTTTCCGGTGGGGTGATCCTTTTCCTCCCATCCATAGCTTGGAGCGATGCCATTGGGTATAATTTTCACTAAGTGCTTTTTAGTGGTTTAAAAACTTATATCTGACTATAGTTTATATAATGAATGTATATGACATAGGGAAGGCCGTGATGCATAGTTCTGCACAGGGCTGCTGTTCGAAACCACGGGGTCCCATACAGCCAACCTGACAGGGCCCCCCCAAAGAACACAAAATTTTCTTTGCTTCAGTTATGAGTGAACACAGTGAGTGATCAGTACTGATCACTCATTGTGTTTATTCAGGAAAGAAAGGGGCTGGTAAATGTGAGGAGAGAATCAAGCAGCACTGCGGGGGTGAGGGCACATGGGGGGGCCTAGGCAGCAGGGGGAAATGCATGGTGTACAGGGAGGGTGATGGGTGAGGTCAGGGGGGGGGGAGCAATTACTGGAAATGATCCCCTGTAAGGCTCTCTCTGCAGCAGCTGAAATCCGCGGGAGGGAGAGAAGAAAAAAGAGGAGAAAAAAAGCCAGCTCTCATCTGCTGCAGGGAGAGCCATACAGGGAATCGGTTCCAGTAATCACCCCCCAACGTGCCGACCACCCTCCCTGCCTACATCCGATTCACTCAGCTTCCTGGGCCCCCATTCTGGCTTGGGCCCCATACAGGAGGACTGGTGTTACCCCCTTATCCATGGCACTGGTGCTGCATATACTGTTCCACTGTGTACAATTCTACAGTATAAATCAAGCTGCACTATAAGGCTAATTAATCTTATCTCATCAGCCCTTAAATTAGACTGGTGCTTTTCTCCTGCTGGGCTCAGCAACTGGTTCACTTTAGTGCCTGGCTTTCATCTTTGCATAGTCATCTTCTCTTTAGTCCCCTGCCAATCTGTACCAATCATTCACAGCTGGTACAGTGCCCTCTACATAGGAATATACAGGGAATTAAAGTGGGATTAAACTCAAAACCCAAAAATATAATATATTGCAGCTTACCAAGCATGAGATGTGGCAACTGCATTTGTTTTTGTAGGCTTTTTTCTCTGTTTCACCTGGTGACCTTGCCAGTAACACACCTCCTGTATTAGAGTGCCCCCACTCTGGATGAAGGGGCACAGGGGGAACAACAGACAGCAGCATTGCCAGTCTTGGGGGAGGGGAATGTTAGATGTACTAGCAGATTTAATACACTACCAAATTGCAGCCAAACTCCAATTAGCACTACAGTTACACAAGCAGCTACAGCAACTGTTTTTTTTCTTTTTGAGATAAAGGTTTCACATGAATCAATAAAAGCTGATTATTGCAAGCACCCCTATTAGTGGTAAATTCTTTGCCTTAACCCTCAAAACATTTGTAGAACTTGTTCTGTTGAAAACTATCAGACTTACTGGCCGGTAAAAATAAAGGAAATAAATCCTAGAGCAGAAAACTAATGCAGACATAACCTTAGAATTGGAAAACTGCGATATAATATTTGATTTTGGGCTTAAAGTGTTACTAAACCCATGACGCTGTATTCACTATATCTGGTCTCCCCGGACCCTGCATTCACTATATCTGGTCTCCCCGGACCCTGCATTCACTATATCCGGTGTCCCCGAACCCTGCATCCACTATATCTGGTCTCCCTGGACCCTGCATTCACTATATCTGGTCTCCCCAGACCCTGCATTCACTATATCTGGTCTTCCCGGACCCTGCATTCACTATATCTGGTCTCCCCGGACCCTGCATTCACTATATCTGGTGTCCCCGAACCCTGCATTTACTATATCTGGTCTCCCAGGACCCTGCATTCACTATATCTGGTCTCCCCGGACCCTGCCTTCACTATATCTGGTCTCCCCGGACCCTGCATTCACTATATCTGGTCTCCCCGGACCCTGCATTCACTATATCTGGTCTCCCAGGACCCTGCATTCCCTATATCTGGTCTCCCAGGACCCTGCATTCACTATATCTGGTCTCCCCGGACCCTGCATTCACTATATCTGGTCTCCCAGGACCCTGCATTCACTATATCTGCTCTCCCCAGACCCTGTATTCACTATATCTGGTCTCCCACAGTACACAGAACATGGAAATACAATTATTTTAGTAAATATAAACTGTTAAATTCCTATTCCCATCAGCACTTAGAGCAGTCTTGTGACTTCTATCAGTGTCCAGCAGAGCACTGGTTAAAGCTTGTAGGAGGAGTTTTCATTCTTGACTAGGAGGCTGCAGAACCCCTGACCCTCGGTCTGGAGTGTGCTGATTGGCCCTGTGCTGGTCACATGTACTCTCCCATGAAAAAAAAAACCTCTCTAGCAATACACATCAAACTGAGCACGTGCAGCTTGCCCCCAAGGCTCTGTTCTATCAGCAGATGGATTCAGGACAGTGAAAGAAGGGGAGGCTCAAACAGCCTTTTTACACAATGCCACTCTAGGAGGATGTGAAACCCCTGACCCTCTGTCAGGACAGTACTGATTGGCCCTGTGCTGATCACATGCACTCTCCCAAGAAAAAAAAACCTGTCTAGCAATACACACTAAACTGAGCTTGTGCATGTGACTATGGATTCAGTCTGTATCAGGTGGTCATTTCAACAAGAGGAGGGGCAGAGAAGACAGGATCAAACATCCTTTTTACACAATGCGGAGGATTAACCCCTTAGGTTCCACAGTGAGTATAACAAGCATGCTTTACTGCATATACAGACTGATTGTACTGTTGTGGGTTTATTAATACTTTAATAGTAGGCAGTACTGGAATCTTGGCTATTAGCTATGTTCTACCAATCACAATCGTGCTAAGACAGGAAAGTGATCTTCCATTAGGGTTCCAGATACTTGTAAAACACAGTAGAACATATCACCCTTCCTTGTTGCTCCCAACATTTTAGAAATCATAGGGTGGAGGATTTTGTAAGCTCCTAGTTAGTGTGAAGAGCTGGTATATGGTCCATTGTCATATCAGACCATTTATTCAGATTTGAAGCACTTGCACTACACAATACTCATGTACATTTGCAGGATTTTTTTTCTTTTAATCACATGTATAGTATATTTTCTAAAAATTGCAGCAAATACCTATACAAAGAGAGATCTAAACAGGTTGAAGTTAAAGTAAATGGGAATCCTCACCTTGTAAAACATCCCATTCAGTTTAAAATAAAAATGAAAGGTAAAACATTTGTGATTAGATATAAAAAAAAAAATTATAAATACCCATTTTTTCCTTTTGTAGTGACCGCATATCCTCTGTTCTCAGCTACGTAGAGAGGTGAGGGAGGAGAAAAAACATTGCACTGGTCTTCCCAGTGAATGGGAAGGTGTGGGGGGTGTCAGGACAAGTCTGATCATTGGAGGAGAGCAGGTTGAGTTCTCGGCACAGCTAGAAAACTGACCACACTGTGCTCTCATGCTTAGTGTGGTCATTCTTTGATAGGGAAGCAGAGGGACTGGCAGGAACACCAGAGATTTCACACAAAGGAAGCAATACAAAGAGAACAGGAGACTTTTTCATACAGGTGCATTTATTTATTCATTTAAGGTTCTTATATAGCGCTGTCAATTTGCGCAGCGCTTTACACATATATATATTGTACATTCACATCAGTCCCTAACCCTCAATAGGCGTACAATCTAATGTTCCTAACTCACATACATACACATGTTAGGGCCAATTTAGTCAGGATCCAATTAACCTACCAGCATGACTTTGGAGTGTGGGAAGAAACTGGAGTACCCGGAGGAAACCCACACAGGTACAGGGAGAACATACAAACTCCAGGCAGGTGGTGCTGTGGTTGGGATTCGAGCTAACAAGCCTAGTACTGCCAGGCGGGAGTGCTAATCAATTAGCCACTGTGCTGCTGCTGTGACACCCCCCCCCCCCCAAAGCACCCCCCTACCCTGCCCCTTTCCCAGATGTATTTTATTAATTAAAAAAAGGGAACATCTTTTCTTGCCAAAGTTTTTGAGACAAACTGTTAATGTCGTAGGATCTTCCTCTTCTTCTTAGTGGTGGCAATGGGAGGTAGACAGTCTCATGTAAGGAGTCCTGGAGTACTGTGAGCCCAGCCTGTAGAGTACCCCAATATGGGGCAATCATCACACAGCCTGGGCTCACGGGCTATGGGCAAGTGTCATTCTGCCTCAAGAGCCCTGGACCGAGGAGGAAGCTAGAGACTGGAGCATGGAGAGAGTAAGTATAGATTGCCATTTTTTACAGGAGAAGGAAACTAAAAATCTGTAAACAAATCTTGGAATCCCACTTTAGGGCTCATTCACCCTTTACGCAGTTACCTGCATCTTGCCATTTTGGGCTGCGAGGTAGTGTGAATGGGCCTTCAAAGTCTATTTAAAGCCAAAACATTTTTTTTCATTTAGGATCGAGTAGTTTATGGCTAGAATCTCTATCAGGCTTTTTTTTTCTTTTTGGTAGTCTTTACTTTAGTGTTTTGTTGTGACTATTTTCTTCACTTCCTGACCCTGACATGAAAAGACGTGCGAGGAAAGCTGTCATTGACAGCTACTACTGTACCTTTCCACAAGATGGGCAGCATGGCAGAAGCTGGCAATTATAGATCAGTGAGTTTAACATCTGTTGTAGTCAGTTGGAATTGGAATTGATTGCTTAACCCCCCTAGCGGTATTCCCGAGTGTAGCTCGGGGTAAAATGTCAGTAACAAAAGCGGTAACCACGAGCTACACTCGGGCTTACCATGCGGCGCTGCATAGGGAGTCCCTGCAGAGCTTACCTTGTCCTTTGCTCCCGCGATGTGTCCCCTGCAGCATCCCCGGCCATCTCCTCCGGCTGATACCGGCATCTGGCTTCTGTGTTCCGGTCCCTGTGACGTCGGGCGGCGGCGGGAAATTTGAAAAATTTAAACAAATGTCATTTTTTTCAAAACGAATTTTACATAGTAAAACATTGCTGTTTCAAACCATTTCACATACATTTTGTCCCGAGTGCTTTGTTCTGTGCCCTGCCTGCATTTTGTCTGTTCTTTCTGCCTGGAAACTTAGAAAAGTCCATGGCGTCCAAAAAGCGTCCCTTTAGGTCAAAAGCGGGTTTAGACCGGCTAGAGAACAGCGATAGTAAATCAGAACCACTTGCAGAATTGAGTGATAATGATTCGTGGGGAAATTCGTCATCAGACACTGAAAACGATTTTGCGACTTTGCTCAGTGATGTGCGAACTTGACGCTATATTTCAAATTTCAGTGTTTTTGGTTTGATTATATTATTGAATTAAATGTATTATTATTATATTATTATTTTTTATGATTATTTATTAAATTATAATTTATGATTTTGTGTTTCAAATTTTATCCTACCCGGGATGTTTACTAGACTCTTGTTCGGACAGATTTCAGTGAGTTATTCCTAAAAATTACAGCCTATAATAAAAAAAACTACATATTTCCATGCAAAAAAATGGTACCGCTTTCAGCACCAAAAATCTGAAATAATCATACCGCTAGGAAGGTTAAAGGATAAGTTCACCTTTTGTAACTTGTTATATGTTACACCCATATTCAGGGTGTAACATGTAATATGTTACAAACAGACTGCCCCCCGCACCCCCCGATCATCCATTGTAACAGCTAGCTGGGGATCTTATTAAGAAGTGTGAATAATGGTGGATCACATAACTTCTATTCATTGACCACCTATTAGTAGTGCCTAAGGAACTACAGTGAACTTACATACAAGTGATAACAATCACCAAGATCCATGCACCACAGGGTCTCTCCTTAGATAGATTCATTCATTGGTGAAGGACATCTTCCATGATTTTGAAAACCATCACCATCCGTACTCGTGCTCCAATTTATATCTTAGTGTATGTTGAACAAAACCACCTCCATGGTCATGTGACACAACGTGTAGGCAGGGGCGTATTTACCACAAGACAAACAAGGCATTTGCCTAGGGCGCCATTTTTCGGGTGGACAGCAACATTTTTCAGGGAGGCAGCACCGCCCCCCCGTAAGGAGGGATGGAAGAAGGGACACATGCAGCAAGGGGAACAGGTGGAAACCGAGAGAGGTTGCAGGCTGTTTGATGGTGTATAAAGAGCCTGACTTTTGTTCTAGAGCTGTGAAGGTGAGTGCCTTCTCTCTCTAGCCGGGGTGGGGGGGTCCAGTTTATGGGGGGGCGGTGGTAATGAAAGGCTCTCTGGGGTGGGGTGTTGTTGGTCAATGTCAGGCTCTCTTTGTGAGGGAGGGGGTGTTGCTCGGTGTTAGGGTCTCTCCATGAGGGGGGAGACAATTTTTGTGTTGCCTAGGGCAGTATGAAACCTAAATACACCACTGCGTGTAGGACGTGAACGGAGGCAGACGCGGACTGGAAGTAACCGTCCACCCGCATCGGCAGTGCTCCTGTCCGGCCATTTATCAGCATGGGCAGACAGGAAGAGGTTAAAAACACAACTTGCTGGACCCAAAGCAACATGGCTTTACTGAAGACAGATCACGTCAGACTAATGTTATTGAGTTTTTTTACTATATTACTAACATTGACTATATTGGCAACATTTTGGACCAGGGTGGTGTTGTTGACATAACATATCTTGATTTCAGCAAAGCATTGGATACAGTTCTACATAATGAGCTAATAAAAGAGTTGTACAAGCCAGGACTTAACCCTTGAGTGCATCAGTGGACATGCAGTTGGCTAAAGGATGGAGACCAGAGTTCACACTAGCCTTGTGTGCAGGCGGCAGAGAGGCGTTTGGGAAGCGTTTTTACCGCTTCCCAAACGCCTCTGCCAATTCTGCACATTACAGCACATGGTGCTGTTCTAACGGGAGCGTTTGCGTCACGTCACGTTGCGTCGCGGCAAAACGGACGCCTCTGGTCGAGTCAGGAGGCTTTGAAGCCTCCTATTCTCGTCTATGGTGCCGCTCCGCAAACGCCCAGTCGGCGTTTGCGGTGCGGTTGCGACGCGGTTGCGGGGCGTTTGCGGAGCGGTAACACCACTCTACTGTATTATAGGCGTTTGTGGGGCGTTATTAACGCTCAGCAAACGCCTAGCAACTGCCACTAAACCGCGCATGCGGCGTTTGCGGAGTGTTTGCCGAGCGTTAAAAAACGCTCTGCAAACGCCGGACCAACGCTTGCCAAACGCTATAGGGGCGTTTGGCAAGCGTTGGTAAAACAGCCAAGTGTGAACGAGCCCTAAATGGGGTTCATTCTGAACAAAGACCAATCACTGGTGGTGTACCATAAGGCTTTGTACTAGGTCCTGTTCTATGTAATCTATGTCAATGTGAAATAATGAAAGGTTTGTTGGGTAAGGTTTGTCTTTTTGCTGATGATACAAAGGTGTCTAATAGGTGTGATATCCCTGTAGGTGTTTGTAATATAGAAATTGATTTGGTATTGCTGGAAGATTGGTCAAAACAGTGGAATCTGCAGTTTCTAAATGTAAAACAGGGGAAGTCACGTGACCCTGTGATGAAACGCGTAGGAGCGGGGCTTACTGGATGGCGTCTTCACATTCAGGTAGTGCAGGAAACTCTGGTATTTGTGTATTGTGACCGCTAATACATATACACGAGTGTTCTCATTTCACACAGGCGATTGTATTTCGGTGCTTGTGAGCGCCTGAATAATGTGAGTGCTATTTTAATGTAGGTGTAAGTGAATAACAACATTTACGGATAAAGCACTATTAATGTGTTTCCTATTTATGTGGCTGAGTGGAGGAGAAGAAGAGAGAGAGTGCTGGAGATGTCTTCTTAAAGGGGAAGTGTATGCAAAATGTATGGCTGGGTGCGGAGGGAGGCTTAACATCAACAGAAAACTACCAGATGAATACCAGATGAATGAAAACCGCCGCAATATACTTTATGTCCCTTTAACCACTAGGGGACAGCCCACAGTACATTTACTGCGGCAAAGCGGCCCCTGTAGGCAGGATCACGTTTATAAACGTAATCCTTGTTTACATGGTAGGGGGCAAGTGCGAGGCGCGCAACCGCCCTACCCGCGGCACTGATCGAGGTTGCAGGTGTCAATCACTGGGTCCCGGCGATTGCCGGCAAACACTGACAGGGAGCACAGCTGCATTGTTTTCAATGGAGCTCTCCTCCCTGTCAGTTCCCAGCACACTGTTCCGGAGAGCAGAGCTTAGCTTTCTGGGACAGTGTGTTCCTCTGAAGCACCCCCCCCTGCCCACTACTAAGACACTCCCCTCACACAGTTAACCCTTTGATTGCCTAAAAATGTTAACCCCTTCCTCCCCAGTGCCATTAGTACAGTGTCAGTGCTTTTTTTTTGCACTGATCACTGTATTGGTGTCACTAGGGATGTCAATGACCCCAAGTCAGTTCCCCCCAGTGTCAGAATGACCGCCACAGTCCCGCAGTCCCATCATAAGTCACTGATCACCGCCATAAGTTGCTGATCGTCACTATTATTAGAATATTAAAAAAAAAATCCAGTATTTATACTGCCATTTGTGCATGCTATAACTTTCACGTAAACCAATTAATTTATACGTATTGGGATTTTTTTTAGCAAAGACATGTTGCAGAATACATTTTGGCCGAAATTTAAGACGAAATTAGATTTTTAATTTTTTTTACTGGACATGATTTATAGCAAAAAGTCCGATATATTGGTTTTTTTTTCAAAATTGTCAGACTTTTTTTATAGCGCAAAAAATTAAAAACGCACAGACGATCAAATACCACCGAAAGAAAACTCAATTCGTGGGTAAAAAATTAAGTAAATTTCATTTTGGTGCAGCGTTGCATGACCGCGCAATTGTCAGTTAAAGTAACGCAGTGCTGTAACACAAACCACTTCTGTAAAGGGGACATGAGATTACTTTGACCATACATAATTTGGTAAACGGTCCCAGATGAGAGCACAACTCGTGAAGGAATAAGTAGTTGGTGACAAAAGAGATTTGTTGAAGTTTTCACAGGTGGATATCAAAAGGAAACACGATTGTTTGATTTCAGTTAGAGACTTCATTTTACATTACTATAGTTATTTTTATTATTTATTTGTTTTCTCACATAGATGTGTACACTCACCGGCCTCTTTATTAGGTTCGCCTGTTCAATTGCTTGGTAACACAAATTGCTAATCAGCCAATCACATGGCAGCGACTCAATGCATTTAGGCACCTAGATGTGGTGAAGACGACTTGCTGAAGTTCAATTTGAGTATCAGAATGGGGAAAAAAGGGGATTTAAGTAAATTTGAACGCGGCATGGTTGTTATTGCCAGATGGGCTGCTCTGAGTATTTCAAAAACTGCTGATCTGCTGGGATTTTCACACTCAACCATCTCTAGGGTTCACAGAGAATGGTCCGTAAAAGAGAAAATATCCAGTGAGCAGCAGTTGTGTGGAGGAAAATGCCTTGTTGATGTCAGAGGAGAATGGGCAGACTGGTTCCAGATGATAGAAAGGCAACAGTAACTCATGTAAATATGGACCAAAATCTCAGGGGAATATTTCTAACACCTTGATGAATCTATGCCATGAAGAATGAAGGCAGTTCTGAAGGCAAAAGGGGGTCCAACCCGGTAATAGCAAGGTGGACCTAATAAAGTGGCTGGTTAGTGTACATATAAAGTGGATATTATAGTGTAAAATTAGTGCTACACCATTTTGTAGAAAAATATTGCACAAAGGACAACACATCACTATGGATTCCTCAGTATCATACATTCTGCATAGGGGAGGAGGTGCACTATAGTACATAAATAGAATCACAGCATTTTTGGATATTTAACCACTTCAATACCAGGCACTTATACCCCCTTCCTGCCCAGACCAGCTGTCAGAGCTGTCGCACTTTGAATGACAATTGCGCAGTCATGCAACATTGTACCCATATGAAATTTTTATAATTTTTTTCACACGAATAGAGCTTTCTTTTGGTGGTATTTAATCACCACTGAGTTTTTCTATTTTTTGATAAATAAAACAAAAAACACCTGAAACTTTTGAAAAAAAACACACTTTTCTTCATTTCTGTTATAAAATTTTGCAAATAAATAACATTTCTTCATAAATTTAAGTCAAAATGTATTCTGCTACATTTATTTGGTGAAAATAATAATAATAATTAAAATTTTTTTTAATGTTTCTATTATTTTTTTTATATTTTTATTAAATGTTTTCTTTTTTTTACTGTTTACTAATTTTTCAGCACACTGTGACCAAAGCAATACTATGTTACCTTAGTAACATTGAACTACTCTGGGCAAGTGAGCAGGATTTTGGTTTTTTTTACACATTATGATTGCTAATACCAATGTATTTCATTGATATTTACAATCATTGTTACTGAATGAAACTGATTCCTTCATTTTTTTGTTGTGATTAGCTGTGATTGGGCAAAGCTCATCACTTGATACAGATGGGCTGTGATTGGCTCTGTCTGTATCATGTGACTGCCTTGACCAATCACAGCTAACAACATAATTGTATACAATGTATGGCATGACAGGAAGCCATCCATTGTATACAATTGACATGTGATAGCTGTGATTGGTCACAGTGGTCACATGACACTGGCACAGAGCCGGTGTAGTGATATGTCATCAGCTGTGTCCTATGGACACACCCAGTGACAGATTGTGCCGCTGCGCGGCTCATTTTGACAGGACATCATATGACGCCCAGTCACAAAGGCGAGTGTCCCACCTGACCTATAGCCGATTGAAGGTGTTAAAGCAGTTTTAAACCCCAATAATGTAATATATTGCAGCTTACCATTCATTAGATGTGATGGCTGAATCAGTTTTCTTTTCTTTGCCTTTTTCATTCTGTTTTCACTTGGTGATTTGGCCAGTGACACACCTGTTTTAGTGAAACACCACTCTGAATGAAGGAGCACAGGAGGCACAGCAGACAGCAGCATTGTCCATCTTGGAGGAGGGGGAGTGTAACAGATATTAGCAGCTTTAAATACACTAACAAACTGAAACCAAACTCCAGCTCACACTTTATAACCAGTTACAGAAAACAGTTTTTTTCCTTTTGAGATAAAGATTTTAAATGAATAAATAAAAACTGATCATTTTAAGTACCTCTGCCAGTGTTAAACAGCATGTCTCATCCATGTAAACTGATACATTCTGCTCTGCTGGAGTGCTTGTGCTTTTGAAAAACAACAGACTTGCTAGCTGGTTCACCAGATGAAAAGAGAAGAAACCTAAAAAAGAAAACGAATGCAGCTATCACATCTAAGATGCTGGTAAGCTGCAATATAATAATAGTTTCCTTTTGGGTTTAACCATTTCAAGATGTACTGCTACAGGGTGGCCATGCTGTGCAAAACCACGTAAAAATGTGTGATTCTACCTTTCCGGGTAGGGGGAGTGTGCATGCTTGCGCCGCCCTACCCGCGCTGTCATTGGCTCCTGAAGATGTCAGTCTTTGGGTCCCGGTCAGCGATTCATGGCCAGGGGAGAGATCTGAGTGTAAACCAGGGGTGGACTGACCATTTGGAAACTCGGTCACTGCCCGAGGGCCTGGGGTCAGTTGGGGGCCCCATGAGATGCCCCTGGTACCTTTTTCATAGGCTTTTTTGAGTTTGGGCAAGGACACAGGGGCCCCATAATCCCTTATTGCCCATATTGCCCGGGGGCCCCATGAGTTGTCAGTCTGCCCCTGGTGTAAACAATGCAGATCTCTCTCCTGTCAGCTGAGACATGCTGCTTACTATCTTTCTGCAAAGCATGTGCCGTAGTAAAACAGCACACAGTAAGCACAACAGCACACAGCTCTTTGATCACCCCAGATGTTATCCCCTTCCTGCTCAGTGTCATTAGTACGGTGTCAGTTCTTTTTATTAGTACTGATCACTGTATTACTGTCACTGGAGAAGTCAGTGGCAGTTAGTCAGTTCCCACCCAGTGTCATTTTGGACTCATGTACACTGCAGCTGCTAAACTGATGTTTAGGAGCTGTTGAGCGTTTTTTTTCAGCAGCCCCTGAACTCTCCTTTATATTTTCCTATGTATCCATGTACACATCGTCATTTACAGTAGTTTACAGGCATTTTCTTGAAAGCACCAAAATCGCGTTCAGGAACAGAGTTCACTGACATTTCAAACTCCAAATACTTGTAAACGCATTTATGCACGTTTGCGTTTAAGAAGCTTTTTTTGGCTGGTTCATATCCAGATGCTGTTCAGAGCCTTTTTTCTTCATCAAAAATTCATGCACAGCATTTTTCATGTATTCAAATGGACTCGGTACACCAGCGCAGTCAGTTCCAGGTTTCATGTGAAGGAAACAATGTTAGAACGTGCCGTATTATACTCATGATGGGATCCATAGTGAATACAACCAGAAAAGACAGGTCATCTCGACACCTACTGCTCTCTCTGCTTCTGCTCTCTCTATTCCTCTCAAAATGTCTGAAATTGTTTATTATTTACTATTTTTAAGTGCATTCTGGGCATTTGGAAGGTCTCCTGAGGATATCTTTTAAAAATGCTTCTAAACGTAAACGCGCATAAACGCAGCTAAACGCTCATAAACGTGGTATGTAAATGCGGCTAAACTGACATTTTTTAACCTACGTTTTCTAGCAGTCAGTTTCCAGCGGACAGAAGAGTTTTCCAAACACCCCGTGTACACGAGCCCTTATTCAGACCATACATGGGTCGAATTCTGAACGATTTTTCATCTGAAAATCAAAAACATTGTTCGCTCGGTAATCCAATGGTCCCATCAATGATTTTGAGAATCAGCCTATCAAGTCATAAAGTTCACCCCATATAACAGGTGAAACTTCTGTTCCTTCCAGGTCACGGCTCATGAGCATATTCTTTTTGGAAAAACGATCGTACGATTTGACCATCATTGAGTCGAAAATCAGTCATTTTTCACAAATTTTCCAACATGCCCGATCACCAAAAAGGGGAGGAACCACAAAGATCGTCTGTGCCATTGACCCACTAACAGCGAAAATCGGCCAATTATTCTTAGGTCCGATTTTCAGACGAAAAATCGGTCGACTTTCGACCCATGTATGGCTGACATTAGTTTCAGAATGCCCGCTACTGTACTGCTATATGTTGCTAATTGCCGCCATTACTAGTATAAAAAAATAAAGAAATAAAACTTCCAGTATATACTTTATATCGCCATTTGTAGACACTGTTTACCAAAGACATGTAGCAGAATACATTTTGGCCTACGTTTATGAAGAAATTTAATTTTTTTTATATTTTTTTTATATGTTTTATAGCAAAAAGTCAAAAATATTGTTTTTTTTCAAAATTGTCAGTCATTTTTTGTTTATAGCATAAAAAAATAAAAAAATGCAGAGGTGATCAAATACCATTGAAAGAAAGCTCTATTTGTGGGAAAAGAAGGACATAAATTTATGTACAGCTTTGCATGACTGCGCAATTGTCAGTTAAAGTAACGCAGCGCCATATCGCAAAAAATGTCCTGGTCAGGAAGAGGGGTAAATCTTCCGGAAGGCAAGCGGTTAATACTGCTTTCATTTGGCAATCATGAACAGGATAGTTAAAAACAGTTGAAGCACTAAAATGAATTTCAGAAATGATTGGAGCAAGGATGTTTTTGGCGCATTAATTTATGATCATTTCATTTTTGGGTGTTTTATATCACTTTATATATTGCTTCACAGTGTATGTATGTATTGGTTTGAGGGGTTTATATTATTATAGCTGTGAACACGTTTTATTCGGTAAACTTTGGCGATACGGCCATTCCATTGGTGGATCCAGTGTGAACATCACTGCTTGGAGACAATGAACTGCGTTCTGTCATCAGGACTACATGGCTGCAGGCGGTAATTGAACCCAGGAACAATACATTCTGTGTGCTGCCTCTAGAAAATCCCATCCTTATAGAGTTATTTCTTCATTTCTCTACAGATACAAAAGCGTGTTGTTGTGGGTCAGGGCTCAGAGGAGTCACAACATGTTCTGTGCTGGAAACACAAAAAGAAAAACTAGTGACAGTGGGGATGAGTTTTCCTGGCGTGCGCAAGTGGTTAACCCTTTCCTGCAGAACGCACGACTCCTATTATCCACAGTTCTGGGGGTCTATGATATCCTAGGAGAGGGTGAGATACATAGGGGACAGAAATTAGGATTACTATGAGTTTTGACATTTTGGGAACCTCTCTTGTAGAAATAAAAAGAGGGGAAATCTCACTTTCATGGAAACTTGGTCTGATGGTAAAGCAGACTATTAAATTAGAAAAATCCCTCTATTTTTTTTTCTTTATAATGTATAGAAGGGCTGCCTGTGTTCTCATTGGGGAGATTTTCCCTTACTTCCTGTGTGCTTTTGGGAACCTGTCTTGTAGAAATGAAGGGGAAATCTCACTTTCATGGAGCCCTTCTTTGAACTTTGGTCTGATGGTAAAGCAGACTATTAAAGAAGAAAAATCCCTCTATTTTTTACTTTTTAATAATGCGTAAAAGGGCTATGTTGCTGGCTGTGTTCTCATTGGGGACATGTGCTTGCTGGGGCAGGAAGAGAGGAAATCTCCCAAAAGGGAATACAGCAGGGGCGGACTGACAACTCATGGGGCCCCCGGGCAATAGGGGATCATGGGGCCCCTGTGTCCTTGCCCAAACTCAAAAATGCCTATGAAAAAGGTACCAGGGGCATCTCATGGGGCCCCCTACTGACCCCAGGCCCTCGGGCAGTGACCGAGTTTCCAAATGGTCAGTCCGCCCCTGGAATACAGCAATATAAAATGTAACGAAGTTCTAACCCTTAAAGTGTTACTAAACCCCCAACAGTAAAATCAGTCTGTATATGCAGTAAAGCATGCTTGTTATACTCACTGTGGAACCTAAGGGGTTAATCCTCTGCATTGTGTAAAAAGGCTGCTTGATCCTGACTTCTCTGATCCTCCCCTTCTTCCAGTGTCTCCTGACACTGGGGATGAGTTTTCCTGGCATGCGCAAATGGTTAACCCTTTCCTGCAGAATGCACGACTCCTATTATCTGCAGAATCTTGGGGTCTATGATATTATAGGGGAGGGTGAGATACATAGGGGACAGAAATTAGGATTACTATGAGTTTTGACATTTTGGGAACCTCACTTGTAGAAATGAAGGGGAAATCTCACTTTCATGGAGCCCTTCTTTGAACTTTGGTCTGATGGTAAAGCAGACTATTAAAGTATAAAAATCCCTCTTTTTTTTTTTATAATGTGTAGAAGGGCTATGTTGCTACCTGTGCTCTCATTGGGGAGATTTTGCTTTACTTCCTGTGTGCTTGCTGGGGCAGAAAGAGAGGAAATCTTCCTAAAGTGAATACGGCAATATAAAATTAACAGAAGTTCTAACCCTTGAAGTGTTACTGAACTCCCAACAGTAAAATCAGTCTGTATATGCAGTAAAGCATGCTTGTTATACTCACTGTGGAACCTAAGGGGTTAATCCTCTGCATTGTGTAAATAGGCTGTTTGATCCTGACTTCTCTGATCCTACCCTTCTTACAGTATCCCCCTCTTATCTCCTGATAAGATATATCATGTGGAGAAGGTGTGTATTGCTAGAGATGTTTTTATTTTTCTTGGGAGAGTGCATGTGACCAGCACAGGGCCAATCAGCACTGTTCAGACAGAGGTCAGGGGTTCTGAGCAGAAAGAAAATTCCCCCTACAAGCTTTAACATGTGCTCTGCTGGACACGGATAGATGACACAAGACTTCTCTAACGGCTGATAAGAAAAGGTATTTATCAGTATATATTTACTAAAATAATTGCATTTCCATGTTCTGTGTACTGTGGGAGACCAGATATAGTTAATGCAGGGTCCGGGGAGACCAGATATAGTGAATGCAGGGTCCGGGGAGACCAGATATAGTGAATGCGGGGTCCAGGGAGACCAGATATAGTGAATGCAGGGTCCAGGGAGACCAGATATAGTGAATGCGGGGTCCTGGGAGACCAGATATAGTGAATGCAGGGTCCAGGGTTTAGTAACATTTTAACCACTCCTTTAAAAAGGGCAAAACATGTTTTGGCTGGAGTTCCTCTTTAATGGGGTCTGTGAGGGTTCACCTCTTGTCAACCCATGTCAGTTGTTGCCAGGACCCTGCATTCACTATATCTGGTCTCCCCGGACCCTGCATTCCCTATATCTGGTCTCCCAGGACCCTGCATTCACTATATCTGGTCTCCCTGGACCCTGCATTCACTATATCTGGTCTCCCAGGACCCTGCATTCACTATATCCGGTCTCCCCGGACCCTGCATTCACTATATCTGGTCTCCCAGGACCCTGCATTCACTATATCTGGTCTCCCCGGACCCTGCATTCACTATATCTGGTCTCCCCGGACCCTGCATTCACTATATCTGGTCTCCCCGGACCCTGCATTCACTATATCTGGTCTCCCAGGATCCTGCATTCACTATATCTGGTCTCCCACAGTACACAAAACATGGAAATGCAATTATTTTAGTAAATATAAACTGCTAAATTGCTTTTCTCATCAGCAGTATATAGCAGTCTTGTGACATCTATCAGTGTCCGGCAGAGCACTGGTAAAAGCTTGTAGGAGGAGTTTTCATTCTCCCCTGACTGACCTGTGAGACTGCATGACCCCTGACCCTCTGTCTGGACAGCGCTGGTTGGCCCTGTGCTGATCATATGCAAGCAATACACACTAAACTGAGAATGTGCAGAGTGACTCCTAGGCCTCTGTACTATCAGCAGAGGGATTGGGGACAGTAGAAGAAGGGGAGGATCAGAGAAGTCAGGATCAAACAGCCTTTTTACACAATGCAGAGGATTAACTCCTTAGGTTCCACAGTGACTAGAACAAGCATGCTTTACCGCATATACAGACTGATTTTACTGTTGTGGGTTTAGTAACACTTTAAGGCAGAACTAAAGGTGAACTTTTTTTTTTTTTATTTTGGATAGAGTAAGGGAGGGTTATAACCCCTGTCAGTTTGTTTTGTCATCTCTGTCCCATTGGGGAGATTCTCCTTTACTTCCTGTCCCGTAGCCATATTCCATAACAGGAAGTAAGAGGAAATTTCTTCAAAGTGATGGAATGCCAGGGTATCACCAGAACTGGTGTCCTCATGGAAAGATTTGCCCTCTATTCCTGTTCTTGGGACAACCCAAAATTTGGGATACTATTTCACATTTACTTCAGTGATAACAGTAAAGTAGACACTTAGAGAGTTTGAGTCTCCCTAATGGGGACACAGACAACAATAAAAGCCTGATAGATGTTCTAATCCCTCTCCACTCTATCCACAATTTTAAAAAGTTTACTTTATATCTATTAAAAAAATAATAATAAATATAAATAAATATATATATATAACTAACTTAGGCTAGGCTCAGACATCTGCGGTGCAAATTCATTCAGTCTTCTGGTGAGATTCAGTGCGCAGCTGCAGAGCGAATCACCTGAATACTTGAATACCAGTGTGTTTCCCATGTGATTTTTGGTACAGCTGCATTTTTAGATCTCCTTTTTTTTCATAGGTGTTACCTCGAATTGCACAGCTCCAAACTCACATGCGACCTTTTTTTCAAAACGCATATATGTGAGCGGCCTCCATAGGAGAACATTTTATTTCTCATGTCATGTGAGTCATTGCCCTTCAACATGCAACCAAAAATGGATATGTGTGAACCAGCGCTCAAAGATCAGGCTCCCCATGAGATTGCCCCCTTACATCAAGTGTCCCCATCAGAATGCTTTGCTTACATCAGATGTCACTATCAGAGTGACTTTTTACACCAGGTATCCCCATCAGAGTGCCCCCATACATCAGGATCCCCATCAGAATGCCCCCTTGCATCAGATGCCCCTATCAGAGTGCCCGCTTGCATCAGGAATCCCCATCAGAGTGCCCCCATACATCAGGATCCCCATCAGAATGCCCCCTTGCATCAGATGCCCCTATCAGAGTGCCCCCTTGCATCAGGAATCCCCGTCAGAGTGCCCCCTTACATGGATTGTCCCAATCAAAGTGCTCCCTTACATCAAGTAAGTCTTATCACAGTGCCTCCATGCATGGTTTGTCCCAAGCAGAGTGCCTCCTTAATCAACTGTCTAAATTAGAATGCACCATTATATCAATTGCCCCCATCAGACTGGCCCATGGATCAGTGGATGCACTCTCAGAGACTTGGGGGGGGTTCAAGTAAAATCTGGGGGGGGCGCAGCCCACCCCAGCACCCCCCTATATCTAGCCCTGATATACACTATGCCACATGTACACTATATGCATATGTGTACATTGGATATAATTCATATGCACATGTAATGTCCACACTGTCAAATTCATAGACATGATTATAGAGTCATGGTATGACAACCACTCTTGTGTTCATTAACAGTGGCCAAGGCAGAGATAGTTAAAGTGGTTCAATGCAGCTACTTAAGAGGCATGGAATGGGAGGAGATTGGTATATATATGGGGAGCCCCCATTAAGGTAAGCACAGGGAAGGGGGGGTGCTGGTGTTGGCCCCTAGTGCCATGACTTGGTTTAGGTACATTGTAATTAGTAACCACACACACAACTCAACTGCAATAAAAAATTACATATCTCCCAACATTGAACTTTAAGAAAGAGGCATTCCATGGTAGATATATGCATGCCGGAACTTTTCGTTACATTTCGAATGCATTCCTTTGTTGAAGGATTTCATTTCATCATCTTCATTACGTTCAACTAATTTGTTTTTGGAATTCATTTCATATCTTTGGCATTTCTTTTGTATATTTGTTGGTCTGGGTGGATTTAAAACATTTTGCCTTTTTTTCCCAGAGGATTGCTATATATTTGATATATTATCGAATCAGATGGATTCACATTGTATGGATTCTATATTTTCGGACGCTAGTCCAAATCACCAAGAGAAATGGCATGAGTTGATTGGACAATATCAACTGGGGTCATGTGCATCCGAATTAAAGAATGGAACAAAATTTGGATCCATTTGTTATCTGAATCCAAATGATCTAACAAATTAAAAAATGTAATCAAATTCCCAATGGGTCCAAACTAATGTTGCATGATGTGATGCCATCCAAATGAATGGATATAAACATTTTGTTGCCATTTGTTTCTGTTGTGATTTGGATATTTGTTTACATACAAATAACACATTTTCAATTCACAAAGGACCGAATTGCATATGTCTACACCGTGGTGTGGAGAAGATGTGGCATAAAATAGATATGGGTACACTGGTCTGAATGTTGGGTATGGCTGAAAGGTGCCGGGTCAAATAGAAGCTGAGCCTACCTATAGTATACAAACTTCTAAATATTGTTGCACTGTGCCTTTATGTGTACCATGCAATTTAATATAATTTAACTACTTGCCGACCGCAGATAGCCGAATGACGGCTACACTGCAGCCGGCCAGTTCTGGGTGGGCGTCATATGACGTCCTCCCAGAACACGCTCTCCTGCGCGCCCCCAGGGGCGCGCACCCGGCGATCTCCGTGATCGCTGTGTCCTACGGACACAGCTGATCACGTGATGTGGTAAAAGGCCAATCACAGCGGCCTTTTACCACGTGATCAGCCGTGTCCAATGACACACTGATCACCGGGAAACGCAATTGCCGGTTCTCGGCTGCACTTTCCTCAGATCATGAGGAAAGTACTGCCGAGAACCGACAGTTGTTAGAGCAGGGATCGGCACCGATAATCAGGGTACTGATGATCAGTGCCCTGATGATCGGTGCCCAGCAGTGCCACCCACAAGTTCCGCCTACCTGTGCCCAGCAGTGCGCCCACTAGCTTCGCCCACCTGTGCCCAGCAGTGCAACCACCTGTGCCCAGTAGTGCCACCTACCTGTGCCCAGCAGTGTCACACACCTGTGCCCAGAAATGCCACCTACCTGTGCCCAGCAGTGCCACCCACCTGTGCCTGCCCACCAGTGCCAACCACCTGTGCCCACCAGTGCCACCCACCAGTGCCCATCAGTGCAGCCCAGCAGTGCTGCCAGACAGTTCCACCAGTCAGTGCCCAGAGGTTGTGCCAGTCAGTGCCCAGCAGTGATGCCAGTCAGTGCCAACTATCAGTGCTATCAGTACCCATCATCAGTGTTGCCTATCAGTGCCACCTATCAGTGCCGCCTATCAGTGCCGCCTATCCGTGACACCTCATTAGTGCTGCCTGTCAGTGCCGCCTATCCATGCCACCTCATTAGTGCTGCCCTTCAGTGCTGCCTATCAGTGCCCATCAGTGCTGCCTCATCAACGCACATCAGTGAAGGAGAAAAATTACCTGTTTGAAAAATTTTATAATAGAAACAAAGAAACTTTTTTTTTTTCTTTCAAATTTTTTGCAATTTTTTTGTTTATAGCGCAAAAAGTAAAGCGCCCAGCAGCAATTAAATACCACCAAAAGAAAGCTCTATTTGTGAGAAAAAAATTATAAAAATTTCATATGGCTACAATCTTGCATGACCGCGCAATTGTCAATCAAAGTGCGACAGCGCTGAAAGCTGAAAATTGGCCTGGTAAATAAGGGGGTATAAGTGCCCAGTAGACAAGTGGTTAAGAAAACTCTTAACATTAAAAAGATCATGCAACCAAATATATGAAAGTAACTTAGTGTTTAAAATATATGCACCAAGTAAATGTGCTATACCTTTAAATAATTAAACTGTGATCAACCCAAAGATTTACGTTGATACATTGTGTATTTACTGTATATCCACTGTGCATATACAGTGCATCCAGAAAGTATTCACAGCGCTTAACTTTTGCCACATTGTGTTATGTTACAGCCTTATTCCAAAATGGATTAAATTCATTTTTTCCCTTAACATTCTACAAACAATACCTCATAATGACAATGTGAAAGAAATTCGTTTTGAAATCTTTGCAATTTATTATAAAAAAAAAAAAAAAAGTACATAAGTATTCACAGCCTTTGCTCAATACTTTGTTGAAGCACCTTTAGCACCAATTCCAGCCTCAAGTCATTTGGAGTATGATGCTACTAGCTTGGCACACCTATTTTTAGGCAATTTCTCCCATTCTTCTTTGCAGTATCTCTCCATCAGGTTGGATGGTTAATGTCGGTGCTGAGCCATTTTCAGATTTCTCCAGAGATGTTCAATCGGGTTTAAGTCTGGGCTCTGGCTGGACCACTCCAGGGTATTCACAGAGTTGGCCCGTAGCCACTCCTTTGTTATGTGGGCTGTGTGCTTAGGGTCGTTGTCCTGTTGAAAGATGAACCATTGCCCCAGTCTAAGGTCCAGAGAGCTCTGGAACAGGTTTTCATCAAGGATGTCTCTGTACATTGCTGCATTCATCTTTTCTTTGATCCTGACTAGTCTCCCAGTCCTTACCGCTGAAAAACATCCCCACAGCATGATGCTGCAACCACCATGCTTCACTGTAGGGATGGTATTGGCCAGGTGGTGAGCGGTACCTGGTTTCCTCCAGACATGACACTTGGCATTCAGGCCAAAGAGTTCAATCTTTGTTTCATCAGACCAGAGAGTTTTGTTTCTCATGGACTGAGAGTCCCTCAGGTGCCTTTTGGCAAACGCCAGGTGGGCTGCCATTTACTGAGGAGTGGCTTCCGTCTTTCCACTCTACCATACAGGCCTGATTGGTGGAGTGCTGCAGAGATGGTTGTTCTTCTGGAAGGTTCTCCTCTCTCCACAGAGAAACGCTGGAGCTCTTTCAGAATGACCATCGGGAGCTTGGTTACCTCCCTGGCTAAGGCCCTTCTCCCTTGATTGCTCATTTTGGCCTGGTGGCCCGCTCTATGAAGATTCCTGGTGGTTCCAGACTTCTTCCATTTATGGATGATGGAGGTCACTGTGCTCAATGGGACCTTCAATGCTGAAGAAATGTTTTCCAGATCTGTGTTTTGATACAATCCTGTCTCGGAGGTCTTCAGACAATTCCTTGGACTTCATGGCTTGGTTTGTGCTCTGACATGCACTGTTAACTCTGGGACCTTATATAGACAGGTTTATGCCTTTCCTAATCATGTCCAATCAACTGAATTTCCCACAGGTGGACTCCAATCAAGTTGTGGAAACATTTCAAGGATGATCAGTGGGAACAGGATGCACCAGAGCTCAATTTTGAGTGTCATGGCAAAGGCTGTGAATACTTATGTACATGTGTTCTTTTTTCCTTTTTAATTTTTAACAAATTGCAAAGAGCGTCTTTCACGTTGTCATTATGGGCTATTGTTTGTAGATTGTTGAGGAAAAAAATGAATTTAATCCATTTTAGAATAAGGTTGTAACATAACAAAATGTGTCAAAAGCAGGGGCGGACTGACCATTTGGAAACTCGGGCACTGCCCGAGGGCCCGGGGTCAGTAGAGGGCCCCATAAGATGCCCCTGGTACCTTTTTCATAGGATTTTTTGAGTTTGGGCAAGGACACAGGGGCCCCATGGTCCCCTAATGCCCGGGGGCCCCATGAGTTGTCAGTCCGCCCCTGGTCAAAAGTTAAGCGCTTTGAATACTTTCTGGATGCACTGTATTACACTGCTAACAGTGTTCCACCCTTAATTGAAAAACAAAAGTTAGTCTGTGGTGTTTAACCCCTTTGCGCCGGCCACACACAAATGTGCGGCCTCCCGGCGTCTGGGCCTAGACGCCGAGCGGCCGCACATTTGCGTCCATGTAACTAAATACATATGTGCTGAGAGCGCGCGCCCTGCGCGCTCCCAGCACACATGTGTGGTACTCACGGAAAGGACCCGGTCCGCTCTTTCGAACGGGACCTTTCCCGATCATGTGACCGCCGTGACGCGTCATCACGGCGGTCACATGATTCCTAAACCACGCCCCAACCGCCCCGCCTCCCGGCGTCTGAATCTCTTAAAGGGCCGGGAGGCATCGGCGGGAAGGGGTTAAGTAATGTCCAGCTTTTCCCGATGAAAATCCACCCTACCGACTGCTAGGACCCCAAATTATAGGTGGTCTTAATCAGCTCTCATAACTCAGAATGCATTTGATGACGTCAGCTCAAGCTCTGCCCTGACACTTCTGCCTGGCCTTCATCCAATAGGACGCTCTCAAGGGGTTGGCTGCCTATAGTATAAGATGTACACAGTCCTTGGACTCACAGAATATGCCTAAATTACTGTGCCATGAGCAAGATTCTCACAGACTCACACACTTTGACAGAGAGCTAACAGTCTACCCTAAAGGAGAAAAAGAAAAATATAGTATATTGCAGCCAGAGGCGTACTGACCATTTGGAAACTCGGGCACTGCCCGAGGGCCCGGGGTCAGTAGGGGGCCCCATGACATGCCCCTGGTACCTTTTTCATAGGCTTTTTTGAGTTTGGGCAAGGACAAAGGGGCCCCATGATCCCCTACTGCCTGGGTGCCCCATGAGTTGTCAGTCTGCCCCTGCCTGGTACCTTTTTCATAGGCTTTTTTGAGTTTGGGCAAGGACACAGGGGCCACATGATCCCCTATTGCCCAGGGGCCCCATGAGTTGTCAGTCCGCCCCTGATTGCAGCTTACTAAGCCTTATGTGTGCTGAAAGCATTAGTTTTCATTCTATCAGCTTTTTTTCTTTTATTTTCACCTGCTGATCTGGTCAGTAACTCTGTTCCTTCCTTAGGGTAGATACATTCACTTCAACACTGTATCTTCAAAGAAGAAGCACAGCCACCCTTGGACAGCAGCATTGTCGTCCTTTGGCAGGGCCAGTATTAGGTGGACTAGTAGATTTAGAAGGACTTTACAAAAGTGACTAACAAATTAAAGCTGAACTCCAGCTAACACTTTATTTTGAATCAGTTACAGTAACAGCTTTTTTTTAGCATTGGGATAAAGGTTTTACATAAATGAATAAAAGCTGACCAATGTAAGCACCCCATCTGAGATAAATAGCTTCTCCCAAAAATGCAGCTGCTTCTTTTGCTGGACAGCTTAGTCTGTTAATGGAAGTTAAAAAAACAACAGACTTACTGGTTGGATTAACAGATAATAAAACTATGTTACAGAGGGGACTCCAAAAAACAAAGACAGCTGTGTTAATGCTAGTGACAGACTGCATTATATATGTTATTTTTTTATTTTGGCCAAAGTTACACTTTAATTTAAAAAAAACTGCAAACTTCACAGCAACGAGCAACTAAGAATGAACACTTTGGTCAGAAGTACATAACACGCAACATAGCATATGAAGTTCACTGAGTGTCAGAACTATGCAGTGTATATCAGTGTACAAAGGGTAGTAGTCAGGACTATGTATCGCACATTGCTGGCCCTTTGCATTGCTGGTCAGTCAAAAAAATGCCCCATTATCGGGGGAGGGGAGGGGCAAAATAAGTCTGGTCTCCTTTGTGAAGAAAGGAAAAAATGTATGGTCTCTGTGAGATACAAAATGCCAGACAGTGGGAAAGATGCCCACTGTGGGTGGACAGTAGGAGGGGGAGGGGAATGCCCTGGGGTCAGTGATCAGTGGGAGGAAAATGTCTTTGCAATAGTGGTTGGGATAAAAAATAGCCTGGGTTTGGTGGTCAATGGCTAGAGAAAAAGCCTGGCATTAGCAGTTATTTGAAAGTAAAATGCCCAGCATTGGCAGTCAGTGGGAGAAATAAAATGCCCAGAGTCAATGTCCATGGGACAAAAAATTGCCCCGATGTTGATGGTCAGCAGGAGGAAATAAGACGTGACATTGGTGATCAACAGAGGTCAGTGGGGCAAAGAAGAAATAAAAAGCATTGATGTCAGTCAGGGGAACATTAGTATAAGAGGGGGACAAAATGGCATCAGGGGGGGTGGAAGGAAACATTAACATTAGTGGAGGTGGGTGTACATACTATCAGTGAGAGGTTAACAGGAATCAATTAGTTCAGTGTGGGGTCTTCAGTGGAGGAGGGGTATGTATTGATGTCAGTAGGGCTGGGGGTACACAATGGGCACTCAGCTCTGGGACAGGACCAGGTTCTGTGGGGCCCCTGGATTGTATTTAAATCCCAGGACAGTCCAAAAGAATTAGACAGTTGGGGGAATGCACCAAGCCAAGCACTGGATCAGGTCAATGGGAATAAAAGCCAACTGTCCGGAGCATGAATTGTTAGAAGGAATTGCCAACCAATTAAAGACTATACCACCCTTGCCAAGCCAGGTAAAACTTGGCTGCAGAGCTGGGAAAGGGGCATTTTACTAATTTGTTAGACCACAAGTACACTGATTCTTAAAAACAGAACAGGCATTACTTAAAAAAATGCACACATGCATTAATTACAAAATGTATTTTCAGTTGCGACGAAATAAAAGTAACTGACTCTTTCTTGATATCAGCCTCCTGTTTTCACAGCAGCATTCAAACTGGGAGAGGGAGGGGCAGCACTAGGAACCACATGTGTTAACCCACATGGAAGAAAAATATATTTGAAATATATTTTAAAAATATTCTTCCCAAATATATTCACATATATTTGAAATACTACAATTGTGGCCATATTAAATATATTTAAAAAAAAATAAAAAAAATCTGAAGAATATATTTAAAAAACATATTTTTAAAAATATATATTTTTTAAATATATTCTTGAGATTTTTTTTAACATATAAAAAAGTCATTTCAACATATATTTTTACATATATTTGTAAATGCATTCCAAAAATGTAGATTTGTATTATTAAAGACATATATTTCATATATTTTGTAATAAAAACACATTTCAACATGCTATATATATATATATATATATATATATATATATATATAATATATTTAATATGGACAAAATTGTAATATTTCAAATATATGTCAATATATTTGGGAAGAATATTTTTAAAATATATTTCAAATATATTTTTCTTCCATATGGGAATGCAGAGCATGCAGACAGAAGGACAAGTGGTATTAAACTCAAAAGCAAACATTTATTATATTGCAGCTTTCCAGTTCTAAGATATGACAGCTGCATTCATTTTCTTTTTAATGCTTTCTTTCTTTTATTTTGTGGATTGTGTTTTTAATTAAGTTTGATACTGCAAGGGAAGCCAAGGATCTGGTTGTGCTGTGTAGCACAGATATCACAAGACTGAGTGAACAGAATTGCCTTTGACAGGTGAACCACTGCTAATATTTAGTTTCAACTGTGTATATAGTATGGAAGCAGAGGAGTTGAAACTGTAATTGTATTGGCAGCAGGTGTATTGTACCTCCCCCCTTGTGGATTGGAAATATCTAAGGTCACCGCTACTGTCAAAAGAACCCAGAGACACCATATACCAGCCTTTTTTAACCAGAAGAATCCTTGAAATAGCTATCTATTCTCAAGGAATTCCTTCTAATACATTATTTTTAGTAATATTAATAACATTATGAATGACTTAATAATGATATAAACTATGGAATCCATAAAAGAAATGCAGACAGGGAAAAGTGGTCCTTCCTGTTGGTGGCCAGTGAAGACGTTTCCCCTTGCATTGGTGATCATTGAAGTGCTCCCGTTCAATAGTGGTTTGTGGAGAAGGGACCAATTATATTGGTGGTCCCTGTAAGAAGGGCTCATGGAACCCCTAGAAACCTCTGACAAAACCCTAGAGTTCCATAGAATACTGGCTGAGAATGGCTGCCATAAGCAGTCTCATGTCCTGATGTTTTATAACTGATCCATATCTAAAATGGGGACAATTTTGACTTCTTCATTAGCCTGCTTGTAATGAAAATTTAAAAAAATTAAAAATACTTTGATAGAAGTCTAAATTTAAAGCTTTTAATCCCAGTAAAAGGTATAAATCTCCAACCACCAATATTCACAGAGTACTAAATCTACCATACCCGTTACATACTACTAGACAAAAAAAACAGGTGTCAGATTACAAAAAGCCTCCCATATACTCATATTCTTCATGCTTGCTATTGTAGTCATACCCCCGAAGAAGTCGCTTGGTAGTTTAGGTTCTCTGTTCTTTTCCTCTATGAACAAGTTCAGCCACTCTGGCACACCATGTACTGCTGGAAGCATAAAAATACATACTCAATTATAATTTAGCATCTGCAAATAAACACCAGTCTGGTTAGGGATAAAGAGGTGAGTTATATTGCAGCAAATTAAAGTAGATGGCAATATGTGCATATAGGGACAGGTAGAATGTAAGTCTAGCACAACTCTACAGAGATAAAAAGTTACCCTGTGGTAGTAGTTTAAAGTAATGATCCTAGCAGTTAGATCAATCTATACCTGGTGAACTTTAAAATAAGCATTAAACAATGGCACAAACCACATCAACAATAATGGTAAACAATATTGGTATAACTTTTCTGCCACCAGTATACTATACTGCTAGAGTGCACTCTAGGGGTGACTAGGCTAAAACCCAGATCTAATGCAGCAGTGGCCGTATGCTATTGGTAGTGAATGGAGTCCTTGTAGAGCGGCTTATCTAAAGAGACAGTTCTATGCCATGGATCTTCAGCCAGCTAATGCTGGGGCCTAGTCTTTACAGTGGTGCACATAAGTACAGTCCTAGTGGAATCTGCATGCAGTGATATAAGCTGCTAGTCAAGTGTCTAATCCCAAGATGCTCAGTCTCTGATAGCAGCAAAACAAGCTATGGCTGCAAGGCCCTCTCACCAACACAGCAATACAGTCACAAAAGTCATGCTGTTCAGTTGCCCTCTGGATTGGCCTGGTGTAACTCTAGTCCTTAGTCTACCAGTCTACAGTGCTCCTGTGCCTGTGCAACAAGAGACTGTATTTCGCAATGCTTCAGTCCTCACTTTCTGAACACTCCATTCCACTCTCCCTCTCTCTGGCCCCCAGTGCATAAGGTCTTAATCTTCACTCAGGCCGATCTTCGCTTGTGTGAGGCGGGCTCACACCCAGACAGGAAGATGTGCTCACTCTGGCTCCCTTGCAGCAAATTAAGAGCTAGTTCATCAGTTGACCGATTAACTCTCCTAGGTGTTGTAGTCCACTGGTCCATAAACGTCCCCCAGTGTCCTCCTGACTTCAACTCGCAAATTCCAATGCAGCCAGCATAGAAGTCGATGAGGTGCTTTTGGCATTCCTTTTCCCCTTGCTGATGGGAGACCGGCAGTGTGCTTAAATCCAGCATGTCAGTTTATTATAGTTCAAAAAGAGCAGTTGTAGACAATGTCATGACTTGCTCCCTATAGCCAAGTACCTGGAAAGGTATCAAGTACACCTTACATTTCAGGGCTATGAGGGAATGTGTTTTGCTTCATGACTTCACAAAGAGAATTTTGTGTTAGCCCAAGAGAATGGGCATTTTTTCTGGTAATAATAACTCACCACAGCTATGAGGCCTGGGGAAAGAGATGACATAACACACACAAGATGTTATTATGTGTGCTTCTTCGTAGCGTCTCTGCTTGGATAAGTGTGGAGCCTTGATGCATAGTGGGGTTTCTGTTCACCAAAGCCATTGGAGGTCTCCTGACCCTAAGCAGAGGATTCTCTGCCGATGAAAGGGCAGTGATATCACAATTCTATAAGTCTTCTCTGTTTCTTTTCCAGAGGCAAGGCAAGTACACACTTGCCAACAGTCTTAAGTCCTGCAGTAGACTTGAAATCTCCTGTTCAATATGGCAAAATGTAGTAACTTAAGACAACAATAAGAAATAATCTCTCATGCTGTCTTCAGTATTGTAACATCTGGCTAATTGCTGTATGTTCTTCAGTCCTTTGTATTGTTGCTCTGTGCTAGCCTCAGAAGATTGTTCTGAGCTAAAACTGTCCAAAGCTCATAAACCCAGGCCTATTATTGAATCCTGAAGCATCCTCTTAAGTATGTGCCAAGTACGAACAGAGGTATTTACTAAGGGCTAACTGAGAGATTAATTTGACAGAGCTAAAGCTAACGGGTCGTACTACTTCATAGCTAAGCCAAGAAACAGCAGAGAAACTCGCCTTGAGCCAGGAAAGTGTGACTTCTCAAGGCGTTAAGGGTCTCATCATTCTAGCGATAAGGAAGGTTTCTTGAATTCACTCTGCCAGTAATACAGGGAATTTAAAACAGAGATCTGATCCTCATGGAGGTTTGCTGGATTAAAGAGAACAGATAAAGGAGTCTTTTGGACCCTGTTAGGCCCATGTCTCACTGGTGATCTAATCATTGGTGGCAATTGGCCAGTGATTGGATTACTAGGCAGGGCAAAGAACTCACTTGCTCACTGGCTGAAGCTCTGTAGTATCCACCCTGCCAGGGGAGTAGTGATGCTTCACTTTTCTGGCCAGTGAGGGAAGAAAGCTTCTCTGTTCCAGCCAATAAGGGTACAACCCCACACAAACAAGTGATGAGTTTCTGTGCCCTCTAGCACTTGTGTCACTGCCAAGCAACAGGATCACAAGCATGGCATAGGTCCATTTATACAGTCCACTTCTTCTATCACAGTTTTTGTTCCCCTGATGTGCAATTTCAATGCACATGGATCCCCATCCATCCTTCATTGACTGGCCAATAGCTAAAAGTTCTTTTTAATTGCTGATCAACAAGCCAGAATTAGAATATCTATACCATGTTGATAGAGCACACCCATAAGATGAATCATCAGTACAAGGCATGCTTGCCTATTCATTCAATGAATGAAGATAATTGTGGGGGAACCTGTGCTCTGGACAGAATGTGGAAAGTGAATTGGTAAGGGTTCCATTCCAAAGTGAAAATCCAATCACCTTGTGCAGTAGGGTAAACAATCTCTGTGAATTGGACCAGTTTGTTGCAAATCCTGGTTAATAATTGATTAATTATTACCATGTTGTGATCCATTACTGAATAGATAATAGATTTATAGCAAACCTGTGCCCAGACTATACACATTAAAGTATTTACATGTTCTCAAGAAAAACAAAAAGTTATTTAAAAAAAAAAAAAAGCCATTATACACCTCTGTAGCTAAAGGCATTGTAAAGAAATCCATCTTCAAATTTTACAAGAGGCACTGAACTCATAGCTTCTCTTCCCGTTATTTTCTATGTAGGAGAGTTCTGCCAGACATCCCTGTTCGCTTTGTTTTATTCTAAATCATGTGATGGAGGAAAAACTAACCCATATAATCCCTACAAGAAGTCTGATATAAACAGACATGCATTTGACTATTCTGCTTCACGTCAAGTCAGGTCTGCAAAAGCAGACCTGGACAGAAACATTGGGGTTGATTTACTAAAATCTGAGAGTGCAAAATCTGGTGCACCTCTACATTGAAACCAATCAGTTTTCAGTTTTTTTTGTCAAAGCTTAGTTTAATAAGCTGAAGTTAGAAGCTGATTTGCTACCATGCACAGCCACACAATATTTTGCACTCTCCAGTTTTAGTAAATCAGTATTCAGTCCAAGGAGCCTGAACAGACCTGATGTAAACAGACATACTCATCTCTATCTGCCCATAAAGATATATTGCAGTTCAATTTAATCAAAAGTCAAAAAATGGATTGAAGGAATGCTTGTGTGAAGAGGCTCTAGGAAACCCACAAAAAACGGTCTTAAGAGTGTCTGTTCTGAATTTGATGATGAATTACTCCACAGTAACTGCAGCTACAGTGCTCAGTACTGGGTAGTTTTCAAGCTCTTGTACTGCTGATTATGAACATTTAAACACGTGAATGCTCATAGTCTAGGCCAGCCTTTCTCAACCTTTTTACCCCAGAGGAACCCATGAAATAATTTTCATGTCTGAGGCAGGGGCGGACTGACAATTCATGGGGCCCCCTGGGCAATAGGGGATCATAGGGCCCCTGTGTCCTGGCCCAAACTCAAAAAAGCCTATGAAAAAGGTACCAGGGGCATCTCATGGGGCCCCCTACTGGCCCCGGGCCCTCGGGCAGTGCCCAAGTTTCCAGATGGTCAGTCCGCCCCTGGTCCGAGGGAACCCCTGCTAAAATACAATTATACCTGCAGTTCATGGTAGATTATATCATTTTGTTTATCGGCTCCCTGAACTATGACAACTTTTTTTTCAAAAATAATCATCAAATGAAAATAATAATAAAACTGGTGAGAAAAGAAATGCAGCGATTACAATTTGCTGTGGCCTTTACACTGGTGGTCTGTGGAGAAGTGAGCTCTTACATTGATGGTCTACAAGGTGCTTTTTTACATTGGTCACAAGTGGGAGAAGTGCCCCTTAGATTAATGGTCAATGAGAGAAAGACTTCTTACACTAGTGGTCAGCAAACTGCCACATTACATTGATGGTCAGATAAGAGATTGATCTGCTCTTGCCCACTGCTCAAGGAACCCCTAGCAACCTCTTGAGGGATCCTAGGGTCCCACAGAACCCTTATTGAGCAAGGCTAGTCAAGACACCACGGATTGTACTGCTAGGCCATGAGGAGCCATAGAGGGTGACAGCTGGGCTATCTTTGATTACTGGGAACTTCATTTTGCCATGGGATTTTGGACAATGGCAGTAACAAATATTTATGTGCAAGCTGCACAAATGAGAAAAAAAAGACATGGCAAAAACCTATCATCAGTTAAAAACGGACTCCCTTATCATTCTATTAAGCATTTGCCTTGTGGGTAGGGCTTCCTGTGAGTTTTTTCCTCCATCAGTAATTTCTGGAATTTTATTGCTGGAATTCTTCATTTAGCTGTCCATAGAGATTCATTTATTTTGGCTTTTGATGTAAACAAAGCATTACGATCATTGTCTATGTTGTTAGATTTTTAAATGTTGTCTAGTTGTTGTGGGAAAGCAATCTTCTTTTTTTAACAAGGTCGTTGGTACACGAAGAGGCAATACATGTTTGTTTTTTAGAAAACCACAGAATGTTCTTCTTTGATGAGATCTGCGGAGAGATTGTGATCAGGATATCAGCACTGAACAAGTGTTTATAAACTCCTTTCTGGGTGGCGGGCCAATGTCGTCATATCTGGCACTGCAGGGTAACGGGGTACAGAACTGGGACACAATAAGTGTTCCTACTATAAACCACCAAAGCTGGACACATTCACCCATACGTTTACCTGATCATTATACATCAATCCAAAATCTGGATTTCCCTTTGGTTACACACAAATCAAAGTCACAGCAACGTTCGTCGTATTAAAGTAGTATTAAACCCTCAGCATTTTTTAGTTTAACACATTGAGTATAATAAAATAAACCCTCCCCAGTAAACCAATTATTACAATTCTCACCAGAGTACTTACAGTTTACAACTTTCAGTGCTGCTGGCTCCAGCTGTCTTAGTGCTGCTTCCCCGAACTTCCTGTCTTCACAGGAAATAGGTAACAATACAGTCTGCAGTCAGTCTATTAGCTTAGAGAAGAGAGGAGGTGGGAGGAGCAAAGGAGTGCCCTGCCCCTCTAAGATATGTGGCTGCATGTTTCTATTGATGCACACAGTTTAGGTAGATACAACTCTAGTCCCTGTATGCAAGGGTGGCTCCACAGAACGTTGCAAGAGGAAGGAGCCACTCTGAAACAGGAAATCTGTGGCAATGGTCATAGAACCAGCTTGAACAGGAGCATAGGCAAAAATGAAAAAAAAAAGAAGCTGCATACTCAGTGAGTGATTAAATCAGCCACTTGAAGTGTTTAAAAATTGAGACTTTAAAGTGTTACTAAGCCCACAAAAGTAAAATCAGTCTGTAAATGCAGTAAATCATGCTTGTTATACTCACTGAGGAACCTAAGGGGTTATTCCTCTGCATTGTATAAAAATGCTGTTTGATCCTGTCTTCTCTGATCCTCCTCTTCTTCCAGTGTCCCCCTCTTTTCTCCTGATAAGACATAACGTGTGGAGTCACTCTGAACATGCTAAGTTTGGTGTGTATTGTACTGGTTAAAGCGTGCAGGAGGAGTTTTCTTTCTGCTCTAGGAGGATGTGAAACCCCTGACCCTCTGTCTGGACAGTGCTGATTAGCCCTGTGCTGATCACATGCATCCCCATCCAAAAAAAAAAAAAAAATAGCAAGCAATACACTCTGATCACATGCACTCTCCCAAGGAAACAAAAAAACCTCTCTAGCAATACACACCAAACTGAGTATGCGCATGGGATTCAGTCTGTATCAGGTGGTCATTTGAATAAGAGGGAGGAGCAGAGAAGACAGGATCAAACAGCTTTTTTACACAAAGCAGAGGATTAACCCCTGCATGACCCCTGAGCCTCTGTCTGGACAGCGCTGGTTGGCCCTGTGTTGATCACATGCATCCCCATCCAAAAAAAAAAAAATAGCAAGCAATACACACTAAATGGAGCATGTGCAGAGTGACTCCTAGGGCTCTGTACTATCAGCAAATGGATTGGCGACAGTAGAAGAAGGGGAGTATCAGAGAAGTCAGGGTCAAACAGTCTTTTTACACAATGCAGAGGATTAACCCCTTAGGTTCCACAGTGAGTATAACCAGCACGCTTTACTGCATATACAGACTGATTGTACTGTTGTGGGTTTAGGAACACTTTAAAGATTCAAAATCCTAGAAATGTACAGATGCGTTCAGGGAAATCTTTTAAAACTATAATGCATTGCATGGCCTTTGAACTACGTATGGTCAGTGGGCTTAGAGGGACCAGTAGGGACCTTATTGTTCAGCCCCATCACCATTAGATATGTGCGGTTCATTTAGTTCTGAGTCAGATTTTGGATGGTTATTTGGGGTTTCGGATGTATCAGAATTCCGAATTACAAAAATAACGAATTTAAACGAATCCGAAATAACGAAACGAAATGCAATTTGAAAACAAAATCAAACAAACATTCAAAAACCCATTTAAATCAGAGCTCCACCCATAAGGGGAAGTTCCGCTTTAAGGACTAACTCCCCATTAAGGATTGGCACCTTTGGGGAGCAGGGGGGGGAGCAGGTACCCAAAATTGATGATTGATGAGTACCCGCGATCACCTAGGTGATTGGAAGCAGAAGTTGTCCTCCCCCTCCCTCCAGGTAGTCTTCAGGGACACATGACAGATCCCAGAAGACTACGGGACCATTCACAAAGCACAGCACTACTTGCAACAGTGAAATGGTCTGGGGGGGGGGGGGACACCAGTAAGGCTGGTCATACAATATAAAATTTTCTGGAGAATTTTGCTTTAGATTTACCAAAAACCATATAATAAGAGGTCAAAACTAACAACACTTTCACTTGTATCCAATTAGGCAGGCCCTTGCACTACGTAGTTGAAGGTAAATCTAAAGGAAATTGGGCAGAAATTGGACAGAAAATTGTAGAGTGTATGGCCAGCCTAAGTGTCCGTCCGTTTTTTAAAAGTCAGCAGCAACAGTTTTTGTCGCTGCTGACTTTTTTCTATTTATTTATTTTCAAATCTACACGTGTATGGTCAGCTTAAATTTTCGAATTCAGTCGAATTTTTTCAAATTCGGTGAAATCTTTATGATTTCGAACGACTTTTCGAATTTTGTTGAATCAATTTTGAATTCAGTTGAACTAATTTCGAATGTGAATGACTTTTTGAATTTGGTCGAAATGTTTTTGAATTGAATTTGAATACGAATTACCAAAATGAATCCTGAAAACTAATTGAACGAATTTACCGAATCCAACTACACGAAATTTGTAAGATCTCAAATCGAAAATAAACTAAACAAATTTTTTTGTTTTGCACATATCTAGTCACTATAAAAGCGTGTGTGTGTGGGGGGGGGGGGGCACAGAGAGTCAATGGGGCAAAATAGACTGTTCAGTTTGCAAATGCAGATGCACTTTGCATAGGTCGGGAACAGGGGCGGACTGACAACTCATGGGGCCCCCGGGCAATAGGGGATCATGGGGCCCCTGTGTCCTTGCCCAAACTCAAAAAAGCCTATGAAAAAGGTACCAGGGGCGTCTCATGGGGTCCCCTACTGGCCCCGGGCCCTTGGGCAATGCCTGAGTTTCCAAATGGTCAGTCCGCCCCTGGTCGGGAATTTGCTCCAGAGCTTAGTAAATGAAGGGAAGCTATGTTGACTTTCATCATCCAATCAAGTGCAAGCAAAAATACTGTTTTTATTTTCCTTGCATTTTCCTTATACTCTTAGCAAATGAAGCTTTGCCTCTTTTACCATCTGTGGAGCAAATTCCCTTGCAGGGTGCAACTGCACTTGCAAAGTGAACAGTCTATTTTCCTTTAGTAAATCAACCCTATATCAGTCAATTGGAAGCTGTTGAGCTGTTGTAGGGAAAGCTGACAAACTGCATAGGGAGAAATTAGGGTCAGTTAGTAAACCTTGATTAATTCTGATTGCTAGCTCTTTGGGAAAGGAACCCCTTTACTGACTTTTGTTGGTACTCTTATTATTAGTGGATTTTTTGTCTTTCATTTTATTTTGCGATTGATTTGAGGTTAGTGGACAATTTTATCTGCTGTTCTATCCATAGAAAACCTTTTTTTTCTGCAAGACTTCCTTATAAAATTAACTTCTGTTTTAGGATTTGGTGTCTTTATTTATTTTGTGGGTATTTATAGTAATATGACCTTTATTTATTATTTTAATTTATTTATTACAGGTTCTCACATAGTGCCAACAATTTATACAGCGCTTTACATATATTGTACATTCACATCAGTCCCTAACCCTCAAGGGGGGTACAATCTAAGGTCTGTAACTTACATTCATACATACACATACTAGGGACAATTTAGACAGGAGCCAATTCACCTACCAGCAGGGACAGACTGACCATTTGGAAACTCGGGCACTGCCCAAGGGCCCGGGGTCAGTAGGGGGCCCATGAGATGCCACTGGTACCTTTTTCATAGGCTGTTTTGAGTTTGGGCAAGGACACAGGGGCCCCATGATCCCCTATTGCCCAGGGGTCCCATGAGTTGTCAGTCCGCCCCTGCCTACCAGCTTGTCTTTGGAGGGTGGGCGGAAACCAGAGTACCCGGAGGAAACCCACGCAGGCACAGGGAGAACATGCAAACTCCAGGCTGGTGGTGGTGTGGTTGGGATTTGAACCAACGACCCGAGTACTGCCAGTTGGAAGTGCTAACCATTCATGTAAAGTTAAACTGCTATTGTTTCCTCTTTGCCGTGCAGCTTCACTTGGGTTTAAGTGGGATTTAGTTTCAGGGTGGTGTTGTGGAGTTTTCATTTTTTTGCATTTTGTAAATAAATTTTATATTGACAGGGCCTTTTTTATGTTTTGGGTGCTCAAAGTGGAGCATTTACTTGTTACAGACCATCTGTCTCACAGCTGCCTTTTGTTTGCAGAACACCACTGCGTCATGTGAAAAAAAAAAAATATGAGTGCAAGAACATTGCACATCTATAACTCTCTTTATATCGCTCACATTCGCTGCACTATCCCCATAGATAAAATAAGTTACACTTACAGTACCTCACTTAGGTTCAGGGGCGGACTGACAACTCATGGGGCCCCTGGGCAATAGGGGATCATGGGGCCCCTGTGTCCTTGCACAAACTCAAAAAAGCCTGTGAAAAAGGTACCAGGGGCATCTCATGGGGCCCCCTACTGACCCTGGGTCCTCAGGCAGTGCCCGAGTTTCCAAATGGTCAGTCCGCCCCTGCTTAGGTTTACTATCCCTATTTAAAACTGTTTTGCTGATGTCCGATTTTATAATGCTGTACCCTTTGAAGCATCTTAATTCTTGTTAGAAAAACCCCAGCTTGTGCCCTTTTTCTCTAGCAAATTTGGGCCTAGTCTTGCTCATCAAAATTGTCTTTCAACTTCTTACCACTCCTCCTTTTTCACCAAGCCCTGTGACCCCCCAGGAACAATTTCCTCTTCCATTTCCTCCTTTTCCATTTTTTAATTTCTTTTCTCTTTCACCCTTTTTACTGCCTTACCTCCTCATATCTTTTAAGTTCGCTCACTATGTTGGGAGATTTATCGCTTTTCATCTGTATAGCCAATCCTGAGCCATCCAATCCTGGACTGACAAAGCAATCATATGAAAGCTTAGCTCAGCTCATGAGGCTCCCACTTTTCATGCTCACCTATGTGTCTACCTGTCACAGGTTTTTGTACTGATGGTTACGCTTGTAAACTTGAATAAAACTTTTTGAACAGAAAATCATTCTTCAGCTGGCCAATTTCATTTTACTGTATCATCTGCAGCCTCTTAATTCTTGTAGTTAACCCACATCTCTGGGGAGCATTGCAGTGTAAATAGGACACATAGAATTCAATTGTGAATGGGGGAACAGGGCCTCACACAGCTAGGAGTGTTTAGCTCTAAGTTCAGGGTTGCCACTTTTAATTCAATCTATGTTTATTATATCTTCAAAGGGAAAAGATACAAAGTATTAAAGCAAAGGCAAAAAAAATGTTACAATGAGAGTGTGAGTGTCATAATGTAATAACACTAAAGGATGATACAGAACTATCAAATTACAATGGTTAGCAGAGATTTAACCCCTTGCCTACAGGGCACTTATACCCCCTTCCTGCCCAGGCCAATTTTTAGCTTTCAGCGCTGTCACACTTTGAATGTCAATTGCGCGGTCATGCAACACTGTACCCATTTGAAATTTTTATACATTTTTTGAGACAGAGCTTTCTTTTAGTGCTATTTAATCACCTCTGAGTTTTTTATTTTTTGCTAAACAAACCAAAAACAACTGAAAATTTTGAAAAAAAAAGTTTTTTCTTAGTTTCTGTTATAAAATGTTGTAAATAAGTGTTTTTTCTCCTTCACTAATGTGCGCTAATGAGGCTGCAGTGATGGGCACTGATAGGCTGGACTGATGGGCACTGCCAGCAGCACTGATAGGGGGCACTGATGAGGAGGCACTGGTAGGTGGCACTCATGGGCATTGACAGGCATCACTGATGGGCACTGGAAGGCAGTACTCATATATGGCACTGATAGGCGACACTGACTGGCACTGATAGGCGGCACTGACTGGCATTGTTAGGCGACACTGACTGACACTGTTAGGTGCACTGATAGGCAGCACTGACGGGCACTGATAGGCGACACTGACTGGCACTGATAGGCGGCACTGACTGGCACTGATAGGTGGCACTGATTGGCAGCACTGATAGGGGGCACTGACTGGCATTGATAGGTGGCACTGATTGGCACTGATAGATGGCACTAAAAGACAGCTCAGATGGGCACTGATATGTGGCATTGATGTGCACTGGTAGGCACTGATATGTGGCATTGATGTGGCACTGATGGGCACTGTCAGGTGGCATTGATGAGCACTGACAACTGGCATTGATGGACACTGACAGGTGGCACTGCTGGGGCTACACTGATCATCAGGGCACACTGATCATCAGGGCCCTGATGATCAGTGTACATGTCCCCTCTGAAGAATTCCGATTACCGGCTCTCCTCTCTTGAGCTGTCAGCGTGACAGCTCGTGAGGAGACAAATGCCGATAACCGGCATTTCTCTATTTACATGCGATCAGCTGTGATTGGACACAGCTATCACATGACTGAGCCGATATCTTCGGCTCTTTCCGTTGATCGGTGATCCACTGTGTCCGAGGGACACAGTGCACCACCGATCGCCGCGCTGCACATCCCCAGAGCCGCACACGCGTGGTTAGAATGGGAGGACGTCATATGACGTCCTCCCAGAACAAGAGAACCACCTTGCGCCTGTCATTTCCTTATATGGTGTGCAGGAGGTGGTTAAAGGAGAAGAGGGGCCAAAGCTCTTTTGGCTGTTCTTCTCCTGTGGGTCACCAGAGTACACTTAATTCTGCACTTTTGTGACCCGTATTCAGCTGACAGCAGGCTGAAGTCTGCTGATGTCACTGAGCAGGTCCAGGTTCTGGAGAGATCCCAACTTTAATGTCAGGATCCACCCAAATGCCTAGACCAGCAGCTGGCTTAGTCCCTTAGCTGACAGTCACCACTTACTAAAGACTGTTAACTGAGTGATCAGCTGTCTTTGATCGCTCAGTTCTTGGTGTTAGAGGCAGCAGGGGACAGTTGCAGCATCAGATCAATGCTGCATTCACCTAGGTAAATATGTATATTTGTTTTAAAAATAAATAAAAATAACGTGCAGCGCTAACAAGTCGTGAAACTTAAATATCAAAAATAATTAAATAGTGAATAATATAAGTGATAATCATATAAAAGTCCCAAAGAAATTGCTTCTGAATAGAAAATCATTCCTCCTGTGATCACCTGGTGCTCCAACCACAGAAATGTGCACAATTCCTCCACCAGATGTCTGCTTGCCTCCAGCAGTGCGACCTCACATACACTATGCTCGGTCTAACCACACTTTTGGTCCCATAATGGACTCTGAAGATCAACTTGATGATATTATTCATTATTTAATAATTTTTTTATATTTAAGTTTCACGACTTGTAGCGCTGCACGTTATTATCATTTATTTTTATTTTGATCTTGCCCATTTATGAGATGGGTTTTTAGCAGCTATATATGTATTTGGGTGTGTTATATTCACATATTTTTTAGATGCACTTAATTTTTTGATCCATAGTAGTACATAACATTTTCTATTTCATTTCGTGTATATTTGTTTTGTAAGCTTCTGCAAAGTTTGATAGCTGATCAGTAGCTATCAGTCAGTAGGGGGCCCCATAAAATGCCCCTGGTACCCTATATAGGCTTTTTTGGGTGTTTTGAGTGTGGGCAAGGACACAGGGGATCCATCCCCAATTGCCCGGGGGCCCCATGCGTTGTCAGTCCACCCCTGGTATCGTGCACTCCCTTGCTACCTATTTTTACACAGGTATATAGCTAAGATTGGGAGTAAAAGCTGGCTAGGTTATTGGAGAAGTCTTAATTAAAGTAGAAAACATAGTAAGAAGATACTAGGAGTAAAGAATGACTAGGGGGAAAAAGGAAAGGGGAAGATAGCGTGTTAAAGGGGTATGATGAGTTGGGAAGAGATAGGAGATCATGACTCTAGAAAGGAAAAAGAGTGTTAAGCTGGGTTCACACAGACTGAAATTTGGCCAGTTCAGCAGGCACCAGCCAGATTTCGATCTGTAGTTGTGGCCCTTCCTGTCCATCAGAAGTCGATCAGTCTATTGGGACTGCTGGAATACTTGCATTCGATCAGCGTTGATCAGTTTATTATGACAGCAGAGGAGTCCCCGCTGTAAGAATACAATAGCATAGCAGGGAGGATTCCTGCATCCACACAAGCAAAGTGGAAATCTGTTTTTTTTTTTTGCTGAACAAACTATGTGCATTTACCAGCTTTACTCAGCAATCCACTGTTTAAATGCAGATGAGACTCAGAATATTAACCATGGAGCCAAAAATTTGCTATGAAAATGTTCTGAATTATCAATTTCTTGTGACAACAGATGTTCCTGGTTCCTGATAGTGTCCAATTCTGATACCCATTTTGCAAGAAAAGGTGTATTTGTTGATTTCCGATATTGAGGAATAACTAATCTAGCAGTGGAGAGGAAATGTTGAGGGATATCTTTCTTGGTTAGTGTGATTGAGCCGAGGATCATTGAGAGCAATTCTATTTTTACTGAAAGGGGAATTTGTATCGCCATGCCTTGCAATAGATACCAAACAATTTTGCCCAGAAAGCCTTGAATGGGAGGCATCATATGTGTATCCTGGTCCTTTTGGAGTTGTGGCATCTCCAGCAGGTATCGGGGTGAGTTGGAAAGTATACCATCTCATGATAAGTTTAAACCCTACTCCTTGTACCTATCTACTATCAATTTCCTCCTCCTCCAAAGGCCAATCCAGGTTTGCATATATTCCTACTGATCTCCCAACGCACTTACCTATTTTGTTGCACACCTTGGTACAATTTGTGTCCCTCATTGGGTTGGAGGTTAACCAGTGGAAATTCAAGGTGCTAAATATCTCCCTCCCTACTTGTGAAATCTGTAGTGGGTGGGACATTGACTCTATAACTACTAATAATTTGCTCTGACTCTGTCCCTTTGAGTATAAATCCATCACTACTCCATTACTAATCCAGTCGCACTGTATTTGCTAGCCCCTTGGGATGGACTGAAAGGCCTCTTTCAGTTACTTTCCCCTCATGTTCACTTACTATCATGCAATAGCTCTTTAAACGCCCTTCCTTTGATCCTGCTTACTTTGACACATCTTCCTTTCATTCATGGGTAAGATTGAACTTGACTAAATTACAGTTTGGTTACAGCAACCTCATTGAAATCCTTCTCGACTATGTGTGAGCAGTCAAACCTTCCTAGTTTTGAGCTATTATGCTACCTGGGTGCATTCACACAACCACCTGTACATTGTATATTGTAAAGTACAGTACAGGCGTACCTCGGTTTATGAATTTAATGCGTTCTCTGGGACATTTCGTATTGCGAAAAATTTGTAAACCGAAACGCGGTTTCCCATAGAAATGCATTGAAAACCAATTAATCCATTCCAGAGGTCAGAAAAAAGTAAAAAAAAAAAGTATTTTATACGTTCAAAACTCTTTATAAAGTGCACTTTAAAGGCATAAATACTGTACAGGGACATGATTAAACAAAAATTTGGAAATGCATTGAAAACCAATTACCGTATTTATCACTCCATAAGACGCACTTTTTTCCCCCAAAAAAATGGGGGAAATGTCTGTGCATCTTATGGAGCAAATATGGAGCGGCCGGCCCCATATTCCCCCCGTGTTAGAATACCGGGACGGCCATTCGACTCTTCTCTGCAGACCTCCAGCAGTCCTACTTGTTCCTCGGTCCGGCGGTGTCCTCACCGTCTTCTCTCCCCGGTGCCAGCATGGGAACCCGACTGTGACAGCTTGCAGCTTCACAGCCGGGTGTCCACTGCACATGCGCAAGAAGCGCTGCGCTTTGTGAATGGCCCTGTAATCTTCTGGGACTTGTCACGTGTCCCAGAATATTACAGGGAGGGAGGGGGAAGGACATCTCTGCGGAAGTGGGAGCAAGTACCTGTCAAATTTGGGTACCCGCTGCCCCCTTCCGCTCCCCAAAGGTCTGTAGTCTCTCGTCATCTGTACTATGTCCGCAGTCTATGGTCATCTCCTATGTACTGTGTCTGCAGTCTCTGATCATCTCCTGTACTGTGTCCGCAGTCTCTGGTCGTCTCCGGTACTGTGTCCGCAGTCTCTGGTCATCTCCGATAGTATGTCCACAGTCTCTGGTCATCTCCTGTACTATGTATGCAGTCTCTGGTCATCTCCTGTACTGTGTCCGCAGTCTCTGGTCATCTCCTGTACTATGTGTGCAGTCTCTGGTCATCTCCTGTACTGTGTCCGCAGTCTCTGGTCATCTCCTGTACTATGTCTGCAGTCTCTGGTCATCTCCTGTAGCATGTCCGCAGTCTCTGGTCATCTCCTGTACTATGTCTGCAGTCTCTGGTCCAGGGGCGGACTGTCAACAACTCATGGGGCCCCCTGGCAATAGGGGATCATGAGGCCCCTGTGTCCTTGCCCAAACTCAAAAAAGCCTATGAAAAAGGTACCAGGTGCATCTCATGGGGCCCCCTGCTGACCCCGGGCCCTCAGGCGGTGCCTGAGTTTCCAAATTGTCAGTCCACCCCTGCTCTGGTCATCCCCTGTACTGGGTCCGCAGTTTCTGGTCATCTCCTGTATTGTGTCCGCAGTCTCTGGTCATCTCCTGTACTGTGTCCGCAGTCTCTGGTCATCTCCTGTACTGTGTCCGCAGTCTCTGGTCATCTCCTGTACTGTGTCCGCAGTCTCTGGTCATCTCCTGTATTGTGTCCGCAGTCTCTGCTCATCTCCTGTACTGTGTCCGCAGTCTCTGGTCATCTCCTGTACTATGTCCCCAGTCTCTGGTCACCTCCTGTACTATGTCCACAATCTCTGGTCATCTCCTGTAGTATGTCCGCAGTCTCTGGTCATCTCCTGTACTATGTCCGCAGTCTCTGGTCATCCCCTGTACTGTGTCCGCAGTCTTTGGTCATCTCCTGTACTGTGTCCGCAGTCTCTGGTCACCTCCTGTACTATGTCCGCAATCTATGGTCATCTCCTGTACTATGTCCGCAGTCTCTGGTCATCTCCTGTACTGTGTCCGCAGTCTCTGGTCATCTCCTGTAGCATGTCTGCAGTCTCTGGTCATCTCCTGCACTGTGTTCGCAGTCTCTGGTCATCTCCTGTACTATGTCCGCAGTCTCTGGTCATCCCCTGTACTGTGTCTGCAGTCCATTGGTTCAGAATATATTTTTCCTATTTTCCTCTAAAATCTAGGTGCGTTTTATGGTCAGGTGCGTCTTATGGAGCGAAAAATACCGTAATCCATTCTGGAGGTCAGAAAAAAAGTAAAAAAAAGTCTTATCTGTTCAAAACTCTTTATAAAGTGCACTTTAAAGTCACGGGGACGGCGCTATAAACCTCCCAGTTGCAATGCATAATGGAGAAACTTACTTCGTATTGCGAAAAAAATTCATAAACCGAGGCATTATTTTCCATGGATTTTCATTCGTAAACCGAAAATTACGTAAACCGAGGCGTACGTAAACCGAGGTATGCTGGTATTTAATATGCCTTTCATATTGAATTTTGAACAAGGAAAATATATTCCTACTTATGTCTACATAAACCATATACAGTAAGCTTAAATCCCAAAAGAACAAATATTGCTGCTTACAGTCCTTATGAAGTATATCTATTATTTTTCTTTTTTTTTACTTTATTTTGAGCTGGTAATCTTGTGAATAATATATATGTTGTCCCTGGGAGTTTACTTTCACTTGTCCACTGCATCTATAGAGGGAGCCATGGTTGTCACATAGGACTGACTTTAATCATGTCTGCCTTCTCCATTATGGTAGGGCTTCTCCATTATTTTAGGGCTAATAAGACAGGTAGTTTACACAAGAATGATACGATTGATTTACTAACTTTTAAGCTCACAGGAAGTGAAAAGGATATTGCATTTTTAGCAATATCAGCATTTCTGTTTTTGCCAACAAATTCTTAGACTAAAATAAAGGAACATTAATGTAGCCACTACATCTAAGCCCTTGTAAGCTCCTACATATATGTTTTTTATGTTTAGATGAGCTTTAAGTTTTAATTCCAACATCGTTTGTGTTGGGAAGTGGATATAGTGCTATAACAACTACAACCAAAGATGAGTTTTTGGATGGAGACTACAGATGGAGTCTAGTGGGCACAGTTTTCTGCTTGCTTCTCATACTTAATAAGGTCTCCATGGATGAGATCTCTCTAGCATAGTCACTGGCTCTGTTCATGTTTGCCTACAATTTTAGGCTGTTTCTGCATGCCTCTTCCTCTTACTGAATTCTCCATAATACAAAATATATTAAAAATTGAAGGGGTAAGCAGAACCCAATAACGAGAAATAGTGGCATCGGGTGTGTAGCTCTTTACCGAAGATCTTGCCATCAAAGTTACCAAGACATATAAGGAATTGTGAGGTGGTTTTATTTTCCACTAATAAAGGATTTAAAGGTTTTGGGAGTAGTAGAATATACTGTAACATGCATAACAAACGGAATGAAATCTATCCTGAAATTAAATACACTTCCTACAAAAGATAGAACTGGAAGTAGTGTTATGTTGGTGTGATTACAAGGGAGTGTAATCTTCTTTGTTATCTGAATGATAGAAAAATTCAAAGTGTGTCATCCAGCCATTAGTAAAAGCTTTATCCTATAATTTTGTAATTAGATCTAGTTGATCTTTTTTAGTTTGGAGAAATGACATGGATACAGTAGAGGTGACGTGTCTTGACGAGTAAATGCTTTAATCGTTCCTGCTGTCAACTCACCAGAAATATTTTTTTTTGCATTTCCAGCCACACCAGTTAACATTTTACAAGCTTTGGAACTCAGCGAATCCATTGAAGGAGTAACGTTAGCAGCTGGACTATGTACGCACAGGCAAGGAATTGAAGAGACAGATATTGCTTTCCGAGTGGAGAACCGGACTCATTTTAGTGCACCAACCAAGCAGTTATTTCCAGGTGAGCTTATCAAAGTTATGATCATTCCAAGTGCACAGTAAAAGGGTTGCAAGCTCTTGCAGAATGTATAAAGAAAAAAATATTTCAACCTGTCATCAGTAACCTAAGAAGAACCAGTCACTATTGGCCTCCTAAATCTCATACACATCATAAATGTAAGCAGTTCTGCCAAGAATTGTGAATATTTCCTTGTTAAATTAACTATTCTGTCTGTCTAAATTCACAAAGCTAACACATGAAGGAAAGAAAAGGCATTTGATTAAAAGCAAAGTGACAGGTTTGTTTAGCTGAGTTGAATGAAATTTGTTCTGATGACCATGTCACAATCCAAAAGTTATCATCCAAAATTCTGAGTTGTCTCTGAAACAGAAATAGAGGAGAGATCTTCCAATAGGGACACCTGTTATGGTGCCATCTGTCTAAGAGGACATTTCCTTCACTATGAAGAGATTTCCTTTTGCTTCCTGTTGTGTTTAAAGGACTGGAAATCGGCCCCAAAACTATGGGATTTACCCCTTTCCAGTGCTATCCGAATCTGCAGTTTGGAGGCAGAAACAGCCCATCACCAGTATCCATGGATTTGTTATATGCCTTTCAGGGTCCCTGACAATGGAGCTCTATACAGTTATGTATATTGGTTCTTCAAATCTTCAATGTTATGTGATTGATGTTCATCCAGACAACTCTTTTATCCCTTTCTTTTAAATCTCTTTATCCTTCTCTTCTTTCTGCTCTTTTCTCCCCTATGAACTAACAGCTAAGCATTATGATAATTTGGAAGTCTTTTCCTCTAGCACCTCATTTTTGCTTAAACACAATGGAAAGATGGCCTATGATTGGTTCAATGCTTTTGTAATTTTGGGCCTCATTTATCTAAGTGTATGAGATAACTGTTTGTAGAGCCATTAACGACCCAACTGCTTTCCACGGTCATTTTGTGTTGTGCTAGTTTGAGACACAAAATATTTAAACTATGAACCAGATATGCCCTCGTATTTGTGCACCATCTGGTCTTCCTTTAGGTTATGAACTCTAAAGCGTTTCTCCAACACTGAAGACATGTATTGCTGGTGGTCCACATCCTATATTTTGGTAAACACTTTGTTAAGATACTAAGAAAAACGGAATAAATATGTATGATTAAAAACCCGTAGTTATTGGCATTAGAAGCCAGCCCCCGTGGATTTTCCGATATTGGAGACAGCTATAACTTTACTCTCTTGATACCCATCTTACAGATGAACCATTCCCAGCGGACTTCTCCATCCTCATCACTCTAAAAGTAAGGAAGGGAGCACAGTTCTTCCTCTTCTCCATTTACAATGAAAAGGGAGTGCAGCAGCTGGGTGTGGAGATTGGCAGATCCCCAGTCTTTGTTTATGAAGATCAACATGGAAACCCAACCCCGGAGAACTACCCCTTCTTCAAGAAGATCAACTTGGCTGATGGCAAGTGAGTAGTCTTGTATAAAAAAAAGTATGCTACAAGTAACCTATGTATCTATTGGTGTGTTAATGATCTAATACCAGTGGGGTTTCTTCCCAAACAGTGCAGGGGCCACCAGTCACTCAAGCAACATTTCGTTCACTCCAGCTCTAAATAAACAGTCTTTGTGTTGTGTTTTGGTATTTTATTGCTAATAGAATTGCTAACAGGAGAGATATTGGGATATGGGATACTCAGAACATTAAGTAGAGGATCCTCTTCTCCCATTAAAGGTAACACAGTTTAGCTGTCACAGCTGGGAACCATAAGATCGCTTCAGATCAGTTTAAAGTCTCATAGCTGAGGACCATGAGATAGCTTTAAATTACTTTAAAGCCTCATAGCAGGGGACCATGAGATAGCTTTAGGAACAGTCAAAGGTCTCACAGCAGGGAACCATGAGGCAAATCTCTCTGGCATCTAGTAGTAGCAAAAGTGATGACTATAGGATGCTGTACAGTTGCAGGGAGTCACTCGCAAATCCCAAAATGACTACATCCTCAGACTCGATCCCCTAGTAGAAAAGTTCAGCACTTGGGTTCAGGATAATCCAAAGCTTCACACCCAAAAACACCCAAAGTCCAGTGGAAGAGCAACTCAGTCCCAAAGTGCATTGTGGCAAGCAACCCCCTGGAGCTCACTGAACCATCTCTAAATGGGAAAAAACAGTATCCTCTGGGCTTCCGGCTATATATCAACTTCATGATCATCTTCATGAAACCCTTTGGCGCTATATAAACTCGTAGTAATAATAATAATAATAATAATCTTCTGGGCACACCTACCCAAGGATTGGCCAAGGCATAGTACATTTTCAGGCCAGTCACTTTAATTTTTCCACCTTAGGCTCTGGAAGCTTCTTTCAGAGATAGGGGGAAACAATCAAATTCTTAGCCAGTGAAACCATAAGAAGACCAAAGCAAGTGATCACTGCTCCTCTGATTACAAATTGAGACAAAAAGTGTACCTTACATCCTATACTAGAAGGGTGCTAAATGTAAATTAGATATGCATAAACAGCACAATATGATATCATAACATGCTGAATTTATAGTATCATAATGTGATAACTATCAGATTAGGGTCTTCCTACTCCAATCGAAACACCACCCTCTCCTAGATTATAATTTGCCTTAAAGCAGATAGAACTTTACAGGGCGTGAGTGGCTATCTGTGCTAAACAAGAGGTCCTCATGTTACTCATATTCATCTCTACAGATAGATTCCATTTTTCCAAGTATTTGACAAATCATAATAATGGGTACATCCTTTGACTCAACACGTATCATGACAATAATCTCACTTCTTCAGGAGCAGATGCCCAATATAAAGTCTGTAAGCCTAGAAAACAGTATGATAGAGTGTGTTCACAAAATCCCCTCAAAACAGGGTAGAGATGGTGTAGTATTTATTCATATAAATGTGCATTGATAGAACAATACTTACAAATCAGTTATATAAGCAGTCTAATAACACCTCCAAATGGAAATCGCTGCTAGGTGTCTGGCCCTGGAGTTGTGGGAAGAAAAACATGGCACTCCAAGGGGAAAACCGAGGAGCAGCACCTAGAAATACATGCATGGGATTAAAAAAGCCTATCATCCACCAGGACCAAGTAAAAAGACCTAAAAGCAGAAACAGAATAGCCTGTGTACAGACTGCAAACAACAAGAAGAGGGTGAAGGACGGTAGCATCAATGTTGTGCTGATTAGTGAGACTAGTGTCCATGTTCATAGACAATGTTTGTTATTAAAATAAACACCAGGACCCAAAAGGAAACAAATGAAAAGAGATACGGAAGTGAAAGAAAGCAGACATATAGTGGCCCATTTCTTTTCCATAGGTCCTGTTTCCATTAATACAGTGTGTTGTGAAACTCTTCTGCATGTTGCATTTTGAGTGCGTGGACTTGGAGTTTGCCATTCGAGTTAAGTCAAAAGAAGTGACCTTTATGAATGCACAAAGCCAAAGGGCAAATAACCACTCAACTCCCTTGGGAATCTTAATTGTCTTTTAAATTATAGTAGGGAATGCACTTCTCCATATATTTTGTATATGAGGTCTGCAGCTGCTCCAAGCATGTCTACAGCAATGGCATACTCATAATGATGAATAATGAAATATTGGTAGGCTGAAACTGAAAGCGGTATTAAAGCCAAAAACAAAAATGTATTATATTGCAGCTTACCAATTCTCACATGTGGTGGTTGTTTTTAGGATGTTTTTCCACTATTTTCCCCTGGTGATTCAGTCAGTAAGTCTGACATTTTTCAGTTTCCTAGACCAAGCTGCCTAGCAAAATAAGGGCTCATTCAGAAATGTGGTTATCATTGCCACCCCTCTGAAAAGCATTCCGCAGTGATATGTTGCTCCCAACTGCCTGTTTCTACCCTAAAAATTCTGACTCGTGCATTTGGTGGTTACAGGACAGTTGCAGTGCAGCTTTATTCACCTAAATGGATTGAAAAAGTGGTATTCTGTTAATTTTTCACACAGTAGGTGTTATGCCCTTAGAGGCAACATCTCCTTGTTCAGGTGAGTGGTATGGGGGCAGTAAAAAGAGAGGTTCAACCACCTGCTTTTACTGATAGCCCCAGTCACCAATGTGAATGTGTCCTTACAGCGTTGAGACAAACCATATAAAAAAACATTTAAGTACATGTAGTACCATGTTTCTGAGTGCTTTCTAACCTGAGCTATGAGGTCTGGCCTGCCCTCCCCCTCCCCGCCCCTAAATCTGACTACTGCTTTGAATGAAATGGTCGATTCATAGCTGCTGCTTGTCTCAGCTGTGAGTACTTTACCAAGACAAATTATGGCAAGAGGAATACAGTGGTATGTGTCAGGCTCAGGGACAGACTGACAACTCATGGGGTCCCAGGCAATAGGGGATCATGGGGCTCCTGTGTCCTTGCCCAAACTCAAAAAAGCCTATGAAAAAGGTACCAGGGGCATCTCATGGGGCCCCCTACTGACCCCGGGCCCTCGGGCAGTGCCCGAGTTTCAAAATGGTCAGTCCTCCCCTGGTCAGGTTCTGCATTCCACTTGCCATTGCCTACAGCTGAGGCAAGCTGCAACTAAGACTCAACCATCTTGAATATCTTGCCCAAACTGTAAAATAAAAATTTTAATGATCGGTCTTCTTTAAGGTAAGTGCTGTCATAATAATCCAATATATAGAATCTCCCAGAAGTGAGTACACCCCTCACATTTTTGTAAATATTTTATGATATCTTTTCATGTGACAACACTGAAGAAATGACACTTTTCTACAATGTGACGTAGTGAGTGTACAGCTTGTATAACATGTAAATTTGCTGCCCCCTCAAAATAACTCAACACACAGCCATTAATGTATAAACCGCTAGCAACAATGGTTAGTACACCCCTAAGTGACAATGTCCAAATTGGGCCCAATTAGCCATTTTCTCTCCCCAGTGTCATGTGACTCGTTAGTGTTGCATGGTCTCAGGTGTGAATGGGGAGCGGGTGTGTTAAATTTGGTGTTATCGCTCTCATTCTCTCATTCTGGTCACTGGAAGTTCAACATATCACCTCATGGCAAAGAACTCTCTGAGGATCTGAAAAAAAGAATTGTTGCTCTACATAAAGATGGCATAGGCTATAAGAAGGTTGGCAAGACCCTGAAACTGACCTGCAGCACAGTGGCCAAGACCATACAGCGGTTTAACAAGACAGGTTCCACTCAGAACAGGCCTAGCCATTGTCGACCAAAGAAGTTGTCTTTGGGAAATAGATGTATGAGTGCTGCCAGCATTGATGCAGAGGTTGAAGGGGTGGGGGGGGGTCAGCCTGTCAGTGCTCAGACCATACGCCGCACACTGCATCTAATTGGTCTGCATGGCTGTCGTCCCAGAAGGAAGCCTCTTCTAAAGATGATGCACAAGAAAGCCCACAAACAGTTTTCTGAAGACAAGCAGACTAAGGACATGGATTACTGGAACCATGTCCTGTGGTCTGATGACACCAAGATAAACTGATTTGGTTCAGGTGGTGTCAAGAGTGTGAGGCGGCAACCATGTGAGGAGTACAAAGACAAGTGTGTCTTGCCTACAGTAAAGCATGGTGGTGGGAGTTTCATGGTCTGGGGCTGCATGAGTGCTACCGGTACTGGGGAGCTACAGTTCATTGAGGGAACCATGAATGCCAGCATGTACTGTGACATACTGAAGCAGAGCATGATCCCCTCCCTTCAGAGACTGGACCACAGGGCAGTATTCCAACATGATACCGACCGCAAACACACCTCCAAGATGACCACTGCCTTGCTAAAGAAGCTGAGGGTAAAGGTGATGGACTGGCCAAGCAAGTCTCCAGACCTAAACCCTATTGAGCATCTGTGGGGCATCCTCAAACGGAAGGTGGAGGAGCACAAGGTCTCTAACGTCTACCAGCTTCATGATGTTGTCATGGAGGAGTGGAAGAGGACTCCAGTGGCAACCTGTGAAGCTCTGGTGAACTCCATTCCCAACAGGGTTAAGGCAGTGTTGGAAAATAATGGTGTAATGGAACGTGTGTGTTGGGAATAGTACATTGGGATCTTTAGGAGAATCTGTCATCTGCACTATGTTATCACATAGTGGGCTTATCAGCCCCTCTGCAATAGCAATAAAGTTAAAGGGTAACTCCACTTTCATTTAAAAAATGTATAAAATTAAAAAAATAACAAAATATCATATGCAATTGTTACATAATGCATTATCTGATTTAATATTATTAAAAATTTACCTTTCCTTTTTCAATCTGCAGTGCTGTAATTTTCTGTAAAATTCAATGCATTGTGGCAAGCTGGAGGTGTTCTGTACACAGAACTTCCCCGAAATGTAATTTTCTGCTTGTGTGATTGGCTAGCTGGTTGTCCTAGAAGTATGAACCAAGATACAAGTCAGATTTTGGCTATCCTCTGAAATAGGAAGTATATTTTTGGTGAGATACCCCCTAAGGCAGGGCTTGAAAAAGCAGCTCGCCAAATCCAAGGGAAAATACTTGTGTTGCGAGCAGGGGCGGAATGACAACTCATGGGGCCCCCGAGTAATAGGGAATCATGGGGCCCCTGTGTCCTTGCCCAAACTCAAAAAAGCCTATGAAAAAGGTACCAGGGGCATCTCATGGGGCCCCCTACTGACCCCGGGCCCTCGGGCAGTGCTCGAGGTTCCAAATGGTCAGTCCGCCCCTGGTTGCGAGCATAGATGGAGCAGCTCCACCTGCGCTCCAAGTCTCATTGTGAAGCTGACTTCCAGTTTCCGACTTCCGGCTTCTTTGGCACCGCCATTATACTGGCAGCACCGCTGAGGGGACAGGTGCAGGAGAGGTCTGCTCTCCTCTGCTGAGAGGAGACACCCGCTCTCCACCGCCGCGGGGGACTCGAGGAGAGGTCCGCTCTCCCCCGCCGTGGGGGACACAAGGAGAGCCCCGCTCTCCACTGCCTTGGGGGACATGAGGCCCGCTCTCCACCGCCTTGGTGGACACGAGGCCCGCTCTCCACCGCCTTGGGGGACACGAGGCCCGCTCTACACGGCCTTGGGGGACACGAGGAACAGCCTGCTCCAAACCGCCTTGGGGGACACGAGGCCCGCTCTCCACCACCTTAGGGGACACGAGGCCTGCTCTCCACCGCCTTGGGGGACACAAGGCCCGCTCTCCACCACCTTGGGGAAAACGAGGCCTGCTCTCCACCACCTTGGGGTACACGAGGCCCGCTCTCCACCACCTTGGGGGACACAAGGCCCGCTCTCCACCGCCTTGGGGGACACGAGGCCCACTCTCCACCGCCTTGAGGGACACGAGGCCCACTCTCCACCACCTTGGGGGATGCGAGGCCCACTCTACACCACCTTGGGGGACACGAGGCCCGCTCTACAATGCCTTGGTGGACACGAGGCCCGCTCTCCACCACCTTGGGGGACACGAGGCCCACTCTACACCGCCTTGGGGGACACGAGGCCCACTCTACACCGCCTTGGGGGACACGAGGCCCGCTCTACACCGCTTTGGGGGACACGAGGAGCAGCCCCCTCTACACCACCTTGGGGGACACGAGGAGCAGCCCGCTCTACACCACCTTAGGGAACACGAGGAGAGGCCCACTCTACACCAGCGTGGTGAACACGTGAAGGAGAGACCCGCCAACGGTGCACATCACTACACCCGCCAGCTTAAGGTAAATGACATTAACTAAACTTACATCTTTTAAAAGAGACTTTAGTTACTAAAGTCTCTTTTTAAAGATGCAGGAGATAAACAAAAAAAATACAAAATGTTTACTACAGGTTTAAAGCTGTAAAACCTGATATTTTGATTGCACCCTATTGCTATTAAGCTATTGCTGTTATATTTAAATTGGCATAATAAAGCTATGTTATAATTGTAGTTTTTTATATTTTGGACTCTTTATTCTAAAGAAAAATGTAATTTCATAAAATTTAAGGGGGCATGGTTGGGGGCAGGGTTGGGGGCGAGGTTGGGACAGTTCGGGGATGGGGTTGGAGGCAGACCTGGTCAAGGTTGGGTGGGGCAACTGGTGGAGAGTAAGGTTTGTGCCTGGCAAGTAGGTCTAGTAGGGATGCAGACAGTGCAACTTTCCTCAATAGAACACTGAAAACGCTGATTATATTGAACAGAGACACTTCCATTCAGGATTTCCAAGGAAATAGTGAAACAAATAGCTTTCTCTTCAGAACAGAAACAGGTAGGACTCTGCAACAAAGTTTGGTTAAAATCCTTGCAATGTACACTGATCACTCAGAGGGGATTTTTTTTTAATCAACATAAATTGAGTTACTCTTTAGGTTAAAAAAAGAAAGAAGAAAAGTTAAAGTTTAAAAAGAAATTAAAAGTCCAGAGTATACAGCGGGCACCAGATCGTGGTGCCGCGCAGTCCCAGGGAGCGCGCACAGACTGAAAATGCAGGTGCCATTTATGAACGGCAACCCGCTCCTGCACTGCTCCTGTCCAGCCGTTTATGTACATGGGTCGGATGGTAATTGGTTAAATGTATTTTTACTGAAAATATAGATTTGACAGAGAGTAAAACAATTATCGTGAGACATATAAATTTGCGATTTCATCGTTTTATTCTACAGCTTTCAGAAAATATATAATGCTTTGGGGAGTACAATATGACTTTCAACACTCTGGTAACACTGCAAGTATAAATGGAGCTAATCTGTTCTAGTTGTTTAAAAATGTCAAAACTCCATTTTAGAAATCGAATCCAGTGTAAATATGAGTCTGCTACAGCAGAAACAGCTTCAATAGAGGCAATTGTTTTACTAAGTGGATTTCTGGTAAGGATGCTAGGTGAATGTTTTGTACAGCGGTCAGACAAGTAGCAGCACATCAGCCATCTCTCTGCACAGCATTATGCATGGAGGATGATAATTGGATATTATTAATGGTAACAGGCTGTTCTAGGAAGTGGCAGACCCCGGTACAAGACGCTTTATCTTTACTCTTCAAAGTGATTTCTACTTCCACATTTTTTTAAGCCAGACATAGATGAATCGAATCTCACGGTTCCCGGGACCAGCGGAGATTCAATCCATCTATGGGCAGGCTGATTGTACTGAAGTTGACCCATTGACTTAGTACATCCAGCCTGTCGGATTTCTTGCATGCAATCACTGCTGGTGGCTATAGCGAGCAGTGATCATTGTTTTCTGCTGGCAGGGAAGGCTCCCCCCGGCAGAACACAATAGCGCTGCATGAGAGATTCCGCCATCAGCACTGACTGTGTTGATGGGGGAATCGGGCAAATTTCTTTCCTTTCACCCATGATGGAAAGAAAGAAAATTGTAAAATCTATGGCTTGCCTTATTGGAGACAGTTGAAGGATTTCTTAGCAAAATGATGCTTTTGGCAATTATGTGATCTTTTAGGTGCTGAAATGGTACCTTGAGCCCGGGTTCACATACATGCAGTGTGGTATATCGCATGTGATACACACGGGAACCACACCGCATTCCTGTGCAAATCACATGCGAATTCTGTGCAGTGCGATTTGAGCCATACATTTTCTGTGGCTCAGATCGCACCTCATCTGCATCAAAAAGGTGCAGGACCTTTTTTTTGGTCCGAAATAGAATCGGATCACATGGGTATTCACACTGCAATCTGATTCTGCACATCGCACCTCATTTTGCAAAGCAATTTTGGGGTGTTGTTAACTTGACATACACATCCTCAGCGGTTCGCATGAATGGGGTGCGACTGTGATACAGTGTGGAATTCACACAGAATCCGCTGCAAATTCTGCACCGCATCAGTGTGAACGCAGGCTCAAACACTGACATATCTAAAATGGAATTTATACTGCATGATTTTTGCTTACTCATTAGGGCTCCTTCACACCAACCCTGTTGAGTTGCCCAGCACAGTCCCAGTGCATAGACAATTATGTTTTATTACTTCAGTTCACACAAACGCACCGCCTTTGTGTACACTAATAAAGCCTTGTACAGGGGTGGACTGACAACTCATGGGGCCCCCGGGCAATAGGGGATCATGGGGCCCCTGTGTCCTTGCCCACACTCAAACCACACCCAAAAAAGCCTATGAAAGGTACCAAGGGCATCTCATGGGGCCCCCTCCTGACCCCGGGCCCTCGGGCAGTGCCTGAGTTCCCAAATGGTCAGTCCGCCCCTGGCCTTGTATACACGAGCAGGATATTGTGCGAAAAATGCCACTTTTAAAGCGACCGTACAATAATCTGATCATTAGTACACAGCAATCGTCTGGAAAAAAATAGAAGGGAAAAGCACAAAAATTTTTATTGTACGATTTTCATTTAACCAGTACAAATACATTACATTGTTCAGAATTTTTATTCCATCGTTAAAAATTTTCGTAACGTTAGTAATCTCTTCATTTTTGATATGAGACTAGTATGCAGAAAAAAACAGACAATCATTCATCCAGTATTCTAAATGTTTAAACAGGGCATAAAAGGAGGACATGTTGCAATTTTGCTTAACCACTTCAAGTCCGGACACTTTTACCCCCTTCCTGTCCAGGCCAATTTTCAGCTTTCAGTGCTATCACACTTTGAATGACAATTGCGCGGTCATGCAACACTGTACCCATATGAATTTTTTAGCATTTTTTTGAGACAGATAAAACTTTATTTTGATGGTATTTGTTCATCACTGGGATTTTAATTTTTTTTGCTATATAAATGAAAAAGTCCAAAAATGTAGAAAAAAAGTGTTTTTCTTATAAGATTTTGTAAATAAATAATCGTTCTTCATAAATCTTGGCCAAAATGTATTCCGCTATATTTTTAGTTTAAAAAAAACCCAAATTAGTTTATAACCAAAAATTATAATTTTTCAAAATTTTTTGTTTTACATTTTTATTTTTATATTATTATTTATGTGTTTTTTAAAACATACTGTCACCCTAGCAGTAGTGTCACCATAGTGACACTGTACTACTTGTGGGGGGTGATGAAGATTTTTTTTTTTTTTTTACACTGATTTCTTTTAAGGCTGTAAAATCAATCATTTCTCCTTCTCTCTGATTGCATTCTTGCAGTCATTGAGAAATACTGTGTGAGCTGCGATTGGTCACAGCTTGTCACATGGTACAAGACTGTTGTGAATAGCCTTGTACCATGTTATTTCTGTGATCATTCTCACATTTCAATAGTAGTAAGCAATGATGTCAGAAGTGACATCTTGCTTACTACTATACATGTGATCATTGATTGGCCAATCAGTGATCACATGATCAGGACCTCACACGTGAGCGATTGGTGTTACTCTGTGCCCTCCGGACACAGCGGGCACTGGATCGTGGTGCCGCACGCTTCCAGGCTGTAAATACAGGCGCCGTTTATGAACGGCAACCCTCGCCTGCATTGCTCCTGTCCGGCTGTTTATTTACATGGGCCAGGCAGGAAGTGGTTAATGTGCACCCAAGGCCGGTGCTTCCACTAGGCAAACTAGGCGACTGCCTAGGGCGCACTGCCACCTAGGGGCTGCCACTTACTCTGTGCGGGGTGCCGCCATGTCATGAATGATCCTTCAGCTGAGGGGAGCAGCGGCAGAGGGGAGGAAGAAAGGACAGAGGAAGATGCCGGGTGTCTGAGGCCAGTGTAGCAGCTGAGCTGCAGCTCCTTCCAGTGTTCCTCTCAGACTCAGTGCCTTACTGCAAGCCGGCTGGTGGCTGTTGATCATGGTGGAGTTCCAGCAAAATCAGGTGTTGGGGAACCCCAACTAATAATTTCTAAATCTGCAGCTCACAGCACATTTAGGTCAACACTATGTTGAACTATAAAAATAAGTAAAAGAATAAGGAATGTGTTGTACCTTATGTAATTGAAATTCACTGCATATATCAGGTATTTTTAGTGATAGTAATTAAATTAAATTAACAATATAAAGGCCAGAAAAGAATCTGGAGAAGGATCGCCTTAAACGGGTGGTCATTTAGAAATGGGCCCTCCTATACTAGTGAGCAGTGGAAAGAATACTTTGGTGGGCAGTGGAAAGAATGCTCAATATATTGGTGGTCAAAGGGAAGAATGCTTCTTACTTTGGTGGGCAGTGGAAAGAATGCTCAATATATTGGTGGTCAGAGGGAAGAATGCTTCTTACTTTGGTGGGCAGTGGAAAGAATGCTCAATATATTGGTGGTCAGAGGGAAGAATGCTTCTTACTTTGGTGGGCAGTGGAAAGAATGCTCAATATATTGGTGGTCAGAGGGAAGAATGCTTCTTACTTTGGTGGGCAGTGGAAAGAATGCTCAATATATTGGTGGTCAGAGGGAAGAATGCTTCTTACTTTGGTGGGCAGTGGAAAGAATGCTCAATATATTGGTGGTCAAAGGGAAGAATGCTTCTTACTTTGGTGGACAGTGGAAAGAATGCTCAATATATTGGTGGTCAGAGGGAAGAATGCTTCTTACTTTGGTGGTCAGTGGCAGGAATGCTCTGTGCATTGGTGGTCAAGGAGAGTGACAGCAGTGCAGTAGCATGGGATCAGGTAAGCAGCACCGCCCAACACCAATGAAGTGTGTATAACGGTACTGCCTCTGACCACCAATGCAGGGAGAGTTGATAGTACAGCCACAGACCACCAGTGATGAGGGTATTTTGAATCTAACACTGACCACCAGTTATGAGGGTATTAATACTACTGCCATTGACCACAAATGAAGGTGGGTTTAATATTACTGTCACTGATATCAATGAAAGTGGGTTTATTATTTTTTTTCCTGTTGACCACCAATGCTGGTTTTTTTATGGTGTCCATGGACACCAATGCTGGGGGTTATAACTCTGACCACTGAAACCAATGCTTGAGGTGGGCCTGGGGGTGGGGAAGGGGACCCCTTTGGAAAAATTGATTTCTGCAGTGTACAAATCATTGGATCCAATTTGTTTTAAATCTGTAGTCAGTAGGGTTTGTTTCACTGTCCTAACAGGGATATATTGACCCCAGAGCTTCTACTGCAGGCCAGACACTCTGAAATTAACCCTATAAACCAAATGCAATCTTCCCAGAGTGTCTCATCGGTTAAGTCTAATAAGAGAGCTGAGGTTTGCAGTTCTAACATTTAAAAAAAAAAAATTGCATTAGGGTTTTAGAGTAATTGTGTGCAGGGGCACTAATAATTATTATGGCATTTTCACTTCAGTGTACCCATATGTTATCCAAACCATAGTAGAGCAAAACCATGAACCAACATCCACTTTTTCCCCTAGGCCCACAAATGTATTTATTTAATATTTATTACAGGTACTTGTATAGCGCCATCAATTTAAGCAGCACTTTACATATATATTGTACATTCACATCAGTCCCTAACCCTCAAGGGACGTACAATCTAAGGTCCCTAACTCACATCCATACATACACATACTAGGGACAATTTAGACAGGATTAAATGAACCTACCAGCATGTCTTTGGAGTGTAAACGTTCATAGGGCAAGATATTTGTTTTTTCAATCCCTAAAAGGTGTCCCTCCTAACTATTTTCAGATGTTAGTAACTATGCTGAGGGTAGGTTACCATTACTTTTGTTAGGAGTGGTTTTTGCAGAGTGGGATGGTGAGATCATTATTTGAATTTATGGTTCTGTAAGCTTTTACTTGGAAATGATGGTTTTATGTCTTACCATTTCAAGTCTTTATTGAGTTCAACAGCTGAAATATAAGTCATGGATACAGCTGCACTATTTCAGCAATCTGTGTCATTTACATTGAATACAGTACATGAAATGTGTAACATGTTGCATGGATGCATGTCATATCATAATTAAAATATTTGTATGTAAAAGGCTGTGAAATGGTCATCAAAGGTCCTCAATAGTTAGATGTCACATTAGCAGTGATACCCCTCCTAGAGAGCTATGGGGAGCTGCTCTCTGGTGCTGTGAGGAAAAAGGGAAAAGCCCTGTGATTAAAGAAACCTTAAAACATTGCAATTAATTGAACTTTTTTCACGTGTGTTTTTTACTTCTTATAAGAACCAGCTATTCCATAGTGTATAAGACAATGGTGCTTGAATCAGTTACATTTACTATGGAAAGCTAAGTGCTCATAAAATTTGAATTGTGTAATCCTACTGGCTGGATTTATGCAAAAGAGTATCTTACAAATAAAATAAAGGAGCAAATTACAGCAAATTTACAATCAGCTTAGGTCTAATTAAACATTTTCCAATGTATAAAAGTGTTGTTTCTTAATACTGCATCCAGAACTTTCAGATATATTGGATCTTATGTGAACCTTGACAGTATGTTAGTTTTTGGTACCAAAAACCTGGTGCAGGATGTTAAGGTGCATGACAAGTAAACCTAAGTATCATCTTTCACTAACAGTTATCGTGAAGCTCACACTTAGGCTGCCCTAAAGTTTAACCCCTAACCTAACCCTAAAAAGTATGACTTCACCTTTTAACCCAACTTTGAGTAAAGTGCTAGAAAATATTTTCAAGTTTTAATTCCAACTGCTGTTTGTCCCACAGAATCCAAGATTTTGAGTTGTCACCAGTACAGGAATAGAGGAAAACCTTTACAATCAGGGACATTTGTCCTGGTGGCATCTAAGAGGGGATTCACTTTGGAGAGAATTCCCCTAACTTCCTGTAGTGTCTATACAGGGAAGGGAAATAGTAACCAAATTCTGAAACATAACCCTTAAAGTCAGTGGCGTCCAGGGGCGGACTGACCATTCGAGCACTCGGGCACTGCCCTAGGGCTGGGTTTCAGTAGGGGGCCCCATGAAATGCCCCTGGTACCTTTTTATAGGCTTTTTTGGGTGTGCTTTGAGTGTGGGCAAGGACACAGGGGCCCCATGATCCCCTATTGCCCGGGGGCCCCATGAGTTGTCAGTCCACCCCTGGTGGCGTCCCAAGGCAGGTGCGGGGAGTGCGGCCTGCACCGGGTGACACCGACCACACGGGGTGACACGGGACCCGCTCCACGAAAAGGTAAGTTGTAAAGCAAGTCGACGATCCCCTCAGGATGGAGTTTCTTTACAACTTACCTTTTCGTGGAGCGGGTCCGGTGTCACCCCATATAGGTTGCAGGCCAACGATCCCCGCAGGATGGATCAGATCTACGGATTGGGGAGCATAATGGATCGGAGTCTGATCCATTATGCTCAATCTGCAGATCCGGTCCATTCTGCGGGGATCGTCGGAGGGGGTGTCACCAAGTGTTATCGCACCAGGTGACGCCAACCCTAGGGACGCCCCTGCTTAAAGTGTTACTAAACCCAAGACCCTGCATTCACTATATCTGGTCTCCCACAGCACACAGAACATGGAAGTGCAATTATTTTAGTAAATATAAACTGCTAAATACCTTTTCTATCAGTAGTTAGAGCAGTCTTGTGATTTCTATCAGTGTCTAGCCAAGCACATGTTAAAGCTTTTAGGAGGAGTTTTCATTCTGCTCAAGTAGGAAACAGGACCCCTGACCGGTGTCTGGATAGTGCTGATTGACCCTGTGCTGATCACATATACTCTCCCAAGAAAAAAAAAAACCTCTCTAGCAATACACACGAAACTGAGCATGTGCAGAGTGACTCCACACGATATGTCTTATCAGGAGATAAGAAGGGGACACTGGAAGAAGGGGAGGATCAGAGGAGTCAGGATCAAACATTGTTTTTACACAATTCAGAGGATTGACCCCTTAGGTTCCACAGTGAGTATAACAAGCATGCTTTACTGCATATACAGACTGATTTTACTGTTGTGGGTTTAGTAACACTTTAACCTAAGCCTAACATTTAGCCCACCCCCCTTTCCTCAAGCCTAAAGTGTATTTAAAACCATAACCTTTTTTATTTTAATTGTTAATAATGGTGAAATTCACACTCCTTATTTGTCCTGGTGACCACTGTCACTGGGAATAAAAGCCAAAGAATATCCAGCATTTTAGAGTTGTCACTTGAACAAAAATACAGGGGCCATTCAAGTTAAACCAGGACTTTTAATTGTACAGTTATAAAAAGGGATGCTAGCATGGTGTTGCAGTAGTAAATGGCAAGTGTGTCCTATTACTGATAAGCGGCACACATGTTGCGGGCCAGTCCAGAGACTGTTAATCAAGATGGCAGACAGTGCATGCATGGAACAGCTTTTGATGATGAAGTTTATTGTGAATGAAGGTGTAAAACCCATGGATATCTACAGAAAACTCCAAGCACAGTATGGTGATGAGACAAGCAGCCATATTAAGACATTTGAATGGTGTAAATGTTGCAAAGATGGCCGTATGTCCATCAGTGACGATCCTGGTCATGGTGGTTCGTAGCCCACAGTAGTCATTCCTGTGACCATTCAGCAGGTGGAACGACTGCTCCTGGATGATAGATGCATAATCTGTTGTGAAATTGCACAAAAGATTAATCTTTCTGTGGGAAACGTTGAACTTAATCATTCACAAACATTTCCATTTTTGAAAAGTTAGCGCACGCTGGATACCAAGACAGCTTTCCACTTATGACCAGTACAAACGCGTCTGTGGGAAAAAAACAGCCTGGGTTGATCACTAAAGGCGTCCTGTTTCTCCAGGACAACACACAAGCTCAAACTGCTCAAAGAACTATATGCACATTATAGCAACTCACCTGGGATGGACCCTGACCATAAAATGATGGTAGAAGATCTAAGCCTCCCTATCTTCATCCAATAATTGAAAAAAAAACCTTTTGCCTGTAGTTGGGCTCCCATAAATATCTAACTTAGTGTATAATCATAATATTAGGTAAGTATGACCATGTGGAAATAATACAATTTCCCATCTATTAATTCCATAAAGAGTACATTTATTTGTCGGGATTTTCTGATAAGAGTATTCCACTTTCTCAGGAAAGAGGCATGTGTGTCATTCAGCATGAAAATCAGTTTTACATTAAAGTGGACATATGCCAAAAAAAAGACTAACATGACTTTTAACTATTCCCTACCGTATCCAAAATGAATAAAACATTTTGATTTTAGATTCACATCACAACGCTGTGGGTTGCAATGCATGCATTGCGTTGTGGTTCATTAAACATCCAATTCAAAGTAAAGTAAATTGACCAAAATGCACTGGAACACATGCAAAAGTAGGGCATTGCAGCACAATGCACTGGACACTTCATTTGGGAGGTGTGTTGGAGTGCCATTCACAATGAATAGCACTGTAGAACACCAACACATGTGTTGTATAACATGAGCATTATCACAGTGCAATGGTGTAAGTGGGCCTTCAGTCTTTGTCCAAAACTTAAACCCTTCCTGCACCCTTTTTGGATATTGAAATGGCACAGGGATTTCCATTGAGAGAGCTCAGAAAAAGATTGGTGGTATTAACGCTAGGATTTTATGCGTCCAAATTTTACTAGTAATTGTGAGTCTATTGTATGAGAGCTTTTGAATGAAAAGCTGTAAACGGTGCCAAAAACAGTCATTATGTTCTTCATATACAATTATCCCCAATTGGACATGGATAAAAAATACTAAGGGCTATAACCAGCTTTAACTATTCCCTACTGCATGCAAATAAAATAACGATTTGGTTTAGATGTACTTTATTGCATATAATCTACATTCTCAACACACTATAAAATAGATTATTGCGTTCTATAACCGAGATTCCACCAGGGTCATTCGGCTCTATGTAGAGGTTCATAAATATCTTAGAGAACACTCTTTCAAATTTTGCTGTCAGATCAGGAAACTTTCGTATGTTTGTAGGCCCCTTCACAATTCCATCTGAAGCCCCCTGGCTGAGCCTGCATGTAGGAAGGTTAATTGACTATTCTTGGCCAATCACAAATGTCTCCACCGAGACAGGTCGGGGCCTTCACAGTGCTCCCCTACCCTCCTTCCATAGGCACAAGCATGTATCTTTACCTGACGCAAGCCTGCAAAGGTCTTTGTTTAGAAAGAAACATGCCACCATTTACTGTTTGTTGACATCCTAAGCAACAGTCTGTGACCGTGTTTCTAGCAGAAGTGCTAATTTATCATCTGTAGTTTGTATTGTCTTATATGGAATAAACATGTGTTTTGTAATGCATACAAACCATAGGTCTGTGTCTGATGGTCTCTGGCAGGTGGCATCGGATTGCACTGAGCGTTGAAGGAAAAAATGTGACCATGTACGTAGACTGTGAGAAGAAGCAGACCCAATTCCTGGACCGTGACGAAAACGCCATTATCAGCACAGAAGGTGTTACGTTGTTTGGGACACGACTACTTGATGAGGAGGTCTTTGAGGTAGGAGGGTTGTGCTTACATTTTCAGCTCTTCTTTCCACTGCTGGTAATTAATCTTCATCTTTCAAAAAGGAATCAGACACCAGTAGTGTCTGTCCAGCCAAAACTTTGTTTTAAGTTATGGATAGAGTAGGGAAGGGTTACAACCTCTGTTGGGTGTTGCTCTCCAACTCTATCCAAAACTAAAGAGAAAAGTTCCGGCTAGACTTACACCTCAAATAAGGTTTTGGATAAATATCATGGGCTCTAGGGACAATTTAGTTTTATGTAGCATCTAAGTTGTGTTTTAGGCCCACAAATGTTTTTTTCTGACTTCTGCCATTATTAAACAACTCCACTTTATAGGTCAGTATATTTGATACAGAAAAAAATTATCAGTTCTTATCATACAATTCTACTGCTCTTCCTGCTGCAATCCACTTTAAGAGCTGTGTGGTCTCTTATCATTAGTCATATTACTATTATTATTATTATAATGGTGCTTTAAATGGAACTTTTCTCTTTAGTTTTGGATAGAATTGGAGAGCAACACCCAACAGAGGTTGTAACCCTTCCCTACTCTATCTGTATAATGATGCTTTAAAGCACCATTATGCAGCACTTGCAGCTTGTAACTGAGTGTGTTTGGGTGGGAGAAACCTTTAATGGGTGTACCAATTAACTTATAGGTGGAGTCAAGGCTAAATCAACTTCTTACATCTATTAGGAACGTCAACCATGAGACCTCACTTTCATCAGCCCTAGTTTTGTTACTGCCTTTTTTGATGTGTGGGGTGATCCTTCCCACCAACTCCTATTACATTCCCCATCATATAAAAAAAACAAGAGAGTAGGACTTCCCCACAGAAACCATGGGTCTAGAAATACAAGAGCAGAAATCTCACCACCAGAACACATGGAAGATGTAGGAAACCTGTAGAGAAGCTTTATTCTGTTTTTTTTTTAATAGGGAGGAGCCCTTGAAATAATTTTCCAGTCTCAGAGAACCCCTGCTAAAAATTACTATGTCTACAACACACAGTACATTAGCATTAAGAAGAATACTCTTTACATTTTTTGTCAGAGGGAAGAATGCCACCTTAAAAATAACTAAAATAATCATTGATGTCAGTAGTTACTCATCTGAGTGGCAGAAATTGGTCACTGTTCAAGGAACCCCTAGCAAGCCCTGGAGGAACCCATGGGTTCCACAGAACCCTAGTTGAGAAAGGCTGCTGTAGAGGGTTTAACTCTCCAAAGTCTACCAAGTACTGAATTATACTGTACGTTTTGGGTGGACCGATCCTTTAAAGAAGTATAACAATAACAACTGGAAAAAAAAGCTTATCTACGTTATCTAAAATACCTGGCCAGGCAGTGACTATTAGTAACTGACACTACATGATCCTGGTGCCATATAAGAAACGGGAGGTGTGGTTGATAACAGTATAGGAAGATACAGGCAGCAATAAAAACATAAGCCTTCTTAACTCCACTAAAATTGTGTTTTGTATGTTTGTCTGTGTCCCCATTAGAAAAATCACCATCTTTGTCTCAGTTGGGGAGATTCCTCTTTACCTCCTGACCTAACAGGAAGCGAAGAGGGAATCTCCCCAATAGGGATAAAGATGATTATAAAAAATTGACGGAAGATCTAACCCTTCCCCACTCTATCCAAAACAAAATGTTCAGTGCAGATGGACTTCAGGAAAATTTGGAATTTGGAAATGTTTCCAAATACAGCACAGTTCACTTTTAAGTTCATTATAACCCACAAGCTATAGAGTGCTTATGTATTTCTGTGTCTCAGGGTTGGATGAGCCTCTGTGAGAAATCCATTTGTCACCACAAATCAAAACGAGAACATTTAATCCAGAGCGGTCAGCAGTTTTTGTTGACATATTTGCCGGGGAAATATGTTCATCAGTATTGTGCCTTGTGGAATCCCCAGTGAGATGGAGCAATGCAGAACACTGTTCCTCGTTTCCCATGCACTGTATGTTTTGTTGTGGTGCAGACAATGTTCCAGGGGGTGTCTCACTGGGGAAAGGCGTGGGATGGGAATTACCATGGACATCTGCCTGAACTGAACTTTTACATTTTTGTATCTCAATAAAGAGGTGAGGAATGGCAAAATGAGGAGCGAGATGTAGGACATGCGAAGAAACACACATACAAGGGTCAGGTAGCAATATAGAATATAGAATAGTTTGCAGTTAACTTATTCACTGCTGGCAGGTTTGGTTTTTTTTATTGCACAAACTACTTTTGATATATTTATTTCCTATTTTTATCAATATGGTTAGCAACACTAACAGTGGACCTGCCTTACCTGCCATTAGCTTTCTTTGAAGGGGCATACTAGAGTTCTTTCCACAACCATACACACTCACTTGTTGAGAATATAAATCAGCATCTTAACCAGGGGCGGACTGACCATTTGGAAACTCGGGCACTGCCCGAGGGCCCAGGGTCAGTAGGGGGCCCCATGAGATGCCTCTGGTACCTTTTTCATAGGCTTTTTTGAGTTTGGGCAAGGACACAGGGGCCCCATGATCCCCTATTGCCTGGGGGCCCCATGAGTTGTCAGTCCGCCCCTGATCTTAACCCAACCAGAGTGCTGAATTTGACATTACATTTCCCACCATTACATAGTGTGACTTTTTATTAAACCTACTTTGCTTAACTGACTTCCACAACTTCCACAGTAGTTCTTTTTTTATACCCAAATAAAGAACCTAATTGCTCAGAAATATGTTTTTTGAAAATAGACTGTTATCTGTTGGCTGAGTGATCTAAGGGATTGCAGTATTCCAGTTGGCTGCAGTCAGGACAAGGAGTCTTTTTATATCAGGAAATGGGTGCACAGAGGCGCAGCACATGCAAATGTATATGGCAGGGGTTTCCAAACTTTCCAAAGAAAGGGCCAGTTTACTGTCATTCAGACTTTAGGGGGGACTGCTGTACCCAGTGGTATAAGGAGATATGTCTTGTTTTCTGAGAATTGTTTCCATTTCACTGTAAACTGAACTACCTTATATGATATCCCTCAGCTATTTGTAGTTTCTGTTCTTCACATAACTATATTGATAAGAATGGAATGTTTCATTGGTCATCCTAAGATTAAGCAATGCCTACTGAGTTCTGTATAACAGTTCTTGTCATGCATTAAACTTTCAGAGATTTAGCTTGCACACTTCGGTGTCTGGAGCTTTATTTCTCCCAGGCCTGAGGGTGAAAATAATGAGGACAGGGGCTACAGACTTAAGCTGATTCCTATCAAGTGGGAGTAAAAAATGCCCAATCTTTGGTAGGGGGGGGGGGGGGGAATAGTTGGTGCCAGTGGAAGGAATAGTGTCCCATTGTTGGTGTCAGTGGAAGGAATTATGCCCCGTTGTTGGTGTCAGTAGAAGGAATAGTGCTCTATTGTTGGTGTCAGTGGCAGGAATTATGGTGCATTGCTGGTGTCAGCAGCAGGAATAATGCCTCAAGGGCCAGATAAAGGCAAGCAAAGAGCCACAGTTTGGAGACTACTGGTATATGGCCTGGTATTTTGATGGTGCCAGTTTGGAAAACCCGCCTTTGGCATCAGAATGTGACCATTGCGCTCTTGGCCTCACCCTGTACAGAGATTTTCCAGGCTGTGTGGCAACAATCTAAGTGGCAGCAGACTGAAAATGATCTGGGATGGGTTACTCTGCAGTTAACCCTTTACACACAGAAGCAATAGCTGCCACCACATGTATTAATAGAAACATTCACAGTTCACAGCATCTGCTGTAACAATTTTGACCTTAAGAAATGTCTGTGACACTTAATGCCACTGCAGACAGGAAGGTAACAGAGTTTAAAATATAATAGCTTTCTTCATAGAGCCAAGGATTTTTTTAATTTCTTATTTAGAGCATTTAGAAAATTGAGGTTATCAATTTATAAATATTGTTTTAATGAAAAGAAAGAAAAAGATATTACAAAATATACAATAGCAATGGTAAAATAAACAGAATGTCAGTTCACAAGACTTGTGATGAATCCCACAATTTAGGAGCTCTAGTAAGTAGGGTTGTGTGATTTGTCATGCAAAGCCGCATATATAGATTCTGAGAAAACAGAGAATAAAGGTTTATGAAAAAAGTATCAGATCTCCATAGCCTGTCTAGGTTTGCCCAGTTCATGATAAACAACAAATCCACATGTTCATCTCTGATTTATGGACCATAGAGAACAATATATATTAGCAGATTAGAAATTGGTTACATTAATGAAAATAGATGTCTGGATCCTGTTTTGCTCATATACTGTATACATAGGGATTGATTTACTAAAACTAGAGAGTGCAAAATCTGGGGCAACCAATCAGCTTCCAAATTTTTTTGTCAAATCGCAATTGAACAAGCTGAAGTTAGAATCTGATTGGCTACCATGCAACCAACTGGAAACTGATTGGTTTCTATGCAGAGTTGTACCAGATTTTGCACTCTCCAGTTTTAGTAAATCAACCCCACGTCACGTTGAAAAAAAGTTATAAGGCTATCTAATTCAAACAATATAACAAAAAATAAATAAATACATTGAAAACCTTCATATATCAAACTGTATACCTACAGCTGATCAAGAGGAAGGCAAAAAAAATCCTTACAGCTTGGTCCAATTTGCTCCAACAGAAAAAAACTTTATGATTCCATAAGGTAATTGGGTTTTTCATGGATCAACAATTTATATTTATATGTATTTATGTAGTTATTTTTTTCTACTGATGTAGCAATCAGTCTCTCTTTATAACATAAAATAATAGCTGTTACTTTTTAAAACTGAAAGAGCAAATAGAGTCAGAAACAGTTCAACTTCTTTACAAATGAATAACATTTAAGTTATGTTTTTTATTGATGATGTTCCCACTTAAAGCTACAGTTTTAATAAGCAAGAAAACCCTCCAAATTATGTAATTGTAGATAACTCCCTTTATAAGGCTGCATTAGTGTAAATTATTGTCTTGTAAATATTCTCCTGTTGGTTTTGGAAAATATATTTATCTATTGGCTTCTTTCTGTGCTTTTTTTTGAGTATTATCTAAGGAGGGGGAAATAATTCCAATTTTTCTTCTATGGTTATCAGGCCAAATAAATGAAATTTGGACGTGTCTAATCCGAGAGCTGAGAATTAACAGACTAATGGCTAAGAAGTGTACAAATAACAACACTTATGATAGCACACAAAACTACTGTGCTAGAGATAATAATGTGCAATAATATAAAAGCACTATTGTTACAGTTCTTTCTCATATCAAGTCCAGTAACCATTAAATTATAAAGGTCCAAAGATTGAACTAAAGTGGCATAGTAACAGGTTTTTTATACTTCATGGAGCATATTTTACAATTTCAATCTACTGCTGACCTGCCTGAGATTTCAGTGAAAGCCTTGCTTTGCTGAGCAAGAGGTACACAGGAGTTCTACACACTCTCCATCCCCATATGGCAGCTCTCAAGCCTGGAAATTGGCTGCTCAGGTACCAGGTGTTCCTTTCAGGGGAAGCAGGTGTTGCACATATTCCTCCATACTTGAATATACTATTTTCTGATTGGTTCATTGGTGAACAGAGCAGCTGTTAGCGTCAGGAGTCAGGCTTGGAGACCAGTAGCTATTGCAATAGAGAGGCCAATAGGAAGAGTACATGGGCAGGTCACTCTGGTGGATTACTCGGGCTAACCCAAGGAGTGGGGTCTAAGCAAAAACTGGTATTCACCAGAACTGATGGTGGAGATGCATGTTAACACCAAGGCACAGTCCTCAGGATTACCCCACCAGGAAGTGAGTAAGCTGGGGTCCAGTACCAGATATAGAAGATGGGGATCACACCAGGGGCGGACTGACCGTTTGGAAACTCGGGCACTGCCCGAGGGCCCAGGGTCAGTAGGGGGCCCCATGAGATGCCCCTGGTACCTTTTTCATAGGCTTTTTTGAGTTTGGGCAAGGACACAGGGGCCCCAGGATCCCCTATTGCCTGGGGGCCCCAAGAGTTGTCAGTCCGCCCCTGGATCACACAGAAGCATAGTCAGTAAACAAGCCAGAAGTTGGTAACAAGTGGTTGCAGGATGGGATCAGGCAGAAGTGTAGTAGAGGAACAAGCCAAAGGTGGGTAACAAGTGGTAGCAAAGATATGGACAGCAATGGAGGAGACAAGAGCAAGATATTGGCCGGAGATAGCACAATATTCTGACAAACAAGAAGAGTAAAGGCATGGATTTAATAGGAAGTTCTTTAGAGGAGCAAAGGGGAGCAAGGGGAATCCAATTACTTCTGCTGGCCATAGATGTTTTGAATCTAGGCTGTTTCAGCATCTCGACCGGAACCATCTATGGTCAGGCTGATTGTACCCAATTCAATCCATTGATCAACTTGGGTACAACAAGCATGTTGGATTTTTACATGCAATTATTGCTTGCAGGGAAGAAACTCGCATCCTCCTGCCTTACTCTTTCAAGAGCTGAATGGCTGAAATTTGAGCTTTAAGTACTTAGATCAAAAGCAGGTGAGAATCTTCAATGAAGTTTTTTTCCTAATGTGTAAAAATTGAAGATTTAGATTGTTTTCTCAACAAAACTGGAGGTTCATTTTAACAGTGCATAATTGACTTCTCTCTGCCAGCACCCTTGGTTCTTGTTGCATGTTTATGGTTAATAACTTTTGAAGGAATTAATTGAATAAGCTATACTCTATGTATCCAATTCCACATTATTCACTCTTTGGTCTATATAATTTACTATAAAATTCAGATCTTCCTGTGTCTGATTCCTCTCAAGCTCTGTTGATGTTGGCAGGAACGCTTTCTGGCTGGGATCCTAAATCTCCCTTGTGGTCAGGGGTCAGAGCTCCAGCTGGCCATGGGGCTCCCCCTCCACACAATTCACTCTGCAAGCACAACAGGAATTTCTATTCAGTGGAGCGGCCTGTAGCACTGCGGGCAAACAAGATGGAACCTTTGCTTTTGTTCTTCATCTACTGACATTTAAATTGCATAGTAAAGCTAACTATACTGAGCTGCCAAATCCATGTTCACAGGACAGGTATTGTTCCAACGCAACTTAACCAAGAAACCATTTCTTTCAGTTGGGGGCCAAAATGACATCTGTAAACAAACTACTAGCTTCATGTTGCCGGGTGAGCAGTTTGAAGCTGAACAGTATGAAGAGAAAGTCTTGAAATTGTAAAGTGCTTGGGGATCTTTACTACTGCATTGAAAGGCGAAATATATAATATATTGTTTTTTCTTTTTACTTTAGTTAGTTATTATACTCAGGACACACAAATTTACCTCTCCACCCCCCACCTCACCCCCTCACTCTCCGCCCGCATCGCCCACCTCCTGAACGACATATCAGACTGGCTATCCCTCCATTTCCTCAAGTTAAACCTGTCCAAAACTGAGCTCCTAGTTTTCCCCCCAGCCCGCACCCCCCCCCCTGAGCTCTCCATCACGTCCAACAATGCCATTATCAGCCCCCCCCATCCTCTCTATCACTACTAGAAACGTCACCATCAATCCCACCCCACGCGCCAAAGTCCTGGGTGTCACCCTGGACTCAAACCTTTCCTTCCAACCTCATGTCCAATCACTATCAAGGTAATGCAGGCTCCACCTCCGCAACATCTCCAAGATACGTACATTCCTCACCCCAGACACCACTAAACAACTCGTACACTCCCTCATCATCTCACGTCTGGACTACTGCAATTCCCTTCTCACTGACCTATCCAAACAAACGCTATCCCCAGTCCAGTCTATCCTGAACTCAGCGGCTAGACTCATCCACCTCACCAACCGCTCCACATCCGCCACCCCCCTCTGCCTATCCCTTCACTGGCTCCCGATTGCCCAGCGCATCAAATTGAAATTACTAACTCTGACATACAAAGCCATTCACAACACCGCCCCAAACTACCTAACTGACCCGATACCCAAATACTACCCTACCCGTGCCCTTCGCTCCTCACAGGACCTCCTACTCTCTAGCTCCCTGGTCTCCTCATACCACGCCCGACTGCAGGACTTCTCCAGGACTTCCCCCATCCTCTGGAACTCCCTACCCCAATCCATCAGACTGTCACCTACCCTCCTCACCTTCAGGCGCACCCTGAAAACCCATCTCTTTAGGGAAGCCTACCCCTCCCTCACCTAACAACCAATCTCCTCCACTCCTCCCACCACTCCATCCCCCACAGCCACTTCCTCCTGTACCACTTCCCCTCCCTCCTAGATTGTGAGCTCGAAAAAGCAGGGCCCTCGAACCCCTCGTGTATTGTACTGTTACTGTTTTGTCTCATGTTCTGTCCCCCTTGCTATTGTACAGCACTGAGCAAACCCTTTGGCGCTATATAAATACTGTATAATAATAATATTAATAATTATAAGCCCTTGTTAAGGTAGATATGAAACACTATTTACAATTACCAAGTGGAGAGCTAGGTTCCTTTTGAACTGACCTGACCATACTTAAAGTGGTCCTAAAGTCGAACTTTTTTTGTACCTTAATGCATTCTCTGCATTAAGGTATAAGACACCCTACTATCTTTACTAGCCCCCCTACCCTAAACACTTACCTGCTCCTCTCACTGATCCAGCCCTGTCCCAGCTCCAGCATCACTCTCCTTAAAAAAAACTGAAGGCAGAGGACAGTGCTGTATTTAGGTTTTGTGCTGCTCTAGGCAACACAAAAATTGTGTGCCCCTACAGACACTGACCAACACCCCCCCCCCCCCCCCTTCCCCCTCCCATTGAGAGAGCCTGACATTGACCAACAACACCCCTGCCCCCCACCTGGGAGAGCCTTTCACTACCCCCACCCCCCCAGCGATAGAGAGGAAGACACTCATCTTCACAGCTCCAAACATCCCCGGGAATGAGAGTCAGGCTCTACATACACCATCAAGCAGCCCGCAGTCTCTCTCACATCCTACCTGGTTCATGTTGTGTGTATCCCTTCTTTCATCCCTTCTTCTGGAGGGAGGTGCTGCCCCCCTGAGAAATGCCGCCTTGGCAAGTGCCTTGTTTGCCTTGTGGTAAATACGCCTCTGGCAGAGGAGCCATAGGCACAAATACTTGTGAGTAGGGAGCAGGAGCATGGCTTACCAGCACTGTTTGTAAGTCTATGGATGCACACAGCCCGGCTCTGGAGTGCACATGTACGGGTACCTCCTTAACACTGGGCCCTGTAAATAGTCACCTGGAGCAGGGAGAAAGTGACAGCACTGGCAGGGGATGGCCAGAAGAGCAGAAGTAGAAGTTTTTTTGTGCAATATCATTGCACAAGGCAGGTAATTATGATCTCTTTGGTCATAAAAAAAGGAACTTTAGTACAACTTTAAAGCTGAAGTCCAAGTAGATAGAAAAGACACAAAAAAGACATAAATTGAGGATCTATATTCATTTTCTGCAGAAGAACTTGGATTGAAAGACGGGGAAGCCAGTGAGTTGTTCTGTAATGCAAGGAATATGCTGATAGGAGGAGAGGTCAGAGAGACAATCATATCATTCTGCTGCTTCTATTTTCATTGTCCAGTCACAGGCTGTGAGAGGTATACTGAACTTCAGAAACTTCAGAAAAAACAAGAAACTGCCCTGTAAGACAGGATTGTGCTGTGTAAATCTCAGGACTGGATAGACAAGGAAAACTCATGTAAAAAATACACATATTTATATATATATATATATACCGTATTTTCCGGCGTATAAGACGACTGGGCGTATAAGACAACCCCCTACTTTTCCTGTTAAAATATAGGGTTTGAGCTATACTCGCCGTATAAGACTACCCCTCTTCCAACGCACACCAAATAAAAATGAAAAAACATCAGATTTGATTTCAATATGGTATGCTATTTCAGTATGGTATTCCAATGATGGGACACTATTCCTCCCACTGACACCAATGATGGGGCACTATTCCTCCCACTGACACCAATGATGGGGCACTATTCCTCCCACTGACACCAATGATGAGGCACTACTCCTCCCACTGACACCAATGATGGGGCACTATTTCATCCACTGACACCAATGATGGGGCACTATTCCTCCCACTGACACCAATGATGGTGCCCCATCATTAGTGTCAGTGTGTGAGGAATAGTGCCCCATCATTAGTCAGTGGGAGGAATAGTGCCCCATCATTGGTGTCAGTGGGAAGAATCGTGCCCCATCATTGGTGTCAGTGGGCGGAATAGTGTCCCATCATTAGTGTCAGTGGGAGGAATAGTGCCCCATCATTGGTGTCAGTGGGAAGAATCGTGCCCCATCATTGGTGTCAGTGGGAGGAATAGTGTCCCATCATTAGTGTCAGTGGGAGGAATAGTGCCCCATCATTGGTGTCAGTGGGAGGAATAGTGCTCCATCATTGGTGTCAGTGGGAGGAATAGTGGCCCATCATTGGTATCAGTGGGAGGAATAGCACCCCATCATTGGTGTCAGTGGGAGGAATAGCGCCCCATCATTGGTGTCAGTGGGAGGAATAGCGCCCCATCATTGGTATCAGTGGCAGGAATTGCGTCTCATCATTGGTGTCAGTGGGAGGAATAGCGCCCCATCATTGGTGTCAGTGGGAGGAATAGCGCCCCATCATTGGTGTCAGTGGCAGGAATTGCGCCCCATCATTGGTGTCAGTGGCAGGAATTGCGCCCCATCATTGGTGTCAGTGGGAGGAATTGCGCCCCATCATTGGTGTCAGTGGGGAGAATAGTGCCCCATCATTGGTGTCAGTGGGGAGAATAGTGCCCCATCGTTGGTGTCAGTGGGGAGGAGGAATAGTGCCCCATCGTTGGTGTCAGTGGGGGAGGAATAGTGCCCCATCATTGGTATCAGTGGGGAGAATAGTGCCCCATCATTGGTGTCAGTGGGGAGGAGGAATAGTGCCCCATCATTGGTGTCAGTGGGGAGGAGGAATAGTGCCCCATCATTGGTGTCAGTGGGGAGGAGGAATAGTGCCCCATCATTGGTATCAGTGGGGAGGAATAGTGCCTCATCGTTAGTGTCAGTGGGGGAGGAACAGTGCCTCATCGTTGGTGTCAGTGGGGGAGGAACAGTGCCTCATCGCTGGTGTCAGTGTGGAGGAGGAATAGTGCCCCATCTTTAGTGTCAGTGGGGGAGAGGAGCGGCTGCTCCTTCTTCCAGTTCGGCCGCTCGCCTCCTCGCCGGTGATTGGTCGCCTGTGTGCCTTTCCAGTGCTGGCGCCCAATCACCGGTGAGGAGGCGGAGCCGAGCGGCCGCGTGACCATCGAGCGGCCGAACTGAAAGAAGGAGCAGCCGTGCTTCCTGGACCGGATCGTCGTGGGACCGGAGCCAGGTAAGGTACAGCAGCCCCTCTGCCCACCCCTGTACTTAGTGTCCGTTGGAGAAGGAGGGGGGGCGGCGCCGCGCCGCCCCTCGAAAAAGTGCCGCCCTGACACCGGCTCGCACCGGAGTATAAGACGACCCCCGACTTTTCAGAAGATTTTCAGGGGTTGAAAAGTCGTCTTATACGCCGGAAAATACGGTATATATATATACTGCTCAAAAAAATTAAAGGAACACTTTGAAAACACATCTGATCTCAATGGGGAAAAATCTCATGCTGGATATCTATACTTATATGGATGGGGTAATGTGTTAGGAATGTAAGGATGCCCCATCGTTTGATGGAAATGAAAATTATCAACCTACAGAGGACTGAATTCAAAGACACCCCAAAAACCAAACTGAAAAAAATGATGCAGCAGGCGAGTCCATTTTGCTGAAATTTCATTGCAGCAACTCAAAATGGTACTCAGTAGTTTGTATGGCCCCCACGTGCTTGTATGCATGCCTGACAATGTTGGGGCATGCTCCTAATGAGACCTGGACAGTCTGAGGTGCAACCTGGCGGTATCAGATGTACCGAAACATGATATCCCAGAGGTGTTCTTTTGGATTTAGGTCAAGCGAGCGTGGGGGGCCATTCAATGGTATCAATTCCTTCATCCTCCAGGAACTGCCTGCATACTCTCGCCACATGAGGCTGGGCATTGTCGTGCACCAGAAGGAACCCAGTACCCACTGCACCAGTGTAGAGTCTGACAATGGGTCCAAGGATTTCATCCCGATACCTAATGGCAGTCAGGGTGCCATTGTCTAGCCTGTAGAGGTCTGTGCGTCCCTCCATGGATATGCCTCCCCAGACCATCACTGACCCACCACCAAAACGGTCATTCTGAGCGATGTTACAGGCAGCATAACATTCTCCATGGCTTCTCCAGACCCTTTCACGTCTGTCACATGTGCTCAGGGGGAACCTGCTCTCATCTGTGAAAAGCACATGGCGCCAGTGGTGGACCTGCCAATTCTGATGTTCAATGGCAAATGCCAATCGAGCTCTGTGGTGCTGGGCAGTGAGCACAGGGCCCACTAGAGGACGTCGGGCCCTCAGGCCACCCTCATGAAGTCTGTTTCTGATTGGTCAGAGACATTCAGAGACATTCACATCAGTGGCCCACTGGAGGTCATTTTGTAGGGCTCTGGCAGTGCTCATCCAGTTCCTCCTTGCACAAAGGAGCAGATACCAGTCCTGCTGATGGGTTAAGGAGCTTCTACGACCCTGTCCAGCTCTCCTAAAGTAACTGCTTGTCTCCTGGAATCTCCTCCATGCTCTTGAGACTGTGCTGGGAGACACAGCAAACCTTATGACAATGGCACGTATTGATGTGCCATCCTGGAGGAGTTGGACTGCCTGTGCAACCTCTGTAGGGTCCAGGTATCGCCTCATGCTACCAGTAGTGACATTGACCCTAGCCAAATGCAAAACTAGTAAAAAAACAGTCAGAAAAGATGAGTAGGGAAAAAAATGTCAGTGACCTCCCTGTAAAACCATTCCTGTTTTGGGTGTCGTCTCATTGTCGCCCATCTAGTGCACCTGTTGTTAATTTAATTAACACCAAAGCAGCTGAAACTGATTAACAACCCCCTCTGCTACTTACCAGACCAGATCAATATCCCAGGAGTTTAATTGACTTGATGCTATACTCTGATCAAAAAGCATTCCTTAACTTTTTTTGAGCAGTATATATATATATATACACAGAATACACACACCGGCCACTTTATTAGGAAATATCCCCCACACCATTACACCACCAGCTTGAACTGTTAATGGATCCATGCTTTCATGTTTGTCTGACCCCACCATCAGCCTTTTTTTCAGTCAAGGCACCCTTTAAAATTATGGACAGTCCCGAGGCACCCCTTAAAAATATGGACAGTCTTGAGGCACCCCATTCTAAAATGTGAAAAACTATTCTAATAGTTTTAGATAATGCAGCAACATCCACACGTGTAGGACACCCAACATTAGAGGAGATTTATTATTCCAAAGCAAATACACTTCTGCACACTGGTACTGACTAGTATACCAGTGTTTCTCTTCTCCTTTAGTTTTACTCCATCACTGAGCTAATGTGACCCCAGTGCTGACATAGAGCAGCAGAAGAGGGTCAAACTAGGATGCTGTGCAGGCAGCTGACATCCTCCTTATCAACTCATGATGTCATTGGTTGTCAGGATGCCAGCAGCTAGAAGGTCGTAATGGTGCACAATGAAGACCTGTGGCTTTGTGTAACTAAAAGGCAGGCTTGTTCCACCCGCTGTCTTGTATAAAAGTTTTCGTCAATTTTTAGACATTTTGCCAAGGCACCCCTGAAGAAACCTCAAGGCACCCCAGGATGCTTGGGCACCCTGCTTGAGAAAGGCTGGATTAGAACACCTGTAAGTTTTTATTGCTGTCTGTGCCTCCATTAAGGAGATATCCCCTATCTCTTTGTCCTGTTTACCATTATCATTGAAAGTGAAAGTAAAACAAAATCCCAAATTTTGGGTTGTCCCCAGAAAAGTAATAGAGGGGAAATATTCCAATGGGAATAGTGGTTCTGGTGACCTGGGGGTCCCCAAAGAATTCCCTTCATTTGTAGGGCTTTCCTCTAATTCTGTTTGGCTATTGGACAGGAAGTGAAGGGAAATCTCTGCAATGAGATAGGGTTATAACCCTCCCTTGCTCTGTCCAAAATGAAAACAAAATTGCCTATAATTCTACTTTAAATATATAATATATACTATATGTTACATAAATAAATAATTATATATTAAAATATTTAAATATATTTAATATTTTTTAGTCCTTCCTTTCCTCTGTTTAGTGGTTGGGAACAAAAATAGAAAGCTCTGTGTATACTGCAATTAATGACTTGACAAAGGATACTCTGCCAGTCACCATGTGACAGTGCTGGACCAATTGCCATTGCCTAGCATGAGTGTGTCATGTGAGCGAAAGTTAATCCCTATTTGTTGGCAAGCTACCGTTTGTTGTGTGTCTGGTGTGGGGGGGGTTGTGGACAGTGGAATAGTGATTAACACTGGGGTTCTAGCTTGTAGGATAGCTGGAGGAAATCTAGAAGGTTGTGTCAATTGCTAGACTGCTCCCCCACCCTTAGAGTACACCAGATATTATATAAGATTCATATCTGCCTGTATGTTGACAGCCAGCTAGCTTGGAGTGGAGTCTCCCTCTAGTGGTGGCCAGAGGTAGTGTCTGTGAAAGGGTATTATTGCCAGTCTTATATACTCAAAGTAAGCCCCTCTCATTCCCTCTTTACCCCAAGTCACGGACCACGCCTCGGTTAGCTAATTACCATGGGTGCTTGTTCATGACAGATTGGTGGGTATTAACTTTTGTATCACTCAACCCTTCCTCTATGATTGTAAGCTGTAACCAGCCGGGCCCTCTGTTTCCTCTTATACCAAATTGTATTGTAACTGTAATGTCTGCCTTCATTTTGTAAAGCGCTGTGCAAACTGATGGCTCTATATAAATCCTGTATAATAATAATAAAAATATAATATTTACCATACCTAGAAGGGATATTTCAGTTAAAAAGATGTCCATGTCAAATTATATGTCTTGGATATTTCAACAGCAGGATCTCTCTCTGTTTTGTAATTCCTGGCCACTTGGGAGTTGTGGATGTTCCCACCCACATTTTATGTACCAGCTCCTCCAGTTACATTTCCCATAATAAATTGCAAATAACCCCCGAGGATGAGCAGGACCTTCTCCAAATTGGCACAACAGGCATGCAGAGTCAGGAACTCAAGCCAATATCTACCCAAAAAAATGAAAATAATCATTATCTGTGGATTGATCCTTTAATGCCATGACTAGGGCACTAAATATGGCTTCCTTCTGGACTGCTCTGACCATCACCCATCATAACACACACAAATGACCACACCACACCATTCTGGAGTTAAATGGCCATAGGAGCCTTTTATTAATAAAATTAAATAAATAACAGTAAATAACTTTACATCACAGTGCAAGAAAATGGAGCAATAAGGTCCTGTTAGGCATCAAGATAAGAAAAGTACCTGCATACCACTCAATCAGGCCTCCAGCCGCAACACCATTGACTCAGAGACAACAAATCACAGACACCCATCGTAACAACTGGGAGCCGTACCTCAGACGGGTCCCTACAATGTGCATTGGTGCCTATAGTTACCTAAAAAGTACCTTGTACCCCACCGGCTGCCTGACAAAAAAAAACATTGTGAACCAACAACCCCTTGTGTTCGAAGGACTAAAATGTAAGGGTAGGAAGTTTTCCCCAACATAGATGACCTCTGATTGAAGACCTCCCCAAACCAAAACCAGACAACCCCCTGCAGCTCCACCCATCCCTGACCTTGGCACCAATCAGGTAAGCCTGGCCATCTTATTTTCTTTTAACTGTTAGGAAACCCTCCTATAACAAGCCCATTTAACCCCCATCATGCCGGCTCTCTGTCTATTTCTTCCTTTTCTTTTATTATTATTATTATACAGTATTTATATAGCGCTAAAAGGTTTGCTCAGCGCTGTAAATCATAGTGAGGGACAGTACATGAGACAATACAGTAACAAAACAGAACACGAGGATTCAGGGGCCCTGCTCTTTCGAGCTTACAATCTAGGAGGGAGGGGATAGTGGTACAGGAGGAAGTGGCTGTGGGGGATGGAGTGGTGGGAGGAGTGGAGGAGATTGGCTGTTAGGTGAGGGCGGGGTAGGCTTCCCTGAAGAGATGGGTTTTCAGGGTGCGCCTAAAGATGAGGAGGGTAGGTGAAAGTCTGATGGATTGGGGTAGTGAGTTCCAGAGGATGGGGGAAGTCCTGGAGAAGCGCTGCAGTCGGGCGTGGGAGGTGGAGACCAGGGAGCTAGAAAGTAGGAGGTCTTGTGAGAAGCAAAGATTACGGGTAGGGTGGTATTTGGGTGTCAGGTCTGTGAGGTAGTTTGGGGCAGTATTATGAATGGCTTTGTATGTCAGTGTTAGTAGTTTGAATTTAATGCGTTGGGCAATCGGGAGCCAGTGGAGGGAATGACAGAGGGGGGAGGCAGAAGCGGAGCGGTTGGTAAGGTGGATGAGTCTGGCCGCTGAGTTCAGGATAGACTGAAGCGGGGATAGTCTGCGATGAGATAGGCCGGTGAGAAGGGAGTTGCAGTAGTCCAGGCGTAAGATAATAAGGGAGTGAATGAGTTGTTTAGTAGTGTCTGGGGTTAGGAACTTACATATTTTGGAGATGTTGCGGAGGTGTAGCCTGCATGAGTTTGCCAACGATTGGACATGGGGTTGGAAGGACAGGTTTGAGTCTAGAGTGACACCTAGGACTTTGGCTTGCGGGGTGGGACTGATGGTGGCGTTGTTGGTCATGATGGAGAGGGGGGGCACGGGCTGGGGGGAAAACCAGGAGCTCGGTTTTGGAAAGGTTCAATTTGAGGAAATGGAGTGACATCCAGTCTGATATGTCGTTCAGTAGGTAGGTGATACGGGCGGAGACTGAAGGGGTGAGGTGAGGGGTGGAGAGGTAAATTTGCATGTCATCGGCATAGAGGTGATAGTTGAAGCCGTGGGAGTATATCAGTTTGCCGAGGGAGGAGGTATAGATGGAGAAGAGGCCAGGCCTCACTCTCTAGCTATATACAATGATGTGTGATAGCACAGTCTATGCAGGAACAGAGACATTAAATGTCTCTTTTTATTCAAAAAGCTGACTTTCTAGATGATAATTGCTAAACCCTGTTGTGCTGAGGAGGAATGGCTATGTACAGGAATACATATAAATATTTCATAGTGCCTGTGTTTTGTAAGAATCCCTAAAACATTCCGTTCAGCCCCAAATACTCCCAGACATGCCATCCATTCTGTTGCCAGCTTCCAGTTCAAGTCTTGGGTGTATGGGAAGAGATACAGATACAGTTTGGTGTTCTGCATCATTGCTGGACCACCTACTGAGTATACATGTACTGAACATTTATTGTGCATTCTTTCTTGTTAATAATGAATGTGGATTTCTGGGCTCTAATTATTTGTAAGTCCTTCAAACTGACATGGTAATGATTCCCATAATCATTTATGTTTCCAAGCCATCTTAAAAATTTACAGTACTGTATATGATTAATAGTTTTCCTTGGCTTGGGTTGTGAACTGATCTTTACCTGTTATTTCCCGCACACAGACAGTGAAAATTGCTGACTTTTGGGTGTTTTCTGATGATTTGTTGAGCTAAAATGTTTTCGCAGACTTATCAGTCCAGTATGTTATGTACAACATTTAGAAACAGTTTGCTGTTGATTCTTTCCAATACAAAAAATCTCAAAGTGCAGCTGCAGGAAATATGTGACCTCCACCAGTGATTTGCTAATATTATCCAGGAAATATGGCCTTGCCAAGGTCAGAGTATCCACTAAATGTACCTTTAAAGGAAACCTGTCATTATAGAGATATGGGAGTTGTCATTGCTGACCTCTCCTTCTGAAAATGCTGTTGTGCCAAACATCTGGTTTCTGTGTTTCAGAATTTTAACTTCACTCGCTGCATACTTTTTTGGGATCAAGTGATTCAGAAAGTACTATAGCTGGAGCTAGAGATGACCAACCAGCATTGTCTAAAGAAGGTATGCATTGGCAGCTAAGGGTGTAACCGTAGATATAGCAGGGGCCTGTGGGCAGGGGCACTCTGTTAAGGTCTGCAAAAGGTTTTGGAAAAAAACTCATCCCTTACTTTGTTCATTGCCTTTTCCCATCTATCATCTTGGGAATTAAGAACAGCTTTCCATGCATCGATCCACCAACCCAGATCAGCTTAGTTGACGATGGCTGCTATGTTAAAGGAGTAAGGAACATTGGAGCAGAGAAGCCATTCAAGCAGCTTTGTCTGACTGGAATGTACATGACATGACTGTCATCAATTTTAGACTGGCAACTAAAGTTAACGGTGGTATTAGAGGTGCAGTAGGAGTCATTGGCTGCTAATATGTATTGCGGCTTATATTAGGAGCAATATGGTAAAGAGCCCTATTATTAGGTGGGAAATATAGGCCACGGCTTGCCAATAGAAAATGACTGGTGCTGTAGAGAAAGATCCCCAATGCATTGAAAGTTCCATCAAAATTTTGCTATGGAGCTGTGAGATTTTTTTGGTTACATCCCTGACAACCGCCTGAGTACCTCTTATAATGGGTTTCCTTTAATATGAACCTTTAAAAACACAAGCTCATGTAAATATGATGATAACTTCATCATATGTGCCATTAGCTGTTTCAAATATGCTTCTCCTATCCCCAAACATGCACACTAAACAACACAATTACTAATATGAAAGTTTTGACCTTTTTTTGAAAAGTCAATAGGTAAACCCTCATCTCTATCTCTAGTAATTCACCCTGACCACTGACATATGCAGAGAGACACATGACTCGTGGTTGAGAACTTGGAGTAATAACTGGGTGTCTGGGGACCAGAGCAGAATTTTTGTCTTTAATTATGCAATGGAGATTTGTTTGTAAGCTGAATAGTTAATTATTGGCAACAATTTCCATAAACATTGGCAGAGAAAAGAATTGCTTTATCTTCAATTTTATAAAATTCAGCCAGATTTAGGTTTCCTACAGGATTCTGGGCAGAATTTATTGTTAAATATTTCTGAGCTGTACTTTGATTCTCAAGCTTCGTTACATGTTGACAGTGTTTGCTGTGCACTTAGGAAGAGTCTCTAGTGGAATTGTCTGTACCACTGGATCCATGCTAGTGTGATTGGTGGCTCAAGGTTTAGTGGAGGACCCTAAAGGCTTTTCCTGCAGGAAACTGCGGCGCCATCAAAGAGGAAACTAATATATGTGTTAGTAGAACACATATGGTTAGTCAAGAGGGAGTTGGCTATGTGAGCATGGCAGATGTAAGTTGAGCTCTAGTGGATGCGCTTCTAAGAATTCAATGTCGCTGTTGTATTTATAAGTTTGCAGGTTTAAGGATAACAGGAGAGCTGGTAGAATTCAGTCACTAGCACTATGTCAGCGAGGTTTACTTGAGGACATGGAGAAATGGGTGCCCATAACACTAGAGGTTGCCAGACGTATATGCCTAAATATGGAGTATGGTGTTTAAGGTAGCACCCTCCATTACCAGGGACACTTCACCTTGCAGACATTTAGTTAACTCTTGGATTCTGTGACTCAGCTCTCTTCTTTCTCATTGAACATTCCAGATAACAGTTAATTTATTCATGTCTCCCCCTGTGTAGCATTTCTGAGCCAGTACTGTGTAGCGTGCACAGACTCCACCAGCCCGGCAACTGTCACCTCATCCCAGTGGAATTGATACTCATGTTTAACTCCTTGCATCACTTGTGTGTTTTTACTGTTATTCTCCACTCTTTGCACAGATTACTGTAGATATGTATCCCAGGAAGCTCCATACAATGCATTATCTGTGCATTTGCTCTCTGAGGCCTCATTTCATCTTCCATGACTTCCAGGCTGGGTCTTTAGGAAAACCAAGTACCACAATTGGACCCAAGATCACAAGAGGTACCAATGAATAGGGAAGTTACCAATGTACACCAGCTCCTTCACTACCAGAAGCCTGCGTCAGCTATGCCAAGTCATCTCAGCTTCCTGACTGACTGGCTGCAACAATGCATTAGACTGTTGTCTGGATCCACCATTATAGTGATATCACCCCCAAATGTTAACCTTGCTACCTGTAGAACATTGGTACCATTTCTGTGTGAGGATGTCTCTTTCCCCTGATTGTGCCCAAACTGTACACCATTCATGCACCCCTTTTCTGTATAGCAAAATAACTTCAAACCAGAAAGTTATCAAGAGCAACTAACTTCTCTTTACTGCAAAACTTCATCCAATACAGCTCACAGTACATTACAAGTCTTCTAGACATTACATTCTTATCAGATCCCTCTAACTTTGGTTGCCTCCTGGCAGCCCCTGCCCCATAGTTAATCATACTTCAATAATGCAGAAAGTCCATAAAGTTCATAATGTCCTTGTCCTGGGAACCCAACCTGGGTTCCCACTAAGGGGAGCATGATTAGGCAAAGTTCAATAATATAGGGACTTAATCTCTGTACCATGAACACCTGGGAAACTAGGCAGCATACTTAGCCCTTCCTTCGCTGAAGGCACCAACTACAGACACATACATTGTACATTTTAACTGAAACAACACTGCAGTACCATAAGACATTGCAGTACAGCATAGACAAAAAAATTATTTTTGGCACCTGCCTACAACTAATATTGCTACTGTTAACAACAGATGTGAAGTAGTGGCAGTTACAGGTATAAGAACACTTAAGGTAACAGGTCCAGTATCAATTCAGCAACAGGCTCAATAACACTTGCACTAGAAGGCTCAGAAACACTTGCAGTAACAGCCTCACTAACATTTGCATTAACTGGTATGACTGTCGCTCCATACAGGCACAGTGCAGTTCCCAACAGTAACCAGAAACCAGCGCTCAAATCTCTTGCTGCACTCAAAATGGAATCGTGAACTTGCTGAGGTGCCGCCCTTGATAGATTGGGGAATTTTGATACTAGCAGAAAAAAACAAACAAAACAGGGCAGTTCCCAGCAGGGTACTGGTAAGGACCTAGGTGTTCAGAAGTGAGGAGGTAATGTGAATAGGCTAGCTAGTACCAGGAGGTTGCAGACCTTGAACATAGATATACAGAGGTATCTTCTCAGTACAGAAAGGTATGACACAGGTAGGGTCTATACTAGTTGGGGGGCATTTGTTGGAAGGGTGGCTGACTGGAAGGGTGCTGACACAGGTAGTGGCACTGACTTTCAGAATGTTGTGACGGCATCTCTAGAGATCAGATGCTATATGGAGCAACCAGTGATATCCCATACCATGATCTTCCTTGCAAAGGAACCTCACCCTAGGCTAAATCACTGTCCCTGACAAGTGGGGCTCCTCTCCCTACTCTATCCACTTGCCAATTGCAGCAGGACACTGCTATTTATTAGCACTGCCCCAACCAAGAAGGCTGCAGAAGGTCACTGGGGTTGGCATTGTCCAATTGGACAGCTGCCCCCCCCCCCCCCGGGGCACCTATGGAGGGTGCAGGAGAAAATAATTCCCTCTAGGACTCCAGTTCATCACCAAGGAGGCAAGGTGCCAAGTACTGGGTTCAGTAGGAACTACACATGCCAACACACATGGGTGCATTCTACTGCTTGTCATCTACCGTAGCTCCTATACAGATATAGGCATGTAGTGCCTTATGTATCACTGTGTTATTGATCAAGATCTCAGTCACACATGCATTTCCACCCATACTCAGAGTAGCAAAAACTAAAATCAAGAGCTGTACAAATGTTGAGCTCTGGCAATCATGATTCCTCCTGTGGCTACCTTTGCTAGTAAGGGATTGCATGTTGGAGATACTAGGCCTTACACCAGGCTAATACCCTATGTAAAGTACACATCTGGAATTTCTATATTTAGAAGAAGTTTATAGGTACATCAAGCACTTAATATGTGAAAGCTACAATAATGCTTCTTGAAAATTGTTTTTGTTGTCTATAGATGTTTTTTCTGGTGTCTGCTTTAGAGTAGAACTTACTTTTAAGGCATTTTAAGTAAGATCTTGGAGCTTATATAATTGGACAATTACAATTGTAAATACTGTACATTCTTTTAAATAGAATATAGATCAAAATCTATATGTCCATCAACATTCTTATATATTTTTCCTCTAACGTAGACACTGATCCAAGAAATGTGTTAGCATACATTCAAACGTATCCAAAAAACTTCCAGCTATGTATTCTATGTAAAAACAAAATGTTCTTCTAAAAGAAAAGAAAAAACTAGTTCCAAAGATGCCATGCTGATCTGTTGGTTTCAACACTTTCTAAATTACTTAACTAGAACAAGTTTGCCTATCAGGAGTTTTGACTTTCCAGACCGGCATGTTTGTTAGAGGCTGATACTTCCATGTATTGAAGCCAAAGACAGCCATTTAACTAATATCTTCCAAAGGTCATCAATGGAAACTTCCATCTCACTCTCCGTACTGGTTTCCTTTAAGAGACGGTTTCATAGATTTTTTAAAATCTACAACCTGAGCCAAAGAACACATCTGTGAGCTAATTTCATTAGCCCGGTTGAAGTACAAGGTCCCATATCCGAAACATCTCTTATCCAACAACACAAAGTAAAACATAATCCCACACTGTGAAGATGCCTTGGGCATGTTATATCCCATTCATGTCTTCTGATGCTGTATTGTATGCTTAAACATGTTCAGAAATATAAATAGAACTGGAGTTTTAAAGTGTGTCTAAAGCCAAAGTTTTTTTTAAAGTTTGGACAGAATGGGAAACGTTTAGTGTAAATAAACCCTAACTCTTTTTTTATTGTGATGTCTTAAATATACCAATGAAAGCCTTCTGTCAGGGGCGGACTGACAACTCATGGGGCCCCCGGGCAATAGGGGATCATGGGGCCCCTGTGTCCTTGCCCAAACTCAAAAAAGCCTATGAAAAAGGTACCAGGGGCATCTCATGGGGTCCCCTACTGACCCCAGGCCCTTGGGCAGTGCCCGAGTTTCCAAATGGTCAGTCCGCCCCTGCATTCTGTTCAATAAAATATCTGTGTATACAGTTCCATAAAATACCTGTGGGTCCTGCCAGAAATTTAGAGCTGTCCTGTGTCCTGTGCAAACTATGGGGTTGATTAACTAAAAGCAAATAGGCTATGCACTTCAAGTGCACCTGCAAGTGCAGTTGCTTTAGATCCGAGAGGAAGCTCTGAAATGAGGCAAAGTTTGTTTCTTTCATTTAATCACGTGCAAGTAAAAATACTGTTTTTTTATTTTCCAGTGCCCAGCCTATTTGCCTTTAGTAAGTCAACCCCTTTATGTTATCTAATTAGCTCTCTAATCCTTATCTTTGACTAAAGGACAATTAGGGCGACCATACATGGATCAAATCCAACACAACAAACACTTTACTCCTGCGCTAGGAAAGGACTCAGTAGACCCAATAGCAATCTTCTGGAATTTTCTGGAATATGCACTGCTTGCTGCCCTCAACAGACCGGGGTGGTCCAAATACACTGGATACAAATGGAGAAACAGAAAAAGGGTGCACCGACCTAGTGCATTATCGTTTAAAATAATTTATTGAAGAAACAAAATAGGTATCATACTCACAATGGACATAATAACACAGGCATGTCAAACTGAACAAGATGTATGATCCAAACAACATCTGAGTCCATACGATGGAATCCTGGATGTGCGGAAACCTCTTGGTTGGCTCTGAGGAAGAGGTTGTGTCCTCGAAACGTGTTAGCCAGTTGGTCATCCAGGGTTCCATCGTATGGACCCAGATGTTGTTTGGATCATACATCTTGTTCAGTTTGACATGCCTGTGTTATTATGTCCATTGTGAGTATGATACCTATTTTGTTTCTTCAATAAATTATTTTAAACAATAATGCACTAGGTAGGTGCGCCCTTTTTCTGTTTCTCCATTTGTATACATGGATCAAAATTTGGTCTGTTCTGCAGGAACAGGTCAAATTTCAATCTGTTTTGGCAGGCTGGTTATACACAGGTTGATCTATCGATCATCTTGTATACAACCAGCCTGTCTGTTTTTTCCCAATCTATCAGTACCATAAGCAATAACACTGATCACTTATTCTGCTGGTGGGGAAGGTTCCCCGCTGTCAAATACTAGTGGGAAGCATTTCTCAATGGATCAGGTCTCAGGAACATGGGAACAAGCTGAAGACCATTCAGCAATTGTTCATAATGACACACCAGATTAAATATGCCAGTGGGCGCCACGTGTGAATGCTAATTGGTATGCGCACATGCACGTTTGTGCGTGCTCGACATGAATGCAAGCATGTTGAACTTGAATAGTATGTCTAACATTGGCTCTTCGCTTATAAATATATGCTTGTGTGGTTTTCTGGTTTTCTGGTGCTGGGAATCTGGTTTACTTTATACAGTGACAGGCTGACAGGAACCACGGCTGCTTGCTTTTGTCTGCTGGTTTCCGCACATCTAGCGATTACTGCAATTATAAACAGATAATCATCCCTGGATGCAATCTGTATGTACCCAGGCCTGGTCTTCTCTCCTTAGCTCCTTAGCTGGAGGTAACTGTTGGATATGCGGATACATATGCTCAGCCTGTCATTGCTTTGTACTGAGTAGCTGTTCGGACACACCTGTGATTCCAGTTGCAGCAATCCGTTGCTGGACCTGTTCAGATGTATGAATGGCCCTCATAATTGTCGCCTTGTGTCAAACTTGAATTCTCATCACTTGCTTCACCTGTGCACATATATTTAATTCGGTCACATTGCTATATGAGTTTTAGTACAATGTTTTCTTTCTGATCTTGGCCTATGTTGATGTTCCTCAAAAGGGCAGTGGCCTAGGGTAAGGTCCCTTGAATCGAATGCCAGAGCATAGGCTGGGAGACATTAGTACAGGACCACAAGCTACGTAAACTTGGTTGTTGACCAAACCACAGGCTGATGAGTCAGGGAAAATTAAAATGTGTACAAGTATGTCTGGGTGGAAATGAAGTAAGAATATGAATCAGATGAGAATGCAGGGAGAGACTTTGTAAATGGACCATTCAGGAACGTTACAGATCTGTATGAATAAGTTCCTAAAATTTCACAGTATGTGCTAATGGTATAATTTTTCAAAACAGATGCACCTTTTATCATTAAAAAGCCATCATGAGCTGAGGCAAAGCAACATTGCATAAGGCCAGGGGTCTCTAAACCAGGGGCGGACTGACCATTCGAGCACTCGGGCACTGCCCGAGGGCCCAGGGTCAATAGGGGGCCCCATGAAATGCCCCTGGTACCTTTTTTATAGGCTTTTTTGGGTGTGCTTTGAGTGTGGGTGGGCAAGGACACAGGGGCCCAATGATCCCCTATTGCCCGGGAGCCCCATGAGTTATCAGTCCGCCCCTGCTCTAAACTAAACAAAGGGTCAGTTTACTGTCCTTCAGAGTTTAGGTGGGCATGATTGTGGTCATTGGGGGTCAGTGGGAGTAAACAATGTCCCATTCTTGGTAGTCAGTGGGAGTAAATAAATTACATAACATCTATGGTCAGTAGGAGGAGGGATAGTGCCCCATCGTTGCTGTCATTGGGAGGAATAGTGCCAAGTGTTGGTGTCAGTGGGAGGAATAGTGCCCCATCATTGGTGTCAGTGGAAGGAGTAGTGCCCCATTGTTGGTGTCAGTGGGAGGAATAGTGTCCCATCGATTGTGTCAGTAGGACAAATACAGTAGTACCCTATTGTAGGTGTCAGTGGAAAGAATAATGATGATGATGATGTTCCATCATTTATATTAGTGGAAGGAATAGTGCCCTATCATTGAAACAAGTGGGAGAAATCGTACCCCATTCATGGTATAAGTGGAAGGAATTGTTTTCCATCATTTATATCAGGGGAAGGAATGGTGCTTCATTATTGGTTTCAGTAGAAGAAATAGTGCCTTGTATTAGTGGGAGGAATAGTGCCCCAAGGGCTGCATAAATGAAAGTAGAGGGCTGCAGTTTGATGACTGCTGGTCTATACTGAGAGGATATGATATCATAAGTGTGCTCCTAGCAGGAGAAACATTTCCTTTGTTCCATCTCCTCCAATGATAAGACTGCAACACAGTGGGAGTAAAAAAAATTACATAACACCTATGGTGAATAGATTGCTGGTGTCATTGGGAGGAATAGTGTCCAGTGTTGGTGTCAGTGGAAGGAACAGTTCACCAATGTTGGTGTCAGTAGGAGGAATAATGTCCCATCTCTGGTATCAGTGGGAAGAATAGTGTTCCATCATTTATGTCAGTGGAAGGAACAGTGCCCCATCATTGGTATAAGTGTGAGAAATCATACCCCATTCAAGTTATCAGTGGGAGTAAAAATTTTTACCATAACACTATTGGTCAGTAGGAGGAGAAATAGTGCCCCATTGTTGGTGTCATTAGAAGGAATACAGCACCATCGTTGGTTTCAGTGGGAGGAATTATGGCCCATTGTTGGTGTCAGTGGGAGGAATAGTGTCGCATTGTTGGTGTCAGTGGGAGAATTACTGTCCCATCGTTGGCGTCAGTGGGAGAAATAGGGCTCTGTTCTTGGTATCAGTGGGAGGAATAGTGCCCTGTTGTTAGTATCAGTGGAAGAAGTAGTGTCCCATTGCTGGTGTCAGTTGGAGGAATAGTGTCCCATCGATTGTGTTAGTGGGAGGAACAGTGCCCTATTGTAGGTGTCAGTGGAAAGAATAATGACGATGATGATGTTCCATCATTTATATCAGTGGAAGGAATAGTGCCTTATTGATACAAGCGGGAGAAATCGTACCCCATTCATGGTATCAGTGGAAGGAATTGTTTTCCATCATTTATATCAGGGGAAGGAATGGTGCTTCATTATTGGTTTCAGTAGAAGAAAGAGTGCCTTGTATCAGTGGGAGGAATAGTGCCCCAAGGGCTGCATAAATGAAAGTAGAGGGCTGCAGTTTGATGACTGCTGGTCTATACTGAGAGGATATGATATCATCAGTGTGCTCCTAGCAGGAGGAATCATTTCCTTAGTTCTATCTCCTCCAATGATAAGACGGCAACACAGTGGGAGTAAAAAAATTACATAACACCTATGGTGAATAGATTGCTGGTGTCATTGGGAGGAATAGTGTCTAGTGTTGTCAATGTAAGGAGCAGTTCCCCAATGTTTGTGTCAGTGGGAGGAATAATGCCCCATCTCTGGTATCAGTGGGAGGAATAGTGCCCCATCATTTATGTCAGTGGAAGGAATGGTGCCCCATAATTGGTATAAGTGTGAGAAATCATGCCCCATTCAATTTATCAGTGGGGGTAACATTTTTACCATAACACCAGTGGTCAATAGGAGGAGAAATAGTGCCCCATCATTGGTGTCATTAGAAGGAATACAGCCCTATGGTTGGTCTCAGTGGGAGGAATTCTGGCCCATCGTTAGTGTCAGTGGGAGGAATAGTGCCCCATCGTTGGTGTCAGTGAGAGAATTACTGTCCCATCATTGGCGTCAGTGGGAGAAATAGGGCTCTGTTGTTGGTATCAGTGGGAGGAATAGTGCCCTGTTGTTAGTATCAGTGGAGGAATAGTGTTTCATCATTTAATCTGTGCAATGAATAGTGCCCCATCATAAGTATAGATAGGAGAAATGGGGGAGGGCAGGTGCAAGTGGCTTGTTTTGCTTAGGGTGAAAAATAGTCTAGCACCAGCCCTGACAATATTATATGCAAATGTATAATATAATAATGGCCATTTTACATTGGTGGCCCATTTTTGACCAGTAACTACACGTATCAAAATGGACAGCAATGCATCCCTATGGGTGGGGGAATGTAAGCTGACTTGTATCTGTCTACATACGCCCACCTCTGGGTCCATTCAGGTTCACCAGATTGAGTACGGCCTTTTACTGACCAGATCGTAGGTGGGTGGTGTCATATGGGCCTGAGATCACCAGCAGCCATTAGTAAAAGCAAACAGTTCTTTATTAGTTCCACCCAAAGACGTAAACATAAATAACTTTCTTCAGCACAAAGTTAAACAGTTTACAGTTCTAGTAAAAAAAATGTCTGGCTCACTGCCAATCAAGTGGTCCCACACTGGGGTGGGGTTCCTCCATGTTTTAGGGTTTCCGAGCAGGACACAGGGGTTCAGCACCAAGTGTCTCAGTTCCCAGGGAGTTCATCCCTACTTACAGCTCATGATTACTCCACCCTGCCTCACTGACACATTCTATCCTGCTGCCTTTCAAGCCTCCCTTGCCTTCAGGACCAGCATCCTTGTAGTCAGGGTTTGGAGGTTCTTTCCACCCAAAACTCTTCAAACCTCTGAAATTCCAAGATTTAGCAATCTGGATATCTGTCCTCTCTAGCCAAACTCCCCTGGAACGCCTCAGTACTCAGCAATGTCTCCAAAACTGTCCCCCTTAAATTGACCACAACTCAATTATCAGGACCTGCCATCCAGGACACATTCCTGTGTCCTGTACAGTGGATATAGGCGAACACAAGTATGTTTATATCTATCAACCCACAGGGATTACATGGGTCCATTTTTCCTAAGGAAAAAAATTCTGAATGGATATCACAAAGGTGACATCTGTATAGTTTTAATCTGACTCAGCAGGAAATCAGTCCATGATCCCCTTCTGAGACCGAATGGATGCTGCCCATGTGAAATGTACCTACAAAGGAATATTAATAATCAATTGTATTAAATAGGGAGTATAGAAAAACATGCCATGATGGCCTGGCAAAATTGTCACACTTGAGCTTATGATATGGTAAATCCTGATCTAACTTGGCCAATGCTATCTACTAAATGAGCTGATGATTACTAAAGCTTGTCTGGTTAAAAAGATGGATTTTTGTTTGTATAATGGTCTTTCAGGGTCCCTAATAAAGTAACCCAATAATCATCTATATGTCGGAATCCTGTGCACTGCTATGTTAAAGAGAATCTGTCATCTCAATACTTGCTTTGCTGGGAAACTTCCCGTAGGATCGGCCTACAAACCCAGCCTATGAAAAATATAAATCTACTCACTGACCACTCCATCTTCTCTCCCTCCCCTCCCTCCCTGACCCACTTTCCTAAATACTTGGGTTCACAAGGGAGAAACAAAACTTTTTCTGGCGTCTGAGTCTTTGTACGCCTCTGTCGGACTGTAGCCAGCTTACAGGGCGTGGAGAGGGGATGAGAGGTCTGAATCAGCTATAGTGCAATTAAGAGGACCTTTCCCTAGATTTCCACTGCATGGCCATATCTGGTTCTTCTTTTGATTGATGCAATGAGTAATTTTCACATTACATAGCCAGATTGCTTTCATGAGTGCATGACAGTAAAATAAGTACATTGATTGTTTCCCATCATCCTGCTCTGGTTCTCTGTACTGACATGTTCTGTTTCAGTACAGACTGGCGCTAATGTCATGTGATGTCATATTTTGTTGCTTAAGAGTCCACCAAACCAACTACGGGATACATTTAAGAGCCATATATATAAGGGTGGTTTTTTTACTTTCTTGAAGATGCGTGCAGACATATTTAAGTGCTAATTCTAAAGTTCAGTAACTTATTGCAGCCAATAATAATTCACAGTTCGATGTAAAACCATTACAATATTGATTCTAATTGGTTGCTGTGGGTTACTGCAATTAAAAAGGAACTTCAGAATTCCCCCCTCCCCCTGTTTTTTTTCATACCTGATTGCTGTTTTTCCTGGGTTATCTTCAGAAAACATACTCACCAACCAGAAGCCAGATACTGGGCCGCCATCTTCCCTTCTTACGCCATCAGAAGCCGACAGTCTCTTCTGGGTTCTTGCAGCTGCCCCCCAATGATGTACTGCCAAGTCCTACCTCCAGCCACTGTGGGGTTGATTTGAACAATATATATTTGTATTAGTTTATATAAAATAAGTACAGAGCAATAACAAAATAAAAGAACCAGTACTTGCGAAAAGATCTGTCAGACAAGCAGGAAATAACTCATCTCCCCACACTAACTAGCATTACCAAATCCAGTGCGACTCTCAAATGTGTACCAATGATGACCATAGAAAAACACCGTGTGGTTGATTTACTAAAACTGGAGAGTGCAAAATCTGGTGCAGCTCTGCACAGAAACCAATCAGCTTCCAGGTTTATTTTTCAAAGCCTAATTGAACAAGCTGAAGTTTGATGCTGCTTGGTTATCATGCGCAGCTGCATTTTTAGTAAGTCAACCCCACAGGGGTGTCCCTGTTCCTGCAGTCTTTTGGAAGATGTGATGGGGAAATCCCAGAAGACTGCAGGAGCAGGAACACGTCATTCTTGCCAGGTCAGGCAATGGAGGCATGGGGGCAAACCTGAGTTTGAAAAAAAAAAAAAGCTGTGTTACATTGCCCTGGCTTACAGGGAGGAAAATTGGTCTATTTTGGAAGTGAAGGTCTATTTAAGAATTAGCTCTGAGAAATAAGAACTATGTTTTTTAATTGGGCAAGGAACCAAGTAGCCTTCCACTGAACTAGTGGTGAAGTACACTAGAGCATGCCTTGAACTGAACTTATCTACATTTCTCTATTTCAGAATAAATTCCCAAAACACCAAAACGTAAGGTTTGCTCCTAATTTTAGGATAGATCCATGTAAATAATTTATTTTTTGCCCCTGGACCAAATGTACATCTAGATTCACTCATTTGTAGTACAGCTACTGCTAATGTTATAGGGCCATTTATTCCAAATTGAATACAGAGTTTACAAGTTTGCTAGCCATTAGAGATGAGCGAATCGAACTTGGCGAAGTGGAATTAGTTTCGAATATTAGGAAAATTTCGATTCCAAAAATTTTTCCAAAAATGGCAGCGACATGTGCGGCGACGGAGCGGGGATCTCTGGGAAGGCGCGCAGACAAGGCGCGCTGACCCATAATGCATTCATTCATGACATGTGATCGCATTAGCCAATCAGCAGCCAGCCAGCCAGCACTGTGTAATGGTCGAGCATTAAATTGCGGCCATTTTAGAATTCTCCATTAGCCTCCAGTCATTCAAGAGAGACAGACCACCTGTCTGTATTGAGGGACAGAATTAGGGCCACAGAATCGTTACTTAGGGACACAGAACCGTTACTTAGGGACACAGAACCGTTACTTAGGGACACAGAACCGTTACTTAGGGACACAGAATTGTTACTCAGGGACAGACACAGAATTGTTACTCAGGGACAGACACAGAATTGTTACTCAGGGACAGACACAGAATTGTTACTGAGGGACACAGAATTGTTACTGAGGGACACAGAATTGTTACTGAGGGACACAGAATTGTTACTCAGGGACAGACACAGAATTGTTACTCAGGGACAGACACAGAATTGTTACTCAGGGACAGACACAGAATTGTTACTGAGGGACACAGAATTGTTACTGAGGGACACAGAATTGTTACTCAGGGACACAGAATTGTTACTCAGGGACACAGAATTGTTACTCAGGGACAGACACAGAATTGTTACTGAGGGACACAGAATTGTTACTGAGGGACACAGAATTGTTACTCAGGGACACAGAATTGTTACTCAGGGACAGACACAGAATTGTTACTGAGAGACACAGAATTTTTACTGAGGGACACAGAATTGTTACTCAGGGACAGACACAGAATTGTTACTGAGGGACACAGAATTGTTACTGAGGGACACAGAATTGTTACTGAGGGACACAGAATTGTTACTCAGGGACACAGAATTGTTACTCAGGGACACAGAATTGTTACTCAGGGACAGACACAGAATTGTTACTGAGGGACACAGAATTGTTACTCAGGGACAGACACAGAATTGTTACTGAGGGACACAGAATTGTTACTCAGGGACACAGAATTGTTACTCAGGGACACAGAATTGTTACTCAGGGACAGACACAGAATTGTTACTGAGGGACACAGAATTGTTACTCAGGGACACAGAATTGTTACTCAGGGACAGACACAGAATTGTTACTGAGGGACACAGAATTGTTACTGAGGGACACATAATTGTTACTCAGGGACACAGAATTGTTACTGAGGGACACAGAATTGTTACTCAGGGACACAGAATTGTTACTCAGGGACACAGAATTGTTACTCAGGGACAGACACAGAATTGTTACTGAGGGACACAGAATTGTTACTGAGGGACACAGAATTGTTACTCAGGGACACAGAATTGTTACTCAGGGACAGACACAGAATTGTTACTGAGGGACACAGAATTGTTACTCAGGGACACAGAATTGTTACTCAGGGACACAGAATTGTTACTCAGGGACAGACACAGAATTGTTACTGAGGGACACAGAATTGTTACTCAGGGACACAGAATCGTTGAATTAAAGAGTATGTCAGACAACACGCAGAGGAGTGGCAGAGGAGGCAATGTTTTAGGAGCGAGCAGACGTGGCAGCAGAGGAAGGGGTCGAGGCAGCACTAGTCGCAGCCAGAGGCCAGTGCTCCCGGTGTCATCCAGCGGTCGTGTCTCCACCGACAACCCTGCCGTCATCGATTGGTTGGCTCGGTCGTCTTCCTCTTCCCAGGTCACCTCTGACACCTACAGCCAACGGTCGGTGGGTACGTCAGACACAACCGTTAGTTGGCATGGCCCGGGAGCAAGCCCACTGAAATCACGTGTCCTCTACCTGCCCCTGTCCTTTGGTGTTCCCTCACTAAGCGAAGTATCGCATGCTGTGGGCTCAGCCCCACTGTACAGTGAGGAAGAGCTAACAGAGGGCGGTCAGGAACGGGGGGAGACATCCGCCTCTTAAGCAGCCAGGCGAAGAAGTACTGGCGAGGAGAGTGGCTCGGTAGCCGGTCTAGACACGCAGCCGAGGGGGCTAGTAGTGAGGCGGAGACCCTAATTGATGATGATGAGGCTGATCGCACTTGGCAGCCTCGTCGTCATCAGGCTATTGCTTCCGCATCATCAGGAGAAGAGGGTGCCAGCTTGGCAGCGAGCAAAACAGTCGGTGGGTTGCCCAGGAGGCAGCAGGGTCGCAGCAGTGTCAGTGGAGGCAAACGGCCACGGAGTACAGCACCAGCTCCACTGCAGCCTACCACCACGGCCAGTAGTGGTGCCGGTGTGCACGGAGGAAGTAGCAGTCAGCCAGTGAGGAGTAGCGGGGGCAAAGTTTCCTACTCGGCGGTGTGGCAATTTTTCGTCAAGCCGCCCGAGGAAGTAAACGTAGCCGTATGTCGACTATGTGGCCAGAAAGTCAAGCGTGGCCAGGGGGCCCATGTTGGGACTACAGCGTTGCGTCAGCATATGCAGCGTCGCCATTTGGTGGCCTGGGAAAACCGTGATAAAGATACGGCGGTTCTGCCTGCCCCAGCCCCCGCTCCATCACCCGCTCTCCGTTACTTGCTCCGTCACCCGACGTCAATCGCCCTCTATCAGCCAGTCAAGGCTCCAACACCTCTGCTGAGGGGAGTTGTCGCTCGTTGGCATCTTCCGCTCGTTCAGATGCTCCTTCTCCTGCTACTCCTCTTCACGGATTCCGTCAGCAGTCTTTCTTGGAATCCGTTTCCAAGAGACAACAGTTTGCGAGCACGCACCCGACGGTGCAGAAGCTGAACGTCCTCCTGTCCAAGTTGCTGGTGCTGCAGTCCCTCCCTTTCCAAGTGGTGGACTCAGCACCTTTCCGAGAAATGATGGCTTGTGCCGCGCCGCGGTGGAGAGTGCCAAGCCGGCATTTCTTCGCCAAAAAGGCAGTGCCAGCCCTGCATTCACATGTAGAAGAGATGGTGGGCCAGTCTTTGAGCATGTCGGTCTCTGCCAAAGTGCACGGCAGCGCCGACGTGTGGAGCTGTAACTACGGTCAGGGACAGTACATGTCATTTACGGCCCACTGGGTGAACGTGGTGCCGTCACAGCCGCACCAGCAACTTGGACAGGTCACGCCGCTTTTGCCTCCACGTTTGCACGTCCTTAGTCCGGCAAAGATGTCCGCCTCTACCACCTCTTCTTCCGCCGTGTCCTCAGCCGCCACCCCCGTGCCAAGTCCCATTACCCGACCGGCATATCACATGTGCAGGGCGCAACGGTGTCACGCTGTGCTGCACCTGGTATGCCTTGGCGAACGTAGTCACACAGGGGAGGAACTTCTGAGTGTAATGAACAGAGAAATCGACAGATGGCTGTCTCTGCGCAAACTGAAAATCGGAACCATGTTGACCGACAACGGAAAGAACATGGTGTCTGCTCTGCGTCAAGGAAGGTTGTGCCATGCGCCATGCATGGCTCACGTGTTCAATCTGGTTGTCAAGCGGTTCCTAAAATCCACCATCCCACTGCAAGACATCCTTAAAATGTCACGTAAACTTTGCATGCATTTCAGCCATTCCTACACCGCAAAGCACACCCTCCTTGAGCTGCAGCGGCAGAACGGAATTCCACAGCATCGCCTGATCTGCGACGTTGCAACAAGGTGGAATTCAACCCTACACATGTTAGACCGCCTTTACGAACAGCGAAAGGCCATCACCGATTTCCTGATGTTACAAGCGGATAAAGGTACTCCCCTGTGTAACTTCGATGTCAGCCATTGGCAGCTCATGCGTGACACCTGCTGCTTGCTCAGGCCCTTTGAGGAGGCCACGCTATTCGTGAGTCGGCAGGACTATGGGATGAACGACGTCATTCCTCTGTTGCACGTCCTGGAACAAATGCTGTTAACAATGGCTGGTCAGGGTGCGGTAGACGTGGCGCACAGATCTCAACGCCACATGACCCCTGTGGGGGCAGGACAGGAAGAAGAGGAGGAGGTAGAGGAGGACATTGGTGCTCAGGAATTATTGAGTGAAATGGGTGGTTTTTCCACTCAGCGGACAGGAGTGGAGGAGCAGGAGCATCTGGTAGAGGAGGAGGAGGAGACAGAGGACCCAGACGCACCGTGGCAGTATGCTGTGGAGATGGAGGCAGGGAGTCCCTCGCATTCCTTGGCACAAATGGCCCATAGCATGCTCGGTTGCTTGCGTAGCAACAGCCGAATAATAACCATCAGACAGAGGGATGACTTTTGGCTGTCCACCTTGTTGGACCCTCGCTACCGTTCAAAAATGGTGGCCTTTTTCACACCTGCTGAGAGGGAGGCCAAAATAACGTACTATAAAAACCACCTATGTAGTCAGTTGGTCTCTGCCTTTCTGCGCCAACGTCCATCCTCAGACACTGTGGGCCCTGTGCGCTCGCGTTCCGCTGCCATGGCAGCAGGGGAGGGGTGGGGTGGTAGGAGCAGTGGTAGCTCCACCAGCAGCGGCTGCCTCAGTCTGCAGTCGATGATGAGTAGCTTTCTTCACCAGCGCAGTGAGGAAACTACTAACCAGCCGCAGCAGCAGCAGCATCAGGTGGACCTGGAGCAGGACCTCAAATAACAGGCTTGGGCCTACTTGGACAGCACCCTGCCAACCGAGGTAGACAATCCCCTTGACTACTGGGAAACGAAACTTGACCTTTGGCCCCAACTAGCTGAATTTGCCCTTGAAAGGCTGTCATGCCCGGCCAGTAGCGTGGCATCGGAGCGCGTGTTTAGTGCGGCAGGAGGTATTGTAACCAAAGTGTGGAGAGACTCACGTTTGTGAAAATGAATCAGGCGTGGATTAGTCTGGATTGCAAACCACCAGTTCCTGACACAACTGACTAAATCCGCCATGAATCATGCCCCAAACATGTTAACTCTGCCATGTGCCACTTTCAAGTCTCCTCACACTGCTGGTGGGTTCCATTTTGTCATAGGGTGCTGGCAGATTACGGGCCTCCCATTGCTGCTGCCAGGCCCGTAATCTGCCATGGGCCCCTGTACCGCCTCCTCATGCTGCTGCCAGGTCCAGAGTCTCTCATAGGTCCCTGTACGGCCTCCCATTGCTGCTGTCTCCATCGCCACACTCTGCCATGTGCCACTTTCAGGTCTCCTCACACTGCTGGTGGGTTCCATTTTGTCATAGGGTGCTGGCAGATTACGGGCCTCCCATTGCTGCTGCCAGGCCCGTAATCTGCCATGGGCCCCCGTACCGCCTCCTCATGCTGCTGCCAGGTCCAGAGTGTGTCATGGGTCCCTGTACGGCCTCCCATTGCTGCTGTCTCCATCGCCACACTCTGCCATGTGCCACTTTCAGGTCTCCTCACACTGCTGGTGGGTTCCATTTTGTCATAGGGTGCTGTATGGCCTCCCATTGCTGCTGCCTCCACCGCCACACTGTGGCTCCACACTCTGGTTTTGGCCCCGTGACTGCCCAAATGAGTGAAGTGTGCGGTGATTCTAAGATCGACGGCACTCATCTGCATGTCATACTGACTGACAGTATTATTTCTCTTCCCCAGCAGACTCCAAGGGCATTTAAATTAAAGGTACAGTGTTCTGCACTAATATAAAGCCTAGAAACACCCTTTATATAAGTTAAATTCGCAGCGAATATATTCGCATCGAATCAAATTTATTCCTCGAATTCGCCGAATCAGCCGAATCGAATTTTTGAATACTTCGCTCATCTCTACTAGCCATCATCAGTGCAATTTAAGGAAACCATGGCTTTTAGCTTCTAACAGAGGATTCCTCACCAGGTGTAGCCAGGATACTCCTAGAAAATGGCAGGGTTCCTCTCTTATGGATCAGTGTAGCTTTTTGGCTACTCAACTTTGATGAGAAGCCCACCTGGCAGTGCACAATACAGGTCACCTACTAACACACTCTTTCTCGTTGCTCCAGTCCTGCAGAACAGGGGTCTCAGACTTCTTCCCTCTAGGATGACCACACGTGCTTCCCTTCCGTTTGCGCCTCCATGCCCATAGCCTATGTTCAACCTCCTCCCCCATCAGTTATTGGGCTTGGATGGATTGCATGACACAAAGATGTCCTACTAGCAGGGACGGACTGACAACTCATTGGGCCCCCGGGCAATAGGAGATCATGGGGCCCCTGTGTCCTTGCCCAAACTCAAAAAAGCCTATGAAAAAGGTACCAGGGGCATCTCATGGGGCCCCCTACTGACCCCAGGCCCTCGGGCAGTGCCCAAGTTTCCAAATGGTCAGTCCGCCCCTGCCTACTAGACTCAAGTTCTCCATCAATGCACAGTACAGTGTGGGAGAACACAGCATACAGAGTACACACGGCTCAAGGCTGACCTCACAGAGATGCCATGCTGCTCGATTTGTCTGTATGCCTGCTTGGTCTGCAACCATGATCAGTGAACATGAGGAAAAGAAGTATCAGCACTCCAATATACAAACAGCAGACTTCTTTATTATTCAATCCATGAAGATAAAAAGACCGCAATAAACGGCTCTGGGAACATCAGTAGACGTCTTTCACACTTCTTTAGTGGGCTCCTCAGAGTCATCACAGTTGAGTAGTCAAAAAGCAATAAAGGAATGTGAAACGCATCTACTTATGTTTCCCAGAGCCATGTATTGCTGTCTTTTCATCTTTATGGATTGAATAATAAACAAGTCTGCTGTTTGTATATTGGAGTGCTGCTACTTCTTTTCTTCATGTACAATGTGGGAGAGAGTTAAAACTGGAGCACTCAGAAACTGGTGCAGCTGTGCACGATAGCCAATCAGCTTTTAACTTCAGCTTGTTCAATGAAGCTTTGACAATAAAACCTGGAAGATGATTGGTTTTTATGCAGAGCTGCACCAGATTTTGCACTCTCCAGTTTTACGAAGGGCATTTAAGTCAAACCAGGACTTTTGAGTTTTTATATTAAAAGAACAAATTTCAAGGACTGGAAACTGAATTTATTTTTTTACATACTCCCCTGTTACATTTATACATTTATCCCAGTGTTTAACTAATGCCTAGAAAGCTTCGGCATGTAAAGATCTGTCAGTATGCCGGAACCATCCAAGGACAGCCTGCTTCACTTCCTCATCATTGTGTTCACCGTTCCCACTGAAACGTTTGTCCCTTGTGCAATTTCCCGACAGGTTATGTGTCGATTATCCAGGATCAGGAGTTCTACGCACTGCATATTCACAGGAATGACTGCTATGTTCTGGGAGCCACTATGGCCGGGATCATCACTGATGGACGTACGGCCATATTTGAAATGTTTACATCATTCAAATGTCTTACTGTGGCTGAGCGTCTCATCACCGCACTGTGCTTGAAGTCTTCTGTAGATAGTTTTACGCCTTCGTTCATAAGATACTTCATCACCACTTGCTGTTCCATGCATGCACTAACACTGTTGTCTGCCATCTTAATTAACGGTCTCTGGACTGGCCCCCAACATGTGCGCTGCCTATCAGTTATAGGACACACTTGCCACTTACTACTGCTTGTAGTACCACCATGCTAGCACCCCCTTTTATACCCATAAAATTAAGTCCTGGTTTGACTTGAACGCCCCTCATAGTAAATCTTCCCCTTTACATCTTCATTCCATCAGACAGTGCTAAGAGCAACCGTGATGAGAAAACTGCCATACCAGTTCCAACCTTTCCAATTTTCTGTCATCAGAACAGTTACAGTGTACTTATAGCGGAGTCTCACCCAAAAGGGGAAGTTCCACTTTAAAGATTAGTCCCCCACTCCCCATTAAGGATTGGCACCTTTGGAGAGTGGGGGGGGGGGAGACAGGTACCCGAATTTGACAGGTACCCGCTCCCACTTTCACTGCGATCGCCTAGGCGATCGGAAGTGGAAGTTATCAGTTGTTCTCCTACCCTCCCTCCCCGAAGTCTTGTGGGACACGTGACAGGTCCCAGAAGACAACGGGGCCATTCAGGAAGTGCAGGTCTACTTGTGCATGCGTAGTGGGCACCCAGTTGTGAGGATGCAAGCTATCACAGCCGGGTGCCCACACTGAAGATGCCGGATGCCAGGACGGCCGGTGAAACGGGCTGCAGCGGGGGCAACGCGGGATCGTGGGATCTGTTTCTTAAAAGTCAGCAGCTACAGATTTTGCAGCTGCTGACTTTTATTTTTTTTACAGAGTGAGTGAAACTCCACTTTAAACCCAAGAACTAAAATGTAAAGTATTGCAGCTTATTTGCATTAGTTTTCTTTTTTCCGACTTTCTTTCTTTCATGTTCACCTGATGATCCTGCCAGTCACACACTTCCTGTCCTAGGGCGACAACACTACTCACTGTACTGTATCTATCAAAGAACAGTGGTATATTTAATACATTAAAATCAAAAGGAAGCAAATAAGCACATCATCATTGTTCTTACCAAAGCCACATTAAATTAGGCCGTTTCTTTAAGACTTAATTCATCTGTGAGAAAGGGATGGAGAGTGCAGGTTTGTGAGAAAGGTATCGCACTCCTCCTGTGATGCTAGGGACACACTCAACAGTCAATACATTCCAACTTCTATGCCAAGAGTAAGCGGGTCGGTCAGGATGGTAGTATTGTGGGCAGGTTTTGGGACAGCCACACTTGCCTACAGGTTTGGCATGGAAACTAATCTCCATTTTTCTAATCTGTATAATGCTTTTAAAGGCTCATTAACACGTGAGGTTGAGGAGCGGTAAAACCCTTTGATGGAGCCACATTCTTACTGCTCCTCAACCACTGCCCCCTTTATCTGCAGAGGCAGTGCCTGGGGGTACAGAAATGCCAAGGCTGTGATGCTTTCATTCACGGCCACAGCAAGAATAATCCCCCCGTGTCTTCCGGTGTTTTTACCACCCCTGATGTTTGTCCCTTTAGCTGCAGAGGGTGTACACATGCTGTGGCAAGAACTATACCCGCTGTTAGATTCAGTGTGAATAGCACCTGCCAAACGCAATGCTTTTAAGCAGGGGCGGACTGACAACTCATGGGGCCCCCGGGCAATAGGGGATCATGGGGCCCCTGTGTCCTTGCCCAAACTCAAAAAAGCCTATGAAAAAGGTACCAGGGGCATCTCATGGGGCCCCCTACTGACCCCGGGCCCTCGGGCAGTGCCTGAGTTTCCAAATGGTCAGTCCGCCTCTGGTTCAAGTGAATGAGGCTGCTCTGCAAGTGCCCTGCAACCATGTGCAATGCATGCATTGCGACATTCTTGAGAAATGAAGAGAGGGTTAAAGCAGGCTGTGAGGAAGCAATACAACACCTCCTCATTGCCTGTCAAATGTTCTCTGAACTGCAATCTGAACATGAGTCGCTCTTTAGAGACTAGAGCCTGTGTGAACAAGCCCTTCAACGACTGGGGCCCCTTGACTATTGGAGCCCTTTGACTGAACAGTAAATTTTTTTTTAAGTCCAACATTCACATGTAATAAAGCGCCTCTATTTATTTTAGTATCACTCGTGTTTATGTTGCTTTTTTCATTTAGTTTCCGAGATAATGGTTGTTTTTCCCAGTAAGAAACGATTGGAGCCCATGAAATATAGGATAAAGACCAAATCGCAGTTTTTGGCTGATTTCGGATTTCTTGCAGCATGCTCAGGGTCAGAGTATTAATCGCTCGCAGGCTGTAAATCACACAGCTAGAATCCTAGCTGTTCTCCCAACAATATCATTTTTCATATTTTTCAGTGCTGCCCACTGGGGAAATTTCTAAGGAGTTTTCAGTAATCCGTTTTTCCAAATGCGAACATATTTTTATATGTTTGTGTTATGTTTGTACTTTCTTCTCATTCACATGCACAGCAAAGATAATTTATAAGGGGCTGAAAGAGCAAATCCTGCTTCATTGGGATGCATAGTTCACATTTTTAGTCCTGCAGCTGGCTAAACACACAGGATTTGTTGTAGAGAAATGTCAATTGTTTGGGGGGATTTTTTTATTTTGGGGGGGGGGTTGTAAATACAGCACATCAGCTTAGTGATTAATACTTCTGGCAGCAGTAGTTATTGTTTCGTTACTTAGACTATATTGGTCGTTCAAATCCAAACCGCTACATTAACTGCATGGAGTTTGCATGTTTTACCTGTTCTTGCAATGGGTTTCCTCCCACACTCCAAAAACATGCTCATAGGTTAATTGGCCCTAGTATGTGTGCAATGTCAGTGCAGGATCTTACCCTTGATTCACATTTCTGTGGCCGTGCGGGCCACATTTTGCACGGGCACAAGAGCCTATTCATTTGAATGGACTCCCGTGCCCCGGGACACGCAGGGAAGAAGGCCCTGCACTTCTTCGGAAACTGCACCCCGCACAGGAACCTCAGTTTCCAGTACAGTTGCGATTTCCAGTGCAGGCGGCGTGCCATTAGAATTAATGGTACCCGCTAGCAGGTCCGCAGTCCTCTGTGTGGGTGGTGCTGCTGCACGGATTTTTGTGCGTATCCGCAGCGGCACCACCAGCACAGATGTGAACCTTGCCATAGGCAAGCCATAGATTATGAAATTTTCTTTCCTTCATCCATAGGTTGAAGAAAAGAAAATTGCTAAATTACCCCATCAACACAGTCAGTGTTGATGGGGGAAACCCTCCCGCAGCTCTAATGTCTTCTGCCAGCGGGGAACACAGGGAGCCTTCCCCTCCAGCAGAATACAACGATCCCTGCTGACGCCAGTCCCTGGCAGTGATCACACAAAAAAACTGTCAGCCTGGTTGTACTGAAGTAGTTTGATTTCAGAACAATCAGTCTGCCCATAGATGGATCGAAATCTGTCTGGTTCCTGCTAAACCGGGTGAATTTCAATCCATCTGTGGGTGACCATAGATTGTGAGCTCCCTGAGGGAAGTCTAATATATGTGGATGTATAGATAGATAGATAGATAGATAGATAGATAGATAGATAGAGATAAATATTGTAGATACATGGCTTTTTTTCTCAGAAAATGGTGCAGGAACTAAATCACGATCCCCACAAAATGCTCCTCCCCCCACACAGACCTTTGAGGGGAGGTGGGGGGGGGGTTACACACAGGGTACAGAGTTTGGAGGTGCGCTGCATACAGAGTGCAGAGTTCAGGAGTGCGCTACATACAGAGTACAGAGTTCAGGAGTGCGCTGCATACAGAGTGCAGAGTTCAGGAGTGCGCTGCATACAGAGTGCAGAGTTCAGGAGTGCGCTGCATACAGAGTGCAGAGTTCAGGAGTGCGCTACATACAGAGTGCAGAGTTCAGGAGTGCGCTGCATACAGAGTGCAGAGTTCAGGAGTGCGCTGCATACAGAGTGCAGAGTTCAGGAGTGCGCTACATACAGAGTACAGAGTTCAGGAGTGCGCTGCATACAGAGTGCAGAGTTCAGGAGTGCGCTGCATACAGAGTGCAGAGTTCAGGAGTGCGCTGCATACAGAGTGCAGAGTTCAGGAGTGCGCTACATACAGAGTGCAGAGTTCAGGAGTGCGCTACATACAGAGTACAGAGTTCAGGAGTGCGCTGCATACAGAGTACAGAGTTCAGGGGTGCGCTGCATACACAGTAGCAAGGGGGCCCCCAGATCCCGCCCCCCCACATGAACGAGTATGGGGTACATGGTACCACTAACTACCAATTCACAAAAAAAAAGCTGTAGTGTGGAAAAAAGACAGGAGTCATTCTTTGACAAGTCCTTTAGCAAAAGAATGTCCCCAAAAGCAGATCCAACATCAATCACGATGTCCGCCGCCGCTCCGAAAGAAAAAAAAATGCTCTGCCACCGTCGCTGGCCTCCGGCCATCTGCTGAGAAGCTGTTTGACAGTTCCTAAATATATAAGGGCCGGGGCCGTCACGTATGTGACCTCGCCCCCATGTGACGTCAGTGACCAGCATGCACCGGTCGATGATGTCACACGGGGGTGGGGTCACACGGGTGATGTCACTGGGTGGCCCCGCCCCTTACATATTTAAGAACTGTCAAACTAGTCTCTCAGCAAACGGCCAGGGGCCAGTGACGGTGCCTTTTTTTTTGTTCTTCGGAGCGGCGGCGGTGGCGGCGGACATCGTGACATTGTGACTGATGTTGGATCTACTTTGGGGGACATCTTTTATTAATGGACTTGTAAAAGAATGACTCCTGTCTTTTTTTTACACTACAGCTTTTTTTTGTGAATGGGCAGTTAGTGGTACCATGTACCCCACACTCAGTCATGTGGGGGGGGCGGGATCTGGGGGCACCCTTGCTACTGTGTATGCAGCGCACCCCTGAACTCTGTACTCTGTATGCAGTGCACTCCTGAACTCTGTACTCTGTACCATGTACCCCATACTCTTTTACGTGGTAGGGGCGGAATCTGGGGGCCCCCTTGCTAAAGGTGGCTTCCAGATTCCAATAAGCCCCCCACACACAGACCCCCACAACCACCGGCCAGGGTTGTGGGGAAGAGGCCCTTGTCCCCATCAACATGGGGACAAGGTGCTTTGGGGGGGTGAGCTCCCCCTACCCCAAAGCACCCCCCCCATGTTGAGGAGGACATGTGGCCTGGTATGGTTCAGGAGGGAGGGGGGCGCTCGCACTTGCTCGCCCCCCCCTTTCCTGACCTTGCTGGGCATGCATGCTCGGATAAGGTTCTGGTATAGATTTTGGGGGAACACCACGCGTTTTTTTTTTACATTTTGGCATGGGGCTTCCCCTCAAGATCCATACCAGACCCAAAGGGCTTGGTAAGGACAGGAGTGGGGACCCCCCGCCGTTCTTTTATTATTTTTTAATTGCCGGCAATTTTTTCTTTTACATTCAGCTGTCAGTGGGAAACCCGCTGACAGCTGAAACATTACTGCATGTTTTCACCACTAAAATACCACATGACTTGATAAAATAACTCCTGCTGTATTTTAGTAGCCTTTTTAGTGAATTTACTATTTTTTAGTGCATTCTTGGCATTTGGGAAGGTCTCCTGAGGTTATCTTTTAAAAAGCTTCTAAACGCAAACGTGCATAAACGTGGCTAGACTTTTTTTAACCTACGTTTTCCAGCAGTCAGTTCCTATCGTTCAGAAGAGTTTTCCAAACGCTCCGTGTACATGAGCCCTTAAGCTGAAGTACCCAGCCGAGTCTAGAAACCACGCCGCACAATGTAGGTGGCGCCGTCTGTATCACTTGCAGGGAGATCATCCAGTGGTGGTGTCAACATCTGTAATGTACCCAGGCACCTAAATTTCCCTTGTCCCCATCCAGTGGGTGCCGCTCAGGAGATCCAACCAGTGGGAGCCTCTGGGAGACAAGCTGTCCGTGTAAACAAAGAAGCCGGACATCAAGTGAAGGAAGCAATGGAATGGTGCTTCCTTGTGTAAAAGCGGTGGCTTCTCTGCAGACATCTGACACATACTCCACTGAATCTTACCTTTGGATCTGTAATCAGCATGCTCATGCACCCTACTGATTGGACAGCTATGACTGTCAGGGGGTGTACTGAACCTCCACAGAAATACCCTGGCTTCCACAAACAAAGCAAAGGCCCTGCAGCATGCTGGCAGGGCACAGGCTTTTCTACTAAGGACATGGCTACTTTGTAAAGAAAACAAATCGTAAGACCTATGGGAATGACTGTTATGAGTAATATGGACATTCTTCCTTCCTCCATTCTTTACACATTGATCAATCATCAGCCATTTCATGGCTCTCCTACATTTGGCTGAGGGAACTATAAGTGAACGAACTGGCCAATCTTACTGTAGGGTTAATGACTGTGTCTTAGTTGTTCCTGTGGCTCAGGTCCAGCTTTGGATTCATTTCTGATTTTCCAGCCCCCCCCCCCCCTTTTATTTTATTTCATTTAATGCCCACGGCGAATCAGAAGTGTTTGTCAGCTGCAGCTGTGTTGCATGGGAACAACACATAAAGCAGATTGAGACCCGGAGCAGATGATAGGATATGCTGTGGAGAGACACGACATGATGAACGCCTGTGAAATCAGCCCATAAAGCCTTCTGCTTCTCGTTAAGGAAGATATACACACGGCACCTCCAGTATCTCATACAGGGTTGTTTATGTACATGGAGGAGGCAATTATAAAACTGGAATTCAGCCACTCCTCATAGTGCCAAGAGTCATGTAGAACTCCATATATGTGAGCTGCAAACCTATGCGTGTAACACATGTCATACACTCCAATGAAGGATGATTGGGGTTCACTTGCAGTTCAGAAGCATACCAGTTCATCATCTGTCCCAGTCTTCCAAGCTTGTCTTTCCCAGTTATATAGGTGGTAAGGGGAAATCCTAAAATGACTCCTCTCGAAATTCACTTCTATATGAACTGGGACAATCAGAGGCACACATTTAAATAGCAAGGAAGGCGCCTCTAAGTGCAGTATGCAGCAGTTTATTGAGTAGTAAAGGTTAAATGCACTTACAAGATAGCATTCAGATAAAAGCTCATCAGGTATAATGCCAGGGAGACACACTGAGCCGACCAGAGGTAGTATGTGTGGTGGAACACACGGGCAAGATGGCCACCGTACTTCCAGGAACACACACACCGGACGTGACATCAAGGGGGCGGTAACACTGCTGCATACTGCACTTGGAGGCGCCTTCCTTGCTATTTACTTTACTAGAGTCTGCTTCCACTCTTGAAGAGCTGCTCCAGGGCACAGCGTGCGTCCATGTCATCTGGTCTCTCTTCCCTCCACTGGATGCCCAAGATCCTTTTCTCCTGGAGGTCATACCATTGCAGAGCGCCCTACGTACATCGTTATCTAGAGGCACACATTTGTAGAGTTAACATCATAGATGATTTTCCTGAAACAGTAGAAGAGATTTACTAAACTGAAGCGTGCAAAATCTGGTGCAGCTCTACATAGAAACCAATCAGCTTCCAGGTTTTATTGACAAAGCTTAATTGAACAAGCTGAAGTTAGAAGCTGATTGGCTACCATGCACAGCTTCACCAGATTCGGAGTGTTCCAGTTTTAGTAAATCTCTCCTATTGTGCCTTCTGCTCCCCCTAGTATACCTAATGCAAAGGAGAGAGGTACTATGACTTTTAACCAGGGGCGGACTGACAATTCATGGGGCCCCTGGGCAATAGGGGATCATGGGGCCCCTGTGTCCTTTCCCAAACTCAAAAAAGCCTATGAAAAAAGTACCAGGGGAATCCCATGGGGCCGAGTTTCCAAATGGTCAGTCCGCCCCTGCTTCTAACCTTGAATCATTCCTCTTCTCTGTCCACTCTATTCTCTCTCTTTCTCCCCTATCAGTCTCTCCTCTCCCCTTCCCTGTACACTCTCTTTATCTCTCCTCTACTTCCCTGTCCACCTCTCCCCTCCCCTGAACCTTCCTTTTTCCTCTCATCACCTCTCCACACCTACTGTCTATTTCCCATCCAACATCTGCTCCCCTCTCCCCTCCTTTTACACTCTCATCTCTCCTTTTCTCCCCTATCAATATCTCCTCTCCTCCCATGTACACTCTCTTTTCCTCTCCCTGACTCCACTCTCCCCCTCTCCTGTACCTTGTACCTTTTCGTCTCCTCACCTCTCCACACCTACTGTCTCTTCCCATGTACCCTCTTTCCTCTGTACACTCTCTTCCACTCTCCTCCTCTGCTCTCTCCACATCTCATTTCCACATCTCCTTCCCTCTTCGCCTCTCTCCTTCCCTGTCTTCTCTTCTCTACCTCTCCCCTACCCTCCTCTGTACACTCTCTTCCACTCTCCTTTTCTGCTCTCTCCACATCTCTGTTCACTATATTGTCCTCTCCTCCACTCTTTGCCTCATGTCTTCTCCTCTCTACCTCTCCTCCACCCTCCTCTGTCCTCTCCTATCTTTTCCCCTTCTCTGTACACTCCTCTCCTATCCAGCTATCCTCTGCCCTCCCCTGTACACTATATTTTCCTCTTCTCCTCTCTAGACCTGTCCACCTGTCCAACATCTAATCTCTTCTCCCAGTCTGCACTCTGCTCTCTTCCCCGCCCCTCTCCTTCCCCCCCCCCCTTCCCCTCTCCTCCTCTCTTCCTCTCTTCTCATCATTTCCTCTGCCCCCCACACACACACACACACTCTTTTCTCCTCAACTCTTCATGCATCTTCACACCTATTATCTCCTCCCTATCCAATCTCTTCTTTCCTCTCCTCCCTGCTACATCTCTCCTATCCCCTCCCCTGTACAATCTCATTTCCTCTCCTCTCCACCTCTCTCCTCTCCTCTCCTCTACTCCTTTCCTCTCCTCTCTCCTATGTACACTCTATTATCCCCTCCTCCTCTGTCATTTCCCCTGTACCTCCCCCCACACACACACACACTCTTTTCTGAACTCTTCACCACATCTTCATGCCTATCATCTCCTCCTCATCCAATCTCTTCTTTCCTCTCCACCATGCTCCGTTTCTCCTATGTTCTCTCCTGTATAATCTCTTCTTCTCTTTCTCCACTTCCTTTTCTCTTCTTCTCTTCTCTCCTCTTCCTCTCTTCTTTTCTTCTCTCCTCTCTCTTTCTTTCTATCTTTTTCTCTTTCTCTCTTCTTTTCTTCTCTCTTCTCTCTTTCTTTCTCTCTTTCTCTCTTCTCTCTTCTTTTCTCCACTCTCCTCTCTTCTCTCTTCTTTTCTCCTCTCCTCCCCTGTCCTCCCCTATCCTCTCCCCTTCTTTGTACACTCCTTTTTCTTTCTTTTTTTTTTTTTTGGTCTTGATAAAATGAAAAGTTGTGTTTTGTAGATATTACACACATTTTTACAGTTATTTCTATTGAAAATTTGAAAATAGTAACAGCCCCATAACATGAGAATACAGTTGTTATTATTCGATTATATTACAAGAAATGAGTTACAGTACAATAGGAAAGAAAATGTTACACACGCCAATCTTAAATATACCTCAATGTCTATAATTCTAGACCAACCCTGCTTTTCTGTCTCTTTGTAGGGTGACATCCAGCAGCTGATTATAGTTGCTGACCCCAGAGCTGCCAGTGATTATTGTGCCACATATATGCCCAGCTGTGATTCCGCCCTCCTGCATGGCTTGCAGGCACAAGATCCAATATTCCCTGAACAGGTAAGATATACCCTCACAAGGTCATAGTATTCCTTCTGTGTATTTATGTGAAGAGGACCACTGCATCCTGATAGCTGTATGTGGTTAATACTTGTAATGATATAAAATGTATTTATCCAAGCTGCAAGACAAACATGGCAATGACAATTTATAGGACAATCTATAACTAGCATCAAGAAATGTTCTTGATGGCACACTTTTCATATAAAAGCCACTAGGATGAGTATAGCTGTGAGGCTTGTTCACCTCTACTATTAAATCTCCATCCACAGCAGTTATATTTTCACAGAAAGGTCCCAATGCTGTGGCACTTGAAAAAAGGTGGTGCAGATTTTTGAAGCTGGCACAAGAACCTACAGGGACCAATCAAACTATGTTCCACTTTAAGATCAGGCCTTTTCTTATACTTTTTGTTTGTAAAAATCTGTATTTTTTGCTAGAAAGCTACTTAGAATGCCCAAACATCTTTAAAGCAAGAGCCCTAGAGAATAAAATGATGGGTGTTTCAATTTTTTTGTCACACAATAGTTTAATTATTAAATATTTATTTAATATTATTTTTGTAAAAAATTCACTTTTTTAATTGTAATGCACAAAAACACAATATAATACTCAATTATTTGGTAAAATATAAAAGATGATGTTACACAGAGTAAATAGGTACCAAACATGTTACTCTTTAAAATTGAGTACACCTAGGGAACAGCGACAAACTACGTTAATTTTATTATCCGTAGAGAATGCTTTAAAATCCTTTACAGGTTACCACTTTAGATTTACACAAGAGGTCTGGTGCTAGAATTACTGACCTCAATCTGACGTTCATGGTGATACCTCACATGAGTGGTACGAGCTTCAGCTCATACCAAGATCATTATATTACATTGCTTTTTTCAAACCCCTAAGGGTTTGTTTACAAGCATGAAACCAGAAGTGATGGAATGCTGATCTCTTCTGGTTTCTTAGACCATAAAGATTATCGAAGCCGTTCCAGTCCCTGATCGGCTCTATGGTCAGCTGGCGGAACTGATGGCTGAAATTTTGGGTCTTCCGGTGGAATGGGAGAATTCTGGAGAGCTGCATAAGGCGGTGGTAGGGGGGGGTTGTCCCCTCCCTCTGCTTGTAAAAGCAATCCAGTGGTTAATTAGCCACTAGGATTGTTTTTACAAAAAAGCTGACCGCTGGCTGAAGGAACAATACTGGGATGATGCCTGCAGCTGCAGGCATCATCCTGGGATAACCACTCAAAGTCAAACGATGTATCTGGAAGCTGTTATACACACAATGTATTGTTGCTCCTTCATTGTGTGGGCTGTAGGTGAGTAAGTGACACCATTATATGTCTTATTTCTAAGGGTTCTTTCAGACTTGCAGTCCACATTCAGATTGCTTTCCAGGGAGTATTTGACAGACAGTCATTGATAGAGGGCATTATATCGGCTGCATGCATTGCACAAGGTTGTGATGCAGCCACATTGTACTCAATAGGCAAGTTTGACAGGCATTATCGTCTGTCAAGCTCTGAACCCCACGGCATCTGAGCCACTCCTGGCTGTGCTGTCTGTCATAGGTATAAAAATCAAAAGTAGATGAACAATATAATTTTCACTACTTAAATTAGTACCCGTGCAGAGAAAATTTCATAACTCAATACAAAAAGAAATTTGAAAAAATAAGATAGAAGATATCCTTTCTGTAATGTCAATTTGTAGTGTTATGTAGTGCTTAACCCAAAACCATTACCAAAATTTCATCAAAATCGCTGCGTGACTAACCATATTAAATCAATAATAAGTACATAATATAAAAAATATTAGTGTAAATTATTAATTAACTACATATATCCTTATCAAAAATAATATATATCAATATATATGAGTATATATAAAAGCCAAAAAAAACAAAGAGTTAAGGAAAAAAAGGTAATCCCTAAACAGTGAACCCAATTAAAAAAATATTTAAAATAAGGTCCAAATCCAAAGTGATTAGTGTCGTGACAATAATGTGCAGTGCAATCCATCTAGGATCCCAAAAACTCAGTGATGTAAGCCGTAAGCACCTTCACCCAAAGTGACAGATGGAATGCTTACTTACTGACTCCATATGATCCCCCTTTTTTCCAGGGTGGCAATAACATGCTTTTTTTGAGACCCCAAATCTCCACAATGAGCACTCCTCTATGGATCAGGGATCTCAATACTCACAGTTGGCCATGATGTTTAACACTCAATTGCTCATGTAAATCAAGCTTATAATAGCCTCTACATAGTGTAAAAAAAGCTTAAAACCATTTATCGATTAAAATGTTATACACTCACATTTCAGTTGAGAATGATGCGCATATCCATAAAACAAGAGCTGGTATGCAACTATTAATCCGAGACATCATCAGAACCAATCTCCGCCCATGGGCAATCAAGTGTTAAACACCATGACCATCTGTAAATGCTGATATCCCTGATTTATTGAAAAGTGCCCATTGTGGAGATCAGGGGTCCACTTATAATGCTCAAAAAAGCATGTTATGACCACTCCAGAAAAAAGGGGGGTAATATGGAGTTGGTAAACAAGCATCCTTAGATTATACGCCCCTTGAGGGTTAGGGACTGATGTAATGTATAATATATATGTAAAGCGCTGCATATATATAAGTACCTGAAATAAATAAACAATAAATAAATAATTCCATCTGTCACTTTGGTTGAAGGTTCTTAAGGGTTACATCACTGAATTTTTGGCATCCTATACGGATTGCACTTCAAATTATTTTCAGGACACATGTATGCATCACATATTAGGACATTATGTAAAACCTACCTTAAAATTCAGTCCTCCAGTGGTGCGCTGTCATGCTGCAGAGGCTTCCATCTTCACCTGGGCTTCCTTCTGGGTTCCCAAGCTCCGGCCATCTGACATGCTGTCCTGGGCCACGGCACACAGCTCTGAAGGAATGGCACGGGTATGCAGTTCCTTCAAAGCACATGCGCCGGCTGTAGGTAAAATTTAAAAAAAAGAGTTTACTACCACTTTAATATGGTTAGTCACACAGCGATTTTGATGAAATTTTGATAATGGTTTTGGGTTGAGTGCAACACAACACTATAAATGAACAATATCATTTAGCTGATTAGATGGTTCACATATGTATATTAGGCTGTTTGCTTGGCGGTAAGCTTTAATGAGCAGCAGTTGAGGTTGAGAGGCCCTTTAAAAAATTATATGTGTAGTTGGTTAATAAAAATATCCACTGACATGGAAACAAATATCCGACAAAACTGGATTGCTGGTGTTAATACACGAAAAAAGCAAGCGTGCGCTCAGCAGCCAACATACACCCGGCTAAACAGCGAGGATGCATTGGTTCCCACCAAGCAGAGCAGGCGTGAAATGGAAAAGGTTCTTGGCAGGGGCAGACACCGTGCTCTGTGCCAGGATTTTCATTCAGCAGATGGGATGTCCAGGACACCACAGCTGGAAGAGTAACAGCTGGGCCAAAGGGCTGGGTCTTGCTGTGTATCATTCACACGAGTGTGACTCACAGCACTGGCATGTACGGCTGTGGAGGCAGCAAGGAAAACCAGGCCTGGAAGATGTGTCATCAGCACCCCTGGGGAACAGGCCCCATCATCTCATAGCTCAGCACTATTCCGGCTCCACATCCTATCCATCACAGTGATTAATTCACAAAAAGGCTGGATCATTGCTGAAAATACTAACAGGATTTCACAGATGGAAAAACAGATTAAAGTTGGATTACTCGTATCATTTATAAAGTTCAATTCCCTAAAAAGTAAAACCTTCATAAATACATCACTATTAAAGGGCATCTCTGCTTATATTATAAAATGAAGATCTGAGTGATCAAGGTTGGTCAGTTCCTTGGCTATTCACATGACCTCTGCTCCAGCACCCAATATTGTGATTGGGGGAGAATTATGAAGGCTGAGAATAAATCCCTAAAAATTTGAGAACGAAGAGAAGAAATCACACATCAGCACTAAAGTAAAACAAGGTACTATAAACCAGTCCTGGAGGTGGAAGGAATAGATGACTCAACTCCATAATGTAGTAACTGGTTCTGCTTCAAGCTTTGCTGCCCTCTTCAGATAGGGGAAATCTTTGACACCGAATAGTAAAAAAAAGAAGGGCACGCAAGCCTCATGCATTACCTTTGGGACTGTTTATTAATAAAATATACTCACAAAAGCCGTATAAATAATAAACTTGTAGTAAGGACATGTGTCACTCCTTAGATACACCAATACCTGGATGTTCACTAGGAGGAACTGGACGACATCAGACAGTAGATTTAAGAACTAATGTTCTTAATATTTCGAGGGCTATACCATCTTCCACAGAGGGCAGGTTCTGGTGTATCTAAGGAGTGACACCTGTACTTTTGTACACGCTTATTGTTACACAGCCTACAGATTACAGACCTGAAATTGACCATGGATGAACAGTGATCATACTGTACATCAGAAATACAAGAGAGGAGTAAAACCATCCAATGTGCAGATAAAAACAAAGATATTACAGGTGCATACAGCAGATAAAATTAAATATGATACAAGAACAAATGTGAGTCCCGCCACATGGGACACTGAATTATAGTTTACATATCATACTGATTCTACTACCTTAATAGTTCAGGCATGGTTTTCCACATATGCACATTTCTTGCTGCAATTGGCTGTCATAATGCAAATTGAACTAAAACACATCAACATTTTTGCTGTGCAAATTTTCAAACACAGTAGACCAAGTTTTGGTTAGAGGCCTTCACGCTGGTTTTATATTAAGTGATCCATTAAAGCCTCTCTGTTGCTTCCCCCCAAAAAATCCAAAGTAGAGCAGGGGTGGCAAGCAGTGTAAAATGCAGAATACTTTGCAGTGGTGGAAGACCAGGTTGATTAAGTTGATAAGCTACCTACAATAGAAGTCTATGAAAACTGACCACTCTGAGTTCAAAAAACATTGTCTTCCAGTGCTGCAGCCTCTGCAAAATATTAAGTATTTTACATTGCCTGTGTGCCCCACTGTCCTCTGTTGTCCCTTCCTTTGGCCCCTACACTACAGGATCCAAGCATTTGATACAGCCAGAAATGTCAGATGTGGACACAATGGACATGCATTCACCAGTCAATTGAATAAATAAAAATTGTTTGTTGTACATGTCAGCTAACTAATGTATAGCTTACCTTCGTTAGAGTAGCAGGTTTTGATTGCAGGCCCTCCTACCTTCCACCAGTGGTGACAATTTTTCTTTTTTATTGAGCTTCAACTCTAGGAGATAACTGGATAGTGACTAAACAACCCAATGCACAAATAAATAAGTAGTGACAGTGGTGAATACCTACAGTAGCCATGAACACTGTACCTTGTGTACCTATTGTCACACTGACCAGTGACGAATGGATATACAAAGCATGTAAATGTCCACATTCAGCAATGTTGGGGCCCCATGGAGCTGGTATGAAACAAATAACTCATCTTGTAATACACAAGTACAATTGGTGTACCTACCAGTGCAGAGCATGGTAAAATGGCTTGGAAAATTTTAGGCCACACACCCAGTTGTGGTTTCTCTGACTGTTTTTGAACTCAAAGGATTTTGGAACACTGTTCCCTCAACTGATCAGTTAAAAAGGTGCCAGGGGTGTAATCCACCCTGTTCATACTGTATAGGTAATTTTTGCTGAAACTGATTGCCACTTTTTCAAATTGCAAGACTGTGCACACCCTAGCAGAATGTCTAGCTATGCCAGGAGGTCAGTCACATTCTGACAGTGTCACTCTTTTCTCTGCACCTGCGGGGTACAGACCACTGAGGAAAAGGTTTCTCTGGTTCTCAGCTTAGCACTCCATTAGACATCAACTGGGGAATCCTCCCTGCCAAGATTTATGAATGAAACATCCCAGACCAGAACTATGACAGCCATACTCCCTCTGTTCTGCTCCTGCTGGATCATAGGCACTTCTAATCATGTTTCTTGCTTCATTTACTGTTATTTCTTCTGCGGTATTAGTGTGGTATACTTTAATGTTAACTATATATGTCTTGCTATTACTCTGGATAATGGTGAGTAAGCCAAGTTGAGCAGTCAACTTTTATTTACACCATTCGATTTTCCAGGTGGATGGTCTATGACTGGTTGAAAAGGCCTTTCCTTCTGAAGCACTAATCAAGCATTATTAGGACCAAAAATGATTATAATTATTATTGTACAGCCTGCCTTCTCTCCCAGTATGTGTACACATAAAGATCAGTCTAAATACAGCCAATATAACTAATATTTTCAATATGTGGAAATCCTATAGGTCAGCAACTTACTTTGTTGATCTCTGCCGACCGATACCCTCAGAGCTGGGCTAGTGCCTATTATCAGTGTAAATCAGCACAAGAATGGGTTTACTACATCCCTCTTACTAAACAACATGATAAGCAGCAGGGTTATGTGTATATATATATATACATAACGACAGCCATGCAGACCAATTTGATGCAGTGTGTGGCGTATGGTCTGAGCACTGACAGGCTGACCCCCACCCCTTCAACCTCTGCAGCAATGCTGGCAGCACTCATACGGCTATTTCCCAAAGACAGCCTCTGGATATGATGCTGAGCACGTGCACTCAACTTCTTTGGTCGACCATGGCGAGGCCTGTTCTCTGTGGAACCTGTCCTGTTAAGCCGCTGTATGGTCTTGGCCACAGTGCTGCAGCTCAGTTTCAGGGTCTTGGCAATCTTCTTATAGCCTAGGCCATCTTTATGTAGAACAACAATTCTTTTTTTCAGATCCGTAGAGAGTTCTTTGCCATGAGGTGCCATGTTGAACTGCCAGTGACCAGTATGAGAGAGTGAGAGCAATAACACCAAATTTAACACACCTGCTCCCATTCACACCTGAGACCCTGTAACACTAATGAGTCAAATGACACCTGGGAGGGAAAACGGCTAATTGGGCCCAATTTGGACCTTGTCACTTAGGGGTGTACTCACCATTGTTGCCAGCGGTTTAGACATTAATGGCTGTGTGTTGAGTTATTTTAAGGAGAGAGAAAATTTACATGTTATACAAGCTGTACACTCACTACTTTACATTGTAGCAAAGTGTCATTTCTTCAGTGTTGTCATATGAAAAGATGTGATAAAATATTTACAAAATTGTGAGGGGTGTACTCGCTTCTGGGAGATACTGTGTATATTGCCCCAAAAGAATGTGCAAAAAAAGGGTACATCACAGTTTATTTAGAAAACTCGTGTGCTAACATTTGCAGCCTTGTTTACTCAATATGATCTTTTCATATTTTAGCCATATAAAATAGCATTTCACCTGTACAAAATGATAGAACCACTATCACTGTATCACTGTAAATAACTTATTTTTAAAAGCCCATTCCCCACCTTTGTTTATGACTTTGTTAAAAATCTAAGGGTCCAATATAATGTCAAACAGGAATAGGATACGTAATCATTAGGGTAGAGTACAAGTACAAGTGGCAAATTGTTAAATGATTCCTTATTTCTACACATAAACTTTCTCTACCATGCTCCAGGTACCTCTTCTGGTTTGTATCAATCCTTATGTCTATGTACAGTATCTATTTCTTTTTCATTTATTTATACATGTCTTTTTAAAGTTGGGTCTACTATTTCTGTTCTTGGTGCATATTTAATGTAATTTTCTTGGTTTATGCTAATTTTCCATTTACTGGTGTCTCCTTTTCAAATTCCTCTTGCTGAAGCCTCTCTTGGCCCAACATCCCACCCCGGAGCCTGCCCCTCGCAAAAAGGGCAAGGGGAAAGGTAAAAAGAAGGATAGAAAGGGCAAAAAGAAGAAGAAAAAGTCTGCAGTTGAGCAGACAGAGCCGGTGCCCACTACTGTCATAAGCACAACACAAGAATTCACTACCTCAACTACTACTGAGCCGGTCACTCTCTTTGTGGTAACCACCTATATGGCCGCATCATGCCAATATGCTTGTTGGTCACCAGTGTGCTGCTGGGACTGTCAATCATCCTTCATTGTTGCTGATATTAATCATTAACAACATGAAGCTAATAGAACATTTTCCATGATCTCACCCAGAACTAACATCATCTATAGAAATATTCTGGAATGCTGTGTTTATGTCATTAGAAATTGCCTTAAATAATGTTTTTGTATCCAGGCCAAAGTGACTTCAGAATTGTGATTTTCAAGTAATCCTGAAGAATTGGGATATGCATAACTTAAACTATAGTTCTGGGTTGAGTTTAAATAATTTGTTGTAATCTAAAACCATAGCAGTTCACTGGACTCAGATAATGGCTGACGCTAGGAGTATGCAGGTCCATTGGCTTGGATGTGGCACAGCCTTACTATGGTTTGTCAGGAATCCAAGATTAGCCTTTAGAAGTGTCAATCAGAAGATGTTTGCACAAAATCAGTACGTCAGGGTATAGTTAGACACATGAAAATTTGGAGACTGGAGGAAATCAGTCAGAGCAGTATGCAAAGGCTAAGTTGACGTTAAACAAACAATCAGTAAACAGAGTCTGGTATGAAAGCAAGCAACTCAAAAGATAAGTGAGGAAGAGCAAGATGTACACCACAATTAGATGGACCACAACTTTGGGCAACAGGTCAAAAGGATAAACAGAAACACAGGATCTGAAATACTACAACTGAAAATGAGGTAGTCAGGACCGCTAGTCTGAGACATAGGAGGAGATTTAGTAAACCTCGAGCACTCAGAATCTGGTGCAACTGTACATGGAAGCCAATCAGCCTCTAACTTCAACTTCAATTAAGCTTTGACAATAAAACCAGGAATCCAATTGGTTTCTATGCAGAGCTGCACCAGAGTAGCTCCAGGTAGCTCCAGTTTTAGTAAATCCCCTCCATAGCTTCCTTTTTTATATATTCAAACAGCAGGTTGGGCACCTTCTGTACGCATGGACCTTCATACATGTAGAGCTACACAAAGTGCACGTCAACATGTGTGCAACCAGGAAAGCTGGCAAGCCACCCTTGCTTTGTAATTAAGCGCCTAGCTAAATATTTTAACTGACACAGCTGTATTCTTTTAACAAAGCTGTATCTTTTTTCCTTCATGGCAACAAGAAATATTTCAACATTTCCAACTGTGTGCACTGGTTTTATAGGGAGCCTGCACAAACAGAATAAAACAGCGGAAAAGTCCCTTACAGTTTCAGTATCTAATTAACTTGACAGGTACAGAATGTCAAACTGACTGCAATGCTTGAAACTCCAATTGCCCAATATTTCCCAATTTTTGAATTGGAAGCATAATGTTTGTGAATGTAACAAAGGACAGTGTTTACTCAAAACATTGTACCAGGGGCGGACTGACAACTCATGGGGCCCCCGGGCAATAGGGGATCATGGGGCCCCTGTGTCCTTTTCAAAACTCAAAAAAGCCTATGAAAAAGGTACCAGGGGCATCTCATGGGGCCCCCTAATGACCCCGGGCCCTCGGGCAGTGCCTGAGTTTCCAAATGGTCAGTCCGCCCCTGCATTGTACAGATCAGAAAAGCTGTGGTCTACAGAAATGCATCTGATAACACAGTTGTTAGGGTATTAATCTTGCATACAGCAGTTTTGTGTTATCTGACCAAATCATGCAAGACTGGAGATAAACTCATACTCCGGAACATCAGTTTAGGAGCTTTTGACGTTTTTTTGCCAAAGCTCCTGAACTCAACTCAATAAAAGCCTATGTGGGTTATTTACTATAACTGGAGTATGCAGAATCTGGTGCAGCTCTGCAGAGAAACCAATCAGCTTCCAAGTTGTCAAAACTTAAATGAACAAGCTGAAGTAAAGGTGGGAATACATAATTAGAAAATTGACGGATCATTCATCCGACGACCGAGAGGCATTCGTTCGTTGGTTGAAACCATGGCCCACATTAACCAATCTAAAAAAATTGTTCATCAGGCAATACATAATGTTGACGTCTTCCGTACAAGTGGAAGTGATGCGGTGTGCGTGTGACCTTGTAGCCACGCCCTTCCGGGCAGAACGAGCGATATACACAATTACCAGCAATGAGTATAATATCGTTTGTTACATGACCTATATACATAAATAGTGATACATAAAATATAATTTGCACAATTCTGGTTTCATCATATCATTCGGCCAATCTACTTTTAACATTTGGATTTTTCGTTCGTGTTTATGAAGATTCCTTGGACATAAACATCCGGGTCATCTGTTTCCGCTCATGTGTGATAGTGTTTGATAGATTTTTTCGTACGACCGTCATACCACCGCATAGAAAATCAGTCGTTCATATGCGAAATGACAACATTTTTCATTGTTGTTCAACCGGATTTTTTCTTTCACAATATCCTTATTGGTTATAACATCCTGCTCATCAACGAAGAGAAAATCGTTCGATCAGTGGTTCCGTGAAATTTTTTGTACGATTTTCTTATCATGTGTATGGGACATTAGAAGCAGATTGGCTACCATGCACAGCTTCCCCAGATTCTGAGTGCACCTGTTTTAGTAAATCTCCCCCTATGTATCCATGCACACATAGGCTTTTATCAGAGTTTAGCAGCTGCCGAGTTTAGGGACAGTTAAACAAAGAATTGCATTTAGGAGAGGAACGTTTTGGCAAAAAAGCCAAACATGGCAAAAATAGGTGTAAACGTGTCTAAGCTTCGGCGTTTATTCCATTTCGGTGACAAGTACCCAAGGGCAAGTACAAACAGGGCAGTTGTATAGAAGTTAATCTGTAGATCGATTTCTGTATAGCCACCCTGCCAATACATGGATAGAAATTCATTTGGCCCCTGTTGAATTGGCTGAATTTTGATCCATGTATGGCCGGCTTGAGTCGTGTTAATTATTTTGTTGGAATGGATAAAAGAAGGGCAACAAGCTAATATTACACTCACCGGCCACTTTATTAGGTACACCTGTTCAATTGGTTGGTAACACAAATGGCTAATCATCCAATCACATGACAGCAACTCAGTGCATTTAGGCATCTAGACATGGTGAAGATGACTTGCTGAAGTTCAAAGCGAGCATCAGAATGGGGAAGAAAGGGGATTCAAGTGACTTTGAACTTGGCATGGTTGTTCGTGCCAGACGGGCTGGCCTGACTATTTAAAAAACTGCTGATCTACTGGAATTTGCACCCACAACCATCTCAAGGATTTGCAGAGAATGGTCCAAAAAAGAGAAAATATCCAGTGAATAGCAGTTGTGTGGACGAAAATGCCTTGTTGATGTCAAAGATCAGAGAATGGGCAGACTGGTTCGAAATGATATAAAGGCAACAGTAACTCATGTCAGTATGGACCAAAATCTCTGGGATGTTTCCAACACATTGTTGAATCTATGCCACGAACAATGAAGGCAGTTGTGAAGGCAAAAGGGGGGTCCCACCCGGTACTAGCAAGGTGTACCTAATAAAGTGGTCGGTGGGTGTACATTCTTAAACAAAAAATTTTTCCCAGCATCTTTCTGAGGTAGCTTACTTGACCAAAAGCCTAGGCTTTCATCACATAATATCTACAGAATAATTCTCTCTTTTAGAAGTGAACTTATGACCAAATTGTTAGGGTATTGGGTTTTGTGTGCAGCACGAGGTAATCTAAAGAAGTATTTCAGCAGGAAGGTTTAACAGTGTTATTTTTTTTTTTACCAATTACACTGCTAACTTGGCCAGCATTTTAACATTTGAACATAGATCCACATAGATCCACCTATGAGATGACAAAATTACAGCCTAAAGCTGGCTATATACTAGTAGATTTTCCAATGTTTGTACAAATTCTTCTCAGTACATTTCATGACATGACAGATGTCATTCAAAATTACTCCAAAAAATTTTAGTTTTTTACATTTGATTTTGAAATGCATGGACTTTCCCAAAACAAAAATTATGTTCACTGCTAGAAAATCACTTCCTCAAGAAAAAATTTCCATCTGCTTCCATGAAATTTTCTCATCACTACAATTAAAATAGAACATTAAGTCAAAAAGGACATGTGCAGCGCTAAATAGTGATGAGCGATTAGATAAATATGTTATAACGATATAAACACACTTCTATAATAATATTACAACAAGTGCAGGTAAGTGATATCACCTATTGGTGATTTCCAGTGATTAGATTGTCCAATATGGTGAAAACCGTGTGGATCCAGAGGGATCACAATTCCAAGTGTGTGGATATCCTGATCCGGGAGTGACAGATGCTTTGTTTAAAATGAATGAAATGCGCACTCACCAGAAGTGTGTTTAAAATACGCAATATGAAATCCTGCGTCACCACGCAATTAGTGGGTCATCTGTTCCCTGGTCAGGTCACACATCGTATCACCAACTGGTCTCCTCGGTGTAGAGATTCCGGAATCCCTTGATATGTATCACCATCTGGGGTCATCTTTTCAGAATGGGCACTGCGAATGATGGCACTCACACGGAGAGCCCAATAAGGGACACCACATAGTGTGATACTGTATAGGGTACCTTTATTCCAGACAGTGAATATGTATGCAAGACAATAAAAAGTTACTGACCATGTATTCAGGATGGCCACCAGCGGTGGTCAGATGTCCAGTTGCTGTAGCCCCCTGACGCGTTTCGTGCAAAGCACGTAGTCATAGGGTGCAGGGCTTACGACTATGACTACGCGTCAGGGGGGCTACAGAAACTGGACATCTGACCACCGCTGGTGGCCATCCTGAATACATGGTCAGTAACTTTTTATTGTCTTGCATACATATTCACTGTCTGGAATAAAGGTACCATATACAGTATCACACTATGTGGTGTCCCTTATTGGGCTCTCCGTGTGAGTGCCATTATTCGCAGTGCCCATTCTGAAAAGATGACCCCAGATGGTGATACATATCAAGGGATTCCGGAATCTCTATACCGAGGAGACCAGTTGGTGATACGATGTGTGACCTGACCAGGGAACAGATGACCCACTAATTGCGTGGTGACGCAGGATTTCATATTGCGTATTTTATACGAACTTCTGGTGAGTGCGCATTTCATTCATTTGAAACACAGCATCTGTCACTCCCGGATCAGGATATCCACACACTTGGAATTGTGATCCCTCTGGATCCACACGGTTTTCACCATATTGGACAATCTAATCACTGGAAATCACCAATAGGTGATATCACTTACCTGCACTTGTTGTAATATTATTATAGAAGTGTGTTTATATCGTTATAACATATTTATCTAATCGCTCATCACTATTTAGCACTGCACATGTCCTTTTTGACTTGTATACTTTTGGAGATTTTTTGGTTACCTTTTATTTGGTGTTCTAGCAGCTATTTTGATTCTCTCTTTATCTACTCCAGTGTAGCGCTCGCTAAACATTCCTTCTTTATAAAATAGAACATCAATTTGCCCCCACTAACGATTAGAAAAATCAATTGAACGTTCTTAAAATGAAAATGTTCAGCAAAATTCTACTAGTGTATGGCTAGATTAAGCCTCATTCAGCCTGATGACCTGGAAATAATACTCTGGTATATAAGGGTCAAATGTATCCTGGTCACGTAAAAGAAGTCAATAAATGAGAATGAACTACTATTAAGTGCAGCACTTTTATTTAGAATCAGCTCGGTGTTAATCAACCACCTGCAAACAGTTAATTAGGGGTTGCCAGACCAAGCTGACCATTTCATGATTTATGATTGCAATCTCTGCCAGGTTTCATCCATAACCTTGCTTTTTCACAACATGTGACATCTGTTTTCCACCCTCTCATCCTGGCATTAACTTCTCCCAAAAAGCTTGTGAATTCCCATGTCATTAACTAAAACCCATGTCATTTCATCTCAGCGCTCATGACACCCATTGATGTATCTGTGCCCCTCGTCTTGGGCTGGGCCGTTTCTGCAAGGAGCCTGTTGTGACAAGACTCTGGTCACCTCTGCAACAACTGGCAACTGACCATTTTCCACTGCAGTAAACCTTTTCCTAAATGAGGAAAAATTAGAACAGATGTTACCATAGCAAATACCAAGTAATTCCTCGTATTGCACAGCAGTATAGTGACACCCTTACTGACATATTCCTGAAGAATGCCATGGAATATATCCTTAGTACCAGAAGATGACCTGTTTATAAAAACTAAGGAAAATAAGTTAAAGTGTTACTAAACCCACAACAATAAAATCAGTCTGTATATGCAGTAAATCATGCTATGGAACCTAAGGGGTTAATCCTCTGCATTGTGTAGAAAGGCAATTCAATTCTGTCTTCTCTGATCCTCCCCTTCTTCTACTGTCCCCAGTCCATCTGCTGATAGAACAGAGCCCTGGGGGAAACAGGACATGCTCATTTGGTGTGTATTGCTAGAGGGTTTTTTTTTATGGGAGAATGCATGTGATCAGCACAGGGCACTCAGCACTGTCCAGACAGAGGGTCAGGGGTTATTCAGCCTCATAGGACAATCAGGGGAGAATGAAAACTCCTCCTACAAGCTTTAACTAGTGTTCTGCTGGACACTGATGGGAAAAGGTATTTAGCAAATTATATTTACTAAAATAATTGAATTTCCATGTTGTGTGTACTGTGGGAGACCAGATATAGTGAATGCTGGGTCCAGGGAGACCGGATATAGGGAATGCAGGGTCCGGGGAGACCGGATATAGTGAATGCAGGGTCCAGGGAGACCAGATATAGTGAATGCAGGATCCAAGGAGACCGGATATAGTGAACACAGGGTCCGGGGAGACCAGATATAGTGAATGCAGGGTCCGGGGAGACCAGATATAGGGAATGCAGGGTCCAGGGAGACCAGATATAGTGAACGCAGGGTCTGGGGAGACCAGATATAGTGAATGCAGGGTCCGGGGAGACCGGATATAGTGAACGCAGGGCCCGGAGAGACCAGATATAGCGAATGCAGGGTCCAGGGAGACCAGATATTGGGAATGCAGGGTCCGGGGAGACCAGATATAGTGAATGCAGGGTCCTGGGAGACCAGATATAGTGAATGCAGGGTCCAGGGAGACCAGATATTGGGAATGCAGGGTCCGGGGAGACCAGATATAGTGAATGCAGGGTCCTGGGAGACCAGATATAGTGAATGCAGGGTCCGGGGAGACCAGATATAGTGAATGCAGGGTCCGGGGAGACCAGATATAGTGAATTCAGTGTCCAGGGAGACCAGATATAGTGAATGCAGGGTGACGAGCCCAGTGGCAGTTACTTAGCACTGATATTTTAGTCCAGCAAAGTGACAGCCAGACTATAATTGACTGCATTGGCTATGAGCTCTATGTTAGTTTATGAATTTATGTATATAAGGCTTTTTGTCATTTAGGTTGGCTCCACACTTGTGGGCTTGCAGTAACAAGCATTATCGCAACGTACAGTATTGTGCTGTATATGTGCGTTCTTGTGCATTGCTATCCACTGTGCACAGTTACTGTATAAGCAAATGCACCTGCGTTACAGCCTACAATGCACACATGTGAATGCTCTATGCGTTGCGCTGTCATAAGCTACAGCAACATAGATCTGTTTTTAGTGCATTGAGACTCATTAAGGCCAGATTCACGTCTATACACAGGTGCTTATTGCATTGCAGGTTAACGCATACTATATGTGTTGCATTTATTGCCATTAACCACTTGCCCTCCGGAGGATTCACCCCCCTTCCTGACCAGGCCATTTTTTTGCAATACGGCGTTACTTTAACTGACAATTGCGCAGTCATGCAACGCCCAAATTAAATTTACATCCTTTTTTTCCCACAAATTGAGCTTTCTTTCAGTGGTATTTGATCTCCTGTGCGTTTTTTATTTTTTGCGCTGTAAACAAAAAAAAACTGAAAATTTTGGAAAAAAAAGCTATATTTTTTACATTTTGCTATTAACCATGTCCAGTAAAAAAAAAACAAATACAATTTCCTCATAAATTTAGGCCGAAATGTATTCTGCGACATGTCTTTACTAAAAAAAAAATCCCAATACGTGGAAATTAATTGTTTTACATGAAAGTTATAGTATTTACAAATGGCGGTATATATACTGGGATTTTTTTTTTAACTAGTAATGGCAGCGATCAGCGACTTATAGTGGGACTGCAGGTCTGCGGGGGGCATTCTGATACTGGGGGAAACATATTTGGTGTCACTGACATTCCCAGTGACACCAATACAGTGATCAATGCTAATGAAAAGCACTGACACAGTGCTTATGGCACTGGGCAGGAAGGGGTTAACATCTGGGGCGATCAAAGGGTTAACTGTGTGCTATGTGAGTGCTTTACACTCTAAGCACACTGCTTTGTATGGCTGTGCTATGCAGGAGCTGACAGGGGAGAGATCTGTATTGTTTATACACAGGTCTCTCCCCCATCAGTAATACTAGGAGATCGCCGGGCAATTTTGCGCACCCGTTCTGCCCTGTAGCAGTATTTCTGCTATAGGACGGCTCAGAAGCAGTTAATTTTGAACATATGTAAACAGCTGAACGGTGGCAGTGCATAAACGACCTCCCCGCTCCCTGCTTGTGCGTGCTCCCTGGGAGCGTGCAGCACCGAGATCCGGTGCCCGCTGTGTCCTCCGGACACAGTGGAACACCGATCGTTGTACGAGACCTCTGTGCGAGGTCCCGATCATGTGATCACTGATTGGCCAATCAGTGATCACATGCAGAGTAGTAAGCAAGATGTCACTTCTGACATCATTGCTTACTACATGTGAAATCTGTGACCAATTCACATCAGCCTTGAACCATGTGACAAGCTGTGACCAATCAAAGCTCACACAGTATTTCTCAATGGCTGCAAGAATGCAGCCAGAGAGAAGAAATTATTGCTTTTACAGCCTTTATGGGTGTAAAAGCAATCAGTGTAAAAAAAATCAGTGCAAAAACGTTTAGTATAAACTAATTTGGATTATTTTTTTTTTTTTACTAAAAAGATAACGCAATACATTTTGGCCAAGATTTATGATGAAATATTATTTATTTGCAAAATTGTATAAGAGAAACACTTTTGTGTCAAACTTTTTGGACTTTTTCATTTACATAGCAAAAAAAAATAAAAATCCCAGTTATAAATAAACACCACCAAAATAAAGCTTTATCTGTCTCAAAAAAATGCTAAAAAATTAATATAGGTACAGTGTTGCATGACCGCGCAATTGTCATTCAAAGTGTGATAGCACTGAAAATCGGCCTGGACAGGAAGGGGGTAAAAGTGTCCAGACTTGAAATGGTTAAGGACCAATTCAAAGTAAGCCAGTGGTGGACTAAGATTAATGTGTATCTAATCAATTTTTTTTTTGGCTTTTGTTTTGGATAGAGTAAGCAAGGTTTTGGCTTTAGATATACAGCACTTTAACTGTCCTGGCAATCAGTGTTTAGCAGTTTATATTCTTGAACAGGGATCTCCAAAATATTCTAAACAAAGTGCCAGGTTACTGTTCTTTGCACTTTTGGGGGCCGGACTGTGGCCAATGGGAGTAGAAAATGGCCTGCTGTCAGTGGGAGTGAGCAATGGGGTTGATTTACTAAAAACAAATTGACACTTTGCAAAATGTAGTTGCACTCTGCAAGTGCAGTTGCTTCAGAGCTTAGTAAATGAGGTAAGGCTTCTCTTTGCAAAGAATACCCATACAAGTGCAAGGAAAATAAAAAAACAGCATTTTTACTTGCACGTGATTGGATGATGGAAGTCAGCAGAACCTCTGCTTATTTACTAAGCTCTGCAGCAACTGATCTTGCAGAGCGCAACTGAATTTTGCAAAGTGCACAGTCGATTTGCCTTAAGTAAATCAACCCCATTGTCCCATCTTTGGTATTAGGGGAAGGAATAGTGCCTCATAATTGTTTTCAGTGACAGGAATAGTGCCCCATTGTCAGTGCTAGTGGCAGGGACTATGCCCCACTGTTGCTGACAGTGGGGGGGGAAATGCCCCAAAGCCCAATAAAAGTAAGCACATGGCCGCATCCAGCCCCTAGGCCAGTTTGGAGAAGACTGCTCTTGAACATTGGCAAGTCTTTTCTTCCTTGGGGAAACAATAAAGTTTTTATACTAGCATAGTATTAGTCAACTATGGTTTTATATTATACTAAACATTACCAGTTTATATGGACCACCTAAAAGAGGGTACAGTAAGTAGTCTCAGGTAAAGTCAGAGTCAACAGACGAAGGTGATCTAGACACCAGACAATCCAGGTAAAAATGACAGACTGGATTTACAGCAGAAAGCATTTTTGTTACTCTTGTAGGGTGCAATATTGTCAAACAAGGGGAAAATTATTGTTGCAACTTTTCTGATGACTACAGTATTGAAGTCAACATCACTGCAAACATAGTCCTTATTAAAGAAGATACATAATGCAGGGTCACCTACATACACCCAGATGTAGCACAGGCAGACATCTCAAATGCTTTGACCAGCCACTCTGGCTGTCCCATCACTTGTTGCTGAGTTCACCTTGTTTTGCCAGCTGAGCTCCTGCCTGAAACTGTTCAGCCTTAATTCTTTCATACTCAATAAAAATAACTTATTCTTTTTGTTAAATCACCAAAGACAGAAAAAAAAACAAAGCCTACAGAAGACCCCCTTTTCTCAGAATATGAATTTCCAGACTACTTCTTCACACCCCCACCTGAAGAAGACATCACTGTGTCCACCGTAACTGTCAGCATCAATGCAACTGACTATGAGGTAATGTACAGATTTATCCATACATGTTGTGACTTATGTAACATCAATTTGATGATTCTATTAATGTTGTCCCCCATAGGACATAACTGAAGAGTATGTGACCGGAGAAGAGGAAGACAACCAAAAACCAGATGACTATGAAATGAGAGAGTATGACGAAGAGGACTTTGAAGAAGGGGACAATAGATATGGTCCTCAGGAGCGTGGTACAGTGCAGACCAAAGAAACCGAACCTGAGGTAATGAGATATAATGTATACTATAAGTCATAGTAAATATTGACATTCTTGATTTAAGTTGTCAGTATGATGGATAGGTCAATGTTCATAACCTGAGCCTCTATATTTGTCTACATTATTTTATATACCTGTTGACAGTTCATTGAAATACAATCAAGACTGGGCATGTGTTCTCCAAACCTACCTAACAATTGATCTAAGATGTCTTTCTCTGAAGAAAGGGTACAGCATTGCCTTCTCAAAGCAGAAAGTACTATCCATATCATTGTTCCTATCACATATAAGTTATATAAAGTAGTAGAGCCATGCCAAGTGTTCCTTCTGTTGCTAGAGCCAGCTGTGCATCCAGAACTAATAATTTATTGTACAAGCACAACCTTAGTATAGGGCCAGTTTTCTAACATACATACAGCACTTTCAACCTTCTTAACTCTCATCAGAGAGAAGCAAAATGCAGACTTTTTAAAACAGAAGGTATTTGCAGGTCTCTCATCTATCACCAATACAAAAAATAAGGTGCCTATCCCTTCTTTTAGGATAGTAGGTAGATCCATTAAAAACCTTCCTTTCTAAACATTGGCCAACTCTTAGTTTATAGCACATATTCAGTCTAATATTATAGAGTTACATATTCCAAACTGCATCTGTTTCAGGCTTATTGACCATTATTAGTACACAGTGTGAAGTAGTTTTTATGGAGCAGGGCTTGAAGAGCAATGAAAAAGTATAACAAGCTATGGTGAGATGGGCCAAGTGGGATTTCAAATAAGACAAGTGAGACCTGTAGATACCTTCTATTTTAAGAAGGTTCCGTTGTGTTTTTTCCACTGTTTCAGTGAAGGCCCTTTTGGTTTCTTCTTGCCCACCTCACCAAAATCTGTTGGGTTATAACTTTTTGTAATTCTCTACAGTGAAACATAGAAGCCATGGCTTCTGTGGAGTAGAACTTTGGGAACATTAAAATTGTACAACCTCTGACGAGCTTAATCAAAGCAAACAAACCTTCAGTAAAACTCTTCAATAACACTTTCAATAATATTTCAATAACAAAAAAAGATGTATTCCTGTATGTATGATGTTTAAACCTCACAATACAGATGTAAGGTTTTGAAGATTATCCCCGCATAATTAGCTCTCCATCTAGAAGCACTAGTTTGTGTTACAGTTACTGGAATTGAATTTTACCACCCATTATTCAAAACTAATAAGTAAAAATCCAAATCTAAAGTATTACCTTTTAGAAAATGTTGCATGCTGGTTAGAGTATAGCATGTGGGTGTGTTTGCTTTTAAGTCTAATTTACTATTTTTACTGTTTGTGCTTAGAGCTTGAAGGGAGAGAAAGGAGAGCCCGCTATAGTGGAGCCTGTGAGTAGAATTTCTCCAATTGCATCATGATGTCTACATTTCTGATGGTACAGTCCTAAATTAAGTCTTGGTGAAAATTATTTCATGCTTGTTTCAGGGCACCGTGATTGAGGGTCCGATAGGATTCCCTGGGCACTCGGTATGTATAACAGGTTGTGGGACTGTGATTCTAAATATTTTTTAAAATCCTTTTGTATTAGGAGGGGGTATTCCAAGCATTTTTATCTATGTATTCAATGTATTACGTTTCATACTGTGCTGCTAAATGCAAAATTTTTCAGCAGACTCATAATTCAGGAGTATACATTAAAGCACCCCTTAACTGAGCCACAAAAGTATGTTTCAGCAGTTAGTGTAGCCTCCATTAAGACACACTGAAATTAATTTTATGAGCTCTCTCAGTGGATCGTCTGTAGAAATATATGGAGAACTCACCAATCAATGTAGATACTTCCATACCACAATAAGCAAGGGTTTGCCCATGGTTTATTTGCAGGCCAAGACTTAAAGCCAAAGTTGACAATATCCCGAAGTAGAGCTTTTTGGCTAATAAAGTCCTTTTAAAGCCTTTTCTTGGGCAGTGCTCATAATCTTAAAAGTTTAAAAAGACTTGCCCTGTTGGCAACTCTAGCAGAAAAGTCTTTCTTCCAGCCCCTAACTATGTAGGGCCAATATAGCAAGCCATGAATACTAAGTCAAGACTGGTGCTCAGACAGGCAACGCTCTCTCAGAACACAACTGAAACTAAAATATTGGCATTCCTGTGATACATGGTAAAGGACAGTAATTTTTCTTGTTCTGTGCATTTGTTATTGGCTTTCTACATATGTTTTGCATAATTAGCATATGTCATTTTGTAAACTACATTACATTTTATGTGTCCTGTCTAGGGAGAACCAGGACCGGCTGGACCTTCAGGAACTCCTGGACCACCTGGAGATCCAGGCGAAAGGGTAAGAGCCTACAGTAATTTACATTTAACTGCATATTACCTATTAACTGTGGTAAAATGAGATGTATTTTTTTTCTTAGGTGATCAGATTATTTGATACATTGTTTTTATGGGTTTTATTGAAAGCTTTTTTAGACTGGTAATCATTCTCCATCAAAATAGCACATTGGCTTTTTGATTTAAAAATATCCAAACTTTAGTAATGCTTCTTAGGTTCAAAAGATAGAAATCCATATTGACCTTCATATTGACCAGATGTTTGCTTGTTACCATAGCAGCCCTAGAGAATTTGGTTGTAGCAGAGTTAAGCTGGCCATATACTGCTCAAATTTGATCTGGTTTCTGATGATCCAGCTAAACTTTGAGCACTGGGTGGCCTTGTTGGTAGCCTACCGCCTGGCATCCTTTGATCCGAAAATTGAACGAGGCGGCCAGATAGTTCTTGCCCGAATGATGGCTGCAGCCAATCAGCTGACCCCACTGTATTCTGACAGCTACAGGTGACAGCTGTCGGAATACAGGAGCCTTAGTGGAAGATTCATAAATCCACGCCATTTATTGTGGATGGAGGATTCTGTTGGATTTTGTTCCTTATTAGTATATGGCCAGCTTTAGGTATGACAGGCATAACTGTTTACTAGAATGATTCTGCAGAGAACTAAGGAAAGAACCCTGCCTTTAGCATCTCTTCTACAATGTGACCTCCTAGAGCAGCGGTGGTAAAATGCGTTTATTGGTGGCAGTTAACGAATCCATAAAAAAAAACTTCAGCTTCATAAAGAGTTGAACTACATGTGTGAAACTGTTATATTTATCAATGGATTTCTAATTCTGGTTGGGTCCGTAAACACATGCTGTGTCACACTACATAGGCATGTGACAACCCTCTTTCCTTGTTCAGCTTTGCAGCTTCCTGTGTCACTGTGTCTCCTCCTTCTGCCTGCTCATTGGACAATAAATTGGCACCATCAAAAAACAAATAAATTGCCCTGTGGACAGGTAGGATAGATGAAGCTGTAAAGTTAAACCAGGAATAGAATAGTCATCTTCCTAGCTATGCAGCGCATCAAGGGTGCGCATAATACAGTAGTATATGAACAGTTCATAAATACGTTTCACACATTTGAATAATGTTTAGCTTCAACTTCGTGCTAAAGTTACCAATTAAAAGCTGGCACCCAGTGGTCACTTTATCTCTGTGAGCACCCCAGGAGTGTACAAATCAGGATTTTTATTATACTTCCCTAACAACAAAATCTGAGCTATGCACCATCTACTGACAGATAAGATGTCTGAGGACCCCATGCCTAGGGGCAGGCTCTTCAGATGTCTTTAATGTCAGCAGATAATGCATGCATTGCACTTTGATCCTGCTGTTTGTTGCTTCCCCTGATTGCCATTTTTTTTGAGGTTGAGTTGCAGGAGTTAACTGGATAGTGAATTGAGTGTGATGCCCCCACTCTGACTCTGATACAGGAGCTCTTTTCCATAAATACACCTGTCCTGAGCCTTTCTCTTATTGGAATACAGTTGACTTTGAGCACTATCACCAGTGTGCTTTTGTTTGCATTTGGAAAGTTTAGAACCTTTTTCAGTATTTTATCCATATCTGTATCCCCGTTAAGGCGTACCTTCACTTTCAGTCTCAGTGAAAGGAAATGAGTTAAAATCTCTCTATTGGAAGATTGGCAGAAACGCGCACCAGAGGATCTATCTCTTTACACAGCAATCAAAACCCACAAGAGGTTTCATCCCCTTTCACAGTGACCAAAGCCCACCAGAGGATCCATCCCTTTTCTGCAGTGATCAAAGCACACCAGAGGATCTCTCTCTTTCCACAACTATCAAAGCCCACAAGAGGATCTATCCCCTTTCACAGTTATCAAAGCCCACCAGAGCATCCATTCCATTCCACAGTGATAAAAGTCCACCAGATGATCCATCCCTTTCCACAATTATAAAAGTCCACCAGAGGATCCATCCCTTTCCACAATTATAAAAGCCCACCAGATGATCCATCCCTTTCCACAATTATAAAAGCCCACCAGATGATCCATCCCTTTCCGCAATTATAAAAGCCCACCAGATGATCCATCCCTTTCCACAATTATAAAAGCCCACCAGATGATCCATCCCTTTCCACAATGATAAAAGCCAAGCAGAGGATCCATTTCTTTCCACAACGATAAAAGCCCACCAGAGGATCCATCCTTTTAAATAATGATAAAAGCAGTACTAGGGTCGTTAGTTCAAATCCCAGCCATGGCACCACCTGCCTGGAGTTTGCATGTTCTCCCTGTGCCTGCGTGGGTTTCCTCCAGTTACTCCGGTTTCCTCTAGCACTCCAAAGACATGCTGGTAGGTTATTTGGATCCTGTCTAAATTGGCCCTAATATGTGTATGTATGAATGTATGAAGGGACCTTAGATTGTACACCCCTTGAGGGTTAGTGACTGATGTGAATGTACAATATATATGTAAAGCGCTGCGTAAATTGACGGCGCTATATAAGTACCTAAAATAAATGAATAAATAAATAAAAGCCCACCAGAGGATCCATCCCTTTCCACACTACTAAAAGCCCACCAGAGAATCCATCCCTTTCCACACAAATAGAAGCCCACCAGAGGATCCACCCCTTTCCACAATGATAAAAGCCCACCAGAGGATCTATCCCTTTCTACAATATAAAAGGCCCACTCCATCTATACCTTTCAATTCTATCCAAAACAAAAAAGAATATTGTGATTGTTTTTTGGCTTTAAAAGACAATTTTATTTTCAAAAACCCACTAGCTCACCCTACTTGACCCCGTTACCCAATCCAATCTAGAACCAGCCCCACCGAGATGCTTAACTTTCTATGACAGCAGCCTTCTTCTCTCTTCCCTTCTTGGCCCCAAATCTTTTTTGGCTCTGGACGTGCCTGTGCAGTAACTCCCCCATAGACTTGAATGAGACTGTGCCTTTTTTGTCGCTAGTGATGGAGCATGGTACCATACAAGCCTAGGAGAACTTACAGTGTAGGTGAGGCCAGTGGAGGAGACAGTTTAGGGCCTAAGGGTAAAATCACCGGAGAAGGCAGCCTGTCCGGGAGTAGTCATTAAGCATTTGGGTGATTGGGGCCCTAAGTTTCATTAGGTTAGCTGGCTGGGGAGGGTGGCCTGTGAGTTTTAGGTTAAACAAGAACTTGTTCTTTAGGGGACTTTGAGCAATACCTCAACAGCTGTTGTAGATTAGGAGTTCTCGGAGTGACACAGCTCCTCCTCGTGGCTGAAGATTGATTACAATGAATGGAGATTTTCAGATACTTGGCTGAGAGAAATCAGACCAAACAATAAAACATTTCACTAATACTTGGACCTGATCCTACACAAGTCTCTTCAGAGACATAGCATTCACATGAAAATAATTATAAGAACATTGTGACAGTATGCACTGTAATGTTGTCTGTGGAGGAAACATCTCTTACAGGCCATACTGCAGTGTGTTCATTGCACAACATTTGGGGCAAAGTAATGCGAATATTACTATAGTGTACACATATTTGGTAGTGACAAACAATGATCAGCTCCCGACACCTATCTCTGCAGTCCTGTTGGTGCACATAATTCACAATCTGTAATTTTCTTGATTATTTTAAGTCCAACTCTGGAAAACTTAAGATGATCCCTTGCAGTGGGGCTGCACCTACACTACAAGGACGAATTGTTCTTTTGAGTCCAGGTGGCAAAGAAAAGAAGATCTACTTACCGAATCCTTTGCTTCTCTGTGCTGCCAGACCCTACAATATCTTCTCCCCCATGCTTCAGCAGTCTAAGGTCCTGAAATTATCAAGACAGATGCAGGGTTTACAGCCCTGCATTAGATGTGAGGACACTGAGGGACAATCCACTGCCAGGGCATGGGGGAGCACCATCTGCAGGGATAGTGGAGGATCTGGTAAGTTAAAGTGCAAAAACTCTTCCCTAAACTAAATGAGCAATTAACCCCTGCAGTGGGCTGTGTCTGCACTTTAAGTTTCCAAGAGTTGGGCTTTAAAGTGTAGCTTTTTTTTGTTTTAGAAAAAAAAATGAGATCTTCTGTCACGTTTTTATTGCTGTCTGTGTCACCGTTGGGGAGCTGTTTGTCCTGGTGACCATTGTCATACCTCCCACTTTTGTGAGTTGGGAAAGTGGGACATATAGCATAAAATATGTAGGCAAAGGACAATGCCTGCATTCCCTGTGGGCCATGAGGGTAATGCACAAAAAATTATTGTTTTACCAAAAATAGCTTTTTTTGTTGCACTGCACTTCCTACATTTTGGCTTTTCAAAGTAACAAATTGAATAATTTAAGGATTAGATAAGAGGTTTGGTGCAGTAAAACACTTTTGATAGTGAAAGCGGTTGTAAAGGCTCTATATGTTTTAGCATTTTTAAACAAACTTGTTATAGTTACCTGCCCTGTGGGAAGCTTTGTACAGAGCAGCCCTGTTCCTCCTCTTCTCGTGTCCCCTGCCGGCGCTCCAGGCTAATCTTCCTCTCGGTGCACCCCCATAGAAAACTGCTTCCTGAGAGCTCACTCCCAAATTCCCACCCCCCCCCCCCCACTCCCTCCTCATAGGATTTGATTGACAGCAGCAGGAGCCAATGTCTCCTGTTGCCTCAGTAAAGCCTGTAAGAACCGAGAGAGGGGAGAGAGCTGCAAGAGACATGCACATTGCTGGATTGAGATAGGACTCAGGTAAGTATAAGGGGGGAATGAGGGGGCAATACCATTAAGGTAAAATATGTCTAACCTTTAGAACCACTTTAAATAATACATTTTTTATAGATCTTTACATCAGGCTAAAAAGAAAAAGAAAAAGAGACAGAGGGATTTGGTTCCAAAAAATGGACATTTGGAAACTATGCGGTGTTCCTGAAAGTAAGGGGAAATTCCAAATGTCAGAGTTCTCACCAGAACAAGAGGTGAGGGGAAATCATCCAACAGACACATCAGATCTACGACAAACATCAAGGAGAGGATTTCCCTCAGTTTGTAGAGAATTCTTCTCACTTTCTGCTGGGTCCCTGGGATAGGAAGTGAAGGAAAATGTCTCTAGTGGAAAACAAACAACAAAAATAAATTGACAAAGGTTATAACAATTTCTTATCTAAGGCATCTTTCACACAAAGGGTCTGACGGGTCCACCTTTCAGGTTTTTCAGGCAAACCTGATAGGACCCTCTATTCACCCCTATGGACCGGTGCATGGCCGTGGATAAGGGGGTACCACCAGTCCTCCTGTACGGGGCCCAGGCCAGCAAAAATGGGGGGGAAGTGCATGGGGTTCCCCCTAAAAGCCCTACCAGGCCATTTAGACCTGGTAGGACTTTTGAGGGGAACCCCACTTCCAAAAAATGAGGGGGAAGCATGGAGCCCCTCCTAAATTTTTACCATATCCTTGATCGGAGTACAGACCTGGCAGGACAAGGGGGGACAATCGAGCAACCCCCCCACCCTGCAGCTTACCAGGCCATGTGCCCTCGGCATGTGATGGGGACAAATACCTCTTCCCCACAACCCTGGCCCGGTGGTTGTGGGAGTCTGCAGGCAGGGGGGCTCATTTGCATCAGGGTACCCCTTTAAATAAGGTGGCACCCTGATGCTGCCCCCCCTTGTGAATGAGTAAGGGGTACCCTACCTATTCACTAAAGGAAAAAAATAAATACACCAGACTTTTGAAAAATTCCTTTAATTGAACAAAAAACCTTTAATTTAAAAAAAAAAGGCAAAAAAGCAAAAAAAAATGGTTCCATCGATGTAATCCATTGTCATTCAGCGTTGTTCCGACGACGCCAGCTCGACAAAATAAAAAAAAAAAACTGACGTCCACTGCCCCGTCTTCACCCGCCGAGCACTTGCCGCAATATGACAGGTCTGACAGTTGCCGGTTCCTTCAGAACACTGTCCCGTGCTTATGCGCAGGAGTGACGTCATCGTGGCTCAGCCAGTCAGCCGGCCAGAGCTTGCAAACCCGGAAGGAAGATCGGGTGAAGATGGAAGCTCCGGGGAGCCGTGCCAGGGCTCTGCTGGAGGGCTTTGTTTCATGGTAAGTCCTTCATAATGTGCCAGTATGCAATGCATACTGTCACATTATGGCTTTACCTTGCAGGGAGTGTTTTGTTCCCCTTTTTTATGCAGTTTACTACCCCTTTAAAATAATTTTTCAAAAGTCTAGTCTCTTTATTTTTTACATAATTTTACCCTTTAGTGAATAGGTAGGTGTACAAGTACCTCTTACTCATTCACAAGGGGGGGGGGGCAACGTCAGGGTGCCCTCATAATTAAAGGGGTACCCTGATGCTAATGACCCCCCCTGCCTGCAGACCCCCAAAACCACCGGGCCAGGGTTGTGGGGAAGAGGCCCTTGTCCCCATCAGCCCTTTGCCCTATTTTTTGGGGGTGGGGTTTCCCTTAAAATTCCTATCAGGCATAAAGGACCCAGTATGGCTTTTAGGGCAAACGCCAAGCCACCCCCCCTAAATTTTTGGGAGGTGGGGCTCCCCTTAAAAGTCCTACTAGGTCTAAAGGGCCTGGCATGGCTTTTAGGGGGAACCCCATTCACTTTTTTTTTACTTGTTTACTGTAGGGTCCCTCCTAACCTTCCTACCAGAGCTAAAGGGCCACGCTGGGTTTTTTTAATTTTTTTTTTTTTTTAATACAAATGTCTTCTTTTTTTTAAGCGTCAGTCCTGCTGCAGCAAGTTATATACATTGTGCAGATAGGTAGCTTAAGGGGACCCCCCAGGTATGATATTTAAAGGAGATTTTCTTTTTTTACTTTAAGCACTGAAAAATGACTGCCCGAGTCCCCACTGATTCACTGATTCATGTCCCTCAGGGCAGTACCTGAGTCCCCATACCACTTTTATGGCCAATAACTTGCAAATAAGCATTCAAAATGGGCATTTTGAACTTACAAGTTTGAGTCCTACATTGAGTTCAAAGTTCGCGGTCGAACGTTCATTAGGTTTGAGAGTCTGACCGCAAACCGAACACCGTGGGTGTTCGGCCCATCCGTTAAACCACCTTCTTCATATACACAATTGATCTGGTTTTTATATGTGCCGTGGAGGGCTCCACCCACAGGAATCCTCCCACCATTACATCCTGGAGTCTCAGTCCTCTTGCTGCATTCTCTTTAATGTAATATAAAGAAATTAAAGCTGAACTCCTGACAGATAGAAAAGATAGAAACTAATGCAGCGCTGTATGTATTTATACATCCTAACTGCAAGCAATGTAAATACCTATATTTGAGTTGGTCTTAGCCTCTAATAGTCCCTGTACGGCAGAGCTCAGACTGGAAGAGAAAAAAGCAGCACAAGGAAACAATCAGTTATGCTGCAGTGCAAGGAGCATGCTAATAAAAGGAGAGAGCAATGTGGAAGACAAATTTGCTCATATCTCTACTGCTTCTCTTTTCACTGTCCAATCACAGGTTGTGGTTTGAGGTGAGACCTGTGTGTGTAAGGCTCAGTTCACACCAATGCATTTTTAGTGCTTTTTGCAGAAACGCAGTACAGTCCATTTAACATGGTTTCCTATGGAATATGTTCACATTTATGTTTTTTGAGCTGCTGCGTTTTTGGAAACGGTCAGGGACTTTTTTAAAAGCAAAAAGCAGTTTTTCCTACAATAGAGTTCAATGGAGAAGCTGCTGAAATGTATGGTAGTGCAGTTTTGCTGCGTTTTGCATTTTTATTTTGCCCAGCAACAAAAAAAATTCCACTTAAAAAAAAACGCAAAACATGATAAAAACACATCAAAAAAAGCTTGTAGAAAAAAACTGCAAAACGAACTGCGAAAAGCACTGCAAAACGGACAAAAAGCAAATTGCATAGGTGCGAACGGAGCCTTAGTGAACTACAGCAGAGAAAAATCAGTACTCCTTCCCAGCCAGAAGGGGCTGTGCTGTCTGGCAGAGCTGAACTGAATGGACAAAAAAACAAATCTTCTGGCAGGTAAAACATCACCTATACATGTAATTAGTCTGTGGATTCAGTTGTTTGCCTGGAGTTCAGTTTTAGTCCTCATGCACAATGGTTGCTTTTACAGCGGCTGTTTTTGGCTTTTGACATTTTTTTCTTCAGCTAGTAAACCCCCCAGCATGTTATCCTGTGTGTCCATGCACACATAGACTGGAATCAACGTTTTTTGGCTGGGACGTATTTTGTCTGGAAAAAAAAACAGAACTAGTCGGTTTCTAGAGTTCTTTAGCTATAAAAACGCTCTAATGTTGAAAAATGCGGCAAAACATGGTAAAATGTGATTAAATGCCACAAACTGGCAAAACCAGTGAAATAAATGCTAAAAACCGATAAAGACACAAAAGCGGGAAAAATGTGGGAAAACGCCACTAAACGCTAATGCAAAAATGCTAAAAAAAAGCTGAAAAACACGTTTTTAACGTGACTTTACACAGCTAATGTTACCAGCTTTATAAAAATGTCCAGTTTGCATGAGGGCTTAAAAGATAAAGGGTGACCCACCCTTAATGAGTATAGCAGAAGGGAGTTGAAGGAAATTCGGAAGCAAAGGCCACAGCCCCAAGAGATATTAAGCAACTACTGTGTGATTTGGCTCTCCAGCATCTACCCACCACAGAAGGATGTGTTTTGTATGGGATGACCATCAAGATTCTTGCAGCTGCAGAACAATGCCATTGTGATCATTTTTAATGTTTATGTTGCTTATCTAGAGTTTATTATTATGTTAGTTTTGGATCCTTGCACCTACCCAGTAGCAAAACCTCCCAAGAATCAATTATTTTAGTCTTGGAGACAGTGGGAAGCATTCCATCACTTGCCGTCAAAGTAGATTTCCAGCCTAATCCTAACTAGCCTTTAAAAATTTTCCCTTCCCCCCCAACACCTAGGCTGTGTAAGAAAGTTGTATATACTTACCCAGGGCTTTTTTTTCAACGGGAACGCGTGGGAACGCAGCACTGAATGTATGTAATGGCAAGGGGTGCTGGTATGTGCAGGAAGGTCTATTGATGCTGGTTGCTGGGGGATCTATTGTTACTGGAGGGAATCTATTTTGTACGGTGGTCTACTGTTGCTGTGGAGGTCTGGTGTTGCTGGAGGGGGGTCTATTGTTGCTGGAAGGGATCTACTGTTGAAGGAGGGGTCTATTGTTGTTAGCTGCTGGAGAGTCTACTGATGCTGGCTGCTGGGGGGATCTTTTGTTGATGCTGGGGTGGTATTTTGTTGCCAGGGTCCGTTGTTGCTGCGGGAAACTATTGCTGCTGGCTGCGGGAAGTTTATTTATTACTTTTCTTGTTATCATTAACACCTTCCATACAAATTACTTAGCAGCACAAAATGATAATTGGCTCTGTAATCTCTATAAGAATCTATACTGGGAGGTGGGTAGGGGGTCAAACCAAAGTACTGTGCTTAGAGATGGGTTGGGGGTGGAGACAAGAAGTGATTCAGAAGGGGGGGGGGTCCTGCACTTATTCTATAAGTAAAAAAAGCCCTTTACGTACCTATTTTCAGCCCGCTTCGGTCACATGATCTGACATCTTTGTGTCTGCTGCAGGGGAGAGGATGGAGTTCCAACTGGGACATGGGAGCCTATGGATGACACCACCACTCCAGGCTTTCCCAGACGTTTGTTGAGCACTCCATCCTCTCCCCTGTAGTCAATGCTGACTGATACAGAGGAGACAGATCTTGTGAACGGACCAGAGCGGGCTGAAAATAAGTAAGTATATACATTTTTTTTTAACAGGTCAGATAGCATAGGTGTTAGAAGGAGGGAGGGAACATTTTTAAGGCTAGTTTGGTTTAAGCTCAATTCTAGCTTAGTCGTGCTGTGTAAATCTCAGGACTGGTTGGACAAAAAAAACCTTTTGGCAGAAAAAAATAGATGTATCGCAGTAATGGTTTGTCATATTCAACTGGACTTTGCCTGGGTTCACACTGATGTGGTGCCGGATTCCCTGAGATTCCTGTGTGTTTCCCGCACCGCGTCACAATCACACTCTATTCATGCAAACTGGTGTGGGTGTGAATGTTAAGTTAACGACACAAAAATAATTCGCAAAATGCAGTGAGGGTGAGTGTGAACATCCATGTGATCAGATTCCAGTACGGCGAAAAAAAGGTGCATGCAGCTTTTTTCATGCAGGTGCGGTGCGATTTGAGCCATACAAAATGGATGGGCTCCAATCGGACTGCAAAAAATCACATGTGATCTGAACAGGAATGCGGTGTGATATATTTATAAACACAGCGCTCCTAAAATCAATATATACTCATGATCTGTGATAAACACATAACATAATAAAACCATACTTTTACATGTAAATCCACTTATAGTGATATATAAAAATAAAAAATATATATAATTCAAACTTTGTGATTATTATTTATCTCAAATAATTATATATAAAGTATATTTCAAATTTCGTGATTATTATTTTAATTTAAAACAATATATTTATAGTCCCGTCCATCAATTAAGTGATTCCAAAACATTTTTTGTGATGTGATGATTTTAAATCATGCAATAGTGACTTTCCGTGATCCTCCAACCAGTAAGATTTTGCGCTCACCTCCTTCTATGCCTAACAAATAGGCTATACAGGAATGCGGTGTGATTCCTGTCCGAATCAAATGCAGTGTCACGCACCACACAAGTGTGAACCCAGGCTTACCCCCAGTTCGCGTTTTGCACGGGCACGAGAGCCCATTCATTTGAATGGACTCCCATGCCCGTGACACGCAGGGAAGAAGTCCCTGCACTTCTTTTGAAAACACAGCCCACATGGGAACCTCGGTTTCCAGTACGGTTGCGTTTTCCAGTGCGGGCGACGTGCCATTAGAACTAATGGTACCCGCCCGCAGGTCCACATTTCTCTGTGCAGGTGGTGCGGCTGCACAGATTTTCCTACGGATCCGCAGCGGTACCACCGGCACAGATGTGAACCTAGGTTTAATCAGATATTTGGAAGATGTTTTGTGACTTCAACAAGTCACATCTACAATTGTAGTATCAGAAAAATACCCCCTGGAATGTGTAAAAGTTGATTGTCCAGGAACAGGATGGGAGGTGTGAAAGTTGTGGGACCACCCAGTTCTAGTTACTTAATGCAATCATTGGTTTCAGGAAATCTGCATACGTGTTAATTCCTTGGGTTACATGACCAAAGGTGTAGACATCTCTCATTAGAGATGGTAAAATGGCGTTATACCTGGTACACAGATGGTATTGAAGGTCCCCTCCCCTGTTCAGTGATGGTTGTTCCAGTTTGATGTAGATGACCACTTTAGTGTCTCTTGCCAACCAGTTATCCTTTCTGTCCGAAATGTCTCAAAATACATATTCATGTGTGTATTTATCTTGTTACCTGAAGTTCAACTTTAGCACACATTGATAAGATTCCTGCATCAAGTTGATCTCTGTTTCATGTATATTTTAAAATCATTGAAAAGACAAAATAATCCTTTGAAAGAACAACCACTTCTTAACCTGCCCATAGATGGATTGCAAATCAGCAGGTTCAGCAGAAACTAGCCAAATTTTGATCCATCTATTGTCGTTCTAACAATCAACTTTGGTCGGACAGGACTGTTTGAAAGCTTTTCTCAGTCAGCGTCTGTCAGCAATTGCAACTGGCTGCACCTGCTGATCAGAGTTTTCTGACAGTGGAGGAGTCCCGCTGTCAGAATACAATGGCACATCGGGGAGGATTCCTCCATTCACCACACACGTGCGGGTGATGGGATTCCCTCCTTTTTTTTTTTTTTTCCGAACAGCCCTCTGGCTGATCGACTTAAAAAATAAAGGCATCTATAGCCAGCCTTAGCAGGTCAAAAAAGATAGGGCACTTTCACATGGGCATCCAGTAAAAAAGAGGCAGCTAAGCCATGATTTTACCAAGCCAACCAAAATTCTAATATTATATCTGGACAGATCTGTACAAATACTGCAGTTGTGAAGCTGTACTTTGCAGCTGCTGCAATTTTAATACAGTCTACAGAGTTTGACAAGCGGCATCACCTGACGTTACACTCGCCCATTGAGATCAATGGGAGCGCGGTGCAACCGCGAGCCAAACACTTGGCTTGGGAGGTGGAATGCCTATCAGTTGCTGCTTTACCACCCTTTCAAATCCACCGGTAAGCACTGCTGTTCATGTGAATGAGCCCTAACAAAGAAAAGTTCTGATCTCATTAGCTTATAATTAGTATCTTTCCTATGCTTTATGTGCTGGGAACAGTTTAGTTGGCACATACATCATGGCTTTAACTGACTCCAAGTGATCTTAGAGTAGGACCGACACAGTCAACAAATTATTGTGTCTGGCTTAGGGGATAAGCTAATTTTCATATTAGAGGCTCTCCCAGATTCAGGAATTGTTTCAATTGTTAATACATTCCATGTAAACATCTAAACTGCTCTGCCTTTGAAAAGTTTTTATTACTTGGTAAAAACTAAATTACAGAAGATTAGAAGGCCAACAAGTCAAAGTTGTTGTGGGGAGACTTTGATCTCTGGTATATGTGAGTGATGTATGACTTTCAGCTGAGAGATCGGTATCTATACTGTGATGTAATGTAATATGTTCAGTAGAGAATCCATTTTAATCTTGTTTTCTTCGCCTCCAGCAACACACAATTCGCTGCATGTCAATACAAGACAACTTGGATTCCTCAACATCCCTTCTATGAATGACATCCCTCCTTCTCTCTGCTTTTCTAACAGGGTCCTCCAGGAAGACCTGGACTCAATGGTGCTGATGGTATACTGGGACCTCCAGGGAATACAGTGATGCTTCCTGTGAGTACCTGTCACATCCCATGGAACTGTGGGGAGCTGGACAACTGGTCTGTTGGACACCTTAGAAGAACTTTGTGTGATTAGCATGACTCACCTCCCATGAACCCGTGATTCATCCTGTTGAGATTATATATTTATTTTGTTAGTGGTATTTATAGGCTTCCATTGGGATATTAGGAAGTACCAAAGTCTTGACATTTTTAAAAGAAATGAGTTAAACATCTGATTTTTTTCTTCAGTTGAAATCGTGTCATGCTTCATTCCAAAACTTAATGCTAATTCATTTTTTGTAGTATTGCATATACCAGTGGATACTGCTTCCTGTTAAAAAAAATACTGTAAATTATACATTGGAGCTAAGAGTAGTAGCAGTAGAAGTCATATGTAGAAGAATACATACGTGAACATATTTGAAACGTGTTTGAACATATTTGAAACGTGTGTACAAATACTTAGCAAATCCTTTATAGTAAAAACAGTAGTAGAGGAAGCTTTGCCTGTACAATGTCAACAAATAGGAGCAGAAACAAGAGGTATAGGAATAAGATATTATGCTAGAAAATGTATTAAATGCTGAGAACATGAAAGGGCAAGTCACTGCAGTGGTGGAAAAATAAGATATACCTGTGCTCAAATCCCATGACTGAAGTATTGATGATGTTGGGGCTGCCATGACCCATTACTACCATAACCCATGTACCATTCAGCTTTTTTGATATATGACACAACCACATACCTTGGATTTATATGGCCATAGCAGCCCTTTTCTTAACAACCATAAAATAACAGAATCACTTTTAATACCAAATTCTTAAACACTAACTTTACAACCACAAAGAACATAACTGACCATCTCCTTTTTGTCTCAGGTTAATGAAGGCCTGTTTTACTATTGCATCGGCTGTATCACCCACCACGTGCCTATTCATTCCTATATTGACCCCTAGCCGCAGTTACACAGGCTCAGGGACAAATTGTTAACCCTTCTGACACCGGATGCAGCCCGATGACCGATAGCCCCAACTGATGTCACTTCATAGTGACAGTCAGGGGCGGACTTACCATTTGGAAACTCGGGCACTGCCCGAGGGCCCGGGGTCAGTAGGGGGCCCCATGAGATGCCCCTGGTACCTTTTCATAGGCTTTTTTGAGTTTGGGCAAGGACACAAGGGCCCCATGATCCCGTATTGCCCGGGGGCCCCATGAGTTGTCAGTCCGCCCCTGGTGACAGTATACCCATACCGAGATGGGCCCTACCCATTACACTCCACATACTGTTTTGACCATGCTGGCCTACAGGAACCTGACACCCCTGTCTGCTGCTATGACAAAACAAAGCCTACACCCCAACCACCCGCCGATAATCAACCCATAGCTCACATCACCTTTTGAGGTCCCCAGGGAAACACAACCATACAAGGACCCTTAACGACCTCATAACAAAAAGAAAGAAAGAGAAAATATAAAACAAAAAAAAAGAATGGGAGGGAGGGTGGGCAAGTGTCTTCTCTGCTGATCAGGCTCCCACTAACCCTCAAGGAACTGCTCCCTTCCACCAGACCACTGCTGCCACTCTCAGCCACACCCTGCCCACCTTTCTTCCACCAATAAGGTAAGCCTTTTGTTTACTTAAAACTAACCAATTAAAACTGCCTAGCTGTAGCCTTCCCAGCCAACTCAGTCATGCAGACCCTACACTTATGCTTCACATACAGTGCCTGGCCTTTTCTATAGCTTGTACATGTATATAATCCATCATGTGCTAAATGGGTGTGAGTAGAGGTGTATATTATTTCTATTACATTGCAGGTCAGTGGCCAGACCTGAACCTGTAGCTCTCCCTTAACTTGTGTCTATCTGCCCCATATTGGTATTATATTCACTGTAGCATTTGCATTTTACAGAACAGGTTAGGAACTGGCCATTGAGGGATTACTTTGACACAGCTGGCCAGCTTAAACATGTATTGCAACATGTGTGAACTAAAAATCCCTGTTTTTTCCACTGCTAAGTTTGCTATAAAGGGTATGCAGTGTGCAGGTGGTTCAACCAGAATTTCTAAAGCAATGGGGGGAAGCACAAGTGCAAATTGGTGCAATGACAGCGGGCATTGGTTCATTAGTGAGTAAAGTGGGAGCATGTGGGAGAAGCGCTGAGGTTAGCTGTAGTGGTTAGAGCACTTGATATGGGGGTGGCATGAAGGCGCAGTGATATTGTTACTGCTGTGCATGCTAAAAGGTATTGGTGTCTTTTTGACTTATCCCAAAGGCTACACAATACCCTGAGAGTGGACTTGACATCAGGGGCTGACTGACAACTCATGGGGGCCCCGGGCAATAGGGGATCACGGGGCCCCTGTGTCCTTGCACAAACTCAAAAAAGCCTATGAAAAAGGTACCAGGGCATCTCATGGGGCCCCCTACTGACCTCGGGCCCTCGGGCAGTTTCCAAATGGTCAGTCTGCCCCTGCTTGACATTTAATGCTACTGATCTCCTCTAATCTGAAGTGGTTCTTATAGCTACCGTCAATCAACTAACAGCACAGGAAGTCTTCCATTACTAGCAACTTCTTTGTGGCTCCTGCATGTCACTTGATCTACTGAAGATGGCTGCAAATAAGTTATTAGCGATGAGAGACTTTCTGTGCTGGGAGCTGCTTGCTGGTATGTGCATAGATTACTGGAAGTTAGAAGAGATCAAAAGCACTGTCACTAAATGGTGCATTCAGGTCCTGCTTTCTATGCAAGTGCAGCTGGACCCCATAGACTTTTATCAGGCCTGAAGGCAGATCCATCTGGAGGCAGATCCTTCTCCTGGCCCCATAGAAGTCTATGGAGTTCTACTCACACTGGCAGTGGGAAGTAGTGGATGCCGTGACCACAGGTAAACATTGTGGCAGACCTCTAGTGGATTTGGTATCTTAGAAGATCTGAAGTGAGATGAACAGGAGTTCAAGAGAAGGGAAAAGGCACATGACAAAACCTAAAGATGAGCATGAAAATGCCCCAGTGGAGCAGGGAGAAGGTTATGTACAGAGTAGAGTTTGTACTTTGGGAATCTCTGAAAGTTGGTATGGAAGATTGAGGCTAGTAAGAGGTCTTCAATTTATAGTTATAGTAAAATGGATATACATTAAATTACCAAGAAACAAGAGAGGAAACCTATTAAACACAGGGAATAGCTACACATTATGAGACTTATAAATCTAAATGACCTTTATTACAGTACTCAAGGTGGAGTGATGTCCCATACCCACCCAACTACCAGCTTTTTGCATCTGAATGCTCTCTAGCTGATCAAACGAGAGATCACTGTAGGTCATTTTCCATTAGATTACTAAAACAAGTAATAGTTTCTGGATATTAAAAAAGAATATGGCACCTCCTATGTACTTAGTTCTATTATCCTATAATACATTGATCACTAGTCCTGACTGTCTAGTTCTAAAGTCCATTTACAGATTTCTAAACTTTTTTGTTATTTATTCTGAGAATACAAAGTGAGCATAAATATCCATCAATAGTATTATAACATGTCAAATCACATTAATCTGTGATTTATCTGTCTGTTCAGAACGTAGCCTTATAATCTCTACCACTCTGGTATTTTAAACCGTACTGCTTTGGGCCTGGACTTTTCTCAGTCTTTTCACACCAAAGGAACCCTTTGAAATAGTATTCTGGTTTTAGGAACCTTGGGATCCGTGCCACAAATGTTTATATATTCAGTTAACTGTACATTACCAACATCAGTTAGTTGTAGTTATAACTACCTTCTAAGAAAAACCTTCTAAGCCTGGTGGTCGGTGGGAAGCAAGGCCTTTTGATTGGTGTTCACAGTAGTGTTCTTAAACTTTGAAGGTCAGTGGGAAAATGTCTCCTTTACAAACAGCTAAAGAATAAATATGACAGTTAGTGGCTACATACCTGAGAGACAAGATGAGAGGCTCCATTTGTTAAATAACATTAAAGCATTACCTAAGCAAGCACCATTAGGTATCATAGGAGATTAATTTGCCTACTCTAGGAACACCTACCAACCTCTGGAGGAACCGTGGTTGAGAAAGACTGGATTAGAGGCTGTAGGATATAATTCTAAAATATTGTGTCACAATGTTTCCTGCACAGTTCCAGTATGGTGGTGATTCCAGGGGACAGACTGTGTCATTTCAAGAAGCTCAGGCACAATCCATCTTGCAGCAGGCTAAGGTACAGTATTTAGATTATTATTATTATTATTATACAGTATTTGTATAGCGCCAAAGGGTTTTCTCAGCACTGTACAGTAGCAAGGGGGACAGAACATGAGACAAGACAGTAACAATACAATACACGAGGGTTCGAGGGCCCTGCTCTTTTGAGCTTACAATCTAGGAGGGAGGGGAAGGTGGAACAGGAGGAAATGGCTGTGGGGGATGGAGTGGTGGGAGAAGTGGAGGAGGTTAGTTGTTAGGGGGGGGTCAGGTGTTAGGTGAGGTTGGGGTAGGCTTCCCTGAAGAGGAGGGTTTTCAGGGTGCGCCTAAAGGTGAGGAGGGTAGGTGACAGTCTGATGGATTGGTGTAGGGAGTTCCTGAGCATGGGGGAAGTCCTAGAGAAGTCCTGCAATCGGGCGTGGGAGGAGGAGACCAGGGAGCTAGAGAGTAGGAGGTCCTGTGAGGAGCGGAGGGCACGGGTAGGGTAGTATTTGGGTATCAGGTCAGTTAACTAGTTTGGGGCGGCGTTGTGAATGGCTTTGTAGGTCAGAGTTAGCAGTTTGAATTTGATGCGTTGGGCAATCGGGAGCCAATGAAGGGATTGGCAGAGGGGGGAGGCAGATGTGGAGCGGTTGGTGAGGTGGATGAGTCTAGCCGCTGAGTATAGGATCGACTGGAGTGGGGATAGCGTTCGTTTGGGTAGGCCGGTGAGAAGGGAATTGCAATAGTCCAGGCGTGAGATGATGAGGGAGTGTACGAGTTGTTTGGTGGTGTCTGGGGTGAGGAATGTGCGTATCTTGGAGATGTTGCGGAGGTGGAGCCTGCAAGATCTAGATAGCAGTTGGATGTGGGGTAGGAATGAGAGGTGGGAGTCCAGGGTGACACCCAGGACTTTGGTGTGTGGGCGAGATGGTGGCGTTGTTAGTAGTGATGGAGAAGATGGGGGGGGAGACCAGGAGCTCGGTTTTGGATAGGTTAAGTTTGAGGAAATGGTGCGACATCCAGTCTGATTTTGATCTACATAGAAAGCTGATTCATTTGATGTTTTCATTCCCCTTCCCAATACTATTTAGGTTTTAGAGCTGTATGTGGTTGTGGAGCAGAGAGAAAAGGGCTAGATGTCCAAAACACCTTAATCTCACTCACAACCTTGTTGTAGTATTCCTAGTCCTGTAATAAACCAAACAATTTTACTACAGGCTGATTACCTAATAGTATGTAGAAATTTTTTGATATTTATTTTACTGACTCATTTTTATTTACCATTTCAGCTGGCTATGAAAGGTCCACCTGGCCCAGTGGGTCTGACAGGGCGACATGGTCCCCTTGTAAGTATCTTTATTAACAGTTTGCACTGCATAATATTATCTACCTATCTCATCACTATAAAAGAAGTAGTTCCAAGATACAAAATACAGCTTTATGAAATTTGCAAATCATTAAATATGGTTGGCGTTTATTGGGATCTCACTGTTCAGGTATGTAATGTAAAAAAATCATAATTTATACTGGATGGGCTCCATGTGAACATTAGCATGCAGCTAGTTATAACATTTCCTATTTTCCTTATACATAATGATTTGTAATTTTTCTCACAACCATTTAACATCAGTTTTAAAATGTCTCTCGGAATTTTAATTAATAGCTTAGAATAAGTGTTATCTTTTTTTCTAGGGTCCTCCTGGGTCGCAAGGTCTAAAGGGTGATTATGGTGATAATGGCCCTCCGGTGAGTCTTTCCATACTTATTACAAGTATATTACAAGGGGAGTCATTGTCACATGGCTTCTACTGTCTGTGTCACCCTGTGGTGGGAAGGACAGACTCCATGTCACATAGCCCCCCCATCTGTGTCACCTTGTGGTGGGAGAGGCAGACTCCATGTCACATAGCCCCCCTATCTGTGTCACCCTGTGGTGGGAGTGGCAGACTCCATGTCACATAGCCCCCCCTATATGTGTCACCCTGTGGTGGGAGGGACAGACTCCATGTCACATAGCCCCCCCTATATGTGTCACCCTGTGGTGGGAGAGACAGACTCCATGTCACATAGCCCCTCCGCCTGTGTCACCCTGTGGTGGAAGGGGCAGACTACGTGTCACATAGCTCTCCCTGTCAGTGTTACCTTGTGGAGGGAAGAACAGACTCCATGTCACATAGATCCTCCTGTCTGTATCACCCTGCGGTCGGGACGGGACACACTCCTTGCCACATAGCTCCTCATGTTTGTGTCACCATGTAGTAAGAGGGATATATTCCATGTCACAAAGCAATTCCTGGATGGTATCACACAATGGTGGAAGAGGCAGACTCCATGTCACATAGCTCCTCCTGGGTGATATCACACTGTGGTGGAATGGACAGACTCCATGTCACATAGCTCCTCCTAGGTGGTATCACAATATAGTGGAAGAGGCAGACTCCATGTCACATAGCTCCTCCTGGGTGGTATCACACTGTGGTGGAATGGACAGACTCCATGTCACATAGCTCTTCCTGGGTGGTATCACACTGTGGTGGGAGGGACAGATTCCATGTCACATAGCTCCTCCTGGGTGTTGTCACACTTTTGTGGAAGCAACAGACTCCATTAAACATAGCTTTTCCTGCGTGGTGTCATACTGTGGTGGGAGAGACAGACATCATGTAACATGTTGCCTTCTGTTAGTGTCAGAGTTGGATTTGATTGTAATAATGTTTTTTCTTGTAAATTTACATATTGATTCCATTCAGTTAAATTAATATTTACAGGGTCCACGTGGCTTTCAAGGAATCATAGGTCCCCCAGGAAAGATTGGTAAAAGAGTAAGTATTAGTTAAAATTCTCTGTTTATAGTGCGTCACTTATAGGTTTTAATTTCTTTGTTCATATTTGTGTCTTGTCATTAAATCTCTTATACATTTTAATATCTCGCATTTTCATCTTACCTATACTTTATTTAATCCCTTTGTTGCTTTCATCTATTTAGTCTTTTGTGTCTTGACCTCTCATTTGTATCTCCCAAAAGAGTTATTATTATATACTGCTCAAAATAAATTAAAGGAACACTTTTTAATCAGAGTATAGCATCAAGTCAGTTTAAACTCCTGGGATATTGATCTGGTCAGTTAACTAGCAGAGGGGGTTATTAATCAGTTTCAGCTGCTTTGGTGTTAATGAAATTAACAACAGGTGCACTAGATGGGCAGCAATGAGACAACCCCCAAAACAGGAATGGTTTTACAGGTAGAGACCACTGACATTTTTTTCCCTGCTTATCATTTCTGACTGTTTTTCTCTAGTTTTGCATTTGGCTAGAGTCAGTGTCACTACTAGGAGCATGAGGTTATGCCTGGACCCTACAGATGTTGCACAGGCAGTCCAACTCCTCCAGGATGGCACATCAATATATGCCATTTCCAGAAGGTTTGCTGTGTCTCCCAGCACAGTCTCAAGAGCATGGAGAAGATTCCAGGAGACAGGCAGTTACTCTAGGAGAGCTGGATAGGGCCGTAGAAGGTCCTTAACCCATCAGCAGGACTGCTATCTGCTCGTTTGTGCAAGGAGGAATAGGATGAGCACTGCCAGAGCCCTACAAAATGACCTCCAGCAGGCTACTGGTGTGAATGTCTCTTACCAAACATTCAGAAACCGATTTCATGATGGTGGCCTGAGGACCCGACGTCCCCTAGTGGGCCCTGTGCTCACCGCTCAGCACCATAGAGGCCAATTGGCATTTGCCTTTAATCCCCAGAATTGGCAGGTCCGCCACTGGCGCCCTGTGCTTTTCACAGATGAGAGCAGGTTCACCCTGAGCACATCTGACAGACGTGAAAGGGTCTGGAGAAGCCATGGAGAACGTTATGCTGCCTGTAACATCCTTTAGCATGACCATTTTGGTGTTGGGTCAGTGATGGTCTGGGGAGGCATATCCATGGAGAGACGCAAAGACCTCTACAGGCTAGACAATGGCACCCTGACTGCCATTAGGTATCAGGATGAAATCCTTGGACCCATTGTCAGACCCTACGCTGATGCAGTGGGTCCTAGGTAACTTCTGATGCACAAAAAAGCCCGGGCTCATGTGGCGAGAGTATGCAGGCAGTTCCTGGAAGATGAAGGAATTGATACAATTGAATTGCCCCCACGCTTGCCTGACCGAACACCTCTGGGATGTCATATATGGTCCATCTGGTGCCGCCAGGTTGCACCTCAGGTTGTTCAGGAGTTCAGTGATGCCCTGGTCCAGATCTGGGAGGAAATACCCCAGGACACCATCCATCGTCTCATTAGGAGCATGCCCCAACATTGTCAGGCATGCATACAAGCACGTAGGGGCCATATGAACTACTGAGTACCATTTTGAGTTGCAGTGAAATTTCAACAAAATGGACTAGCCTGCTGCATAATTTTTTCACTTTGATTTTCGGGGTGTCTTTGAATTCAGTCCTCTGTAGGTAGATAATTTTCATTTCCATGAAACGATGGGGCATCCTTTATGTTCCTAACACATTACCCAGCCCATATCAGTATAGATATCCAGCATGATATTTTTCCCCATTGAGATCTGATGTGTTTTCAAAGTGTTCCTTTAATTTTTTTGAGCAGTGTATTTCGGTCACAGTGCATTTTTTAGCCACTTTCACTTGCATCTATCTTCTGTATTTTATAAAATTTACTTTTCTCATGTGAGCATTATTTTATTTTTGTTTCAGGGACGTGGTGGAGCAGATGGAGGCCGCGGTGTTCCTGGTGAAACAGGAATTAAGGTGGGACAGGATTCTTCTTCGTAAGAGCATTAATAATGTTCAGCTTTTCACTGGAAAAAGAACAAGGGATCAATATAGTTTTTAAAGATAAACTTTAATCTGCTTGTCATTTTAATTTCATATCCAGCTATCACCATTGGAAAGCTTTTCACTTATACTGAATGCATTCATCGGATCCTAATTTCTGGAGTCAGGAGGAGCTTTTCCTCTTTACAGCATTAATACATTTGACGGCTGATTCATTTGCTTCTTGTGAAGCAAAACTTCAGGCATCAACACTACAAAAAAAAACACACTGTACAATTTGTTGCCTTTTTAAAACTTATGGTTTATAAATTGTGATCAGATTACATTGAAATAAACATTTCTAACAAATGTTTTTTAAGAACAGGCTCTTGCCTTGTACACTACTCAAAAAACCCTAAATACCAGTATATTTTGGTGTGTTATTACTGAACATCTTCTTTGGTTGAAACCACATGCGAAAATACTTTGGTATGCAAAGTGATCATCTAGGCCAGAATTACAGAGCCTGCTATGAGAAAAACTGGATATTTTATACATACTTACTTGAAAAATCCTTTTCTTGGAGTACATCATGGGACGCAGTGCAGGCTATTCATGAATATGTGGGTTATAGGCCACCTATAGGTGAATGGACACTGACTGACCAATCAGAGAGGAAATCCTCCCCTATATAATCCCTCCTACACACGAAGTACCTCAGTTTTTGTGACATTCCAGAAAGAGGGGTTTGACCTCTGTGTCCTGTGATGTATTCCAATAAATGGATTTTACAGGTAAGTATGTAGAAAAAATCCAATTTTCTTTATTATGCATCACAGGACACAGAGCAGGCTTCTCGTGACTATGTGGGATGTCCCAGAGCAATAAGAAATTTAAGAGGAGGGTGACACCATGATAGCCACTGTCAATAATCCCTCAGGACCGACTCAGCTGTCCGTAAAACACTGCGGCCAAAGGCAGAATCCTCTGCAGCTCTGACATCCACCTGGTAATACCTTGTGAATGTGTGAACTGAAGACCATGTAACGGCCTTGCAAACCTGAGCCACTGATGCCTGATTGCCCAAGATGCCCCCACACTCCTTGTGGAGTGTGTCTTCACCCAAAAGGGTAGAACTTTACATTTCAAACCATAGGCTTGAATGATTAGTTGGTGTATCCAATGAGAAATAGTCGCCTTGGATACCACCTGCCCCTTCCTAAGCCCCTCTGACACCATAAATAGAGCATCTGACCTCCTGACCTGTGCTGTCGCCTTCAAGAAGACCCTTACAGCACATACCACATCGAAGGTATGCAGAGATCTTTCTCTTGCTGACTGAGGCTTAGGAAAGAATGAAGGCAGATTGATTGAAATGAAAACTAGAAACCACCTTTGGTAAAAAAGCACAGATGAGGTCGCAACACCACCTTATGATGCAAAACCAGAAATGGTTCTCTGCAAGATAGAGCTGCCAGCTCTGACACCCTTCTCGCAGAAGTGATTGCCACTAGAAACCACACCTTATGAGTCAACAGGACCAGTAGAATCTCTCCAATAGGTTTAAATGGTGGCTTTTGCAAAACCTCCAAAACCAAGTTCAGGTCCCAAGGACACAAAGACAACCTGACAGGAGGAGCCATATGCATCACTCCTTGTAAAAAAGTGCAAACCAAAGAGTAAGATGCAATGGGCCTCTGGAAAAAAATAGCTAATGCTGAAACCTGGCCCTTAATGGTACCAACAGCCAAATTCTTCTGCAACCCTGTTTGAAGAAACAACAGAATCCTGGCAATCACATACTTTCGTGGATACCATTTGTGAAGCTCACACCAGGCAATGTAAGCCTTCTACGTTCTGTAATAAATGTTCCTAGAAACTTCCTTCTAGCACCCAACATGATGGGGATGACAGATTCCAACACTCCGCTATCTTTCAGGATCTGGGTTTCAATAGCCACGCCGTCAAATTTAGCGACCATAAAGTTGGGTGCGATATAGGACCTTGAGACAACAGGTCTGGCCGATACAGCGGTGCCCATGACCCGTCTACTGCTACCATTACTATGTCCGCATACCAAGCCCTCCTGGGCAAGGCTGGAGCAATCAATATCACTGGAATAGACTCCTTCAGAATCCTGCGTAAGAGACGCTGCAGCAGCTGGATTGGAGGAAAGGCATAAATTGGTGAGAACTGGTTCCAAGGGATAACTAAGGCGTCTACCCCTGCTGCATGAGGTCCCTTACCCTGGACACAAAAAGACCGACCTAATTGTTAAATCTGGATGCCAATAGATCTACATCCAGGCAATCCCAGATTTCCTTGAAAACGGGATGCAAAGCACATTACCCTGGAATCACGGCAGGCATTGATATACAAACCTTCAAGGATTCAGTCCCCATGCTGAGGGGCTACTGCCTTGGACCCGTATAGCACCCCGCTGGAAGTGCCTTGGTCAGATTTAAAACTGCACAGGGTTCCATCTGCATGGGGTCCAGTGCCGAAGGCTGCATTACAGGCAAAACCTCAAGGATTCTTCTTCTTATCCAGCGAGGCTCAGGTACCATCCATTTTAGCTTATAGCCTTCAGACTGGATCCGATTAAAGTCCCTGATTCTCTATTGGAACCATTCTGGACTTTTAGATATGCTCCAAGAGCACAGCAACACTTACAGTGACCATCCACCTTACAAACACTGGTGAAAGAAACTGAGGGGCTTCCTCTATAGGAGGGATTATATAGGGGAGGACCTCCTCCCTGATTGGTCGGCCCGTGTCCATTCACCTATGGGTGCCCTATAACCCACATAGTCATGATTAGCCTGCTCTTTGTCCTGTGATGTATGATAAAGAAATAAACCCAACCTGTAGAGACCTGTAGGAGCCTAGTCCTTAGTACAAGTGGAAGTCAAATGGTGGCCAAAAGTTTAACAAAAGCTACCTAATGATATGAGCTAAAAGTTGTGTGATATGGCTTTTTTAAATATTTCAGTTGACAATCTGGCATCTGGTGGCCTCTACAGTGGAAAGCTATTAGAAAAGCTGTCCAATCACAGTTGTTCCCCCTAAATCTTCCAGCACTGCTCATCTTCATTCCCCTTTTCTTTTCCAATGACATAAATACAAAGAAACATAGAGGAGAGATGTCAGAAAAAGACCAAGTGGTCCATCAAGTCCATCAAGTCTGACCCTTTTTTTGGGGTGGGGGGTTGTTTTAGTACAAATCTATGTTTGCCTCAAGCATGTCTAAATTCAATAACTTTTTTAAATTATTTTTGAATTTTTTCTCCTCCCCTAAAAAGATTTAGGGTTACCTTTTTCATGAGATTGCAAAACAAACAAACAATGTGGCCAAACCATGGGAAAAGTGAATAGAATTCTAGAGGGTATCACTAAAGGCATCACTAGCAGGAAGGAAGGCGCCCTGATTCTCCTATATAGCTCTTTAGTTAGACCTCATTTAGAATGCTGTATCCAATTTTGGAGATCTCATTTATAAGAAGGTATTGATATGATAGAATGAGTGCAGAGACAGGGAACAAAAATGGTGAAAGGTATGGGGGATAAAACATATCAGGAGAGACTTCAGAAACCTATTATGTACAGTCTTAAAGAAATGTGAGGCATGACTGAAACCTTTGAATACATTAAAGTGTTACTAAACCCAGCACCCTGCATTCACTATATCCAGTCTCCCACAGTACACACAAAATGGAAATGCAATTATTTTAGTAAATATAAACTGCTAAATACTTTTTCTCATCAGCAGTATATAGCAGTCTTGTGACTTCTATCAGTGTCTAGCTGAGCACTGGTTAAAGCTTGGAGGAGGAGTTTTCATTCGGCTATGGCTGTCCTATGAGGGTGACCCTCTGTATGGACAATGCTGATTGGCATTGTGCTAATCACATACAACCTACCAAAAAAAAAAAATCTCTAGTCATACACACCAAACTGAGCATGTGCAGAAGGACTCCTTGAGCTCTGTACTATCAGCAGATGGATTGGGGACAGTAAAAGAAGGGGAGAATCAAAGAAGACAGGATTAAACAGCCTTTTTACACAATGTGGAGGATTAACCCCTTAGGTTCCAAACTGAGTATAACAAGCATGCTTTACTGCACATGCAGACCGATTTTACTGTTGTGGGTTTAGTAACACTTTTAGAGTGTGAGTAAGGTGGAGGAGGGCAGTATTTTCAATATGAAGCTAAGATCAAGAAGACGGGGACATGACCTTACACTAGCAGGAGGAAGGTTCAAAACAGTAAGTGGATTGAAACTTGCTTGGGATAAACATAGATCTATATGTTAGATTTAGACAGAAAATTTTAAAAAGTAAAAATGGGGCAAACTTAATGGACCACTTGGTCTTTTTCTGACATCACTCTCTTATGTTTCTGTGTTTCTATATTGGAAATACTGCCTTCCTGAACTGTATTCATGCCTATAACGTATAAAGATTTTAATCATGTCTTCTCTTTCCCTTCTTTTTTCAAAATACGAATGCCACAGACTATGGAGGTGTTTGAGGGCCGCTGCTAAGGACTGCCACTTAAATACACTCTCTCATCAGTGAGATAAATATGGTGGAGAACAGAGATACACTGGTTGGGCACATCTTGTCTTGCTGCCTTCTGCCATAAGAGTATAGTGAAAGCCCTGGAGAGCTTTTTTGGTACTCTCACCAATACGACACCTTAAAAAAAAAACAAGAAAGGCAACGCCATTCAACATCTCTGCTCACAACCTCCAGCTGTTAAAGGCTGTATAAGTTATAGTCTTTATACACCCAACATATTTACTGTATCATCAAAGAGTAATTGTTATTTCTATCAGAATCTCATCCCTGAGAGATAATCAGATGTGTATATGATCTGTCCATCTGAGCCTAAACCTGAGTTGCACCCTTCTAATGTAAGGCAGTTCAAAATCTTTCAAGGTAAAAGTTTTAAGCTTGCTTCTTCTGTACACTGCCCGATAATTATTTTTTATTTCATATTACATAGGGGGACCGTGGATTTGATGGCTTGCCAGGACTTCCAGGAGATAAAGGGCACAGAGTAAGTGCAGATGCTAATGATCTGAAGTTGTCTGCTTATAACTTCTTGTATTGTTCCAAAGAGATGGCTATGCTTGACTGGGATTGCAAGCATAAACATATGAGCCAATTCCTGGCTTGCAATATGGCAACAGCAATGTGAACATGGCTTGAATCATGATAGGCTTGTTCTTTCCTCTTCTACAGGGAGATTTGGGGAACTCGGGCCCTCCTGGGCCAACTGGGAAAAATGGAGAGAAGGTAATATGGCTTACAAAGAAAATATCATGAATAAAAGTTTGAATATACATACTGTTGCTTGCGTGTATTATAAACATAGTTGAAACTGCAGTACACTGAATGTCCTGGTTAGTTAAATCACTCTCATTCTCAGCGTAGTGCACTACAAAAAATATATGATTCATTGCTGGCACCTTTTTCCCTTGAATATGGAGAAAAAGTTCCTTGAAGGATTTTTCCATTATGGGAAGAACTTGGGTAGATTAACACATACTGTACCGAAAGAGTAAGAGAGTTTGGTGACCCATTTGCCTAAATGACATAGGCAAAGGTGACAGTGACACAGATGGTTAAGAGTCTGTAATAGGAGGAAAGATCAAAAGCAAATTTCACACAATTGTTCTCTTCCAACCTTGTAGTAATAGTCTGAGAAAGACCCCTTTCTGTTCCAACACGACTGCCCCCTGTGCACAAAGCCAGCTCTCTAAAAACATAGTTTGACAAGTGATGTGGAGGAAGTCAAGTGGCCTCTACAGAGCCCTGCCATCAACCTTATTGAACACTTGTGGGTTAAACTGGAATGCTGACTGAGAGCCAGGTCTTCTTGTCCAAAATAGGTGCCTGACACACTCCAAGTCTTGTAGAGCTTTCTAAAAGAGTGGAGTCTACTATAACCTCCAAAGGGGGTTGTGGTGGGGGTCTCTACATTGATGCCTCTGGTTTTGGAATGTGAAGTCCAACAAGCTCATGTAGTGATGGTCTGGTTATCACAAACATTTGATCGTAGGCTGTAATAAATACTATTTTATTTATTTAGTTTATTACTTCTCTGCTTTTTAGTATCACATCTGACACAAAATGGAGTTCCAGGATATTTTGATCTTAAATAGCAATATCCTGAGATTTTTAAGTATATTTATTGGAAAAGAACACCACTTTATAGTATGTATTTGCATTGAGGTGGGTTTTTAATAAGTTCTAATTTCATTCAGGGTTCTTCTGGACCTCATGGGCCTGCTGGTTCTCCTGGTGAAGCTGTAAGTATATTTATCTCCTTTTCCAAATGCATTTTCAATCATCTTCAAACTTCTTAATGTTATTGTTACTTATACATTCTACTAGTCTGCACCACAAGGGTGGACAAGTGGCCTAAGTAATCACTATTAATGGCCATACTAGGACACAATATGGCTAAGTGTCAATGTTAGATTACACCAGCATAGAGGCAATTTAGGGTCAAAGTTGAGTATCCTAGTAAATCATATGGGATGAAGATTTACAACTTATTTGAAAATGGAAATGGGTATAAATTCCATTTATTATTTTAAAGGTTAATTAACAGTTGTGAAATACTTTTTTATTTGCATGTTAAAAAACATTTTATTACTAAACAAAAATAATTTTTCTGATAACACTAAAATTGGCATCGTTTCTTCTTTAGGGTGCACGGGGCTTGGTTGGTCCACGAGGCCCAACTGGCCCACCAGGTCAGCCAGGTGTAAATGGAATTGATGGAGCACCAGGTCCAAAAGGAAACCAAGTAAGGAGACTACTTTTTGTTGCTTTTGACATTCATACATTTTTGTATATAATGTAGGTCCATTCTAAGCCATGAGTAAGGGTCTCCATGGGGTGCTGGATTGTACTTTATTTCACTCTTACCTTTTTTATGTAATTACTAGGGATGGCATGCTCCAGGCAAACGTCATCTGTAATTTGACCATAAGATTTGTTAAAACTAGGAAATGACTGTAGTAAGCTAAAAATAGGAGCAAGGGGATGAGGTTCCTGCATGCTAACTGACTACTGATGTCACATTTGCAAGGAAGATAAGCTTTTATGTTTTAATATTTTTTTTGGCAGCTACTGTAAACTCCAGTGAAATTAAAACGTCATTATTAATGAAAAACGTCACTTCTCCTAACAAATGGTATTTTGTATGTAATTGCCCATAAGCCCTATTGTAATTTAATCAGTCCCTATGCTACCTATATTACTAAAGTGTTATATATCATTGTGGGGGAATGGGGAAAATTAGGCTTTTTTTGGTGGTATTTTTAACAAAAAATTTTTTTTATTATCAAATCTCTAAATTTTGAGGCAAATACTTTTCATGAACTTTTTTTCACATTTGACCATTTATAATATCAAAACCTTCAATGTCAAGAAGATTCACCTGCAGTGAATATTGTTGAATATTAGATTTAGTGCTTTATAAATATGTCCAGTGGTGTTGCTGTAGACTTTTTATTCTGTGATTTGTACATTTAATACGATACTCGCATAAAGAATGATGAATTTATTCACAAATGAAATGCCTGAGATTGTTAATTTTTTAACGACACTACAAAAAAAAATAACAAATGAAACAAATGAGGATATAAAAAAATTAAGGGAATAATCATGGTTAATCAAGGCTAAAGTGAACTGTGCATGTTTATGCCATAAATCTACAGAACAATCATGCATTGCCCATGTCTTCATGCTATTGTTATTGTCTATTGGTACCTTAATTTCCTTCTTTCAGTACATTTTTTATAACATAGTTTCCTTTTAAATCTAATAGGGCATTCAAGGAGATTCTGGGCCAAATGGACAACAAGGAAACCCAGGACCGCATGTAAGAACTTGGAGAATCCAAGATATATGTTCAAGCACTATAAAAATTAAATTCCAATGAGCAATTTTCGAAAATACTGTTTTGTAAAAAAAAAAAGTTATAATTTATATCCTTAATATTGAGTTACCATCTCTGCCTACCTGACATGGCTTTTATGATATATATAGGTTAATATCTTTTCCATTTTCCTTTAAGGGTTTACCCGGACCTCAGGGACCCATTGGAATGCCAGGGGAAAAGGTGAGTGTACCCACCCATGAAAAGTCCTTGGTGGTGACAATTTATATGTAGATAGTTACAAGTGTTATTTCCTGCTGAACTTTTTGTTAGTTTTGAATATAATAGGGGAAAATTACAACCCCACAGAGGAAGTGAGGAAAAATCTTCAACAAGGACACAGACAGCAATAACAAGCTGACAGGGGTTCTAGCCTTCCCTTACTCTATTAAAAATAAAATGTACTTCTCCATTTCTGCTGAAGAGTTCCCTTCAAGATGTTCCCGAAAACAGTGTCACCAGGACAGGAAGTAAATGGAGATCTAACCTCACACAGCAGTAAACCTGCAACAAGGGTTACCAACCATGGCACTACCTGCACAGAGTTTGCATATTCTCCCTGTGCCTGCGTGGGTTTCTTCCGGGTATTCCGGTTTCCCCCCACACTCCAAACACATGCCGGTAGGTTAATTGGATCCTGTCTAAATTGGCCCTAGTATGTGTATGTGTGAATGCGAGTTAGGTACTTTAGATTGTAAGCTCCTTAAGGGCAGAGACCGGTGAATGTATAGTACATATGTAAAAGTGCTGCGTAAATTGGCACTATATAAGTATCTGAAATAAGTAAAAATAAATAAATTAGGGTTCAAAGTCAAACAGCTACCAGTGTCAAGCCCTAGTCAGTTATGTGCTTGTTTGCCCTACTGGTTCTGAGGCCATAGTCATCTTTCCATAAGAAGGATTTTGTCATTGTATAAACAATTATTTGACAGGTGCTATTTATTTTGTATTTTCTTTTCCCACAGGGGCCACATGGAAAGCAAGGCATATCTGGGCTGGCTGGATCTGATGGCCCTCCGGTGAGTAAAAAATGAAAACTTTATTGTATATTACAGTATATAGAAAAAAAGTGTGTAGTATCATTTAGCCAACCTAAAATATAGATGACTTAAAGAAGATAGCCATCAAAATAATTTAAGTAGAGGGTATTCTGTTCCTTCTAAAGGTCTTGATCCAAGCATTTTGGCATTCCTTCACGTTTTATACTTGGAGCACAGCATCACTAGACATATACTAAGTGAAAAGTTGGACGCTAATGCAGTCTAAAGACATCTGGTGGTGGTTGGCTGAGTAGTATAATAATTTAATAATCTTTCTAACAGGAGATTGTTGAATAAACATGAAAACAAGATCAGTGAAAAATGTGCATCCTTTGATATGTAGAAGAGCTCCATCTTATGTTGGGGACATAAGAAAAGCGATTGGGGCTTGTTTCCACATGTGACAGCCTTTGCAATCCACGGTGAATCAATTTTAGGAGGGTGTTTGACAGACAGTTGGGAGGCGATATGCCCATTAAAATCTTCCAAATCCCGCACCACGCCACCGCAATAGAGTGCATTCTAGAGGATAGCATGATACTAAACATGTATATGATTATGTATTAAGTTTTCAAGCTCCATTTACACCATTGTTGGATTTTAAGTTTATAAATGCAGATCTTGGCTATCTGTATTTCTCCCCTGTGGCCTCCCCAGAAGGAGGTGGCATTGTTATAGTCATTTATATGGCCCCTAATTTCCTGACAAAGCTAATCGTGAAACACATTGAGAATCAAGCACCTCTGGTCTACCGCATGAACCCAAATATGTACAGTATATTTATTTAAACAATACCTACGCAACAGTTTAAATAATCGTGATTGAATAAACACTGGTACCAAATATATTCAACTACAAAACCTGTGGTGTGGGTGCCATGTTGTTCATACAGTCAGGTCCATAATTATTGGGACATTGACACAATTCTAACATTTTTGGCTCTATACACCACCACAATGGATTTGAAATGAAACGAACAAGATGTGCTTTAACTGCAAACTGTCAGCTTTAATTTGAGGGTATTTACATCCAAATCAGGTGAACGGTGTAGGAATTACAACAGTTTGCATATGTGCCTCCCACTTGTTAAGGGACCAAAAGTAATGGGACAGAATAATAATCATAAATCAAACTTTCACTTTAATACTTGGTTGCAAATCCTTTGCAGTCAATTACAGCCTGAAGTCTGGAACGCATAGACATCACCAGGCGCTTGGTTTCATCCCTGGTGATGCTCTGCCAGGCCTCTACTGCAACTGTCTTCAGTTCCTGCTTGTTCTTGGGGCATTTTCCCTTCAGTTTTGTCTTCAGCAAGTGAAATGCATGCTCAATCGCATTCAGGTCAGGTGATTTACTTGGCCATTGCATAACATTCCACTTCTTTCCCTTAAAAAACTCTTTGGTTGCTTTTGCAGTATGCTTTGGGTCATTGTCCATCTGCACTGTGAAGCGGCGTCCAATGAGTTCTGAAGCATTTGGCTGAATATGAGCAGATAATATTGCCCGAAACACTTCAGAATTCATCCTGCTGCTTTTGTCAGCGGTCACATCATCAATAAATACAAGAGAACCAGTTCCATTGGCAGCCATACATGCCCACGCCATGACACTACCACCACCATGCTTCACTGATGAGGTGGTATGCTTAGGATCATGAGCAGTTCCTTTCCTTCTCCATACTCTTCTCTTCCCATCACTCTGGTACAAGTTGATCTTGGTCTCATCTGTCCATAGGATGTTGTTCCAGAACTGTGAAGGCTTTTTTAGATGTCGTTTTGGCAAACTCTAATCTGGCCTTCCTGTTTTTGAGGCTCACCAATAGTTTACATCTTGTGGTGAACCCTCTGTATTCACTCTGGTGAAGCCTTCTCTTGATTGTTGACTTTGACACACATACACCTACCTCCTGGAGAGTGTTCTTGATCTGGCCAACTGTTGTGAAGGGTGTTTTCTTCACCAGGGAAAGAATTCTTCGGTCATCCACCACAGTTGTTTTCCGTGGTCTTCCGGCTCTTTTGGTGTTGCTGAGCTCACCGATGCGTTCCTTCTTTTTAAGAATGTTCCAAACAGTTGTTTTGGCCACGCCTAATGTTTTTGCTCTCTCTCTGATGGGTTTGTTTTGTTTTTTCAGCCTAATGATGGCTTGCTTCACTGATAGTGACAGCTCTTTGGATCTCATCTTGAGAGTTGACAGCTACAGATTCCAAATGCAAATAGCACACTTGAAATTAACTCTGGACCTTTTATCTGCTCATTGTAATTAAGATAATGAGTGAATAACACACACCTGGCCATGGAACAGCTGAGAAGCCAATTGTCCCATTACTTTTGGTCCCTTAACAAGTGGGAGGCATATATGCAAACTGTTGTAATTCCTACACCGTTCAGCTGATTTGGATGTAAATACCCTCAAATTAAAGCTGACAGTCTGCAGTTAAAGCACATCTTGTTCGTTTCATTTCAAATCCATTGTGGTGGTGTATAGAGCCAAAAATGTTAGAATTGTGTCGATGTCCCAATATTTATGGACCTGACTGTATATCATATAACAGATAATATAAATAGAAAGGTTGTGTAAAAATACTTATGTAGCTTATAAGCAAACTTTATACCTGCATTAAGCATCATAATCCAATAAACCAATATTCTTTAAAGTGCTATTGAACATCCGAAAGTGCCAAAGTGCCTAAAGAGAGAGGAACCTAGAAAAACCTAATAGGATATTACTATTTATTAAAATCTCAAAAGTATACTCGGAAGTGGCTTAACTAGTAGTTCCTGCTCCTGATCATTTCTTCACATGGGGGACATCTACAGGAGGCATGCCATTTCCACCGTTTCGAACACATGCTGGCTCCAAGGTGCATCGGTGCTGTGGCTTCTCCACATAGAGCTTTGGCAGATTGTTCCGAGTATCAGGTCAGGCACTATACAATGTGAGTGTAAATCTGTTTTATATGCTGTACTTTTGAGATTTTAATAAATGGTAATACCCTATGAGGTTTTTCTGGCTTCTTCTCTCCATATGGGATATGTGGAAGTAAGAGTATGGTCCTAAGGATGATGATACAAAACACAGCAGGACTGTGTGAAAGCACTGATTGACCATCCCTGGGTTTATGCTTAGAGGGTCAACAACCTCTGGTGAGTTTGATTCCTGCAGAGGACACAAGTGATTACAAGGATTGGAGGAGCTAGAGACGCATTTTGCATGGAGCACTAATTGCTTTATGTTCAGGAAGAATTGCAGGAGTCATGTTTGCACTTTAATTGAGGCACTTTGTCATTTTCACTTTTTGACTTTTAATAGCACTTTAAAGGATATTGAATTGATTTATTGGATTGTGATGCTTAATGCTGGTACAGGGGTGGACTGACTACTCATGGGGCCCCCGGGCAATAGGGGATCATGGGCCCCCTGTGTCCTTGCCCAAACTCAAAAAAGCCTATGAAAAAGGTACCAGGGGCATCTGATGGGGCCCCCTACTGATCCCGGGCCCTCAGGCAGTGCCCGAGTTTCCAAATGGTCAGTCCGCCCCTGTGCTGGTATAACGTTTTGCACGTAAGCTACATAAGTAATTTTTACATAGTATACAGGGTTGAGCACAGCCTATTTATATATACAGTATATTAGCTATGCAGAAAGGGCCAAGGGTCGGCTGTCAGCTCAGGTCATGCTGCAATACTTTAATATTTATGGTACATGGCATTGAACTTTTGATTGCTGTTATTATTTTTTATGTTTTTGTATGTTACAATGAAATATTGTTTTTATATACATGATATGTAGTAGTTTTTTTTGACAACCCTAAAGTCCCATTTATTTAATGAGTCATTTTGGTCTTGAGATAACAATGGATGTGATGCCCCTGATCACCTAGAAATCCAATGTAATTTAGTTAGTTAAAATGTATATAGAACTATAACACAGTGTCTTACAGTGAACCTAAACATCAATGGTTTTTAGTTCAAGAAAAGATAAGGGGGTGTCCCTCCTCTCATTTAAGCCTACAGGGTTTCCCTGAAGTCTGGACATATAGGCAAAATGGATTGTTTCAATAAATTTCAATTCATTTTTCAACATTTTATTTCACTGTATATTAATCAATGACATCTTCAATATGATTTCCATCATTTGTGAAGCAAAGTTCCAAGATTTACATGAAATTGATGCAGTAACTCCACATTTCCTCCAATTTGAGCACTTTCATTCATGATGCGTTCATTCTGGTGATTCATATCTGTGATTTTCGTTGAGTATATCTTCTCCTTTAGCATACCCCAAAAAAAGAAGTCAAGGGGGTTAGGGTTTGGTGAACTTATGTAGTGATATATTATACACATACATACTGTATATATGCATATAGTGGGATTTTCTGTGTCCAGACTTTAGGGATACCCTGTATCTTTACGCCAGAGATGTAAGAAAGCATTCAAAGCAGAATTCTGGGAAAAAAAGTTTTTGAGTGTACAGTAGGGCTACTGCGTGGGTTAAATGCTCATTTTGCTCTAGAGGAGAGGACACCGAAGATATACTCACCTGACCCACCAATCCTCCCTGCACAAGACCAGTTCTTTTGGCTCCTAACCCCCCGTGGTCCAACGGTTATATAAATTGATGTCAGCATGCTCAATGCATACTCCATAATCAGGAACAGTCCACTGCTGGACCATGGGATCTGTAGAATCGGCTGGTCAGGTAAGCATAGGCTTAGTCCTCACCCCTAGAAAAATAGGCACCTGATCCATGCAGTGGGGGCACAGCCCTGGTGCAAAGCAAAAAAAAACAGTTTTGATCGTAGTTCTGCTTTAAGTAATTTGTGACAAAGCATACCCTTCTATGCCTTCAAGTCTTCAAAGCCATACAAGAGGCTTGTATCTGCTCCCTTTAAGCAAAGGCTTTACTAAGGTTTCTTACATGGACACTGTGTGTGCATGAGATAAAACACTGATTCCAGTTTTTCTGATTTATTGATTCATTTCATTTTACTGGAACTGCATTGGGGATTTTCACCATTCTTACACTGGTTGAAAGAGCTGTATCTATTTAACTCTGTTGCCTGCATACACTGAAGACCCAAAAACAGAGAATGGAATTTTTCCATGAAGACTATACTAAAAGACTTTATAATAAATGTAATAACTTTTACGTGAGTACATTTGACACGTTTATTTTTTTGTCTCCATGAAATCAGCATCATTTGTAATAAATTCAGTCTCCAGTTTTGTGATCCGTCAGCACCAGGAAATAAGACTGCATGTTGACTTGCCTTGTTAAAAAACAATATAAAGTGGAGACGTGGCCATCATCTTTTACAAGACTTCATTTGCTGAGGACACATGGGTACACCCATGCTGATCTAATGGGAATAACTGAGGGATTAGTCTCTTGCTACATGGCACAGGCATGTACTTGACAGTTTGGCTGATGTTATGGTGCCATTAAATCTACAGGACTTCATTCCAAACTCTATGCCAGCATGACTTCCTGGAGCTAAAATTGTGTTGGTTGGTCTAACATCAAAAGCTACTAAATATAAATTATTCAGTATAAATGTAATTAAGTGTGCTTTCATGTCAGTGTCAAACTGTGGTAGGCAGGGCCCACCAATATATTTATTTCAGGGCCAATCATCTTCAGATCAAACAACAATATACAGAACACAATAGACATTTCTGATACTAAATACCAAAGAAAATAGATTATCATATTAGAAGCCAATACCATACCTTGATTCAACCCTAATTTTATCAGTATTAATATGATTTGTTGGATCCCCATTTCTTGTCAAAAAGCCCTACTGCACAGGCAAAACTTTTTTCCCAGAATTCTGCTTTAAATGCTTTCTTACATCTCTGGCGTACAAATACAGGGTATCCCTAAAGTCTGGACACTGAAAATCTCACTATATGTGTATATACAGTATATATGTGTATAACATATCTCTATATAAGTTCACCAGACCCTAACCCCCTTGACTTCTTTAACAATGTGTTAAAAAATTTAGCAAATGTGGGGTGAAGTTTGGGTGGATCATAGTAGACATACTAGGTCCCTTTTTCTTTTGTGAAAAGTTGTGAAATATGAAATGCACTAAAATGACCCACCAGAAGATAATGTGATAACATCAACTACCAGTCCAACACATGTTAATGAGGCTAAATATTGCCTTTCGGTGTCCCACAGCCTCCAATCAAACAACTACAGAGTGACATTTAAATATGTTTTGTTTTCGGCTGGGTTCTTATGTCAGATGCTTTGTTAAAGTACTAATTTTTCTAGTTGTTAGTTACATGCAGCTCAGCAAAGAGATGTCATTTACCCGTACCCATGTCATCTGTCATTTACCCGTACCGATGTCATCTGTCATTTACCCATACCCATGTCATCTGTCATTTACCCGTACCCATGTCATCTGTCATTTACCCATACCGATGTCATCTGTCATTTACCCATACCGATGTCATCTGTCATTTACCCATACCCATGTCATCTGTCATTTACCCATAGTCATCACCAAGTTTTAAAAGAGCAACCAAATGTATTTATAATGCTGCTCATGTCTTTTTATTTTATTTAAGGAAAATAAAATGGTCAACCACAAATGCTGGTGATCAATAGGAAGTAAAATAAGTCATATGATTGACGTCTGCTTGTCAGAACCCTTCAAATAATATTTTTGTCTTTGTTTACAGGGACATCCAGGGAGAGAGGGACCTGCTGGAGAGAAAGGCATACAGGTAAGAATTGAACTCATTCAATTTATTGGACAAAATGAGATAGAAAATGGCTGGCTGTAATGTAAAATTTAGTGAAGACCTTCACCCAAAACTTTTAATTATGTCATGGTTCGAAGGTGATTGGGTGATGGGAACATGTTGTGTTTATGTAGCACTACCCCCTTAGGGGTTGCTGATGAATTGGGTCCCCCTATAGTCCTGCAAAGCCAGTCAGTCTGCATTTTCCACACAGATTGCATTCGGAGACAAAAATCAGTCCTTGAGCGTTGGTTTTGTTGGTTTATTGAGGGGATTAGAACTTGAATAGGGTAAGGGGCATATAGGATGCCCAAGTGAACTGATATTTGAGAACAACTTCCTCAACTATTCACAAGCTTCTCTTTTCTGATGCAGTCTCTGTTGGAGTGCTAGCCAGCATCTCCTTATTGTACCACCCCTTACCCTAGATTAACTCCTCTTCACCCAGCAATCTGGAGACTTTCTTCCTGAGCAGGGGATCTGGCTCCTGTTCCTTTAAATGAGGTGAACAGTCACTAGTAGGGGGCTAATATGGTTTCCCTTCAGAGTGCTTCTTCCCCTACCCACCCAGGGGATGCAGGTGTACTCATTCAGATTCTCTCCTAAACCGCTTGTGGGATGGCTGCTGCTGGCTGCTGCTACCGGTCCTATCAGCTGGGCTGCTCCTTCCCTGCCATACAGGTGGTCCACACTCAGGGGGCTAGTGAGCTCCAAGTTTTTCTCCTCTTCAAATCCAGGCTCGCAGGCAGGCCCCATCCCACTAGGCCTCCAGGCAGCCTTCCTCCTCCAGCCTCACATCTTCCTACTCCTTCTTCCAACTGACTCTCCACACACCACCTACCGAACAGACTCCTACACTTTTAAGGGAGTCCCAGACCCATGCCAAGCCTTCTTTTGGGGATTGGATGAGGTCCCTAAAGAGTGCAGCCAGCCACTCCTCAGATCCACCCACTGCCTCCAAAGCCCTCCTCAGAAAGCCTAAGAGCAGAGGGAAATTCCAGAGGGGCTGGCCTGCAGAGTCTCTCAGCCCTGATCACAATTTGACCCCTCTGGCTATTACACCCGAGCTACGAACCAGCTCCTGTCTAACCATTAGGATCTAGCTCACTCTAGCTAAACTAGGAGGGTAGTACATATAAATAATTCTAACAGTTCCTCTGGCAATTTTCTATGCTTCCTGCAGTGTTGAGTTAAGCTGGGTACACACGGTCCTAAAATCAACCGGTTCAGAAGGAACAGGCCAACATTCGGACATTCCGATAGAAGCCGGTCTAAGAACCAGCTTTTTTTTGAAGGGACATGCTGGAAAACTAGCATCCAATTGTGGGCTCCCCAGGATACAGTGAAGTCACGGACGAGGAAAGCAACCCCAACACCAGCTTTTGCCACAACAGAATTTTACTTAGATGTGGCAAATAAACACAACTACAAATGCTGGAAACATACAATAAATTTACATACACCCAGCCCAAAGGCTGAGACCCTTGTGCTGCACAGCACGGCGCCTTCTGATGGATGAAGGTAGAAGGTGTAGTAATTTACCTACTGGCGGGCACAAATAAGCTGCCACACCTTACCTGTTATTACCCTAAAAGAGCAGGAATCAGTGTATGGGTGTATGATATGGGCTAGCCTGCGGTGCAGCACAACAGCTTACAATCTTACACAAATCTACAGTATTCCCCCTCCCATAACTGGTCCTGTAGCATGTGCCTGAGTATTCCTTCTGAGCAAAACGCCAGTCTGTTTTGAGTTTGTAGGATTTTATCAGCTCTCCAATGTGAAATGTCGCTTTAAGTTATGAAGTCCTTCCAATGATCAGTAATAACACTTGTGGCCTGACACAGAGACCCTAACTAATTAACTATAGGCCTGGTCTCAGTCTCTAGGCACCAACACTGAAATGAGGTGCGTGCATGATGTTACCGACCCGGGTCTGCTTTGTATCCGCTGGTGACTCTGAACAGAACAAATGTCTCTCCAACAAGCATGCAGTATTGCAGTGTATGTTGCTTTGTTCCTCTGCTCTCATCAGCATTCCTGGCAGCAATCTTCCTTTCCCTGAACAGGATCAGGGTCTTGGACACTATCAGCTTCACTTAGCTGCAGCTCTGGTTACTGAGGGATGCTCTCACACCTGGATGCCATCAGATTCTCTGCTCACCCGGCTCCTTCATTCACCATCCTCCAAACGTGGCTCCTCTCTCTCTACTTCCTGTTCTCTAAACTCTGAGTGAGAAGCCCACCTCTTCATGAATATGAAGAGGTGGGGTCTTCTGAGGCTGTGTTAGGAAAACAGTGGCATCTTATGGCTAAACCACAGAATGTCAGTCCAGAACATTTAATTTACTCCACACAAACAGTGTTCAAACAATGAGAGCTGTTTCCCCATCTCACACAATCAGTACTCGCAGCCAATGGCTGCCAGCACTGATTAGTGTTCTGGTCTGAGGACAGTCCCCCCATCAGAACACAATAGTACAGCAGAAGAGATCACTGCACTAACATCACTTGTTTAATACAGCTACTTCTCAGTTTTTTTCGTTCAGCCCAATGGGTTGAACAAAAAAAAAACTGAATGCGTGTACCAGGCATAAGGGTCTTCTAAGTATATGGGATTACTAATGTCTCACTCTGTTATGGTAGAGAGTGACAATGGATTTGACTGTTGAACAATGCTTGACTATGGTCTTCTTATCTGTTTTCTTTGGTTCTTCATTCAATAATATATATATATAACCATGTACTTCTTTTGTTGCTAGGGTCTCCCTGGCTCACCTGGTCCTATAGGATATCCTGGCCAAAGAGGAGTTAAGGTAAATTGAGAATATACCAGTGTTGCTGTTTAGAAAAGGATGATCGTGTTTATGACTTAGCTGAAGCTACAGGCTAAGACCACACCGGATATTATATCAAGGAGTATATAAAACCGAAAATAATATGTTGAAGTATTGCAACTTTCCAGTCCTTAGTTGTGATGGCTACATTAGTTTCCCTTTTCAGGCTTTTTTTTGCATTTATTTTTACTGGTGATTCTGCCAGTAACTCACTTCCTGTCATATGGGGACAACACTCAGTCACTGTACTGTGTCTTTGGTGGAGAAGGACGAGAAGTATGTAGAAATCCACAATACTTCTCCTTTTCCTCTGCTCCATAGCACAAGGGGAGGTGTTCCATAGTACACTAGAGAACAATAATGCTAAGAGATCACAGTCAGCAGACGGAAAGAGCACTGCAGTTATTAGCTCACATGATTTCTGGCTGGATTAACAAGCATTTATATGCACTTATCGTACAGATTTAACAAAACACTTTCAATGGTGTATTTAACATACCAAATAAATAAGAGAAGTTTATAGCGGGGTTTACTTGCACATTAAGGAGAAACAATGTCCATTTTGGAACTAGCAACCTTGATGGTGTCTATTTCAGAAATGGAGGTAACCATAAGGTGCACCTACCATGGGGAATCTGTAAAAAAAAACCCTAGCCTAGTGTGGTCACCTTTCCTTCCCCCTTACTTAAGTGATTGGTGATGGAGATGTTTTAGCCCAAATGTGATCTGTGTTCTGTTGCACAATCATGCATGAGATTCAAAAACAACCAAAAGCATGGTACCTGGGGCAAAAAAATGTGGGAAAATGATAATATATCACTTAAAAGTGCAGCAAGGCACTACTATTGTATAATGCAGGTGTGCTTTATTTCTGAGCGGAGCTGAATTTACATTACTGTAGCCTATAGAAAGACAGCTTTTGGCCCCTTGAAAATCCGAACTGAAGGAACAGTGTGTTCAGGTTAAAGAGGTTAGTGTTGCGTTGCTGGCCCACCTAAAAATGTTAATTGTCTGGCTACCATGCTGAACAAATTAAATATTTTTAGCCTCACTGACCCAGAACAAGTATAGGCATCAAGATTTCTGACTTCCCTGCATCAGTGATTCAAAGTATCAAAGCTACATCCATAACTATCATTTTCAGAAGGAGGTCAGCAATCGCAGTCCACATACTAGGCTCAATTCTTTCTTACAGATTTTAAAGCTTTGATTATTTTACATGTTGCAAGAAAAATTCCCCTCTCTGCCATACTGGAGCACATCCTACTGTGTTTAATGGCAAGTATCAATCAGTATGTTGAGAGTCAAAAATGTAAAATAGAATTTACTTTTCATATTAGACCAAATAGGCCAAAATCTGAAATCAGTCTTCCAGTTTGTTATTATTGTAATACATTTTAAATTGAAGTGGAATTTCACTCTCTCTATTATCATTGACTATTTTTTATTCCTTATGATGATAGCATTAGAAAATAGATAGGAAAGTATATTTTCCTAACAGACTCCATGGCAGCATATGTATGGGTTAGCTCTGTCCTCTCCTTTCCTATAGGACCCCACTCCTATAATCTTTGTTGCCCGCCAGAGGCCGTGTTCCTTTTTGTCGTCCTCCTATGCGCCTACTGCGTTGCAAGTCTTACCTTTTTCCTGGCCTCTAAGCAGGCATGGTGCAAGATTCCTTTTGAGGGTTCTTCCCTGTTTGGGAACAAACTGGACAGTGCTATAGCCCGGGCTACTGGCAGGAGGTTTCCGGTTTCCAGGAGGTCGGCGTCTACTAGGCCAGAAGAGGGCTCAGCCCAGAAGACAAGGCTCGAAACACGCAAGAAAAACATCTTTATAAGCCAGGCCGAGAGTACAAGCTGGAGGAGAAAGCAGTCATCTTTTCAGAAGTCCTCCAAGGGCTCGACTTCTGGAGGTCATAAGGCCACAGAGTCTTTTTGAGATTGGGTCCGCTCAGGCAGGCCAGTATGGGGGCACGCCTTCGCCATTTTTGGCATGTCTGGGCGGCTTCAATCTGGGACTTCTGGGCTGTTAGCACTGCATCTTCGGGGCATGATTAGGGGTTCAAGAGCCCTCCTCATCTCAAGTTCATCCCTACGACCCTTATATATTCCGGAGAAAGGAGGCAAATCCTGCTGTCTTACATGGACTCTTTACTGGCACAGGGTGCTGTTGTGCCAGTTCCAGAGGGTGAAGAATTTCAGGGCATGTTTTCGCCCCTCTTCATGGTCCAAAAGAGAAACAGAGCTTGGAGGCCTGTCATAGATCTTACCCACCTAAATTCCTTTATCAGGACGTCAAAATTCAAAATGGAGACACTGTTTACAATTCAACAAGCAATTCAACTAAGTGACTGGCTCTTGTCTATAGATCTGAAGGACGCCTATTTTCATGTGCCCATAGCAAAAGATTTTCAGAGGTTCCTCTGGTTTGCTGTGGACCAACAGCATCTCCAGTTTGTAATTCTTCTCTTTGGGCTTTTGACATCACCTCGTGTGTTTTCAAAAGTCTTGTTGGCAGTCGTGGCCCTGATCAGAACCAGAGGCAATCGCCTGCACCATTACCTAGACGACCTGCTCCTACTATTTTTCTTCCCTGCAGGAGCAAATTTGATCATGCTTTGCTGGGGATTTTTGCCTTCCTCTGGATCAACTGTGGGTATAGGATTATAACTTTTTTTTTTTAATGGCTGAACTGGATGGACTTTTGTCTTTTTTCAACCAGACTAACTATCTAAACTACACTCTAAAAAATAACTCAAGCGACCTGTTACCACCACTTAATTAAATGTGTATTTCCAAGATAAAAATCCTAATTTATTGGTTTAAATAAACTTTTTCATTTAAAAACCTACTTTCATGAGTTGTGTTGAAATGATAATGTTGGAAATTACATCAACTTAATATTGTGTGTCATGTACAGTTACATTTCTGCATTCATTGTTGTACAATGAAATTTAAGTTAAGGTACCTTAATAAATTTGACTTGGTAACTTAATTTTGCTCTACATTGAGAGCTGCATTGCAAGTCTCCACCCCCATTCACTTAACACAAATCAAGTCTCAGTTGTTTCAAAACTGTTCCTTGAACTTGATGGACTGAAAGCCAGTGCTAAAGTAATGGGTCTCAAGTACAGTATTCTCTGAAGAACGTATGTGTTCCATAGCACAGTCATACTCAGATGACATTTTTCACTTTTATTTCAGTTCACAAAATGGTTGTCGCAGGGTAATGTGGAAAGAATATAGCAAATTGTAAGAAAGCTCACAAAATATCAATCAATATCCTCCAATAGCTTCACTATATTGCCACAATTTGTTGCACAATATAGCAAAGGTCTTGTAGAGAAACAGTTTCTGCACCAGACAGACAATATTAAAAAAATCTTAATGCAAAGTGCTTACTCATTCATCAGTACAACTTTAAGGATTTGATTTTGGTGTGAAAAAAATGAGTTTGAGTAATTTCACAAATTTTGGCACACACCTAATTAAATCATATAACAGCTTTATAGAATGTTTGGTTATATACTTCTAAAGCTTCATAGATTCCTTGAAGGTCTCTCTGGTGTTTTTTTTTTGTTCTTTTTTATGTAATGTCGCAACTGTGAGGTTGGTGGATAACAGAGTGGCTCCAAGATGTTAACACTTTTCTATGTTTCTTGGGGTTTTGTTTACATTTGTTCATTTTGTCCTTTTGCTTCTTTGACCCCATTTGGGGCAAAAAGAATTTCTAACAACATAGTTATGTGAACTGCTTCTGTTGGATTACTTACTAGTAATATTTCCATTATTTTCTTTTAAGGATAAGATTGTCCTTTGTGTTTCTTTCTGGCAATTGCCCATTCAGATATGCACATTATAGGTTTGTTACTGACGCTTGCCAATATATACTCAGGATAATGTTTTGGTATATAAAAATCTTTGTTCTTACTGAGTCCAATCTTATACAATCTATGTCTAAATTGACATCACACATAGGTATATATTTTTATTTGTAAGAGTCGGTATGTAATTTTGTATTTATGGTTGATGGATGCATGTATACATACTATGCCATCTGTTGTACTTTACTTTTCTGTAAACGTAATAAAAACATTGAAACATAAAGTGCTAGTTCATTTATATTTGTTTAATACTTTTGTTGGAATACACAACTATTGTGTGCAAAAAATGTCAATTGTTTAACAATTGGATTGTTGGGCCTTGGTTCACACAATGAAGTGCATGTGAATCACAAAGGAACTGCAACACATTCCTGTGCAATTCACATGTGGTTCAGTGTAATGCAATTTAAGCCCATTCATTTTGAATGAGCTCAAATCACACCACATCGCACCAAAGACATGCATGCACCAATTTTTGAACCACAGTGCAACCAGATTGCATGTTTTGTTTTGTACCATGCAATCTGGTGCCAGCAAATGCACTGTGTTTGCAACACTGACATCCACTGCAGACTGCAAGGGTAGTGCGATTTGAATGCGGTGCGCGAAATGCACACAGATTGCGGGGTTTCTTCAACACATTCTAGTGTAAGCCTAAACTGATTAATTCATTTTTGAAAGCTAGTATAAAAAAACAAAGCTAAAAACTAATACAGAAAATCAATTTGGATCAACTTGATTTTTAACTGCTTTTTAACTTTAAAAAACTTGCTCATAATTGTAGCAATTAAATACACGTGACTTGAAGGTTTCTTATAAAAACTGGAAAAACTATTTGAATTAACTTAATATGTTTAAGTACTCAACTTAAAAACATGTGTTTATAATGCCAGTAATTAAGTTGGCGGTAAATAAAAATGCATTAATTTCTATCAGAAAAGCTAATTACCTCAATGCAATGTAGTTTGTTGCTTCAACTTAATTTCACCAGACATTGTCATAACTTAAAAAGCTTGATGTAAACTGTTGCGTTAATTTTTTTTGTTGAGCCAAAACATTATTTTTTAGAGTGTATGTACTATCCCAGGACAGAAAACAGCTGCTACAGCACAGGGCCCTTCTCGAGTGGTTGCTGAACATAGAGCAGAGTCAGTTGGAGCCCATGCAGTCTCTAATATATCTCAGGGCTCATTTTGATACGGTCAACGCCACCATCTCCCTGCCCTTTGAGAAGATTCCAGTGATTCGGAGCAGAATACTATCTGCCCTGTCCTCATATCTTCGGGCCGTCTAATGCCTGAAAATCATTGGCACCATGGAATCCGCAGCACCGATGATGAAGTGGGCACAGTGGAAAATGCGACCCTTCCAGAAGGACTTTCTTCAACAGTAGAACCCAGCCAACATGGGCAAGGTTATTTACATAACTCTGTCTATAACTCTGTCTATAACTCTGGTGGCTACAATGGAAGAATCTACTCAACCCCATCTCCTGGGTCACAATCACAATGGATGCCAGCAACTCCAGATGGGGCACTCTCTGCTAGTCAGAGATAGCCCAGGGCAGATGGAGTCTTCCCTCCCACAGGTTGGGGTCCAATGTGCTGGAATTGCGAGCAGCATTTTGTGCTCTACAGGCCTTCTAGCACCTAACACGGGAAATCAGTCCTCATAAGGTTCACCAATACGATGGCAGTGTCCTACATAAGGAGACAAAGCAGAACCCACAGTCTGTCCCTCTTGTGGGAGGTAGAGCCAATCATAACCTGGGCTTAGAGAAACCTATCCAATATATCGACAGTATACGTTCCCGGAGTCCAGAACTCTCAATCAGATTTCCTATCCAGGGTTCAATTAGACAATGAGTGGTCTTTCGACACGGAAATCTTCAAGTGGATTCTGACCCTCGGGATCAGTCCGGAAGTCGACCTGTTTGCCTTCGGGGTGGATGCTCTGATGGATCAGTGTGGATTTCACACAGCCTATACGTCTCCCCCGGTCCCTATCATTTTTAGGTCTCTTCGGAGGCTCAGAGCAGAAGCAGTGGAGGTAGTGGCCGTAATTCCATACTGGCCAAGCAGACCATGGTTTCCTTTACTGGCACAGCTCAGCTTTCGGGATCCAGTTCCTCTTGCTCTCAGGCTGGACCTGCAGTCGCAGGGGGCCATTCTTCATCCTTGCCCAGCCCAGCTGCATCTAATGGTCTGGTTCTTGAGAGGGGGAGGCTGAAGGCCTTAGGGCATCTGGTTGAAGTCATCAATACCCCGATGAGTGCCAGGAGACCAATTACCAACAGGGTCTATGGAAGAATCTGGTCAAAGTTTGTGGACAATATCTTGGCCATGGGTGGATCCTATAGTAATCCAAGGGTTCAGGATGTCCTGGGATTCCTTCAGTCAGGCCTGGATCTGTCCCTTGTCGGTCAGCACCCTCAGGGTTCAAGTGTCAGCCATCTCTGCCTTCACTGGAGTATCATGGTCCGACCACTCTTTTGTCTGGCAATTCTTCAAGGGGGTGGTAAGGTTGAGGCCCCAGAGAAAACCAAGCTTCCCTAAATTGGACCTCCCACTTGTCCTTGACTTCTTCTCTGGAATCCTGGAGTCGGCTGGTTCACCCATAGTTAGGGAGTTCTCCATCAAGGTGGCGGTTACATCGGCAAAAAGAGTCTCTGAAATTGGAAACCTTGGCTGCAAAGAACCGTTTTTGACATTCTTCCCAGATTGACTGGTCCTCATCTTTATGCTAGGTTCAAATCCTGAAGTGGCCTCAGTCTTCCAGAAAAACCAGGAGATTCTCCTGCCCATGTTTACAGCCTCTATGGACAATGACATGCACCTCCTGGATGTAGGTGAGACTTTAAAGCTGTACTTGCAGGTCATAGCATCCTTCCGTAGGTTAGACCTTTCCTATGGGAAGAGTAAAGGAGACCAGGCTTCTTCCAGGTCGACAGCCTGGGTCCAAATGACCTACAGAGTTAAGGGAAAACGGTGACTGCACACTCAACCAGAAATGTGTCTACATCCTGGGCAGCCTCCAGCATGTCGCCCCTGAGATGATCTGCAGAGCGATCTCATGGTCCTCAATCAACACTTTCATGGCTCATTACTGTGTAGAGCCTGCTTCCTTATCCTATTCATTTTGGTTTAAAAGTCCTGTCGGTTGATAAGGCAAATTAAAGTCTTTGTTTGAATAACTGCCCACCCATGTGTGTGTATGGCTAGTTATTTCCCATACGTATGCTGCCACGGAGCCTGTCAGGAAAATGGAAAATTTCCTGTCAAATACTTACTGTAATTTTCCTTTCCTGATGGACTCCATGGCAGCAAGAGTACCCTCCCAATGCCATGAGTAGACAAGTTATGGAACACGGCCTCTGGCGGGGAGCAAAGATTTATGGGAGTAGGGTCCTATAGGAGAGGAGAGGGCAGGGCTAACCCATACATATGCTGCCATGTAGTCCATCAAGAAAGAAAAATTATGGTAAGTATTTGATAGGAAATTTTCCGTTATATCTACTTTTTTAAACAGTTTTTGCACATTTCTTCAGTTACGTGCTGGTTTCCAGGCCTAGGCAAATGATGTCATACATCCCAGGAGCCTTCAGGAGGGGAGGGGTGGCTTTCTCAGATAAGCACACCCTCCTGACTTCATGCATGAGCTAAGGGCAGATGTATTCCAGGAAGTAAATGCTACCTGAATCATCTGCCCTTACTCAAGATGGCCACGGACAGAAATACTAGGGGGTGTTTTTCAAACTGATTTCTCAACAAAATAAAACATGGAGACATGGGAGTTTGCTTTAAAGCCTAAAAATGAATTAAATAGAGTTTTTGGTTTGTGATGCTCAGATGCAGTGTTGTTCCGCTTTAACTTTGATAAATTATTCTTCAGGGAGCCTTTGGCGTGAGAGGACTGAAGGGGAGCAAAGGAGAAAAGGTAAGCAAATACTTATTCTGATGTAGAAACCCATATCCTCATGATGTTTGTCTAGCACTTTCCTAAGTATGGAAAGATTTACTAATATCTGTGAAAATGTAATTCACACAGACATGATACCAAATAAATACATAGATGAAATGGACTGATTTGCTTGCCAGAGTATTTGTATTTCGTAGCAAGTTCTGTGCTCTAGGAACTTCTACCAGAAAACATACCCAGATCTTGGACCTCTCTGTAGTATATACAGTTGAGTAGTATAGCCTGTTCCACGTCATGGGTAATTAAACTGGACTGCTCCATCCCCTCGCTCCTCTGACCCCCTGCACCCCCCACCTGTTACATGGGTCCTACCTTATACCATGGCAGAAACCAGAAAGTAGTGGGCAATCAGAAAATAATGCAGGCCATTCCTGAATATGGTAAGTATATATGGGCACTGAGGAGAAAAAAAGAGGGGAAGAGGAGCCTAGTAATATATTTGGTTTAGGTCTGTTTTAACCTACCAGTTTAAAGACTGGTTGTCAGAGAAAATGAGTTTACAAGCACCATACATATGTCTGTACTGGCTATTGTTTCTCTTTAACAGGGTGAAGATGGTTTTCCCGGCTCCAAAGGAGACATGGGGATCAAAGGAGACAGAGTAAGACTAAAAAACAGCAAGGACAGCAAAAAAGTTGCTAGTCTGAAATTATCCCTTGTTTTTCTTAATTTCTAATTAATTTTGGTTGTGTTGAATCTTATCATCTTGAAAGCATCCTTTATCCGACTGAACATTGAGTTTAGAAATTGCAACACCCTTCCACTGATCCATTGAAACCCAACAGATGAGGCCATAGATGAGTGCTCCTTTTTATGAAGTGCTGCCCCTTATGGGACCTTACAATTAGAACTATAATGATGGTATAGAACAGTTGAGACAGACCATGCATGTTGATTAGAAATATATGTAGATATATCTGAAACAATAGAAGTTACAATATGTTTTAAAGGCTAAAACCCTTATAATTTAAAAAGGAAATTTTATGAGTGAGCCAGTAATAGAAATTCATTTTTCACTGCCTTCAGTTTACAGTTTCAACCATATCTTTTTTTTTTTTTATGGTGCCATTGTAGGGGGATCCAGGAGCTTTAGGAGTACGTGGAGAGGATGGTCCTGAAGGGCCGAAAGGACAATCTGGACCATTTGGAGAATCGGGGGCATCGGGAATTCCTGGAGAAAAGGTAGTGTCTGTAGATTATTGGGCACTCTAACACTTGCTTTCAATCTTGATATTATATGGATCTATTTCCTTTCACTAGGGAAAGTTGGGAGTTCCCGGCCTCCCTGGATACCCAGGACGTCTGGGTGCAAAAGTAAGTCTATTGGACTGACCCAAGTATCTCCTTCCTATTTATTAGGAAGCTATGCTATGGAACAGCATTGATTAGATGTGTCTCATTTCAGGGTTCTATAGGATTTCCTGGGCCAATTGGTTTGGTTGGAGAAAAGGGCAAGAGGGTGAGTTCTGAGAAATTCAAAGTTCTGTTTTTTAAGGGTCATTATATCCAAACTTACCTTTGGCTGGCTGCTATAGAGTAATCGTTTCTTAGAGCATCCATGTAAAGTGGAATAGGTTTTAGGTGAACTTGTTAATTGTATAATTGGGCTTATCTAAGTACATTACATGAAACTTTAGCATCCATAAAGGAACAGTAAGAGGGATATGTGACAATAGAAGCTTGATTTCAATTGATTCAATGTTATTTGAATACTGGTTGCTATTCACTGTATCTCTCTATTCATTCATATATTTTATACACCTCTAACCTCTTCTATTCACATATAATATTTACATTCTTATATATTCTCTATCTTCCAATTCCACCTAAACTACATCACTCTTTGTGACATTTCTAGAACTCAACAGAGACCTAGACAGCTCTAATAAGAACTAGATATCTTGTTTTCAGTGTATTTTAGAAACTGATGTAAAGAAAAAATGCCATGCTAATTTTTAATTGTCTATTCACCTTGACATGCAATAAAAAACAAACATGGTCAATAGTTATTAAAAAAAATAGCAACATATCAGATAAACAAAGGATGTGCAGTGAAAAACCTACAGTGAACACAGTACACCCATGCAAATAAAATGTCATCAAAAAACATAAAATAAATGTGTCACTCAAAATACATAAAGTCCATGCAGATGTGACAAATATGACAAATTGTCCTCAAACTATGACTGCAAGTGCTTCAATATTAATTCTTCATGTGTGTTCCACCAGATGTGCACTCCACCTTATAACACATAAAGACCCCCCAATGTATGAGAAGTTAGCCTGCGCTAGATATAAACACTGCACAGCGGTTACTGCGTGTATGGGATTCTACTAGTTCTCTAAAACAGCTTCTCTCAATGGGCCATGCACATGGGAGAAAGAAAAGAAAGAACCCTATGCTCCAGTAGTAAAACAAATCTGCATGTAAAAGTTCTATTATATTGGTTAAAAGCACTAACATGAGCTAAGCAATGATTGGCACCAAACAAACTGTGTTTTCCAGAATTCCATCAGCAATCACTCGCATACATGGTGACATCACAGTCTTAAGCTCTTTCCTAAGCATTTAGTCATAGCTGACATCAACAGGGGCTCCCGATGACTTAAGCTTGACCAATACCAAAAATAAGAGGATTATTCCTCATTTCAGGAAAGTGGGCAGAGCCATACAAATCATTGCAACAGACATTTGACTTTTGTTAGCATTTTCCCTAATGTTCATTTGTATACTATGAAATGAATGTGTCCAGTAAAGTACATTAATATATGATTGTTACCATTAACAAATAAAGAGCAATGGAAAATGAGGTAACTTTTCATCTTTTTTTTGCTCTAGGGAAGAGGAGGACAGGCCGGAGCACCAGGACAGCGGGGACCCTCCGTAAGGGGATATTTTAAATGATGCATTATTAAAATAACAACAATAACAATGCTTACTATACTCGATTGTAACAGCATATGTATGTCTATTTATTTTTTTATAGTATTTTAGAGAAGCATAATCATTGAAATCACAGATAAAGAATTTCCCAGCAACACTTACCATCCAATCTGCAAAACAACCAATTTGGTCCTGTCCAACAGTTTATGTTAAAAACAGAGGGTTTTGTTTGCACACATTTGCAAATACATGCGTAAGCTTCAGTCCCGCATCAAGGGTCCTTTGTATACTGTGGACCTAATTCTAAAATTTACAGAGCCTCCATAGTGGCGCACATATAGCAATGGATAGGTTAAGGGCAGGTGTGCCTGTAGGAACCCATCACTCCTTAAAGGTGGAGGGACGCATATGACTCCCAGCTATAACAAAATTACAGCAAAGGCATCCAGTGCGTCCCTGCATCCAAATTAGCCAACAGCACATAAAAATGGCAACCGTCCCAACCTATACCCAACCTTAGCAATAAGGTGCACATGGAATGGCAATGCACATCACAAATAAACAAAAGATTTCCCAGCAACACTTACCATCCAGCCTGCAAAACAACCAATTTGGCCCTGTCTAACAGTTTGCATTAAAAACAGAGGGTTTTGTTTGCACACATTTGCAAATACATGTGCAAGCCTCAGTCCCATGTCAAGGGTCCTCTGTATACTGTGGACCTAGCTCTAAAATTTCCAGAGCCTGCATAGTAGGAGCACATACTGTATATCAATGGATAGGTTAAGGGCAGGTGTGCCTGGAGGAACCTGAAAATCATTGAAATATAGAAACAGTTTTAAGAAATGTATTTAAAAAACACAGGGCAATGAATACTGATAAGCAGTAATCAATCTTAACATATCAACTGGATTACAAATTGGTAGAATACCATTAAATTACTGTATCATATTATGCATATACAGTATCTAGTCTATCTGGGAGCACGGAATTTGTACAAATGATCACCTGGTACAAAAGTTCATCTCACTTTAAGGGTTTTTTGAAACAGCGTAATTCGGGGGAAAAGTTTACCCCTTCTTCAGGTCTTGAGTAGTCGATAAAATCTTGACAGAATGCATTAAGGGACCCGTGTTATGGCTTGATAAAGACTAGCATCTCCTGAGAGCACCCAAGGCTCATTTAAAGGCTTTTTTAATATGTGTTTTTTATGCTTCAGTAATGCATCAGTAATGCTTCGATGATGCTTTGATGATGCTTCGATGATACTTTGATGATTCTTCGATGATGCCTCAATGATACTTTTTTTAAGCTTTAATGATGCTTGGCATGCTTTTTTTATGTGTTTTTGATGCTTTAGTAATACTTTGGTTATGCTTCGGTGATGCTTCAATGATGCTTCAGTTATGTGTCGATGATGCTTCAATTCTGCTTTTTTGAAGCTTTAATGAAGTTTGGCAAATGCCCTGTGTGTGTTGATTTTCTAGCTGTTTTGAAGTGGCCCAGTAGAACCCCAGATCAGTAGTACCCCCACTCAGATGATCCTCAGCTCATTAGTACCCCTGTTCAGCAGATCCCCAGCTCATTGGTACCCTCGTTCAGCAGATCCCCAGCTTATTAGTACCCTTGTTCAGAAGATCACATGCTCAGTAGTACTCCCAGCATTGCTTATTCCCCACTAAGTCGTAACCCCCAGATCTGCTGATCCCCCACTCAGTAGTAACCCCAAGCTCTGCTGATCCCTCACTCAGTAGTAACCCCCAGCTTTGCTGATCCCCCACTCAGTAGCAACCTCCGACTCTCCTGATCCTCTGGTTTGCTTTTCCTTTTTTCTCTTTGGTCCTTGCTCACCTCCCGTTATATTGCTGCCATGCTGGGCAGCAGATTTGTCATAGACTTCTATGGAGGCTTTGGAGAAGCCTTCAAGCACAATGAAACAACATGGGGTTTAATTTTTTAAGTGAAGTGAAGGAAAGCAAAGCAAAAGCAATGTGTAAACAGGACTGTAAGCTAACCATTTTATTCAGTGACAGGGGCTTTGATTGGCATTCTGAGCGCTTTAAAAAAGTGTCCAAAGCCACATTTTGAAGCAAGTGTAAATTAGCCCTAAGGGTTATTGTCTTTACTGCCCTCAGGAGATGTTGATCTTCATCGCACACATTGCCCTTAGTGCATTCTGTCTGGATGCTATTAATATTGACAGCTCAAGTCCTGAAGAAGGGGGAGGCTTTCTTCCTCCGAAATATGTTGACTGCATCTGATGCTCTTGGTATAATATTTCAGTAAGTGAAAGGGGTTAATGTTTTGAAGTGAGATGAACTTTTATACCAGGTACTACTCAGTACACATCCAAAAAGTTACTGTCTCGAAAGTGCTCCCTTTGTCACTGCCAGAATGGTAGCAGCCTAGGACCAGAACAGAGTCCACCCATACTATATTTCAGTCATGGATCTGCTTTCTTGAAGTGAAGATCACTTTATGGTAGATCCATCCGAACCAGTTTTTACTTCTCTTGGTCCAGCGCTGTCACACACACATTAGATATATCTATGACCAATTTAGAAAGGTGAGCAGATAATGCTTTGCTAAGATGTCCTTTACATAAGTTTTTATTGCTGCCCCAAAGAATAAGCTGCAAGTATCAACCACAATTATCACATTTGACTTTCTTTTTCCTTTTGATTTCAGGGCACAAGAGGTGAAAGAGGCCAGAGGGGGCCAACTGGAAAGCCTGGTCTAAAGGTGATCTTTCAGTCTCAATCAACTCATATAGAGTATATTTTCTGTCTTTCCTGTTTGCTATCCTTGTACTTTCCTGTTTGCATATAGCTTAACCTGCCAATATGTACAATCCTGTTCAGCCAGTCTTGTCATCGCTTGACTTCAGTACAATCAGCCTGCTCATAAATGGATTGAAATTCATCCGGTTACTGCTGAACTGGCCAAATTTCGATCCATCTATGGCCAACTTAACTAAACAACTCTAAACTAAACAAGCCCATTCCCAGGTCTTGGTTAAGTTCACAATGCTGCCACTGTAATAAAGCTTGACTGGCCCAAAGTGCATAATCTTCCACTCTAGGTCTGATATTTGCTGCGGACTGTGGGAAGATAACATACAGTTACATTTTAGGCTCTGGCATTATTTGTATATACATTATTGATTTTATTAATAGATCCACAACTGGACCAAAGGTAAATTTTTTTTTGGAGGTCCTTGGGTGTGTCTGCTTTCTGATTATTTTGCATTTGGCACTTTTGCAATTATATTACAATGTGTGAAAAAACAATTATTTTTCTCTACAAGGGATTCTGCTACAATGTAAAGCATTCTGCATAGAAAATATACTATATAATATCTAATCTCGTTATCATTGCACAGGGAGATTCTGGTCATGATGGTGTTGCTGGAGCTTCTGGAGAGAAGGTCAGTACTTTCCTATACTGTTTTGTAGTTACTATAGCTCTTTGTTAGTCCACAATGGTCTATCATGTGTCAAATAAGATTTGTTCAAAACAGAAAAATCTCTTGGGAGAAAGGGAACTATAAATGGAGGATGAATGAAAGGTCGGCTTCCTCTATCCATGCACCAGTTTTCATTGATGGAAGCTATATTACAGTTTATGTAAATAGAGGAGAAGAATGAAAAGAGTGGGCATAGTTGACCCTCTTGACAAGTGCTCATGAGAGGTCCAGTGGCTGCATTAACCGAGGAAGATGACTGCTCTGGGATGGGGGGCAGAGGTCTTCAGATGTTAACTAAGACAGCAACCACCAGCACAAGGGACTTATCTTATTGAATATAAGTACCATTCCTTGTGCTGAGTACAAAACGTAGGCTTTAATGAAATAGCAGACTAGGGCAAGGAAGTCTACATCCAAAAAACCCTCAAAAGACCAAAATTATGGCTGAAACCAATGAAGGACACAAAGTAAAACCATTGCTTTCAAATGAAAGAATAGAAAAAGTAGCCAACTTCCAATTCTTTGGAATATGAATCAATAAAAACATGAAGGATGATGTTGATGTCAGAGTTGGAATTGCCAAGGCCAAGCAAAGTTTTTGGGACATAAATTGCTGATGAGCAAAAAAGAAAAGATTCCCACAAATGCACGTCTGTTTTCGTTCTCAGGTATGATGTAGAAATGGTTTTTCTCACAATGTCTCTAAAATACGATGATCACATGATCTGAATTGTGGTGCTATAAACGGATTTTGAAAATCAGCTGGATGGAAATGGTTATGAATGAAGAGATACTGCAAAGTATTGTGGAAGCAAAACCAATGCCAATTTTCGTGGCCACTGCATACTTTCACATTATGACACCACCATTACCATTGGGTCTCCTCTCCTCTAGTGTTGTGAAGTCTGAGCTCACCACATCCATTCTGACCCCACCAGTGACAAATTATTTTCCTCTTCTTTCAGGTTTACTGTATTCTTTGCCAATTGAGCAGGCACTGTTGATGTAACTCTCACACATGTGTGCTAGAGTTACATTATCTCGGCACCAGGCTTTATTCCCGGCATTCGTGAAAGGCAGGGAATGTACTGCCGATGTGTCATAGTCAGTGTACAGGTTTAAAAAAATTGATAGCAAGTTATTAAAAACATTTTTTTTGACAATTTGCTTCTACCATAGACCATATGTGCTGGCAATTTTTAGTTTTAAAGGTTTACTTCTGCTTTAAACTTTAAAAAAGGTTTGATTGGAGTGGAACTTTAGAAATCAAGGTGGCCCCCTATTTTATATACTCACAGATTCATTATTAGACCCATAGGTAGCATAGAAAGAACAGATATCATTTTTTCTGTTATTATTTTTATCAGTTACCTAGAAGTGTTTTAAAATATTGAAAGCGCAACTTTATGGAACCCAAAGACATAAGAAGGAGGTCAGAAGATCTGAATGCAACAGAATCCTTCGTAGACCAGCTGTGGCATAAATACATTGGCTGGCTATTGCAAGAGGGATATCTGCACAGGTCAGGGGCTACCCACAGAAATGTGATCATTATCCAACCCAAACATTTAATCTTATGTCTGTGGGCACCATAAATGAATTAATAAGTTTTTGTTTAATAACCTCATTAAATTATTTTCATCCTTTCTTTTCATATTATTATTATTATTATTATACAGGATTTATATAGCGCCAACAGTTTGCTCAGCGCTTTACAATATAACGGAAGACAATACAGCAACATTACAGTTCAATACAAGAGGGATAGGAGGGCCTGATCCATGGAGCTTACAATCTAAGAGAGTCTATGTAGAGTCGTCATATCCCTAAGCACATTTATTTTACAGATGTCACAATTTTAGTTTCTTATCTTTAATTCCAGGGACCAATGGGTGCTCCGGGGCCAGTTGGATTTGCAGGACCCAAAGGACCAAATGTAAGTTAATCAGTTATTAATTACAGTTGACAGTTTGATTCTGTGATCATTATTATTATTATTATTATACAGGATTTATATAGCGCCAACAGTCTGCTTAGCGCTTTACAATATAACGGGAGACAATACAGCAACAATACAGTTCAATACAAGAGGGTTAGGAGGGCCTGATCCTTGGAGCTTACAATCTAAGAGGGAGGGGCTAGTGGTACAAAGGGTAGTACCTGTGGGGGATGGACTGGTAGGAGGAGTAGAAGATTCCATTATTAGCTGAGGGCAGGATAGGCTTCCCAGAAGAGATAGGTTTTCAGAGATCGCCTAAAAGTGAGCAGAGTAGGCGATAGTCTGATAAATTGGGGTAGAGAGTTCAAGAGGATGGGGGAAGCTCTGGAGAAATCCTGGAGATGAGCATGGGAGGAGGAGACACTAAAGCTAGAGAGCCGGAGGTCGTGCGAGGAGCGAAAAGGACGGTTTGGGTGATATTTGGAGACAAGATTGGTGATGTAATTTGGGGCAGAGTTATAAATGGCTTTATATGTTATTGTTAATGTTTTGAATTTAATCCGTTGGGCAATGGGAAGCCAGTGGAGTGATTGGCAGAGAGGGGTGGCAGATACAGAATGGTTAGTAAGGTGGATGAGTCTGGCAGCAGCATTCATGATAGACTGAAGAGGGGATAGCCTACAATGAGGTAGGCCAATAAGAAGGGAGTTACAATAGTCAAGGCGATAGATAAGGGAGTGAATAAGTTGCTTAGTAGTTTCCGAGGTTCAGAACGAGCGTATCTTGGAGATGTTGCGGAGGTGAAGTCTACAAGATTTGGACAGTGATTGGATTTGGGGCTGTAAGGACAGATGGGAGTCTAGGATTACACCTAGCACCCTGGCATGAGGGGAGGAACTGATGGTTGTGGTATTGATCTTGGTGGAGAAGTGGTTTATTTATTATGATTATGCTCAAGTTGCTGTCAGACACAATATAATATGCAATACTGTCATTTATATACCTTGTGGTGTGACCATCATCAATGTATATATACTCGGTATCATACATTGCGGTGTGATCATTATCAACGTATATTTACTCGGTATCATTATGTGGTGCACTGTGTTCATTATTGATGTATATATACTCAGTAACATTATACAGCGTGTTATGATCATTATCCCCAAGTTATGGCATTGCTTCATTAATGTTTTATCCTTTTGATCTAATTGCATCTTCCTTTAACAGGGATCCCCAGGGAAGGATGGGTTACCTGGACATGCAGGCTCGCGAGGAGAGCCAGTAAGTTTTTTGCTTCATTTATAGTAACTCAAACACGTCTTAGTATGACCTAAGCTGTTTCAGGCTTGACATTGAACACACATGTCTTTAATGACCTTGTGTCAGGCCTGGTATTGAGCACCCATGACTTCCATGGCTCCTGCACCAGGCCTGACATTGAACACATATGACTTCCCTTGTCATATGTCAGTCCTGGCATTGAACACACATGACTTCCATGGTTTTGTGTCAAGTCTGGTATTGAATACGCATGATTTTCATGGTCCTGTGTCAGGCATGGCATTGAACACACATGTCTTCCATGGCTCCTGTGGCAGGCCTGGCAGAGAACACACATGACTTCTGTGGTATTGTATGAGGCCTGGCACTGAACACATGACTTCCATGGCACCTGTGTCACGCCTGTCATTGAACACAAATGACTTTCATGGCTCCTTCATCATGTCTGGCAGAGAACAGCCACATTTATAACTGCTCCTATATCTAAATTATAAAAGTGAATACTGTTCTGAGAGATATTGATACCGTTTATCTTTGCATTCTAGGGTTTTCAAGGAAAAACAGGCCTTGCAGGACCAGCTGGGGTTGTTGGACCACAGGTATGTCTGGCAATAATATATGGAAGTGTTATGCACTGTTTTTCACATACATTGCCTAGTAAAGAAATAGATATTCCTGTGGTAGGTATCCTTGAACCTAAATAATTTACACAGTGGATGTGACTCCTCCATTTACAGCCCTTGATGAAGATCTCAACCCAGATTTATCATATGTTTATGTGTGGAGGGTGGCTGTTCCAGCCTTTACATCCAGCAATCTCATTCTCTCACTGCTCCTGCAGTTCGATGATATCATTGTGACTGAGAGGTGAAAGCGGTTGGAATAATATAAGGGAGGGTTGATGCATTAGCCAGTAAAACGTCAGTATTGAGGTCAGCTCTGTAAAAGTAAAATTCTGATTAGATACTTTGAGTAATTGCATAATGCACAATGTTTTTTGCCTACCTAATTGTGCTGACATGAGGCTGGCCAGGAAAATGGAAAATTGTTACCAATACTTACTGTAATTTTCCTTTCCTGGCCAGTCCTCACATCAGCACACCTAGAAGTAAACCCAGTTGTGCTGACGTGAGGGCCGGCCAGGAAAGCAAATTCAGTATACGTATTAAGATTAATTGTAAGTAAATACAATTGTTTATGTAATTACACATCAATGCATCTCTTGTAAAAACATCTGGTCTAAAAGTTTTTGTTTAATTTTGTCCAGGGCAAGTCAGGTGAGACTGGTCCAATGGGAGAACGAGGTCATCCAGGGTCACCAGGATCTCCAGGAGAACATGGATTGCCAGGCCCGGCTGGAAGGGAAGGAGCTAAGGTATGGTACAATGTGCCAAATGTCCCTAATTCTGTGGCGATGTTTCTGGGTTCAAAGATGAATCCATTTAAATTTTTGCTACTGAAAGTCCATATTACTGAAGTTCTGTTTTAAAGACTAAAGCAACTGTTAGCCATAAGAGTTTAAAAAACAGGTCAAATGAAATTCTCATTCTTTGCAAAAGCCTACCAGCTGACCACTCTCAAGAGATATGGTCGATCTTGTTTAAAAACGTTTGTGATTGTTTTTGCTCCTCATCCAAAGAGAGGACTAGGCTAAGGGGTATAGTGGCACTCCTGGGCAGGAATTACAATGTATTGTGGACTGGTGGCCCTGACAAAAGTCAACTTTCAGACATCAGCCAGAGTGGGGCCCACAGTCAGGGACAAATGCTGGTTATTATATAGCTATCTGCTCCCTGTTTTAACCTGTGATCACAGCATCTGTTAGAGGGACATCTTCCAGCATGAATTTGCAACTCTGAGATGTCATGTGATCAAATGCGTAGAGCCACAAAGGAAGCTAATGTTGGAAAATGTGCAAAGTTGTGTCACAATCAGGGGCGGACTGACCATTGGGGAACTTGGGCACTGCCCGAGGGCCCGGGGTCAGTAGGGGGCCCCATGAGATGTCCCTGGTACCTTTCATAGGCTTTTTTGGGTGTGGTTTGAGTGTGAGAGAGAACACAGGGTCCCCATGATCCCCTATTGCCCTGGGCCCCATGAGTTGTCAGTCCGCCCCTGGTCACAATGAACCATTTCCTTTGGTAACGTCCACCTTTCACTTTGACCAGGCACACATTGCATTGTACACTTTATTTAGCCCATAGAAATCTGGCCCTACCATGAAAGGACTAGTTTGCTGTCTTTTCCTCCCAATTCAAAGGTTCAATCCTCTCCTGTCTCCGATATAGCAGCACAAAGACCAACTGGTCACTCTGGATGTCTACCCTATCAGTACTCATAAATGTGTACTCTCAGCCCAGCCAAGAATTCCTGCCTGAGGGTGGTTGGATCATCAAAAAGTAAACATTTGCCAAACTTGTGACTACTATTAAATGAGTGTTAGCCCATTTGCTGAATAAAGCAGACTACTGCAAACAAACGTTTTTGGGGATGGTTCCCTTTCCATTTTCTAATCCAAACCAATGTCAGAATGTGCCTGCAGGTCTCCCCACCTTCAAAGAAGTATGTTTAGCACTACCCCGTAAGGAGTTGCTGAGTATTTGGGTCCCCCTATAGTCCTGCACAGCCAAGAAACATGCATTTTCCACAGACTTGCTTCCAGGAGTTAGTAATCAGTCCTTGAGTTTGATTTTTGATGTTTTATTAAGGAGATTTCAACTTGGGTGGGGTAGGGGGTTATATGGGATGCCCAATGGAACTGAGGACAACCTGGAACTATTTACACGTAACTGCTGCAACACAGTCTCCTTTGGAGAGCTAGTCAGCATCTCTTGTAGTACCACCCCAGACCCCAGATAAACTCTTCTTTACCCAGCGGTATTCCTGACCAGGGGATCTGGTGCCTGTCACTTTAAGGAATTAGACAGCCCAGTAGGTAGCGAATCTGGTTTCCCACCAGAGTGCTCCTTCCCCTATCTGGCCCAGGGGGTGTAGGTCTACTCACTCAGTCCTACTCTTCTGTGCAGCTGGTGGGTTGGTGGCTGCTACCAGGCCTTCTAGCTGGGCCACTCCTTCCTTGCTGCACAGGTGGTCCTCGCTCTGGGAGCCGTGAGGGTCCAAGCTTTCATTCTTTCCAGCTCCTCTGCCTTTAGGTGAGCCCCTCTCTCCATCTGGCCCCCTTCCCAAGCTCCTACATTCAGCCTCACATTCTCTCTGTCTTCCACCCGAAATCTTCCCCCTGCTGCTAAGCAGGCTCAATCACATTTAAGGGTTGCCTGTTGGGGATTGGCCAGGATCCTTCAAAAATGCAGATCAGTCACTCCTCAGATCCACGCACTGCTTCTAGACTCTTCTCTAAAGTCCTAGAACAGGGCACAATTCCAGAGAGCTGGTCTGTAGAGCCTCTCAGCTCTGACCAAAGTTTGACTTCTGCTAGCTATCACACTCAGGCTGCTACTCAGCCCTTCTAGCTAACAATTGAGGTATAGCTCGCCCTAGCTGACTAGGAGGGTGCTACATATGAATGGCATTCAGTGGATTTGATGAGGTGCTTCTAGGTTCTTATCGATTCCACTAGTTGCTTCCACTGTCACGCCATCCTTTCCCAAACAAATATGGTGAACCTATGTGTTCTCCTTTATGGATCTAAAGTTTGCAGAGATTTTTTTTTTGTTCATTGATTGCTGTTAAAAGTGCTATTCCACATGTCAGTGTTAATAAAACCGTAAATGTTATTTTGTATGACAGGGAGATCCTGGTCCTTCTGGCAATTCAGGTAAATCTGGACCTCAAGGGCTTCGAGGGTTTCCAGGAGCAAGAGGTATCCCAGGGGAAGCAGTAAGTCACATTTACATCTCACATCTAAGTTAAAATAATGTGCTGTAAAAAGCTTGTAACCAACAAGGAATTTTTATAGCTCATCATAGAGTGCAGAGGCACATTATCCTCTATGTAATAATCATTTTTATCATTCTGTCCATTGTAGGGTGCAGGTGGGCTAAAAGGTGGAGAAGGTCCAATTGGTCCAGCAGGTTCAGTGGTAAGTGTTCCTGAATTGGTGTAATAATAGTAATGTAGCACTCACCCCTGCAGAAGCCATTGGATACAATGGGTTCTCTGTTCTGCCACGACTTTTTAAGCTCACTTGGCAGACTGTTGTGCCAGAAATCTCAGTCCTCACAATCATGTCTTCATGCTCAGGTTCTAATGATAATTTCCTCACAATCAAGTCTTTACTGGCTCTTCCTGACTGAAGGCACACAAGGAAACAAGTCCTCCAGCTTTGGGCCCCTGCACAGCAGGAGAGCTTTCAACATCTTAGTATTTGGTCTCTGGTGTGGACTCATACACCCCAGTGATAGGTCTGCACTCTTCCAGTCCTCCTTGGCAAAGACCCCTGGTCTCTGCACAGTCCCAGCAAAGGCCACAGTTCTGTCTGACATGGCTTCCTCTCATAAAGGACCCAGATACCAAAATTGCCACTGAACAGAATAGAGTTCACTTGTCTAAGCTTGCTGTTGAAAGCTGAGCAGTGTTTGATTTTCCTTGAAGGACCATCTAAAATGTTTCTTTCTGTTATTCACTAATGGTCTTTATATTCCCATGTCTACAATCTACCTGTTCTTTTTATTCCTATAATTTTTCTTGTATGTAATATGTCTGTGTTTAGCAATCTGGTCTGTTTGTCATATTTTTATAAATTTGTGAACACCTGACCTTCACACCTACTATATGGTCAAATTTGAATGGACATCACTCCAAGTTATTGGGTTCAGGTGTATTCAGTAAAGAGTTCTGTTAATGCTACAGCATACAAATACATTTTAGTTGTACACTTCCATCCTTTTAGCAACAGTTTGAGAAAGGCCTTTCTTATTCTAGCTTTACTGTCCCCCGTACACAAATCCAGCTCAATAAAGACAACATATTTATTGTGTGCATCTCCTATTCCACCTTATGCCAATGGATTTATGCTGAGTATTTCAAGTTCTATAATAAGTAAAAATATGACCACTTGCCTGGATGTGGTATAAATACTATACATTCAAACATAATACATACATATCAGTGGGAACTGATACCTTTAATATTTCAAATTCTGACGTGGCCATCTGTGTGCCATGGGAGAAATTAAGATATGACAGACTAGGAACTTAATTTATTTAATCTTCAGTTGATCAGTTTGGTAACCCATTCCCTTCTGTGGCCTCATTTTCCTGTTTTTAGTCAAGCGGTTGGAAAATCCAGTCTGGTCTTCTGATGCTCTGACACGTCCAGGCTCAACGGGGACAATTTACTACAACTGGAGCATTCAGAATCTGGTGCAGCTGTGCATGGTAGTTAATCAGCTTCTAACTTCAGCTTGTTCAGTTAAGCTTTGGCAATAAAACCTGGAAGTTGATTGGTTTCAATGCCCTGCTGCAACAGATTTTGCAGTTTTAGTAAATCCCCCCAATATGTTCTGGATTCCGAGATGCTATTTTGCATACCATTGCTGTAAAGAAGGCTCATGTAATGAACTGCAGACTAACTTTAAGACGTTTGTTCTGTCAAAAACAAGGTTTACATATAGAGCTCTTGCTTACTGGATGTTTTTGTTTTCTGTGTACTGTAAAGTTCAGCAGTTTCTAAGATTTGCTCTGACCAACAAACTGTCCTCAGTTAATATTGTTGAGATCATACATCTGCTTGGATGAACAACAGATAAACATTTTGGTCATGGCTATGTCCTGCTGGTACTGAGGTACAGCCATATTACTTGCTGTTTACTGCAGGTATAGGAATAAACTGGTCACTGACTTTTTGCTACCTATTGTTTATTGTATCTTCTTTTGTCTAGATAACCATCCCTCTTGGTACTTCTGATAACTTCCATAGATTTCTCAAATTATTTTATGAAAACTCATGCAGCTTTTTAAAATTGTCACCTCACATTCTTAATAGGGGCCTACAGGAGAACGGGGACCTCCTGGATCAGCTGGAGGAATTGGTCTTCCCGGCCGTCCTGGGTCACAGGGACCTCCCGGACCAGCAGGAGAGAAGGGAAATCCGGTAAGTAATTGAGTATTGATAAATCGATATAAATACATTTGAAAATACAAAAGACTATTATTGGAAATGTAAATGTGTGAAAGACCTCCTGCGCTCCTGAGTCCCTTTATACTAATCACGGAGGTAAAGCTGCCAACATTCAGTCATATACCTAATGACAAATGTGAAAAAACTAAGAAAATGACGTGGCGCTAATACCATATAAACCTTACCATAAATGACATAACTAATATGTACCAATATGCAAATAAGTAATATCAGAAATTATAAAAAGTGTATAAAAGTGTAAAGATGCACATATATAAATATAAATAAATCAATATGCAATAATATACAAAAACAACATATATAAATAGTGATGCACATAAGTGTCTATATTACTCACAAAATACACGTGCAACAAAGTGCCACATAACAGGTCCAAGCTGGGACCAAAAAATATCAATAGTGCCCCAAAAGATCCTAAACGGATCTAATAGTGATAAACAAACAACAAACAAAAAGTCCAAAATGGGACTAAACCCAAAAACTTGTGTTCCAACTTCCCAACGGAAAATAGAAGTGCTCCAGGCATAAAATAACCACATAAATAACAACCACTGTGTCGCTAATAAACACAGTACATCCAACCGTGCATAAAATAATGTGCTCAATTGTAAACATATAACAAATTACAAAATATTTTATACAAAAGTCCCGTGAGGTGAAAAAACACCTAATTGCTATAAGCAGTACAGTCCTCATAAAGTTTAACCCAAAGGTGATGACCGGTGTGCGAAGATATCTAAAAATGGCTGAAATGCCCGCTCACCTCCCTGTTTTGACCCACACAGGGCCAAAACGCTTTTAGGATCATTAAACCTGGATCATTCCAGCTTGGGACTCCTCCAAAGCTCTCCACACTGATTTCCCCTCAAGTATAGGCTCATAAGGTGGCAGATCTCCTCTCCAGGCAATTAAGCAGTAAGTGACCACTCATTTCTCAGGAAACCTGGATGACAGATCCTCTACACATCTTCTGGTGGTTGAAGCAAGTCTCAAAGGGGTTGATTTACAAAAACTGGTACACTCAGAATCAGCTGTGCATGTTGACCAAACATTTGCATATTGGTATATATTATTTATGTCATTTATGGTGGGGTTTATATGGTATTAGCGCCACATCATTTTCTTTGTTTATTATTGGAAATGTAATGCTAATGGTAGGACTAGGCCCCTTTAAGTACCAAAATATACACCTGAATTGCAGCTGAGCTGATATCTAGTCTCCATATTCCTGAACCATATTCCTGCTTGATGTACCTGTATTCTTCAACTATCTGGCGCATTTGAAAAATTACTATCTACAGGAGACAACTAAAGTGGAACTTCACTCTCTCAATCAACATGGACTATTTTTAATCTTTATGCTGGTAGCATTAGTAAATGGATAAGAAAGTATATCATATTTACTTCTTTTAAACCTTTTTTTTTACATTTCTTCAGTTACATCCTGGTTTCCATGCCTAGACAAATGACGTCACACATTCCAGGAGTCTTCAGGAGTGGAGGGAGGGTTCTCAGCTCAGCCTATGCCTGAGTTAAGGGCAGTTGGATTCCAGGAAGTAAATGACAAATGACTCATCTGCCCTTACTCAAGATGGCCACTGCCAGAAATACTAGGGGTGGGGGTTCAAAATGATTTCACAGCAAAATAAAGCATGGAGATATGGATGGATGGGGGAGTTTGCTTTGAATATTAAAAATTATTTAAATAGCATTTTTTGGTTTGTGGTGCTCATATGCAGTGTAGGTCCACTTTAAGTTACAACTTAGCTTGGCAAAAATTGTATGAGGCTTGAACACTAAAAGATGGGGCACAGTTGTCCACATAAAAGATGGGGCACTTGTCCACATAAAAGATGGGGCACACTTAAAAAATTTGATAGCACTGCAATGCACCGCTATACTGCTATTATACAGTATCATATGTACCATCAGACATACATCGTGCAAGCTATTTGGGGTTTTGGACCAGTATTAGTACTGTTATCCTACTAGAAGTAAGTGGTGGGACTCTGGTTTCAGTCACACAGCGTATGTTGCCTTGGTGATGTCACTAATTCCTAAAGAATACATAGGCTTCTTTCCATAAAGTATTTATGTAAGCCACTTAAACTTGACTACATATGTGTAATACATTTTCTTTAATTGACATCCTGTAATATTAATTTCCTCTGTAAAAAAACTGTTATAATTAAACAGGGTGAAAAAGGACCTTTTGGAGGAGCTGGCCAAGATGGTGCACAGGGTAGCCTTGGACCACCAGGACCTGCTGGACCTCCCGGGCCAGCTGGAGATGATGGAGATAAGGTATCACATATGCTAAACAGGTTTTTTGTGTAAATAATGATATGTATCTAGATATACATATACGTGCCGCGCTCCATATTAATAACAAAAACTATATATATTAAATAATAGTGATAATAATAACGTGAAAACACAGTGCTACAAACAAGTGCAACATAAACATGAAGTGTGTAAAGATGTGATTCTGCCAATATGTATAACAGTCCTCTTTACACTTCTATAAACGTTCCAGTAATAGGTGAAATATATAGTGCCACACTCCTGTGCTCTGTGGATAGGTGTGCGCTCACCTCCTTGTCAGCCAGACAAGCTGACTAAACACACTTTTTGTCCTCACTGGACAAGGTGGGAATCTTTGCTTTATCTGCGTGTCTCCATCCAATGCTGGGTTGCCTAATTGCCACCAGAGGTCTCCCTCCTTCCACACTAGGACCTCAATGGATTTCTTATGGGGATGGTAAAGATGGTATTTCTCCTCTCAATTGCACCATGTAAGAAATAAGAAACCACAGATGGTGCCTTATCCTTAGTGTGGCCAGAGCCCGTTTATTGTAAAGGAAACGCCACTCACATTTTATTCCATCAGTTCAGTAATCAGCTGGCGTGTCTGTCAGTCCTGTGTAACTGGCGCCGCTCGTCCACCGCGGCGTCGTGACGTCAGAGCCCCTCCCCTACGCGTTACGCCACAGGGTCACGTGGCTTCATCAGGGGGATTATAATCCCCCTGATGAAGCCACGTGACCCTGTGGCGTAACGCGTAGGGGAGGGGCTCTGACGTCACGACGCCGCGGTGGACGAGCGGCGCCAGTTACACAGGACTGACAGACACGCCAGCTGATTACTGAACTGATGGAATAAAATGTGAGTGGCGTTTCCTTTACAATAAACGGGCTCTGGCCACACTAAGGATAAGGCACCATCTGTGGTTTCTTATTTCTTACATGGTGCAATTGAGAGGAGAAATACCATCTTTACCATCCCCATAAGAAATCCATTGAGGTCCTAGTGTGGAAGGAGGGAGACCTCTGGTGGCAATTAGGCAACCCAGCATTGGATGGAGACACGCAGATAAAGCAAAGATTCCCACCTTGTCCAGTGAGGACAAAAAGTGTGTTTAGTCAGCTTGTCTGGCTGACAAGGAGGTGAGCGCACACCTATCCACAGAGCACAGGAGTGTGGCACTATATATTTCACCTATTACTGGAACGTTTATAGAAGTGTAAAGAGGACTGTTATACATATTGGCAGAATCACATCTTTACACACTTCATGTTTATGTTGCACTTGTTTGTAGCACTGTGTTTTCACGTTATTATTATCACTATTATTTAATATATATAGTTTTTGTTATTAATATGGAGCGCGGCACGTATATGTATATCTAGATACATATCATTATTTATGGTTTAGTTTTCAACACAGTTCATGAGCTATGTGTATAGTGCTGAAGCACCAGTAGTAAATCTATGGTTTAAAGTTAATACATATCACGTTAAGGGAAGTATCTTGTTTTGGCTCACGAGTATAATTTATCACATTATTGCACAGGTTTTTTGTGTATTTCAGACTCATTTATTGCATCAATGATCTTCTTTTGATTTTCTCCTTATATTTAGGGAGAGGTTGGAGGTCCTGGGCAAAAAGGAAGCAAAGGTGACAAAGGAGAAAGGGTAAGAATCTAATTTCTTCTTCAAAACCTAGGGAAGTGAGATAGGTCTATTAACCACTTATGTGTGTAAGCTAGAGACAGTGTACATTAAAGTCACAAAAGAGACTGTGAATGATAGACAGGAGACAGCCATGACAGACCATGGACCAGAGCTATAGAGAAATCATGTAAATGAGTGTCATGGATGGCCTTTACATGATTGGTACGACTGTACGATAGTTGTGGAGGAAACTTAATGTGAAGGTAGTTAAGGAAAATTATGGCGGAGGCGATAAATAAAAGTTGTGTTAGAAGAAAAGTACACAAAGCAAGGCAGAGGTTGTACATGAAGGTGTGAGTAAAGGTCTTGGTAGAGATAATGTAGGAGCCTGTAAAAGTCAAAGGGAAGTCCGTGAATGTGTCATGAAGAGGGCTTTGAATGAATAAAATTGTCTGTGAGGAAACGTTAAATAGGAGGATATGAAGAAGCAGCATGGAGACTGTAAGCAAAAATCCCAAAGAAGGCTTGGAATAACATTAAAGGTGGCAACTATAAGTAAGTGATCATAGAAGCTGTGAGATATAGTGGCCTTGGAATGAATTAGAGTGTAAACAGAAAAGGAAAACAGAGGCTGTAGGTGAGAAATAAAAATGTCTGTGAGCAGCACAGGAGAAGATTTGGATTTACAGAATAAGTGAGCGATGTGGACTAATTTGAGTGGCACACTAGAAAAAACATCTATGACCGATGTGCAAGAGTTTGCCAGTTGTAGACAATTCAGACAACATATGCTGAACAATAAAAATTTCAAAAGATAAGTAATATATTATTCTTTACTCTTTCATAGGGACCTCCTGGGCCTACTGGTATACAAGGTCCTATTGGAATCCCTGGTCAAGCCGTAAGTATTGAGGAAACTACCAACTTGTCCATACACATTGGTTTATTCCATTTACTGAGAGTCCACCAACTAATAAACATTGGATTTTTCAAGTGAGGAAACATCTTCAAGCAGGACTAGCATCATGATCAAATTAAAAACTCTCTCTGTAAATAGTGCTAAATAGCCCGTATTTAGTGTGTAACATGAAACAAAGTCACATTACCCAACCCCTCCCCCCTACCCTTTCAGACACACACATACCCAAATTGTGGGATGCTTCTCCATGAAGCATTCTGTTGATTTTTTAATTTAAAGCAAAGATATACTCATCTTTAGTCCAGCGATGCGGCATCCCTGAGCTCACTGTCGGCCGCTGATATCTTCAGGTTCAACTTCTGAGTATCAATCACCGACTGCTTTAATTGGCTGGGCGAAGATGACTTCACTCCCACACATACATAACAGTTCAGTCAGCTTGGGATTGCTGAAATTGTACAATGAACTGTGTGTGCACTGTACGAGGGTGGACAGGCAGGTAATTAACTTTTATAGTGTTGTAGTGCCGCTAAATAAAAAATGTGAAGTGAATAACACAAAATAAGTGTGATCAAACACTAATAGACCATCCGTGATTAACGTGATAAAAAATCAATTCAAATTAAAAGTGATCCAAAGTTCATAAAAAAGTATAATAAAGTGATCCAAAGTTCATAAACTCAATTCTTCTCCTTCACCACGTGTTATAGACTGACAACCAAGTGCTTCACAGAAATCCCCCACATGAATGTACACTCACCACATATAATGGCCTTCCACTCTTGTGGTTGGCAAACAAGCTTCATGAGAAAGAGACTCCCCTGCCTTGAGATATACCATGTAAAACATAAACAGAAAGACGCTCCAATGGTGTAGTATAAAAAACCAGATTCTCTAATATAGTGAATGGACCTTACTTACAAGCAAACTAGTAAAACAAGCCCAAATGATTTGACCATAGATAAGCTTGAAGTGATCATAGACCAGGTACTCTCACCACCTCTGGTTTGTTGGTATCTGACGCCGTTGCGTCACTTCCGTTCACCGCACCGTCACGCCCTGATGTGTTTCGTCACTTCCGACTTACTCAAAAGGGGTTCGTGACCGGAAGTGACGCGACGGCGTCAGATACCAGCAAACCGGAGGTGGTGAGAACACCTGGTCTATGATCACTTCAAGCTTATCTATGGTCAAATCATTTGGGCTTGTTTTACTAGTTTGCTTGTGAGTAAGGTCCATTCACTATATTAAAGAATCTGTTTTTTATACTACACCATTGAAGCGTCTTTCTGTTTATATTTTACATGGTATATCTCGAGGCAGTGGAGTCTCTTTCTCATGCAATATATAAGTTTCATCTATAATTGGGAAGATTATCCCTGGAAGCCTGTTTACCAACCACGAGAGTGGAAGGCAATTATCTGTGGTGAGTGTACATCCATGTGGTGGATTTCTGTGAAGCACTTGGTTGTCAGTTTATAACACGCAGTGAAGGAGAAGAATTGAGTTTATGGATCACTTTATTATACCTTTTCATGGACTTTGGATCACTTTTAATTTGAATTGATTTTTTATCACGTTAATTACAGATGGTCTATTAGTGCTTGGTCACATTTATTTTGTGGTATTCACTTCACATTTTTTATTTAGCGCCACTATAACACTATATGAGTTGTGTGTATATTTTATTTCATTTACTATGGTTTATATATAGTGGCAGCTTTTTGACATATTGATTACATTCAGAGCAATATAATAGGTGTTGATAATAGTAACGATTATATTATCACATTTATTTTTCTTTTAGGTAATTAACTTTAATGCAGAAGAGATATAATATGTAATTTTCTATTTTGGCCATGGTTCCTTGTAATTCCATATTAGAGATATGACTAACCCTCACTGAACCAAGCATGGTTCTTAAACTGCACTGTTGTGCTGCCATTTATAAATTTCTCAGACTGCATGTTCCCCTTAGTGCCTGTGAAGTCTCTAGATGACTTCATACACAAAGGGATCTGTAACTGATGGGAGTGAGAGTGCTTCTATCACATTACATCTGACCATTATACTATGACCTCTGTCAGCAGCTGGTTGTCCTATATGCTTGACGTTTTCTCTGTAACATAGCAGACTCCATTGGGTCAAGTTCATTCCACCTGTAGCAAAACACAGATTTTTATACATTTGAAACTGGATGAAAAATATTCAATATACCTTCAAAACTTAGTTTTGCCATTTAGATTTTAAAGAGAATGCCACCTCCACAAAATGTATTTATTGGAAATGTTTATTCATCTGTGATGACATATCCTTTTTTCCTGCACAGGGCCAAGATGGAGAACCCGGTCGCAGAGGTCAGCCAGGAATGCAAGGACAAAAGGGAGACGAGGGAATTCGAGGCTTTACTGGTGTATCAGGTCCCAGGGGACTCCAGGTGTGTCAAAGAATTATGAATGCCAGTGTTTCACTTTGTTTAACAAGGCAGTTTCACATGTGATTAAAGGAATGTACATTTTACATAAAACTTGTGTAATTAAAGGGACATTTTCCATTTATGTTTTGTTATAGGTTAAAAATATTGCTACAATTTAAGCTATTAAAGTTTTATTTGATTCCACTGAAACAATTGAGTACTGACGTGATACTTTTTTATTTGCCCTAATTTATAATTTTGAGGACAAGCTTTCAGGGTATATCCCCTTCTTCAAGGTCGAGGCAGTACTCAGTATTGCCTGCACCTTGAAGAAGGGGACATACCCCAAAAGCTTGTCCTCAAAATTACCGTATATGTTATTGCAAATAAAAAAAGTATCACGTCAGTACTCAATTGTTTCTGTCACAAGTGCATTAATACGGCTACAATCACCTCAAGCAAAATTGTTGATTCCACTGTAAATCTTAAAGAACTATAGGTTATTTATATTTACTTACTTCTCCTTTAATATTCCAGTGATAGATTTATTTCAATCCATTTATGTAACCACTAGAAAGCTGCCTATTGCCTATTGACCCTGATGTGAGATTGTGATCCAGAGAAACAGAATCGGAGTTTAGATCTGTAAAAAGTTAACTACATAATTTTATAAAGCATTTGAATATGTTTATTTGAATAGTATTCCTTTAAGTGTGGCCCATTATTTATAACCATATAAATAACATTACTATCTCTCATTATAGGGTATGCCTGGACCTCCAGGAGAGAAGGGAGAAAGTGGACATGTTGGGCCAATGGTGTGTGCTCCTTTATATGCGATATATTAAATTAGAAAAAGGTATGATTAAACTAAGTTTAACAAATAAATTTAATTGCAGGGCCCACCGGGTACAACAGGTCCTAGAGGTCCCATGGGTCCAGGTGGTGGTGATGTAAGTAAGTTGATTAACTGTTTTGGAGTATAACAGCAAGTTTAAACCATCTCTGACTAACCATTATTTAATATTTTAGGGAGCCCAAGGACAGCCAGGAGGACTGGGCCAGCCAGGAGCTGTTGGAGAAAAGGTAATAGGTGCTTGTTTGAGAGTCTGCTTGATATTTAACTTGTGATATTCCCAACATGAAGTTCATGACCTGTTAGCAAGATTTTCTTATAAAATGTAGGTTAAACTACCTCTCTCAGTAGCTGGCAAATAAATTTCATTAAAATTATGCTTCTTCCCGAGTGCTCTGTGTTCAGTCCAACATGACAGCAGTAGCTCCTAAATTCTTTTTCAAGAAATTTGTCATTCAAAATTATCTGGTCTAGCACTAGATGTAAACTAAAGATATCTACTCTTCAAAGACCTAAAGAAGAGGCATGTATGGCTTTGACCATTATTTGCCTATACTATTTGCTGGACAACTGAAGCATCCCTACCACAGTGGATGTCCACCTAGCCTCTACCCTTCTGATTGAGCAGCTAATTTATTTTAGGCCCTTAACTTAGTTGTGTCCAAGTATCAACTTCCAATACCTAGAGTAGTCAAGTCTATCTGGTCAGAAGTTAAGAATCTTGCACCCTCTAGGGACCTTCCTGCTTTTGGACCATCCAATGCTCTCTCAGCCATCCTCTATTCAGGACACATCAGCTTGTATATCAAGCGGGGTATTTACCCTGTCTGATACAGTATATGTTGACAATAGGTTGTGCACATAAGTCCAACTCTAGTAAACATTTGCTCTTCTTAAGGGTTTTTGTAGCACTATTTACAACTGCAATACACCTTGACCACTCAGTTTCAGGCCTGTGATATTTGAATATCACAGTACAACCTATGTGGTGCTATTAAATCTCAGGGGACTAAGGGGTTGATATCCACCTTGTACTCTCAATTGCTTCACACCAAACTTGATGAATCTCCACTGGCGAATAAAGACAGGTGACAAATAGTAAGGCTGTCTTTGACAGCCGAGGATTGGGACAATATTTGGAGTTCCCATTTGTTGATAGCTCCAGCTGTTAATGTATAGCTCATTCAACGGTACAGTATTCCCTAAACATGTCTAACACTAACCAGCCTGCACAAAATGGGTTGACTATCCCACAAAACTGTTTGCACCAACTTCAAGCAGACTTTGCATTTTTGTCCTCTACTCTGCAACTTTTGGTCTTAGGTGTCTGTACATGTTATCTACCCTGATTACAATGCCCCTACCTTGCACTTCAGAGATACCTCTATTTGGAATCCTACACAAGGGCTGTGGACCCTATTACATAGAGATATTTCTGAGGAAAGCTCAACTCATAAAGTGATTCCCTTTAGGTGGATGCAATGCCCCCCTTCCCCCCACACTTCACACCAACGGATCTTTTTTGTGTAACCAAATGTTCCATACAAAATATATAATAATAGCAATTAGCCAGATAAATGTAATAAAGTGTTACCCCTCTATACCTTTGATTGCTTTATACTTGTAGTGATACACTGAATAAGTTTTTAAAACTTGACCATCACCTCTATATAGGTTTGTGGGACATCTCATTGCAAAAACCATGGCCATTAATATGGGGTTGCTCTCCCCTTTTGCTACAACAACTTCCACTCTTCTGGAAATGCTTTCTACAAGTGTGTCTATGGGAGTTTGTGCCCATTCATTTTAGTTGTGTGACATTCACAGTTATTGGCTCCATTTACTTTGTGGAATATCTAAAGTATCTAAAGTGTAGATACTTGTATCTAAAGTCTTTTTATTGCTTTATAGTGTGGAACAGATAGCACTTTTGTCAGGTTTTCATTGTTGAATGGTCTCGCTAGGATGATTCACTCTCTATTTTTCATTGTTGATGACAATTGTCACCAGGGTATAAGGAAAGAGGAAGTCCAATCTAATATTTACAGTTGTGAAAACTGAGGTGATTTGCATCATTTTGGTGAGATTTTCTCTCATTTCCTGTTGTGTGTCCGAGACAGGAAGTAAAGGGAGATCTTCCTAGCTAGATACAGAGGATTAAACCATTCTCTACTCATCCAAAACTAAAAAATATTTTTGAATTTAGATACACTGTAAATGTAATTATGTTTTATTAAAGTGGTAGTAAACCGCAGGAAAAAAAAGTCCTATGCAAGGTAACATCACATGTGCTAGTATGCATACTAGCACATTATGTAGGACCCTAAATCAAAGCCCTCCAGCGACGCTCTGCCACTGCTGCAGAGGCTTCCATATTCCCTTGGTCTTCCTTCTGGGTTCGCAAGCTTCGGCCGTGTGACAGGCCGGGCCGCGATTACATCACTGCTAAATGGTTCAGCATGCTGCTAAATGGTTAGGGCATCTGTTATTTAACTATCTCAGGCAACTGACTGCAGCAGACTGGATAAAAGCACTAAGTGACCACCATCCAGCAACATTTGGAACTAGTGGTCACTCTTTTAAAAAGGTCTGAGAGCGAACAAAAACTTGCATGATTGACAGGTATTTACTCCAATATAAAAGACCTTGCAAAACTGTATTTATAAGGTAAAACACACAACTTTAGTATTTGAGTTTGCATATACTTTAAGTAATCCAGTCTACCTGTGCAGCATAATCTACCGAATCACTCTTTGTTGTCCCTACAGGGAGAGTCAGGAGAAGCCGGAGATCCAGGATCACCAGGAGAACCCGGTCCCCCGGTGAGTATGTGACCAAAAAGATGATGGCGGTAATATAAATATGACATTGATTTATATTATAATAAGGACACTTAAGGTGTGCTAGCAGGAAATTTATGCTTTAATGCTTGCATCCTCCACTCCTTAAGCCAGCCATATACAGCTCAAATTTCTTCATCCATTTAAACCTCAGTTCATATTTAAAAGATCAAGGCTTGTGTAAAGTTATCCATGTTTGGAAGAATGGCAATGGTCAACTATGACAGATTTGGGTGTTTTCTACTGCTATTGAATGATCATAGAACCAGGGCATAATGAAAGCAGTTATAGAGGAATCAATGTAACCCATTCCGAGTCATATCATCCTTTCTAGCTGTTCCGCATCAAAGCAGATATTTTTTTGTTTGAAAAGCTGACAGTAGCATAGATTCTATAATACTATATAATGTATGTAGGATAAAAGAGAAATATGTAAATGCAGACCTTGTCTACAAGTATATATTAAAAAGTAACTAAAAAAACTGATTTATTTCAATTTATTTCAGGGAGGTAAAGGTGACATTGGTGAAAAGGGTGAATCTGGAGCTTCAGGAGCGGCGGGACCTCCTGGGAAGAAGGGACGTCCAGGAGAAGATGGACCTAAAGGAAACATGGTGAGTTCTGTTGATACATACAAAACCTAGAGGGCTCATCATATACAGTATGTGCTAAGTAATAGGCATGCTAAATAGGCATTGGGCACGCTAAATGAGCAAAGCCTCAAACAATAAAGACAACTCAGTACAACTATCTGAATTATCCAAATACTTGTCACTTCCAGAATTTCCTTGTTTTTTTTTAATGTGTTACTGAATAAGCCCGAATGACAATACATTATAAAAAGTACAATCGCATAAAAACTCAAAAGTGAGGTGGACGTTATGTTAAGCTGAGTAATAACAAAGTTTTCACAATTGGCAAATGTTTTGAATTAATTTAATGTATATTCTCTTACTAGGGTCCCATAGGTTTTCCAGGAGACCCAGGACCAAGAGGAGAGGCTGGAATACCAGTAAGATTTCTTTGGAAGATACTTGACAGCGCTTTAAAAGCACAGTTTGTGTATAGACTATATTTTCAAATTGTCATGCTAACAATGCTCTTTTCTGATACTCAGGGAGTTGATGGTGTACCTGGAGAGAAAGGTGATGCTGGAGAAAGTGGGAATCCGGTGAGTTACATATTCTTTGCTGTGTAACTTTTAAGTGTCACCAAGGGCTTAAAGGCAGCTATAAAAGTCACACATTAATGCAGCTCTATTCATGCATACATCTATAAATGTATTACTTTAAATGCAAGCAGTATACAGCAAGTACATGAATTTTAATGGGTTTCAGTCCCTGTACAGCATCTCTCAGACTGAGAGAGAGAAGAAGCACATGGAAGTAATCAGTTGTACTTTAGTGTCTATGTGCTAATGAGGAACATGCTGATAGGATGACTATTTGAAGGTGTCAGACAGAATAGGAAGTGAGAAAAAATCTCCCCATTCACCACTTGAGAGATTTTCCTTAATCTCCCTATATGTAATTGGAACAAGAATTACAATGTTGACCCGGACAGGAGGTAGAGGTAAATCTCACCAACAGTGTGTCAAATAGCAATAGGAAATGGACAACGGGTCTATACCTTTGCCACTCCGCTCAAAGCTAAAAAAAAATATTGGCTGAATCTTTCAATGTAAGTCACCTTTTGTCATCCTAAATCTAGAAAAGCAAATGTATAAATGTGGATGATGCTAAATAATTACCACTGTATGTGCAGAGATTGAGCCACATATTAAATATGGATAGTATGGTATGAACCATAGGATTTGCGGAGAACATGAAGTTTGTTGGCCAACAATAGGTAAAAATATTTTCCTGGGGGTTTATAATGTATAATTTCTCTAATAATTTTGGTTATCTTAACTTAAGTAAACAATTTTCTGAAGGTCAGCCTAAATTGTTATCTGGAATGGAAAGCAATTTTTTATATTTTTTTTTAAAGGGACAACCTGGACCTTCAGGAGAGCCCGGCCCAACAGGTCCACCTGGACGAAGAGTAAGTTCTTGTGTCTGTAGTGTCTAGGGTGGTGAATGTGTCCCATTGCCTCTAGTGGGAATGCTGTTTAAACAATATCTTTCTCCTCATTTTTTAGGGACAACTGGGGCCTGCAGGCAAAGAGGGTCGTCAAGGTGAAAAAGGAGCAAAGGTGAGTTACACTGAACAGCAAGCACATTCTATTCTTTAACCTAGAAAGAGTACATCAAAAAATCTTTGTAATGTTTCCTGTGTAATAGGGAGAGCGTGGAACTGAAGGACCTCCTGGAAAGACAGGGCCAGTGGGACCTCAAGGATCGCCTGGGAAACCTGGACCTGAAGGTCTGAGAGGCATTCCAGGGCCTGCTGTAAGTGAACTCTCAGGCATATTATCTCATGGCATTTTACTGTGGAATATTAGGATTTAGTAGCCTAGTTAGGCCTTATATCCAAGGTTTTTCAAGAAGCTGATTGTTCTAGAGAAGTAATACAAAAACTAGGTAGCTTGAAAACTGCAAAAGATATTAGACAATGGATAGATATTCATTCATTCATTTGGCCCCATCACTAACCAATTACTTACAAGTGCATTCCCCATTTGAAGTGATGGCAACCATTTCCCTGGTTTACTGCAAGAGCATGAAAGTTGTAGCTGCCCCCCCCCCCTTCCCCCGCTCTGGGCATCCACAAACTCCTGCACAGCTTGCTTTCTGGATGTCTGTACTGTTTGAGGGTATTTGTTCAGGAGAATAGGGGGAGCAACAGTGCCAACACCGTGGAATACAATAATGTTTTGTAAACTGATCATTTGGGTTTGAAACATTGCCAATGTTCTGCATTTGGACCCCTTCTCTTCTCTGTCTAGCACAGTTGGCAGCACAGTGACTAAATGGTTAGCACTTCTGCCTGATAGTACTAGGTTCGATTGATTAATTGGATCCTGTCTTAATTGGCCCTAGTATGTGTATGAATGTAAGTTAGGGACTTTAGATTGTATGCCCCTTGAGGGTTAGGGACTGATGTGAATGTATAATATATGTGTAAAACACTTTGTAAATTGAATAAATGTAATAATACACCTCCTTCCTTGGTCACGTAATAAATTCCCATGGCTTCCAATACCATCTCTATGCCGATGATACCCAAATCTATCTCTCTACTCCTCATCACACCCCTTCGGTCTCCTTTGCATTACCAACCTATTAACTGACATATCAGTATGGATGTCACTCTACTTCCTCTAACTCAACCTTTCTAAAACTGAGCTATAACCTCCAAGCTACTCATTTACTCCTTTCCTATCTCTTGCCTTGACTATTGCAATTCCCTTCACCAATATTCATACCTGTCCGTGCCCTCCTCCCTGACTTTTTCAACAAGATTAAAAATGTATCTATCAGTCCCTCACCTCATCCCAAGATGCTAGATAATCCTGAACTCTGACCTCTTCTTTTATACCGAAATCCAATCACTGTCCAAATCCTGTAGATTTGACCTCTGCAACATCTCCAAAATACTCCCCTTTTTAACCAATGAGACCTCCAAGCTACTCATTCACTCCCATGTTATCTCTCGCCTTGACTATTGCAACTCCCTTCTCAAAGACTTACCTGTACACAGGCTACCCTCCTTCAGTGTATCACAAATGCTGCTGTTAGTCTCATCCATCTTACCAACTGTTCAGTGCCTGCCACCCCTCCACTCAGTGTCCGCTACCCATCTGCCAATCCTTTCACTGGCTTCCAATTGCCCAACAAATAAAATTCAAAATACTAACTACAAAGCCATTTACAAAGCCCCAAGCTACATCACCAATCTTGTCTTAATATATCACCCAAACTGCCCTCTCTGCTCTTCCCAAGACCCTCTGCTCTCTGCTCTCTAGCTCTCTTGTCTTCTCTTTCTATGCTCATCTCCAAGACTTCTCCAGAGCCTCTCCCATTCTCAGGAATGCTCAACGCCAATCTGTCAGGCTCTCCTACTCTTTCCATTTATAGGCATTCTCTGAAAACCCATCTCTTCAGAGAAGCCTATCCCACCTTCACATAATAACTGATTCTTTTATTTCTCCCATCAGTTCATCCCTCACAGTTATTACCTTTTGCACCACTTACCCTTCCCTATCAGGCTGTAAGCTCTCATCAGCAGAGCCTTCCTAACCCTCTTGTATTGAATAGTATTATAACTGTACTGTCTCCCTTTATAATGTAAAACGCTGCATAAAACTGTTGGGACTATATAAATCCAGCATAATAGTAATATTAAAAAATCGGAGCGTTAGCATGTATTCAATCCTAGGTATTTGCCATTACAGGGGGAACCAGGCTTACTTGGACCACCTGGTCAGACAGGACCTCCTGGGCCCTTGGTAAGTGTACAGAAATATAAATTAAAAATGTGAAAATACATCTGTTTAACTGTTAAGGTGTGTGTGATGGAGCTCAGAGACTGCATGGCATGCTGGAATGTCTTAAAGATGAGTGGAGATGGTTTATTAGACAAGGTTCCTTCACTTGTGGTAAGAAAAGTGTTACAGAGTTGGGTGGACTCTTCGTGTCACAGAACAGATGTGGAACTCTCACTAGGGCACAACTGTCGAATGTTGGGTCTTCATCAGAGCCATTGATGGTGTGAATCTTACCCTTCTTACATACTGGTGATCAACACATGAGAAAACCCAGCTGTTGTAAGCCAACTAGCAGGCAAACCAAAATGTAGAGTAGCTGGAGACGTATCAAACATACAGAACCTTTGGATTGGTACAGACTGAGTGTGCAGACCTCATTTTAAACACTGAAAACTAAGGCAAGGTGAGGAACTTCAGCATAAACACACTACAGCAATGCGTAACATTCAGCAGACGACAGAGGAAAGCATGTATGTCCAGCAATTGTAAACCTTTTTATGCAGTACAGAGGAATCTAGGTGCCAGCAATCTGTGAACACAGTGCATCCCTGGGTGGATTGTTAGAAAGAAAAGCAAATATCGGAAAAACAAAGAATGGAAGTAAGTAGAAAAGGGGATTCTCTTCCTGATATCATATAATTTTCTTTCATCTATGAGCTGTTGAATGAAAATGGAAGTTCCATGGAAGCCAAATGGTCATTTTGAAGACAGTCTTCCCTTCACCTGCTTTATAGTTGTAAAATAGGCATCCCACAGAAAGATGGCAGGATTGGTTGTTGGCTGTGGCATAGGATTGGCTCAAATAGCGCTGTAACTGTCACATGACGAGAAGCCAGTTATGTCTCTGATGACAAGTACAACTAAAACAAATGGACTGGTGAGATGTGGCAGGATACAAAAGCAAAAAAAAGGAAGTAGAGAGAGCTCCTAGACTGTAAATGACTTGTGAGTTCCTGATGAAAACACTCTTTTCAAGTGGTGCGATAGGAAAGAGTTGTGTTCATACAGTAAAGGAAATAAGTATTTGATCACCTGCTGATTTTGAATGTTTGCCCACTCACAAAGAAATGATCAGTCTAAAAATTGAATGGTAGGTGTATTGTAACACTGAGAGACAGAATAGCAACAAAAAATTCAAAAGAAATGCATGTCTAACAAATTATGCACTGATTCGCATTTGCATAAGTATTTGATCCCCTATCATTCAGCAGGATTTCTGGCTACCAGGTGTCTTTCATACAGGTAACAAGCTGAGATTAGAAGCAGTCTCTTAAAGGGAGTGCTGCTAATCTCATTTTGTTACCTGTATAAAAGACACCTGGTAGCCAGCAATCCTGCTGAAGCAATCAAACAATCAGATTCCAAACCCTCCACCATGGCAAAAGACCAAAGAGCTGTCCAAGGATGTCAGGGACAAGATTGTAGACCTACACAAGGCTGGACTGCACCACCAAGCTATCGCCAAAGCAGCTTGGTGAGAAGGTGACAACAATTGGTGCAATCATTCGCAAATGGAAGAAACACAAAACAACTGTCAGTCTCCCTAGGTCTGGTGCACCATGCAAGATCTCACCTCGTAGAGTGTCAATGATCATGAGAACAGTGAGGAATCATCCCAGAACTACACGTGTGGATCTTGTCAATGATCTCCAGGCAGCTTGGACCACAATCACCAAGAAAACAATTGGTAACACACTACGCCGACAAGGATTGAAATCCTGCAGTTCCCACAAGGTCCCTCTGCTCAAGAAAGCACATGTCCAGGCCCTTCTGAAGTTTTCCACTGAACATCTGAATGATGCAGAGGAGGACTGGTTGAAAGTGTTGTAGTCAGATGAGCAGATGAGATGATCAGCAGGGAATCAAATACTTATTTCCTTCACTGTATGCAAAAACAAAACACATGTACAGGAAGGCCTAATGCAGCCTTTTTTAACCACTTGCTGCCCAGCCACCGCATATAAACGGTGGCAGGGTGGCGCTTGTAGGCAAAAGCACGTTTTAAAACGGCTGCCTTCAAAACAGGTAGGGGGCGGGCGCGAGGCGCGCGCCCGCCCTACCTGTCCCGTGGGTGTCGGCAGCGGGTCTCCGCCGCCGGGTCACGGCCGGTTTTTACTGGCCGTTTTCCGCGATGAGCGGTGATCACTGACAGAGCAGGGCTGCATTGTTTACACACAGCCCTGCTCTGTGACAGTTCGCCGACAAGCTGAAGAGGGAGAGAAGAGTTTCTCTCCCTCGATCAGCTCCCCCCTCCCTCCCCCCGTCCAGTACACACCCCCGCTCTCTAGTAAAACACTCCCCTTACACAGCAAATTCTAAAAATGTTAACCCCTTCCTCCCCAGTGACATTAGTACAGTTTCAGTGGTTTTTTTTCACTGATCACTGTATTGGTGTCACTGGGGATGTCAGTGACCCCAAGTCAGTTCCCCCCCCAGTGTCAAAATGTCCGCCGCAGTCCCGCAGTCCCGCCGTAAGTCGCTGGTCGCCGTCATATGTCGCTGATTGCCGCCAAAAGTCGCTGATCGGCGCCATTATTAGTATAAATAAAAATTAAAAATCCCAGTATCTTTCCCACCATTTGTAAATGCTATAACTTTCACGTAAACCAATTAATTTACACGTATTGGGGTTTTTTTTAGCAAAGACATGTCGCAGAATACATTTTGGCAGAAATTTATGACTAAATTTGATTTTTGCATTTTTTTTTTACTGGACATGTTTTATAGCAAAAAGTCCAAAATATTGTTTTTTTTCCCTCAAAATTGTCAGCCTTTTTTTTATAGCGCAAAAAATAAAAACCGCACAGGCGATCAAATACCACCGAAAGAAAGCTCAATTTGTGGGGAAAAAAAAGGATGTAAATTTCATTTATGTACCGTATTGCATGACTGCGCAATTGTCCGTTAAACTAGCACAGCGCTGTATAGCAGAAAAATGGCGTAAATTGCAGTATTTATACCATAGTTGTACACGCTATAACTTTCACACAAAGCAATCAATATACACTTATTGGGATTTTTTTTACCAAAAACATGTAGCAGAATACATTTTGGCCTAAATTTATAACTAACTTTGAGTTTACTATATATTTTTTATAGCTGAAAGTAAAAAATATTGTTTTTCTTCAAAATTTTTGGCCTTTTTTTGTTTATAGCGTGAAAAATAAAAAGCGCACAGGTGATCAAATTACACCGAAAGAAAGCTCTATTTGTGTAAAAAAAAGGACGTAAATTTCGTTTGGGTGCAGCATTGCATGACCACGCAATTATCAGTTGAATTAGTGCAGCGCCGAGTAGCAAAAAGAGGCCTGGTCATTAAGGGGGGTAAATCCTCAGGAGCTCAAGTGGTTAACCAGGGTGCCTTCAGGTTTCGTTAGGGGTGCCTTGGCAGAATTCTCAAAAATTGCCCAAACGTTGCATACAAGCTAGCGAGTGGAGAAAGCCTTCCTTTTAGTTACATAAAGCCACAGGTTTTCATTGCGCACCATTACAACCTTCCAGCTGCCGGCGTCCTAACGATCAATGATGTCATCAGATGATAAGGATATTGGGCGCCTGCACAGCATCCTTGTTGGTCTCTCCCCATCAGCACTGGAGTCACATTAGCTGAGTGAGGGAGAAAAGAAACATTGGAATACTAGTCAGTACCCGTGTGCAAAGGGTTATTTGCTTTGGAAGAATAAATCACCTCTAATGGTGGGTGTCCTACATGTGTGGATGTTGCATTATGTAATGTGATTATTTTAGTTTTTTACATTTTAGAATGGGGTGCCTCAAAATTCAGCAGCGTTTGAAAGGGTGCCTTGACTGAAAAAAGGCTGTAAAGCACTGGTGTAATGTATCTCCTTGAATAGGCACCCTCTGCTGATTATGTGTATGCCACAAGTCTTGAACAATATGTATTTTAAGTTAAGAATAGTTGTTTTAAGTTGTTTGAGCCTTTTATGCAGTCCTATGTAGTTCATACATTCAGGTGACTTTTTGGGATGTGTCTTGCTTGTAATTTGGCAGTAAAGCAAGGAAATGAAAACCCCTGTAGTATATTAAGGTGCTTTTATAAAATAAGAATGTTGCATATACAAACTGCTTATATTTGTAGGAAAACAATACAAAACATGCAGAGGGAATTCAATATAGCTGCTGTACCACTTTTCAGAAGTTAATCCCTCTTGTTAATGTATTTTGCCAAATTCATGAAGCATCTGAGATACTTTTCGCTCTGACGACTGGCGCACCAAATTCAGATAGTTCTAAAATGTGCCACTTTTGCATTGTGTTGCATTGAGTGCGCCAAATGTAAAAGTGGAGCTAATTAGGACCAACTCTCTTTTGGCATACAGAGAGGAAAACTGGTTCAGACACATTTTGCAGAAGTGTCTTGTGCATTGTAAAAGTGTGGCAGTATGAGCCAAATGCGTGTTCTAGACAGGTATATGAATTTGGTGCATTCTTCACCACTATTAGAATGCATAACAGACACTTTTGCAAAATCTGCCTGCACCAGTCTTTATGAATTCCAGGGACAGAGTTCTACAAATCTGCATACATGCTATCTACCCTTCCTAACAAATGAGCATTGACAATGACCTTTATGCTATAGAGCAGCCTTTTCGCAACATGGGGGCTCAGGCACCCTGGGGTGCCTTCAGGCTTCTTCAGGGGTGCCTTGGCAAAATGCCCAAAAATTGTATACAAGCCAGCAGGTGTATCAATCCTGCCTTTCAGTACACAAAGCCACAGGTTTTCATTGTGCACTTTTACGACCTTCTACCTGCCAGCATCCTAACAACCAATGACATCTTCAGTGAGGAGGACGTTGGGTGCATGTACATCATCCTTGTTTGGCCCTCCCCTGCCCCTCTCCATCAGCATTGGGGTCACATTAGCAGACCGAAGGAGAGAAAATGGGAGAGACACACTGGAATACTAGTCGGTTCCAGTTTGCAGAGGTGTAATTTGCTTTGGAAGAATAAATCACCTGTAACATTGGGCATACTTGATGTGTGTAGAATAGTTTTTTCCATTTTAGATTGGGGTGCCTTGAGATTGTGCAGAATTTTAAAGGGTGCCTTGAGATTACCAATAATTTTAAAGGGTCCCTTGACTGAGAAAAGGTTGAGAAACACTGCTATAGAGATACAGTAAAAAGTCACTTGCGTTATAGCTGGTTCTCCATAGCAAACAGGACTCCAGGCTACTCAGGCGACTGAAGGAAGCCAGGTTCTGTCATAGTGTAGATTTAGTGTCATCCCCACGTGAAGTCCCCTCCGATAGAATTATCTTTGGTCATGTGGTGTCCCCTTTTCAACTTGTGCTTCCGGCTTTTTATTTAGAAAGTTTGGGTAGCCATTCCCATATCAGTGTATCCCTTTTCCACATCAGTTTCTATGAGAGAAACATGTTCTAACTTCAAACTCTACATGGCACTGTAGTATCATACATGCCATGAAGTTGATTAACTATAAATGGAGAGTGCAAAATCTGGTGCAGCTGTGCTTGGTAGCCAATCAGCATCTAACTTCAGCTTGTTCAGTTAAAGTGTTACTAAACCCACAAGAGTAAAATCAGTCTGTATATGCAGTAAAGCATGCTTGTTATACTCACTGTGGAACCTAAGAAGTTAATCCTCTGCATTGCGTAGAAATGCTGTTTGATCCTGTCTTCTCTGATCCTCCACTTCTTCCAGTGCCCCCCTCTTATCTCCTGATAAAATATATTGTGTGGAGACACTCTGCACATGCTCAGTTTGGTGTGTGTCGCTAGAAAGGTGTTTTTCTTTTCTTGGGTGAGTGCATGTGAACAGCACAGGGCCAATCAGCACTGTCCAGACAGAAATCAGGGATTCTGCATCCTCTTAGAGAAAAATGAAAATCCCTCCTACAAGCTTTAACCAGTGCTCTGCTGCACACTGATAGAAGTCACAAGGCTGCTCTAACTGCTGATGAGAAAAGGTATTTAGCAGTTTATATTTAATAAAATAATTGCACTTCCATGTTGTGTGTACTGTGGGAGACCAGATATAGTGAATGCCGGGTCCGGGGAGACCGGATATAGTGAATGCCGGGTCCGGGGAGACCAGATATAGTGAATGCAGGGTCCGGGGAGACCAGATATAGTGAATGCAGGGTCCGGGGTTTAGTAACACTTTAAGCTTTCACAAAAAAAAACTGGAAGCTGATTGGCTTCTATGCAGAGCTGCACCAGATTTTGCACTCAGTTTTAGTAAATCAATCCTCATGGGTCAAATATGTCAAAAGCTCAAGCCATTCTTAATTCGTGTTGACAAATCTTTGGGTCCAATATTTGAAAAAGCTCATCTAAAACAATGGCAACAGCTAAAAACGTGAAGCTTACCCAAATATACAACAATAATATCTATTTCCCCCGTTGTAGTAGAAAACAGCAAAGCTAATCATGTACAAACATTGTTCCAATGGCATTTGTTTGAGAGATGTTCCCGCAAGAAAACTGATGTTTACTCCTAACAAAAATTAATATGTTTATGTAAGTCTGAAAAATCACAGAACCTATAACACAGGATGGTAGTTTACATTAACCACTTCCCGTCCGGCCCATGTACATAAACGGCTAGACAGGAGCAGTGCAGGAGCGGGTTGCCGTTCATAAACGGCGCCCCGCATTTACAGCCTGTGCGCGCTCCCTGGACACAGCGGAACACGGATCGCTGTATGGGACCTCTGTGTGAGGTCCCGATCATGTGATCACTGATTGGCCAATCAGTGATCACATGAATAGTAGTAAGCAAGATGTCACTTGCTGACATCATTGCTTACTACTTTTGAAATCTGTGAATGATCACAGAGGTCACATGGTACAAGGCTATTCACAACAGCCTTGTACCATGTGACAAGCTGTGACCAATCACAGCTCTCACAGTATTTCTCAATGGCTGCAAGAATGCAGTCAGAGAAGAGGAGAAATGATTGCTTTTACAGCCTTTATGGGTGTAAAAGAATGTCAGGAGCTGACAGGGAACTGACAGAAAGCAGAGCTACTGCAGCCCTGCTCTCTGTCAGTGATTGTCGCTAATCAGCGGAACACAGCCGGTAACGACTGGCTGTGACCCGGCGACTGACATCCGCAGCCGTGATCAGCGGGACAAGTAGTACCTGTTTTGCAAACACACATTTTAAAACGTGGTTTTGCCCAGACGTGCTGCCCTGCCAACGTATTTCTACAGTGCCTGGGCGGCATGTGGTTAATTTGCTAAATTTTATAAGAAAAACACTTTTTTTCAAAATGTTTGGGCTTTTTCATTATATAGAAAAAAATAAATAAAAGTTCCAGTGGTGAATAAATACCACCAAAATAAAGTTTTATCTGTCTCAAAAAAATGCTAAAAAATTCATTTGGCTACAGTGTTGCATGACCGCGCAATTGTCGTTCAAATTGTGATAGCACTGAAAGCTGAAAATTGGCCTGGACAGGAAGGGGGTGAAAGAGTCCGGAGTTGAAGTGGTTAAACACTACGAAAACAAATTACTTATTTTTCTTTAAAGGGTCCCGGTGGATTGCCTGGTCTTAAAGGTGATTCTGGAACTAAAGGAGATAAGGTAAGATCTTCATCTTAGTCTCTATTATCTTCCTGTTATCCAATTTGATTCTTTAGTATGCTGTTGTTAGAGACTATGTGCATTTTTTGATTGGCATTCAGCTGGTGGCTATATGCCAAATGTGTTTTGTTGGATCAGAATGCAGTGGTAAGAGCTGCAAAATCAGCCAAATGACAGTAACATTCTTCCTTACCTACCAGTTACATATAAGGGGCATTCAGGTCAAACTGGGACTTTTGAGTTTATATAATAAAAGAACAAATTTTAAGGAGTCAAAACTGCATTTAATTCTCAACATACTCCCCTGCTACATTTATACACTTATCCCAGCGTTCAACCAATTCCTGGAAAGCTTTGGTATAGAAAGATTTGTCAGTACACCTGAACCATCCTAGGACAGCTTGCTTCACTTCGCCATCAGTGTTGAAATGCTGACCTCCGAGGAACTCTTTTAGGTGTCCAAACATGTGGAAATCACTCAGAGCGAGGTCCGGGCTGTAAGGGGGATGTGGCAATACCTCCCAGCTGAGTTGCTTCCACTGTTTTGATGCTTGTTTTATTTCCAGAGTAAAATGATGTGCCCAGGTTTCGTCATGTGTAATGATGAGATCCAGAAAATCCCGGCCTTCCCTGTCAAAACCCTCCTTTACCGCAGTGCAGACTTCAACTCTTCTGTGCTGGTCAAAAGCAGAAAACTGTCTTGGTACCCAGCATGCACTTTTTGAAAATGCAAATGTTCATGAATGATTGTGTTCACCGTTCCAACAGAAAGTTTGGTCTCTTGTGCAGTGTCACAACAGATTATGCGTCGATTATCCAGGATCAGGCGTTCCATGAGCTGAATGTTCACAGGAATGGCTGCTGTGGGCTGGGAACCACCACGGCCGGGATTGTCACTGATGGATGTACGGCCATCTTTCAAACATTTACACCATTCAGCTGAGCATCTATATACTGTGCTTGAAGTCTTCTGTCGATATCTACGGGTTTTACACCTTCTTTCACAAGAAACTTCATCACCACACGCTGTTCAATGCACGCACTAACACTGTTGTCTGTCATCTTGATTAAGGGTCTTGGACTGGCCCGAGACATGCGTGCCACCTATTAGTAATAGGACACACTTGCCACTTATTACTGCGTGTAGTACTGCCACGCTAGCATCCCTTTTTATACCTGTAAAATTAAAAGTCCTGGTTTGACTTGAACTCCCCTCTTAGTTTGTCATCTAATCAAATGTTCCTCAAATAGCTGTATAATAGCCCATCACTGCCCAATATGATTCTCAGTTATGTGAGGCATTAAACATTTATTTTTCCACCAACCAATATTTTAAGAATCATATTTACCAGTTAAACAGCCTGATTTGCTACCACAATTATAACATGTAGATATGGCTGTTCTTACATACATGTGGTTGAAAGTTAATTTGTTCTGAGAGTTTGTAATACTGAATGCTAAATACTTTTCTCATTTTAGGGCCATGCTGGTCTTATTGGCTTGATTGGACCGCCAGGAGAAATGGGAGAGAAAGGAGACAGAGGACCCCCTGGAAATCAGGGTGTTCAGGGACCCAAAGGAGACCCTGTAAGTAGCCCACAGTGATGGTCATGAAGCCACATGACCATCTGTATGAAGGTAAATTAAAACCCCTTCTTCTTCCATATTTAAGGGACCTGTTGGACCATATGGACCAAATGGGCCACCTGGACCCAACGGCCTGTCGGTAAGCACCTAATAATTTGTTCATTCATTATAAAGCAATGTTGAAGCATCTGGTTGCTGGGTATACAAGATATATTCATATGCAGTGTTTGCAGGGTCATATGATGCTTTAAAGATCCAAAGTAAGGGCTGAGTCTTAATAGTATTAAATATCCACACTCCAAAACCAACTTCTACTCAGTTTTGAAACAATGAATAAGCATAGGTTACCTTAAGTGAAAACCGCATGTGAAAATGATCATTAGATCTAGAGATATAGACAGATGAAGTTCCATTCAAATCTTCATTTTTCATTTAAAAATCAAGCTCAGGCCTCTCACAAAATCTCTAAAAGTAGCACAGACAGGTAAAAAAATGCATTTTAGTAGAGCTAGGGAAGACTAGAAATATACTTGACATTTTATTTCTGTGTTTTATGGCTGTCCCTAACATAGTTACATAGTTAGTCTGGCTGAAAAAAGACAAAAGTCCATCCAGTTCAACCATTAAAAAAAAAAAAAGTTATAATCCTATACTCACAGTTGATCAAGAGGAAGGCTAAAAACCCCAGCAAAAACCCCAGCAAACCCCCAATTTGCTCCTGCAGGGAAAAAAATTCCTTCCTGATCCCCTGAGAGGCAATTGGATATTCCCTGGATCAGCTTTACCTATAAATGTTATATCCAGTTATATTCTGTGTATCTAGGAAAGAATCCAGGACTTTTTTAAAGCAATCCACTGAGCTGGCCACAACCAACTCTTGAGGGAGTCTATTCCACATTTTCATAACTCTCACTGTGAAGAAACCTTTCCGTGTTTGGAGATTACATTTCTTTTCCTCCAGATATAAAGAGTGCCCCCTTGTCCTCTGTGATGACCTCAGGGTGACTAACTCTACACCGAGTTCACTATATAAACCACTGATGTATTTATACATGTTGATCATATCCCCCTTAATCTCCTCTTCTCAAGACCCTGTTGCAGATATTTTCCTCACTTCCTGAGTGGTGCAACTGTTGTTACCTTGACAGTGAAAGAGGGGTTGGGACCCTTTCTATCCCTATCTAAAATTTAAAAAAAAAGTCTTTGGCTGGATATACACTTTTAAGGCTTTGAATCATGCAGCTAGGAGGAGAAACATATAACCTTTTGTCACAAAGGAGATATTTACTGATTAGATGCTGGTTCTTTCTGAAGATGGCTTTGATAGACATCTGCATCTGAAATTTGGGGTACAGAAGGGAGGTAAAGTATGAAGTCATAGCTGTAGGCAGATTTAAGATACTGTATATGAAATATAAGCAGTAAATGAATGACAACTGTTTTGAAAAAGTATGCATTTGCTTTCCAAGATGCATCTGCCTATTGTCATAAGGAGCAACTTTTCATTTACAGCGACTTATCATTTAATATCAAAATGTGAGAACCCTTATTGATTCTTAGTCCTTAGAATGCTGAGAATCACCAGTGCTCTTTAGACATGGTAAAGGATGCCACAGTCATGCATAGCTGACAAAAGTTCAGAAAACTTTGGGAAAATAATTTTGTAGTGATGTTTGTAACTTGCATTTTCTTTTTGCAGGGACCTCTAGGGCAGAAAGGTTCAAAAGGAGCTCCAGTAAGTACTGTGGACCCAAAAATAAATAATATCTCCTAATGCAAAGATAATCTCAGAGGAATAAGATAGATTTGTTAATGTATCATTTTTGGGACCTTGTTTTTACTTTGACAGATGGCAATGCTAATATAACCATAATACAAGGCATATATGAGTTGGAATACCGAAAAACTGATTGTTGGTGATTTTGACCTACAGAGTATACATCAGTGTTGTATTGTAAACATTTCTCAATAGAAAGTTCTCTACCCATGCATAGGCATATCCAAATTTGTGAAAAAGCAATATTGTGGCGCCTAAATCAGTGAATATATCAGAAGTTTGTGTCTGATGCCAGAATTAAGCCAGCAATTGTGACAGCTGCCCCTAAATAGTGAAATACACTTATAAAGTAAATGCATAAATAGGTAGGTGCCAAATCAATATATCATATGACAAACGATATCAAAATGATCTAACAACAACATAAAATGACTGAAAGTCCCATACAAAATATATATTAAACATATAGTGAGTCCCATGAAAATATAATCCTATAGATCAAAGGATTTTCTTTTTCACCATATGTAGACAATAAGTGAATTCCTCACTCACCAGAAATTATTGACCCTGGTTAAGGTGGTCAAAAAGCGCTATATGGCCATGGAATAAGCTGACAGCCAACAGCAAGCTCTCATGGACTGGGCCTCCTGATCTCCTAGTGAGGAATATGGATCCAGAGGACCAAGGATGGCAGCCCCCAGATAGGTGGTCTTGAAGCTCTTGGTGCACAAATATTGGATGGATTCCCAATCCCAGGCTCTCCTCAAGGTATAGATAATGCTCCAAGTAGCTCAAATAAACCAAATAGATTAGAATGCTCTAAGTGTAGTGTTTATTAAAGACCATGGTTCAGATAAATAAAATGCCAATACACTCACATGTGATGGTGCCCAAATACCGGCACCAGCCTATGCAGCCTATGCATTTTATGTTGTTGTTAGATCATTTTGATATAATTTTTCATAGGCATATACAGTTGTGCTCAAAAGTTTGCACGCCCTGGCAGAAATCATGATATGTTGACATTTATTTAAGAATAGTGATCATATGAAGCCATTTATTATCACATAGTTGTTTGGCTCCTTTTTAAATTATAATGATAACAGAAATCACCCAAATGGCCATGATCAAATGTTTGCATACCCTGGAATGTTTGGCCTTGGTACAGACACACAAGGGGATACACACAGGTTAAAATGGCAAATAAAGGTTAATTTCCCACATCTGTGGCTTTCTAAATTTCAGTTAGTGTCTGTGTATAAATAATCAATGAGATTGTTAGCTCTCACATGGATGCGCTGAGCCGGCGAGATGCTGTGCCTTGGGGAGCAGAAAATAACTGTCAAAAGACCTGTGTAACAAGGTCATGGAACTTTATAAAAATAGAAATGGATATAAAAAGATATCCCAAGCCTTGAATATGCTAGTCAGTACTCCTCAATCACCTATTAAAAGTGGAAAATTCGATGATCTCTTGGTACCAAGCCAAGGCCAGGTAGACAAGGAAATATTGCAGCCACAACTGCCAGAAGAATTGTTCAGAATAAAAAGAAAAACCCACAGGTAACCTCAGGAGAAATACAGGCTGCTCTAGAAAAAGACGGTGTGGTTGTTTCAAGGAGCACAATATGACGGTACTCGAACAAAAATGAGCTGCATGATTGAGTTTCCAGTAAGAAGCCTTTACTGCACCAATGCCTGGTTACAATATTCCCAACAACACCTTGACAGAACTTTCTTTGCTCCATCTGGTTGATTTTCTTGAATATAGTGGTTTGCGTAAGGCAGCCTAAGCTAGGCATTTTGTTGTATACAGGGCTTAATGTTCAACTTGAGTATTAAACCTAAAAGGCAATACAGTCTTATAAGGAACTAGTAGCATTAATCATCAACATAGTCCCCTTCATCTCACTTGAAACCATTGGAAACACTACTGATCACTATTTTCTTTTCAGGGACCAATAGGCATGAGAGGAGATCCCGGACATCAAGGACCTCCTGGTTTACCAGTAAGTCATGTGTATTTTATTTCTATGGCTACATCTGTAGGAAGAAATGTGTTTATATGAAGAACCCTTAAACCCTGAAATTATTTAGAAAACTTCTCTTAGTCAAACTTTGACTGTTCCCACAAGCAGCTGCCCTTTTAACACACATTATATTGGGGGCCATGTGTCAGAAAATTATGTAATGCCTTGTCGATTTCATAACAGGGTCGTCCAGCACAAGCCGTACAGCCTCTCCCATATGAAGCATTCGGCACAACCAGAAAAAGGAGGCGACACTCTGATAGTCTGCAAAATGATGATGGAGACATAGACTACATGGCTGATGGAATGGAGGAAATCTATGCCACACTCGGGTCACTTAAAACAGAAATTGAACAGATGAGGTGGCCTGTAGGCACCAAAGAAAGCCCAGCAAGGACCTGTAAAGAGCTTCAGATGTGTCACCCCAATTATAAAGATGGTGAGTGAGACTGTCCATTCCTGTGCAAGATGTATCTGGGTGGTTATATGGATTCATAGGAGTAACGGTTTTAGACATTTATATACTCTGTTCTTTTCGCAGGTGAATACTGGATTGATCCAAATCAGGGATGTAACAGAGATGCCTTCAAAGTGTTCTGTAATTTTACATCTGGTGGAGAGACATGTCTATACCCAGATAAAAAGTTTGAATCGGTCAGTATAGATATACTGTACATGGTTGTATTTGTTTTCTTCTTAGTAGATGAAGAAGCCCTTCATCAAAACAGAATCTTTTTATTAGTAATGGTAAATCTCTCTGCTCTTCCCCAATCCACATATCATTATAGTGTAGGTTGTAATCCTCAATTGAATGCTAAAAAAATAAAAGACCCATCAAAATAACTAGATTGTGGTTTTTCTGAGAAATTCCTATGGTTCATGGTCATGCCTATATATTTTATTTAATATTTTCGTGAATCCTGCAGTTGACCATTGATGAGATTTATTCATTTGAACCTGAGTCTAAACTGTAAAGACGCAGGGTAGCTTTTTCTCAAATGTCATCCTTTTGACAGAACGGGAGACACTTATATGATGGCCCTTCCTTTGTACTCCCTATAAAAAAGGGAAATAGATAAAAATGTAGTAATTAATGAGAATAATTCTCACTATACGAAGATCACTTTATCATGGTTCGAATTCTTGGTTGATGGAGGTTCTGCTGATGGACACTTTGGGGTGATTTATTGAATCTGGAGCACTCAGAATCTGATTAGCTGTGCAATGGGCTTCTAACTTCAGTTTATTCAATTAAGCTTTGACAATAAACCTGGAAGATGATTGGTTTCTTTGTAGAGCCGCACCAGATTTTGCATGCATCAGTTTTAGTTAACTTCCTCCTTTGAATTACTCTTCTAGGTGAAAGTTGCAGCTTGGAATAAAGAAACTCCAGGAGACTGGTACAGCACCTTTAAAAGAGGAAAGAGGGTAAATTGGCTTTTTTTATTTGGATTGATATTGTATGTAAATTTCTGGTTCAATAAATTGTTATTGAAAATTTACAATTTTACAAGAATTGACTACAACAACGTCACAAAATTGCACAAACTTCAGCAGGAGGAGTTGTAACACCCCTATACCAGTACCAAATATACACAGAAACGAACAAGATTGCAATAGCCCATGAGTCCATAAGCAGAGGAGTCACATGTAAAGGGACGGCGTATGTACATTTCTAATGTGCAGCTTTTACTAAAAATTTGCAGGGAAAATCAAAAGGTTCTCTTTAATGTCTGATCCTGCAGCAGTGAATAATCACCTTAAAGTAATAGTAAAGGTGGAACTGTTTCTTTGAAAATCACAAACATGTTATTCTTACCTGCTGTCACGTACCTGGTTGGGGATCCTGACGTGGTGAGAGGGCATCCTCTTACAACTCCCGATCGGAGCCCCTGATAGTGGGAATAGAGGGCGCAGAGCTAGGAGTGGCAGGAGTGTCCTGTGGATCTGAAGCTGACAGCAGGTAGCTGGAGACCCAGGAGATCCGGACACAGGCCAGGTGCGGGTGCAGGAATGTAGGTGCAGCAGCAAGCAGGTATGGCGGCAGTCAGGATGCGGATTGGGACCGGAAACCGGTGCGTGGATGCAGTAGCAGGCAGGTATGGCGGTGACTCAGATGCAGGCCAGATGCGGAACCGTGGGTGCAGCGGCAGGTAAGTATGATAGCCGACAGGATGTAGGCCAGGTGCAGGTGCAGGTAGGTTAATGTAGTAGAGTCAGACAATCCGCGTCAGTAACAAGCGGGCAGATAAAGTACAAAAGGAGCAGGAGAACGAATGGTCAGGGATAGCCGGGGTCGGTGCAGGCGGAGTTCTTTCTTAGTCAGGTAAATCAGAATACAGGTATCAGGATCAGGAGTATATGCAGGAACGTTGTAGACCAGAAGGCATTGATGTTACTATGAAGCAGGTTTAAATGGCTTGCATGACGTGACGTGTGCGCTTACTGAGCATGCACGAGTTTTCCGCGCTACTGCACATGCGCGGTCCAACGCTCCCGCGCCTGCGCACTCGCACCGCCCCGGCTCGAGAGGATCCATTGCACGGCGACAGGATCCCTGACACCTGCTCTGTGCAATGGTTTTGCATAGAGCAGCCCTAATCCTCCTCTTATTGGGCCCCCCATGATACTCCTGGCTCCTCCTCTTCACCGAGTGCCCCCATAGCAATCAGCTTGCTTTGGGAGCACTCATGTGTGCTCGTTCCCGAGCCCTGCTCTGTGTGTCCATAAGACACACAGAACGGGGCTCAGCCCCACCTCCCACTCCCTCCTCACTGGCTGTGATTGACAGCCGCGGGAACCAATGTCTCCTGCTGCTGTCTCTCAGCTAATGAGGAGGCAGAGACCTGTGAGAGCAGATGCTCTCATGCACATCACTGGATCGGGCTTAGTTAAGTTTTGTGGGGGGGCTGTGGGGGAATCTGCATACTGAAGTTTTTTTACCTTCATAGAATGCATGAAAGTAAATAACCTTCAGCCTTTAGAACCACTTTAAAGTGGAGCTCCAGTCATAACATAAAAAAAATTAAAAGTCAGCAACTACAAAAACTGTACCTGCTGATTTTTAAAAAACAGACACTCACCTGTCCCTTGATCCAGCAGTGTGCTTATCGCAGCTGGTTTCATAGGCCTTCCTCTGTCCCCGGCATCTTGAATGTGGGCTATGACAGCTTGCAGCTTCACAGCCAGGTGTCCATTACGCATGCGCGAGTAGAGATGTGCCTTGTGAATGATCCTATAGTCTTCTGGGACCTGTCATACGTGGGAGGACAAATTCCACTTCCGATCACCTAGGCGGTTGCAGTGCAAATGGGAACAGGTACCTGTCAAAATCAGGTACCCCCTTCCCCCCCCCCCAGCTCTCCAAAGGTGCCAATCCTTAACAGGGAGCTTGGGACGTGGGGATGAGACCTTAAAGCACAACTTCCCCTTTTGGGTGGAGCTCCACTTTAAATTCATCCCTTCACTGTTCCATTAAGCTGTGTTAAGAGAGGAAATTAAGCCCATGAGCAGGGGCAGACTGACAACTCATGGGGCCCACGGGCAATAGGGGATCGTGGGGCCCCTGTGTCCTTGCCCAAACTCAAAAAAGCCTATGAAAAAGGTACCAGGGGCATCTCATGGGGCCCCCTACTGACCCCAGGCCCTCGGGCAGTGCCCGAGTTTCCAAATGGTCAGTCCACCCCTGCCCCTGAGCAATCTCATAGTTATTCTAGATTGAGCTTACATAGGTCTGTGGACTCTTTTCCCATCTCTTACGACATCAATGGTCAATCACCAAACACCTCTACTGCAACATGAGACAAAGGGGAATGAGTCACATGCTCCGTCATACCTGGAAGTACTAGGTATTTTCTTCACTTTCAGCAGCAGAGCAGCCACTCTAAATGCTCCAGTACACATCTAGGGGTTTGATGGTTTTCCGACTAGTTTTTCATTTATTGTACCAATGTACAGTACAATGGCAAGGCAGCCATGGCAGTCATCACAGTCATCAGCTACTGGCATTCAGGGACAATGTGCAATGACAGTAAACCTAGCTTACACAGTAAAGGACTGCACAAACTGGTGTGTTGCACAGTGGTAACAAGTGAAGAAATCTCTTTTGTGTTGTGGTCTCCTTCTACGTTTTGCTTTGAAGCCATCATTGTTATGTGTATCAATATTATAAATTCCTTGCACATTATAGGCCAGTGTTTTACATTTTTCTTGCTGTTTTTCATACAGTTCCAGTACATTGATGCTGATGGAAACCCTGTGCATGTGGTACAAATGACGTTCCTCAAGCTGCTAAGTGCAGTAGGCCGACAAAACTTCACATATAACTGCCAGCAGTCTGTGGCGTGGTATGACATGTCAAAAGCGAATCATGAGCGGTCGATAAAGCTGAGAGCGGACAATGAGGAGGAGCTTAGTCACAACCGCACACCACAATTACGGGCATTATATGATGGGTGCCAGGTAAGTTTCTGGGGTGATGCATATTTATAATTAAGATGTAGGGCATGTGATTTTTTACAGATGCTGGATTAAGCCTTCATTTCATTTTTCTGGATGCTAGCAAAAAGTGAAAACCCCTGATTGTTTTACTATTTGGCTTGGTGTTAGTCCAACTTTGATGGGTTAGTTCACCTTTACCAAAAAACTGCCTATATGCCTATGCAGGTAAATGCGCACCTGTAGATATAAACAAACTGTGCAGCTTTGACCATGGTTGACTGATATCATTGCTATATGTATAGATAATTTACACACCTCCAAACGCCTAGCCAAAAAACTCCCAGAGATGGCATCCTGCCTTGTTGCTGGGACATTGCTAAGACACTTCTAGTCACTACTGCTTCCCCCCACCATCACAGGAGCAGGGGCGGACTGACCATTGGAGAACTCGGGCACTGCCCGAGGGCCCGGGGTCAGTAGGGGGCCCCATGAGATGTCCCTGATACCTTTCATAGGCTTTTTTGGGTGTGGTTTGAGTGTGGGCGAGGACACAGGGGCCCCATGATCCCCTATTGCCCAGGGGCCCCATGAGTTGTCAGTCCGCCCCTACACAGGAGTGAGCTCTTTCTCCGACTCAACCCCCTTGCATGCACTCCTTATTGCAGTAGCTCTGAACTGAGTGATGCTGTGATGGAGATTGTAAAATGAACTCAACTATGAACTTGAGAACTCCCTTCTGTGATGAACAGTTGCAGCTGAGAGTGCCTTAGCGATATCCTGGCAACAAGACTGGATACGCAGATGCCATCTCTGACAGTTTTTCAGCCTGGCTTTGGGAGGTACATAATTAGTCTACGCCTATAGGATTGGCATTATCCAACTTTAGTCAGAGCTGCACAGTTTGTTTTATCTACAAGCACCCCCTACGTGCATAGGCAGTTTTTTGATAAGGGTGAACTAATGCTTTAAATCATTATACCATTTAAATAGAATGTCAGGGCATCTGATCATTCACATACAAACCTTAGGACATTAGCAGGAATAGTTCAAGCTGTTGACAGACAGGGTAATACAACAACCCATATACAGTCATCATAGTAGCTAGGGTTAGACTAAACTGAAAACATCCACAAGCCTCAAGATGGACAAATCCTAGACCTACAACCAATAGGTCTAACAGCCGGGATCCAGGTAAGAGAAATATTCTACAAACACTGCTTATTGTCTGAGTGTAGTGATCCCCATCCCCTGGCTGGAGAAAGGAAAAAAAAAATCACACAGATGACTGACATTACTTCAGGATGGAGTTGTGGAGAGTTACTACAACGAAGGGCGCCAGTCACTTTAGTCTCATGAAAATATTTATTGCTCTGATTCACAGGGAGAGTGAGGGCTTAAGATACCTCCAGCAACATGGTTTCCAGACTGCACCACAGTTCTCTTCCATCCAAGGGAGTACCAGGATCCTCTAAGGCAGTGTTTCTCAACTTTTTTTCAGTCAAGGCACCCATTGAAGTTATGGACAGTCCCGAGGCACCCTTTAAATTATGAACAGTCTTGAGGCATCCCATTCTAAAATGGGGTGCCTCCAGACTGTCCATAATTTCAAAAGAGACACATTCTAAAATGTGAAAAACTGTTCTAACAGTTTTATATAACGCATTCACACACATGTAGGACACCCAACATTAGAGGTCATTTATTCTTCCAAAGCAAATACACTTTTGCACACTGGTACTGAGTAGTATATCAGTGTTTATCTTCTCCCTCAGTTTTTCTCCATCACTGAGCTAATGTTACCACAGCACTGATGGAAAGGGGCAGGGGAGTATCAAACTAGGATTCTGTGCAGGCAGCTGACATCCTCCTTATCAACAAGTGATGTCATTGGTTGTCAGGACACTGGCGGCTAGAAGGTCGTAATGCTGCACAATGAAAACCTGTAGCTTTGTGTAACTAAGAGGCAGGTTTGTTCCACCTGCTGGCTTGTATACAAGTTTTGGGCAATTTTTAGATAATTTGCCAAGGCATCTCTGAAGAAACCTCAAGGCATCCCAGGGTGCCTGGGCAGCCTGGTTGAGATAGGCTGCTCTAAAGGCTGACTCCATCCAACTCCAGTCAGACTTTCTTCCCTGGCTCTCCACCTTGGGTGTTGTATTCCCCTTAATGAGGCAGTGCAGCTTGAGGATGTGCTAGGACCCCAGTTAGGCTTCCGGCCTAGCAAGCACAAACATTCTGCATACACCTTCCCAGGTCAAAGCACAGGAAGAAAGAGAGCTCACAAAGCCACTCCCCACATATTTATATCCTCCCCCAGAATACATCACTGTCAACAAACCTCCTAGTGGTTGGCCACAGGGGGACATGAATATTCATACCCCAAAACTGTTACAGCTCCTGTGTTTATTGCCCCAAGTGTCAGTGACAACCAGTTGCAGCAGCTGGGAACAGCAGCAACGTTGAGCTCATAGCAGAGCCTCTACGTACCACAGGATAGCTACAAATAGCTCCCACAACCAATGAAGATGGAAGATAATGACTCACCTCCAATATTAGATCCAGTGAGAGTTAGGTCTAATAACTATGGTCCAAGGGAGCATGAAGCACCAACACTGTCACTGAAGGGACTGCTGATCCCAGGGATAATGTCTAGCCAGAACCTTGTTTCCAGTTTAGTGCACAATAGCAGCAGACTCTTAGCGGCATCTTGTTCTGTTGCAAGCACAGCTAAACATATGCCGCTGGAAGTAGTCATATCAATAGAGAATGAAGATAGGCAGACTGTAAAAGTAGCTATGACGTCATCACAGGCTTGAGCATAGTTTGGGCATAGATCATTGTTTCACCTTCTTTCTTGCTGGTTGTGGGAAACTTTTGGAGCTTTTCAAGAGGAAGCTGTATTTTAGATTATTAGCTTACTCATCTTGTATTTTCAGTTTGGATATTAACTCCGGTAACTTTCAGTGTGTATATTTTAGGTGCAATCCTTTTTAAAGGATTAATAATATTTTTAGTATACGATAATCTTGGATAATATAATATAACATTTCATCATTTTTTTATTTTTGTAACACCCTAAGCTCTGAACTGTTTTTGTTTTATATTATGTTTTCCATCATGGTTTACCCATGATTTACCCAGCTGCTTGTGATATACAATATCTCACCGAAGTGAGTACACCCCTCACATTTTTGTAAATATTTTATTCTATCTTTTCATGTGACAACACTGAAGAAATGACACTTTGCTACAATGTGACATAGTGAGTGTACAGCTTGTATAACATGTAAATTTGCTGTCCCTTCAAAATAACTCAACACACAACCATTAATGTCTAAACCACTGGCAACAAAAGTGAGTACACCCCTAAGTGACAATGTCCAAATTGGGCCCAATTAGCCATTTTCCCTCCACGTTGTCATTTGACTCATTAATGTTACATGGTCTCAGGTGTGAATGGGGAGCAGGTGTGTTTAATTTGGTGTTATCGCTTTCACTCTCTCATACTGGTCACTGGAAGTTCAACATGGCACCTCATGGCAAATAACTCTCTGAAGATCTGAAAAAAAAAAAGAATTGTTGCACTATATAAAGATGGCCTAGGCTATAAAAAGATTGCCAAGACCCTGAAACTGAGCTGCAGCATGGTGGCCAAGACCATACAGCAGTTTAACAGGATAGATTTCACTCAGAACAGGCCTCGCCATGGTCGACCAAAGGACATGAATTACTGGAACCATGTCCTGTGGTCTGATGAGACCAAGATAAACTTATTTGGTTCAGATGGTGTAAAGCATATGTGGCGGCAACCAGGTGAGGAGTACAAAGACCAGTGTGTCTTGCCTACAGTCAAGAATGGTGGTGGGAGTGTCATGGTCTGGGGCTGCATGAGTGCTGCCGGTACTGGGGAGCTACAGTTCATTGAGGGAACCATGAATGCAAACATGTGCTGTGACATACTGAAGCAGAGCATGATCCCCTCCCTTCGGAGACTGGGCCTCAGGGCAGTATTCCAACATACCGACCCCAAACGCCCCTCCAAGATGACCACTGCCTTGATAAAGAAGCTAAAAGTAAAGGTGATGAACTGATCAAGCATGTCTCCAGACCTAAACCCTATTGAGCATCTGTGGGGCATCCTCAAACGGAAGGTGAAGGAAAGCAAGGTCTCTAACATCCACCAGCTCCGTGATGTCGTCATGGAGGAGTAGAAGAGAACTCCAATGGCAACCTGTGAAGCTCTGGTCAACTCCATGCCCAAGAAAGTTAAGGCAGTGCTGGAAAATAATGGTGGCCACACAAAATATTGACATTTTGGGCCCAATTTGGACATTTTCACTTAGGGGTGTACTCATTTTTGTTGCCAGCGGTTTAGACATTAATGGCAGTGTGTTGAGTTATTTTGAGGGGACAGCAAATTTACACTGTTATACAAGCTGTACACTCACTACGTCACATTGTAGCAAAGTGTCATTTTTTCAGTGTTGTCACATGAAAGGTAGAATAAAATATTTACAAAAATGTGAGGGGTGTACTCCCTTCTGTGAGATTCTGTATAGTCATACACTTATTGAATTAATAGGTTATTGCTAGTCCAGGGATTGTTGTGTACAATTTTTAGTGGAGATAGCTTTTTATCTGGCCTCAGTGAAATGAAGGTAACAGGGTAGAGTATGCAGTATGTGTATACACTTATAGCTGAACTCCATTCAGACATAAATTACTGCTTTTCCTTTCTAACCAATACAAAATTAAATTTATTTATTAATACAAGCAAGTACCTGATTTTAACCTGGTATTAGCCTCTTGCTATCTTTGTTTGTCAAAGTTCAGACTTTATAGAGAAAAACAGCACAAGAAGTTATGCCTAGTATACCTGATGAGAAAATCGGACAAAAGATTTTTTTTTTTTTTTTTACTTGTTAGTCTCATATTGAAAATTAATATTTTACTTAAGATACAAAAAATTTCATACAACACAATACAACTTCCCGCATTCGTAACTACATTCTAGTGTGATATCGGACGTGATGTAATGTACTTGTGATCTCCTATTGATCAACATTAAAAAAAATAGTCCATAGGGCTATAACATTACAAAGGGATTTCAATATTTATTATAAAGGCAAATTGTTATTATTTTTTTTTGTATTATATAATAACTTTTTTTCGCATTGTACAATATTTGTTTTTATTGCCCCTTTCTTCTTCCGGTTCATTCTTTCAATTCCAATCATGCACGGTCTGTGTCCCTCAACTTTTTTCATACAAACACTATACTAATCACACGAAAATTGTTAGTTCTGTTACCAAACAAAAACATTTTCACTGATTTTCCTTCGGAAACTTTACTCTGAGCTGTCGTGATTGTACGTTGGAAGCTGTACACTAACGAGTAGATTATCCAAAGGTTGCTGTGTAAGCAGTTATATTCGTCCAATTTTCTCATTGTGTGTACTAGACTTTAGTTGTACTTTAGTGCTCATGTACTAACAAGGAACGTGTTAATAGTTGATGAGATCAAAGTGACAGAGAGAAGAGATCATCAGTCTGCTGCTTCTCCTTCACTGTCCAGTCACAGGCCGGGTGGGAGGACAAGACCTGTACATTTTACTTAACTGTAGGAGAAAAATAAATCAGGTTTCATGCCCTGTCAGACAAGGCTGCACTGTTGGCAGGGTTGTGTAGTATTCTGGGCTGAATGGACAGGAATAAAAATCCATGGTCAGATAACTGTTTGAACCTGGTATTAGCCTCTTGCAATCTTTGTTTGTCAAAGTTCAGACTTTATAGAGAAAAACAGCACAAGAAGTTGTGCCTAGTATACCTGATGAGAAAATCAGACAAAAGATTTTTTTTTTTTTACTTGTTAGTCTCATATTGAAAATTAATATTTTACTTAAGATACAAAAAATTTCATACAACACAATACAACTTCCCGCATTTGTAACTTACATTCTAGTGCAGGGGCGGACTGACAACTCATGGGGCCCCCGGGCAATAGGGGATCATGGGGCCCCTGTGTCCTTGCCCAAACTCAAAAAAAGCCTATGAAAAAGGTACCAGGGGCATCTTATGGGGCCCCCTACTGACTCTGGGCCCTCGGGCAGTGCCTAAGTTTCCAAATGCCCTGTCATGCCCTGGTTCTAGTCCTGTCAGACAAGGCTGCACTGTTGGCAGGGTTGTGTATATTCTGGGCTGAATGGACAGGAATAAAAATCCATGGGCAGATAACTGTTTGCTTGGGGTTTAGCTTTAAAGTGCCTTCTGTCTACTAAATTTTACTACCTGCTTCCTTGATTCAACAAGCATTTCAGAACCTCTCAGTAAATATAAAAAACATGAGAATGTTGGATTAAAAGCATTATAAAAATCAGCAAACCATTTAGACTTGCTTAGCAATGACTATAACTTTTTTTTCCTTTCTCATAGCTTCGTAAAGGTGTAGAACAAACAGTACTCGAAATCAACACCTACAAGGTGGAACATCTACCCCTCAGGGATGTTGCTGTCAGTGACTTCGGTGACAGCAACCAGAAGTTTGGATTTGAGCTTGGGCCAGTCTGCTTTAATGGCTAGAAAAACAAATTATGAAAAAAATGAAAAGCAAAAAAAAAAAACTCCTAAAGCATCTTGCATCCCAAGAAGAACTTTGAGTTTCATGGCCAGCTAACTAAGACACTTTCACTGGTCGCCACTGGCAAAGATTTATCTTATGTGCTTTTGTTTAACTTTTGATTTTGTGTTATATATTTTTTTTCTTATTTTTTAATGCAGGGGATGCTAGATCTGTGTTTTTCACCCTTGCAAGGTTTCACTCAAACCAAATAATAAAAAATATAACGGGATATGTTTGGCCCCCGGCGACCATGGCTGTTAGAGGACATGCTACAATACTGAAAGTGGGAAAAAGTCTACGGCACAGCAATCACTGCGTAGTTGCTGAAAGAGATCATATGGATCATTTCTGCTCAGTATTCAGGATATTCTGTCCCCGAAATCTGAAGCATTCCTGGTTTTGCACTGGAACATCATTGAACAAACAGGATGTTTCTTATGGCACCCTTTTCATGGAACTTACTGACACAAAGTTTGCTGAGTGGCTTAAGTCATTATCAGTCATACACTGAACACTGTCTTCTCCTCTTCAGATTCTGGATATGTCCCGTTTCAATGTCAAATATACATTGTATTATTTTATTTCAACCCCAGTCTGTAGGTGGCACCAAATGCATTAGGCTGACATGAAACTCCTGATAAACAAATTAAAAAAAAGTAAATTTATTGTAAATTGTGTATATATAGCTTCCCAAATTCCCTTTAATCATAAAAAATGGGCTCTGTGTATTAAGGTAAAGGAAAATATTAAAACTATTAAATATTTGCTTTTATAACATTGATATATTCTTATCAAGTGTCAGACTTTTATACTGTATACACCACAGATCTGGTCTTATTTTACATAATTATATCTCCTGTTATATTTTTTTCCTGATAATTTCTACACAGACATCAAAAAGAATCTCAACAACCATATTCTAGCCCATCATCAATCTTTTTTGCACCAGGAAAAATTGCATTAATACACAGATGCCTTCAGTACATGGCCATAGCCAATTACAGTCCAAGAAGCTTCATCTCTTCATCCCTTCTGCAATGTGTTTTGAAGGATTTCTTTACAACTCCAATGGTCTTTCTTGCTGATACACGAGTTGCCTCTTGAACTAGTTGCAAGTTGTCTTCTGCCAACATGTGTAGATGCTATGCCTTCGCCCTTCCATCATGTTTGTTTTATGGGGGCTAATTCAGCTACCTGACAGACAACTATAGAAAAATAATGTCAGAAGATGACCTTCTATCAATTTAGGAGGCAACTTATAGGGAGTGAAATGATCAGTTGTTGGGTAGAGATTTCCTTTAAAGGTTGTTACCTAAAACTTGGTTTGTGCACTTCACGTGCTCATAACACTAAATATAATTTTGGGCTAGCTAATAGTGCTTTGTAATACACCAAGATTGGAATAAACTCTCTTTAACTCAGAGGGTAGAGTGAAGATAAAGGTACTGAATAAAAGCCCTTGGCATGGCACAATTTCGGTTTTAACTTTTTCTATGCAAGTTTTAAAGGGGGCAGCTCTAGAGACAATGAAAACATAACATTATAACCTTGTGATTTCATATCAACTAATAAGATGAACAAAAAAATGTCCAAGGAGATCAAATGAAAAAAACAATGGAGGACAGAATTACTTGTTTGTCTGCCAAATGATCACCATATTACATGTTTAAGTTTCATGTTATTTGTGTTCATCTGTTGAAATATGATGGTTAATGAATAGTGCCCAACCTGTGGACACAGTATGGTACACACTACTGATAAAAGTAATAGAAAGGAAAAAGAAACTGTTTTAAACCATCTTTAAAAAGTACAGTAGAAAATATATATTTCAAGTTAAGACTTTTTCCATATAAAATTATGTGCTTGTCACCCGCAGTCTGGAGGCAGCCATACAATTAGCATCATAATGGAGCAGAATGATGTTACTGCCCCCAGCAGTGTACATGTTACGGGTCACTTTAACTGAATTTATTTATAAGCAGTGAACAAATGCAATATATGTAACAAAAGGTGCGACACAACTATGAATGACCACTATACTGCTTTCGAGTTTTGTTCCCATCAATGGTGCTTACTTAGAACAGAACCCTAGCTTTTCGAATCGAAAAACTATAGCAAAAATATTTTTCTGCAATTTTTATTCAAATTATAAGAAAAAGAAATAAAGACTTCCCCTTTAAGGTTTTCATTATTTTAAGAGAGATCGTTTGCTCAGGGAAGTGCAACACACAGCTGCCACCACCCCATTTTTTTAAAAATCTAAATCTCTAGAATTTGTATTAGTACCATTGTGAGCAAACACTTATAGTTTGCGTAATACTTTTTGTTGTTCTCGCTGAATCAACTTGAAGAGCTGAAAACAGAAATCTTTGATTTTTTTTTATATTCAATATTCACTTTTTTCCAAAGTATGAAGGACCAAATATTAAAACAACCCCTCTGATTTCATCATCAAGTGCAATAGGCTACGGCATACAACCAAATGCTTCTGGCTACAAAGTTTAAAATGAAACAATACTATCCCATTTAGAAATATGTTTTGGCTATTGTTTTTCTTCAAGAAAACCTATCACAGTGATTATACAAGGCTGAGATTTTAAAAAGAGGAATTACAAACCTTCTAATGTGTTTTACTATTTGTTCTAATTTATGGCCCTCCACCAATTTTTCAAACTTAGCTTGTCATCTGCTCAACCATTCCTAAATGTCTTCTGAAAAATCAGTACATTTTCAAAGCCTCAGTCATTTGGTTGTCACAGGGATTAAGTTACCATGATAAATGGAATTTGTTATTTTGAACATACAAGGTTTTTAGATCAACATTCAGACCCGTTAGAGAAATCTGTAACCATTGCAGAGATTAACTAAATTTTTTAACTGTTATATTAAATTTGATACTTCAAGATAGAGAAATATATGATCAACCTTCTAATTAGTATGTTGTCTTTTGTGTTTCCCAATACTTGTGCAGACCCCCGAAGTATGAATTGGGGGAGAAAAAAATGAAAACTGGTAAACACAAAATCTGATGCAGCTGTACATAGTAACCAATCAGCTTCTAAATTCAGCTTGTTCAATTAAGCTTTGACAATAAAATCTAGAACCCCAGTTAAAAAAAAGAAAACATTTTGCCTGGTGGCCTCGGGAACTGTATACACAAGAAATGTTTTGTCAAGTCAAACACTGCATGGGTGGTAACACTGTAGTTTACTGTTGAAAGGTCTAGATAGGCCCCTAAGGCAGAATGCAAAAGTTGTTGTTGGATGCAACTTAAAAAATACTATTTAGAACGCTTAAAAAATGTTCCAGCCTTACAATATCAACTTTGTAGCATAGATCACTTCACACTGTTGTTCCCACCCATTTAAATGTTTGGGGTTGATAACTACCTTTCTATTGATGTCTTTGGACAAAATTAGATATAATAAAAATTCCCTTTAAGTAAGACCCAGTCTTATATAGTCACTGTCTGTAGGTTACGTGATTCTAAAACCTAGCACTGTGATTGGTTCTGCTGACTCTTATGAACAGAACATTGACCACTGTTTTCTTTTGTTCCGTGTTGCTACTAATTACTGACCAAAACACAACTTTTTTTGGTTGTTTATTTTTTATAAATAAAACAAATGTTTTATATGGTGCTAGAACGATTATACCAAATCTGTATTATAAGAATAAATAAGATTTTAAACTAATGTGTGCATTTATGTCCTTGTGTGATATTTACTAAATTGGCTAGAAATCCATCCTAACTTCCCAGACCAAGAGTAAGTTTTGCTATCAATGGCCAAGCTACACTCAGAAACAGTACCTAGACTGGGGGTTCTTATGTGGGTACCTAATAGGGGATAAAGGAACCAACTGATGGGGGTATGAGTCTAGATCTCAGAATAATGGAAATCAACTTGATGTGTCAGATGACGTGCAAGTAACATTGCCAGTAACTGGAACTCAGTTGTATATTTTTATTGCAGAAAAACAACAGGAAAAAATTCACTAGATGTAGCTAGCTTATGTATATTTTGATTCACTGTTTTTCTATAAATATGAAAAATCCTTATAGCTTTCTTCTAGCTGCTCTCTTCCCACATAATCCTGTATAATTATAGTCAAAGTAAAACCAAGCTACGTAATAGGACTGGCGATGATGATCATTTTGACAGTCTAGAGAAGGTGGTATAATGACTTATTGGAAAATTCATTGAGGGTCTATAATTGTAAAAAAAAAGATTGGGAGTTAAATTGTCACTAGGTGTCAGATATTGTGACCCCCACCAATCCTCTACCCACTAAACTTAAGGAGCGTTTATCCCTTACAATGATGAGCGGGGTTTGCAAGTAATTTTTGTATAATTCTTGGAGCTGGGCTTAAAGGGAACATCTGAGCTCCTAAACCGAGAACAGCAACTAACATGATTTGGGGTTTTATGTCTCCTTCATACTTTAAGATAATCCCAGAAGTGGTATACATGTGCATAACCTTGCCCCAAAGTGTATGCTGTGGCAGGGCACTAGTTTTTCATCCAGCATGAGGCATCTGCAAAATGTGTGCAGGTGTTTGCTGAAAGGGGTGGGACTTTACAGTTAGAAACACCTTTAGAGTGCTGAAAATTAGGCACCCCCTTAAAACATCAACCTTGGCCGCTGAACCTGAACAGAGTGAATCTGAGATGTATAAAGGATCAGCTGGCATGTTCTATATTTGGTGTTAGCAACAGGGTTGCCAACTATGTATATGTTGTACAGAGGACAGCTAGGACTATCCATTAATGTCTGTAAAAAAGTCCAACAACTCATAAGGCTTACATTTTGCAAGAGAATTGTTAGGACCTGGGCCATCTTCTGTGATGTCTCCCAATAACCAGCAGATCCCAGTAAACTGTCTCCACCTAAAGCTGGCTGCTGGGAAGGTATATAACCCCTCCTCTATCTTCACTCTCCTGTGTGCCATATACCTGGTTATTGAGATCCTGATCCTGATCCAAACCATATCCCTGTTCTTGTTCCAGTACCTGCACTGTACATCCTGTGCTCTGCTACCTCATATCTGCTCTCCTTGTTCCTGATCCATTTTCCTGGTTGTCTCTTGCATCCCCTGTCTTACCCTGTTTTCCCATTTACCCCTTTCTTTTGTATAAATTGTATCATAGTTAGGTTGCTTGTTTTGACACTTGGCGCGCTGTTCACATATATTTCGACTTTTTTTGTCTTGTATACTGTTTACTGGTGTTGGATGGGTTTTTGTTTCATTATTAATAAACCTTGCCTTATTCATGCACTGTCTGGTCCCGGCTTCCTTAAGTGCAGCACACAGACTTGGTCATCTCTGCTGTTGCTGGATACCAGCTCTCCTTTTCCTAACAAGAATATACTTCAGAAAACATTTTCTGACTGTTATCGTAGATAGAATATTCTAGAAACAATTATGGAGATCTGTACATGAAGCAGATTCAGAAAGATCCTTATAATGCATGTCCTTAGTAGGGATGAGTTTTGGCTTTGATGCTACCATGGGTTCGAGATTTGGAGTCTCACAACCCATGGAGAAGGTAATTGAGTAGCTGACAAGGCTTTTTACCTCCTCTCAGGTACAGAGCAGCCAGGTGTCTGCAACTGCTGCTAATGCATCCTCTTCTGGCCATTGTCTCTCAAATATGCAATGAGGTATTGATGGAATTATTTCACCACACTGTCATGACTTGCTGCAGGAGGATAATCTTGGTCCTGCACAAGTATACCTATTTTCAAATATCAAGGATAAGGAAGATAGTGCCACGACTATAGAGGTAGGAGACATCAGACATGGAGCAGTGATAAGGCCAGTGACATTCTAACAGCTAGAGCTTAGTGCCAAGTGGACTCCAGCAATATGGAGTGGTGGATGACAAGGTGGCAAACCTTCCAGTGATGCCACCTATTGAAGAGCAGTAAAGTTCCGAGGGAAAAGCAAAAAAAGCAGCTAGAGAAGATTTTGTCCAGAGACAGGGGCAGCTTGTTTGCAGAGAATTGGAAGGAACAGCAATCCTGGTCCTTATTTAATGTATCTGCTGCCAATAGCACCATTGTGGTTTCCCACGTTAGCCTGCAGTGGTATTTGGGCACTACATGCATCAAGAGGCACATGACTCTGCACCAGAAGCAGCACCTCAATGCAACAAGTCGGCAGCAAAAGGCACGCTCTCCTGCTTCTCGTTCCCCACATTCCAAAATCCCCTCCCACCCCCTCACCAGATTCTCCTGCTGCATCTGCCACAACATCTGTGGCCTCAAGTGACAGGGAGGGAAGTCTCACAGGGGGTTTCAGAACCTTAGGATATGCCATGTCAAACCGGAAAGAGGAGTCTTGGGGTCAAGCGAAGGCTTGAATCTCTGCAGAATTCTTCTACACCAACCCTGCTGTCTCCAGCAGCATCCTTCCCAAAACAGGTGTTTCACGTACAGCTGATGGAAGAGAAGAGAAAAAAGGCCCCAAATCACCTCCAAGCCCAGAGTCTTAATGCAAGCTTGGCAGTTGCTCTTATTCCCATTTGTGGAATCAATCCCCTTTTGTGAGTTTATAGCCTGTGCTACACCACAGTGACATTTAACCAGCCACCATAATTTAGCCCAGAAAGCCATCCCCTCTCCACCAGCATGTGTCTGTGTCACTGGACTAAGATTACAGAGTCAGGACATGTGGTCCAGCAAACATAAGTAGGTATGCTATATTTCCTTCAATGCACACTGGGTCAGTCTGTTGGAGGCTGGGAAGGGTGCAGGATGGCACACAACTGGATCTGGAGGTGACTCCACCCATTGGCCTCATTTCCTGGCTCGCCTGAGCCACCAGTCCTCCCAAAACACCCCAGAGCATAGGCAACAACTTAGACTAAATGCTGCCATTCTGTTTTTCAACTGGTATACCTAGATGACAGGAGCTACACTGGGCCTGACCTTTTGTCAGCATTCTAAGCCCAGGGTGAGATATAGGTGACCCCACACCATCTTCAGCTAGGTAAGGTCATGTCAGACAATGACACCAACCTTTTGGCCACCTTTTGCCAGAGAAAATTCACACACGTGTCTTGCCTGGCATATGTTCCTAACCTGGTGATACAGGGGTTCCTGGTTACAAACTCTGGCTTCCAAACGGTTCTTTATTAGGCCAGAAGTGTTTGTAGCCACTTTAGGCAGTCATCAAACACAACTGTGACACCCCGACGTGTTGGTACTTAATGCTGACCATGCTGCAGAAGCTGCACCATCAGCAGCTTGTCATAAATGTGCATCTGTGCAATTACAGTACAAGGACAGCCTTTGGATTGCTGGAGTTCTTTTCACCGTAGCAAGCAGCATTTAGGCACCAAGGGACATACCTCATTACTAGTAAATAACATGTCTAAAGCTGTAGACTAAAAATATATTTTAGCTAAACTTCAGCTTTAATGGTTTCCTTTTTTCCTTCACTTTAAAATTGGGGCTAGGATGTCTTTTGGGGCCCATTTACATTTGTGCAGTGCATTAAAGCACGTGTGTTATGTCACATGTTAACATCTATTGCATTAAGGGAGCCCAATGGAAGCCACTGGTTTTCCAAATATCAGACATGTCAAAAAGGTTTTACTATAATGTAGCATGGTGCCTTGCCATGCAGTGCAGCATTATCTTACTGTGTTAGGTAGGGGCGGCGGACTGACAAGTCATGGAGCCCCCGGGCAATAAAGGATCATGGGGCCCCTGTGTCCTTGCCCAAACTCAAAAAAGCCTATGAAAAAGGTACCAGGGGCATCTCATGGGGCTCCCTACTGACCCCGGGCTCTCGGGCAGTGCCCAAGTTTCCAAATGGTCAGTCCGCCCCTGGTATTAGGGTGCTATTCAGAATTAATTGCACAACAATGCTTCAACACATGTAACGTGCATGGCCGTGCATTGCTTCAATGCATGGATTTAATTTAGCCTTCAATATTACTTCAAACTAAGGCCCCATTTACCTTGCTATGTTTTAATGCATGTTCCCAACTTTCCCACAATTAAAATAGTGCCTGTTACCATCTCAGCACTTCAGTGCAGTGCACTTTTAAAAGTACAACGTATTCATTTTTTGTTTTTGCATTTTAGTGTATTGGGAGACCCATAGACCTCAATGTATATAGACCTTTTCTATATACATTGATGCTTGCAAATGTTGGTATGTTTTTGCACATGCTAATGTTTTTAATTTGGAGTGTGTGAATAAATTGTAAGGCTCCATGCACACGGGGTGTTTTGATAACACTGGTAATGTTAGTTGTGTACAGTCACGTTAAAAATGTTAGTTTTTCAGCTTTTTAGTGTTTTTTCATAAGTGTTTAGTGACGTTTTGCCGTAATTACCGGCGTTTTCCACGTTTGCATTTTTTTTTACCAAAAAAGTCCAAAAACGCTGCATTTTGCCATGTTTTTCAGCATTAGAGCGTTTTTACAGCTAAAAAACTCCTCTAGAAACCCACTAGTTCTGGGTTTTTATTTCCATCCAAAAAACGCCCCAGCCAAAAAACGTTGATTACAGTCTATGTGTACGGACACATAGGATAACATGCTGCGGGGGTTACTGGCTGTAGAAAAAAACGTTAAAAGCCAGAAACAGCCACTGTAAAAACGTCCAGTGTGCATGAGGACCTAATAAAGGTGAAGTACTATGGGGTGTTTTCTCCTATATGGTTACCAGGGGCGGACTGACCGAGGGCCCGGGGTCAGTAGGGGGCCCCATGAGATGCCCCTGGTATCTTTTTCATAGGCTTTTTTGAGTTTGGGCAAGGACACAGGGACCCCATGAGCCCCTATTTCCCGGGGGCCCCATGAGTTGCCAGTCTGCCCCTACTTACACCCCCTATTTCTGTCCACATTTGTGTACATATTTGTTCTAAATTGTCCTCAAGTTTACAGTTTCCTTGGGCATCCCATGTACCCCTAGGCCCTATCCAAGTTGTTAACCCCTTAATAAAGCAACAAAACCAAGCTCAAGGACTGTTTACGGTCTCCGGTGTGCAAAGTGTGGAAGTAAATGCGTGTTGCCTGACTGTACAGAGCTTTAGGGGGACCCAAAACTCAACAACTCCTAAGGGGGTAGTGTTACATTAACATGGTGGTCACCACAGGTCAACCATCTTTATTAATTAAACAAACTTCCTGCTCCAACACCTCCTACTCTTTATTAAAGTCCATAAAGCGGAGATTTCATAACATTTTCTCCCTTGCTAGTACAGAGGCTGCCTGCCACAGATACAGCTCAATGCACACTGACAATACAAGCTCAGTCTATGGGATGTATTTTTGGGAATTTATTGCAGAAAACTTGAACAGGGGGAGGGGTGTAGGATACTCCAAAATATCAGGAGAAATTAACAGGAAGACAAGCGTCTTAGTTTAAATTCTGTAGCAGTAGCCTTGACTGGAGATAATATGAAATGGTCAGTAACTCTCAGTCTCTGTAAGAGCAGACGCAGGCCATACAATAACACCAGGTACTCATTTTCCTCTAGCAGAGGGCACACCCAAGAGTCCAAAACTAGGTCTTATTCACAATGTCCTAGGAGATATCTGTTACCCAGCATCCACAGGTAGTTCCTCAGTGAGGGAAATTAAAGATCATTCTCCTGACCAAGACTCCAGAATGATGCCCTCCTGCAAAAGTCTGTTAGCAATCTTCTCTAGGCCATCACCCCAGCACTTGCTGAGGACCAAACAGCAATTCTAATCGCACTCGAGCTTCCTCCTAGGGGCAGCAGCCCCATGAAAAATGGAACACTCCTTAAAGATAAATGAACCTCCTGGAAAGGCCTCCCTTAACCACTTCCTGTCCGGACACTTTTACCCCCTCCTGTCCAGGGCAATTTTTAGCTTTCAGCGCTATCACACTTTGAATGACAATTGCGCGGTCATGCAACACTGTACCCATATGAATTTTTTACCATTTTTTTGAGACAGATAAAGCTTTATTTTGGTGGTATTTATTCACCGCTGGGATTTTTATTTTTTTACTATGTAAATGTAAAGTTCAAAAATTTTGAAAAAAAGTGTTTTTTTAAATAAAATTTTGCAAATAAATAATATTTCATCATAAATCTTAGCCAAAATTTATTCCGTCATTTTTTTAGTAAAAAAAAAAAAATCCAAATTAGTTTATAACCAAAAATTATAATTTTTAAACATTTTTTTTTACATTTTATTTTATTTTTTTTATATTATTATTTTTTATTTTATTTTTTTTTTTTACATACTGTCACCCTAGCAGTACACTGTCACCATGGTGACAATGTACTACTTGTGGAGGGTGATGAAGATTTTTTTTTTTTTACACTGATTGCTTTTACACCCATATAGGATGTAAAAGCAATCATTTCTCTTTCTCTCTGTCTGCATTCCTGCAGTCATTGAGAATTACTGAGTGAGCTGTGAGTGGTCACAGCTTGTCACATGGTACAAGGCTGTTGTGAATAGCCTTGTACCATGTGACCTCTGTGATCATTCACAGATTTCACACGTAGTAAGCAATGATGTCACAAGTGACATCTTGCTTACTACTTCGCATGTGATCACTGATTTGCCAATCAGTGATCACATGATCGGGACCTCGTACAGAGGTCCCGTCCGACGATCGGTGTTTCACTGTGTCCGGAGGACACAGCGGGCACCGGATCGCGGTGGTGCGCGCTCCCAGGGAGCGCGCACAGCTAGAAAAGGTGGGTGCCGTTTATGGACGGCAACCCGACCCTGGACTGCCACCGCCTTGCCGTTTATAAACAGCAGGCGGACGGCAAGGGGTTCATTTATCACCTCCTCAGCCACATTCTGGATGCCCTCTTCCACGGATTGGCTGAGGCAAGATAAATATTCATCACTGGATATCTGACTCACCCTGCCCTATATTCTGGTAGCTTCTCCCAGAAGCAGTTAGAAGAAACCAAATACCCAGCTAGCAATCCCTGACCAGACAGAAACAATAGATCACTGCTTCACTGACTACAATGAGGCAAAAATGTAATTTAGTCTAGCAGCCCAACTAGAGGAGGATGCTACACACAGAACAAAACAAATACATAACACTGGGAAGAAGATAATGGCAGCTAGCGAGGGATGGAAGGTGGAGGTGAGTATCTTGCAGTTTGGTTCCACCATAAGCTGGAACTACACTGCATCTGAGCAGCACAAAACAAAAGCACTATTTAATTAATTTGCAATATTCAAAGCAAACTCCCCCATCCATCCATCCATCCATCCATGTCTCCATGCTTTATTTTGCTGAGAAATCACTTTGAAAAACACCCGCCTAGCATTTCTGGCCGTAGATATCTTACGTAAGGGCAAATTAATTTACTTCCTGGAATCTGCAAGCCATTTGCCCTTACCTCAGGCGGAAGGGTGTGCTTAGCTGAAAAAGCCCCTCCTTCCCCCTAGAGACTCCAGGGATCTATGATATCATTTGCCTAGGTATGGAAACCAGGAAGCAACTGAAGAAATGTAAGAAGTTTAAAACAAAAAAAAATGATATACTTTCCTATTTGCTAATGCTAGCAACATAAGGATTCAAAATAATCAATGTTGATTGAGTGAGTGAGGATCCGATTTAAAGTGGAATTAAACCCATCGATTTGTTTCAAAAAACAGCTACATTCAAGGCATGATAACTGTCACATTTGCTTGTGCTCCTAGCCTACCTGTCAAGCCATCAAGTAGCTGGAGTCATAACTGGCCTCATATTATTATTATTATACAGTATTTATAAAGCACCAACAGTTCGCTCAGCGCTGTACATTACAAAGGGGGACAGAACATGTGACAGAACAATACCAATACAATGCAAAACATGAGGGGATTGAGGGCCCTGCTCTATCGAGCTTACAATCTAGGAGGGAGGGGATGGTGGCACAGGAGGAGAAAGCTGTGGAGGATGGAGTGGTAGGAAGAGTGGAGGAGGTCGGCAAGTTAGCAGGGGGTGGGGTAGGCTTCCCTGAAGAGATGGGTTTTCAGGGTGCGCCTAAAGGAGAGGAGAGTAGGTGATAATCTGATGGGTTGGGTCAGGAAGTTCCAGAGGATGGGTGACACCCTGGAGAAGTCCTGGAGGCGGGCATTGGAGAACTAGAGAGAAGGAGGTCTTGTGAGGAGCGGAGTGTGTGTGCTGGGCGGTACTTGGATATTAGGTCAGTGATGTAGTTCGGGGCAGTGTGGTGGACATCTTTGTACGTCAGTGTTAGGATTTTGAATTTGATCCATTGCGCAATCGAAAGCCAGTGGAGGGATTGGCAGAGGGGGGTGGCGGAGATGGAGCGATTGGAAAGGTGAATGAGTCTGGCTGCCGTATTCAGGATCGACTGAAGCACCAAGGCAATTGCAAATCAAACAGAGACTACAATGGCTGCTTCCTTGGCTGGAAAGGATAGCAGGGTTTAGTTTCGCCTTAATCTATGGCGTAGGGATTGGTTATCATTCTTGGTGGATTAGTCACACAATCTCCTTCAGCAATGAATGTGAGTTTCCTTAGAAATGATTGCAGCCTTAGGGCAGCTATACTTGGATCAAAATTCGAATTTCAATCCATGTATGGGCAAGCTGGTTGTACACAAGCTGATATATTGATCGACTTTTGTACAACCAGCCTGTTGTTTTTTTTTCCTGAACATTCAGTGCTGCCGGCTATAGTCAGCAGCACTGATCATTGTATTCTGATGGCTGAGAAGTCTCCCTGCTGTCAGAATACAATGGTGCAGCAGGAGTGATTCTCTCATCTACTGTACATGGAATGTGTGGTTGGGGGAATTGGATCCTTTTTTTTTTGTTCAACTCCCTGGTTGAATGAAAACAAATGATTAATATATGGCCAGTCATATTTGACAAAGACCACCTGACCAATTCCACAAAGCTGGTCACATGATTGATCATTACAGGGACTTCCACTCTACAAAACACAGTTTTTTTCTAACCTTTTATGACTGATCATTATGAATAAAGTGGTAGTAACTTGTACCTACAGGTAAGCTTAAAATGAAACTTACCTGTAGGTACAAGGAATTTCTACGCTGAGCCCATGTGACCCTCGGTGGCCATCTTTAGTCAGCAGGGTCTATTTTAAGTCCCTGTTTTGGTGCGCTTCTGGCATGTAGTTAGTGTAGGAACAAAGAATTGTTAGGGAAAGTAACTAGCGGCAGGAAAAGGTTCCTGGTGAGGAGAGAAAGATGGGGACTCTTTATCCTGGAAAGGAGCTTCCCTCTTGGGACTTGACCAACCAGGTTGCAATTCAGCCTCTGGAACAGGCGCTGTCGGCACCTCTCCTCTACATCGGACTACAGCGTACTGTGAGTTATTTCCCTAGTGGTGCTCTCACACCTGGTTGTTCGGAACATTGGCATTCTGTTTAATACAAGTTTGAAGTTTTACCGCAACAAGAGTCTATGTATTCAATGCCCGCACCACCACACACAGGAATGATGTCATCGAGGCTTGGCCATTCAAACAGTGAAGCCTGTAAACCCTGAAGGAAGATCGGGTGAAGCTGGAAGTCCTGTCAGTGGTGACAGTGCGCCGCTGGAAGGCTTTGTTTTAAGGTAAGTCTTCCATAATGTGCTAATATGTGATGCACACCAGCACATTATGACATTAACCGCTTTCCCGCCGCCCTATAGCAGAAAAACTGCTACAGGGTGGTGAGGGTGCACAAAATCATGTGTGTGTGTATATATATATATACGTATATTTATATGTGTGTGATTTTGTATTTCCAGGTAGGGTGAGCGCGCAAGCCACCTTACCCGCACCACCATTGGCATCCTCACCTGTCGATCACCGGGTGCCGGCGGGGAATTACCAATGGAGGAGAGACCTGTATATAAAAAATACAGATCTCTCCCCTGTCAGCTCCTGAATACTGCTTTGTGTGGCTCTGCATAACACATCCATACAAAGCAATGTGCTTACACAGTAAAGCACAGACAGCACATAGTAAAACAGCACAGAGTTAACCCTTTGATAGCCCCACATGTTAACCCCTTCTGTCATCAGTACAGTGTCAGTGCTTTTTATTAGCACCGATCACTGTATTGGTGTCACTGGGGATGTCAGTGACAGTCATTTTCCCCCCAGTGTCAGAATGCCCGTCGCAGTCCCGTTATAAGTCGCTGATTGTCGCCATTACTAGTATAAAAAAATTCCAGTATATATACCGCCATTTGTAAACGCTATAACTTTCCCGTAAACCAATTCGTTTACACGTATTGGGATTTTTTTTTAGCACAGACATGGAGCAGAATACATTTTGGCCTAAATTTATGACGAAATTTGATTTTTTAAATTTTTTTACTGGACATGTTTTAACCAGAACAGCTCGTCCCTCCGGGTGGACGCCATATGGCATCCTTTCAGGCATGGAGCAGTGCACCTGCCCGCAGGGCCGCTCTGCGGAGCGATCTGTCACCGCCCGTGTACCCCATTTCCAGTACCATGTGACCTGTTGTGACCCCAATCACAGCAGGTCACATGATAGTTGTATACAATGGATGGCTCGTGTGTCTAGCTGTGAATGGTCACAGTGATCACATGCACAAATCACAGCCCAGCTGTGTCATGTGATTAGCCGTGGCCAAATCACAGCTAAGCACAAAAAAAATAAACCCTGAATGAATCGATGTCATTCAGGTAAATGCTTGCTTATAGCAAAGTAATTCTTTGCTATGAGCAAATTGTGTAAAAAAAAATAAATACTGATCACTTCCCCAAAGTAGTACAATGCTACTATGGTAACATTATACTACTTTCGTCATAGTAAAATATGAAAAACAAATCTTAAAAAAGAGAACAAAATGTAATAAAAAATTAAAACTAATAAAAAATTTAAAAAAATGTAAATTTTCTTTTTTTCGTACTGGCACAAGTCAGTGTCCCTGATCACCGCCATGCCAGTTATATGATGACGCTGTACTGCACTGGTGACAGTATGTAAAAAAAAATAGTGAAAATAATTTTTTTAAATTTTTTATTTTCCGAAAAATTATGACAACAAAATTACAACTTCAAAAAACTCGCCATGCCTCTTATAAAATACGTTGGACTGTCTACTTTGCAAAAAGGGGTCATTTGGGGGATATCTGTACTATTCTGACATTCTTGGACCTCGAGAAATTATATTGGCTGTCAGTACTTCAGGATTGATCAGTATTCAGAACTCTATAACTTTCCTACAGACTAAATAATACATCCTAATTTGGGTTATTGTCACCAAAGACATGTAGTAGAATACATCTCGGCCTAAATTTATGAAGAACAATTATTTATTTGCAAACTTTTATAACAGAAACGAAGAAAAACGTGTTTTTTGTTTTCAAAATGTTTGGTCTTTTTTTGTTAATTTAGCAAAAAATAAAAACCCCAGCGGTGATTAAATACCACCAAAAGAAAGCTCTAGTTGTGTGAAGAAAATGATAAAATTTTAGTTTGGGTACAATGTTGTATGACCGCGCAATTGTCATTCAAAGTGTGAGAGCGCTGAAACCTGAAAAATGGCCTGGGCAGGAAGGGGGTAAAAGTGCCTGGTATGGAAGCGGTTAATAGCAAAAAGTCAAAAATTTGTTTTCTAAAAATTGTTGGTCTTTTTTTTTATAATGCAAAAAATAAAAACCACAAAAGTACCACTGAAAGAAAGCTCTATTTGTGGGGAAAAAAGGATGTCAATTTATGTACTGCGTTGCATGACTGTGCAATTGTCAGTTAAAGTAACATATTGCAAAAAATGGCCTGGTCAGGAAGGGGGGTATATCCTCTGAAAGACAAAGGGTTAATCTGCAGGGGGAAGTTTTTTTCTTTTTAAAACCAGACTTTACTACCGCTTCATAATATGCCAACATTCAACTAGAGATCTGCTAAAGATCAGAACCTCCTCACTCCTCATCCAATGATATTATTATTTTTATGTGTTGATTAGTGTATGCTCTTCATAATTCCGCCAGAACTACACTCTGAGCCCTCCCTAACATTTGTATCGCCCACGTGGCCCGTCACACAGCCTAGTGGCGCCTCTATGTCACTTCACCAAGTCGGAACTGAATGTAGACGGAACTGAAGATTCCGGGGCTGCGGACGGCTTTCCGTGTGCGCAACCATAGCGGAAGTGTGTGTTGTCGCACGTGGGTAGAAGTTGGAGCGGATGATATGGGGAAGGAGAAGGTGAGGGAGCAGAGAGTTGGGAAAGCTGTGTGTAGTGGAGGAGGGGGTCGTCAGTTGGGGTCCCTGCTGTGTATAATGAAGGCATTGCTGTGTGTAGTGGGGGTGTCATTAGTTGGGGGGGCTCTGCTGTGTGTAGTGAAGGGGTATGTCATTGGGGGCTCTGCTGTGTGTAATGGAGGGGGTGTCATTAGTTGGGGGGCTCTGCTGTGTGTAGTGGAGGGGGTGTCATTAGTTGGGGAGTCTCTGCTGTGTGTAGTGGAGGGGGTGTCATTAGTTGGGGGGCTCTGCTGTGTGTAGTGGAGGGGGTGTCATTAGTTGGGGGGCTCTGCTGTGTGTAGTGGAGGGGGTGTCAATGGTTAGAGGGAAGGTCTCCGCTGTGTGTAGTGGAGGGGGTGTCATTAGTTGGGGGGGGCTCTGCTGTGTGTAATGGAGGGGGTTTCAGTTGGGGGGGGCTCTGCTGTGTGTAGTGGAGGGGGTGTCATTAGTTGGGGGGATCTGCTGTGTGTAATGGAGGGGGTGTCATTAGTTGGAGGGGCTCTGCTGTGTGTAATGGAGGGGGTGTCATTGGTTAGAGGGAAGGTCTCTGCTGTGTGTAGTGGAGGGGGTGTCATTAGTTGGTGGGCTCTGCTGTGTGTAGTGGAGGGGGTGTCATTAGTTGGTGGGCTCTGCTGTGTGGAGGGGATGTCTGTTGGGGGGGGCTCTGCTTTGTGTAGTGGAGGGGGTGTCTGTTGGGGGGTCTCTGCTGTGTGTAGTGGGGGGGTGTCATTATTTGGGGGGTGTCTTTGCTGTGTGCAGTGGGGGTTGTCAGTTGGGGGGGTGTCTCTGCTGTTTGTAGTGGGGGTCATTAGTTGGGGGGTCTCTGCTGTGTGTAGTGGGTGGTGACAGGGAGTGACATTATTTGGGGGGGTCTCTGCTATGCGTAGGGAGGGTGACATTAGTTGGGGGGGTCTCTGCTATGCGTAGGGGGGGTGACATTAGTTGGGGGGGTTTCTGCTGTGTGTAGTGGGGGTGTCATTAGTTGGGTGGGTCTCTTCTGTGTATAGCGGAGGGGGTGAAATTTGTTGGGGGGTTTCCGTTATGTGCCGTGGGGGTGGTGACAGTTGGGGGGGTCTCTGCACAGTTGATGGTGTGACGTTAGTTTGGGGGTCTCTGTTGTCTGTAGTGGAGGGGGTGACATTAGTTTGGGGGGTCTCTGCTGTGTGTAGTGCAGGGGGTGACATTAGTTGGGGGGTCTGTGTGTAGTGGAGGGGGTGACGGGGGGGGGTCTGTGTGTAGTGGAGGGGGTGACAGGGGGGGGTCTGTGTGTAGTGGAGGGGGTGACAGTTGGGGGGGCCTGTGTGTAGTGGAGGGGGTGACAGTTGGGGGGGTCTATGCTGTGTGTAGCAGAGGGGGTGACATTAGTTGGGGGGTCTCTGCTGTGTGTAGCGGAGGGGGTGACAGTTGGGGGGTCTCTTGTGTGTAGTGGGGGGTGACATTAGTTGGGGGGTCTCTGCTGTTTGTAGTGGAGGGGGTGACATTAGTTGGGGGGTCTCTGTGTGTAGTGGGGGGTGTCATTAGTTGGGGGGTCTCTGCTGTGTGTAGTGGAGGGGATGACATTAGTGTGTAAAGTGCATTTTATTACTTTTCCCTGCATCAGTCGGTTGCGATGTCAGGCTCCATTTTTCTAGTGTTTCAGCTGATGAGATGTTTAGACCCGGTTCACGTATATGCGGCTGTGCGGGGCACGAGAGCCCATTCATTTGAATGGACTCCCGTGACACGCAGGGAACAAGTCCCCTGCACTTCTTCCGAAAACGCAGCCTGCACGGGAACCTCGGTTTCCAGTACGGTTGCGTTTTCTAGTGCGCGTGTCATTAGAACTAATGGCACCCGCCTGCGGGTCCGCATTCCTCTGTGCGGGTGGTGCGGCTGCACAGATTTTCGTGCGGATCCGCAGCGGCGCCACCCGCACAGATGTGAACCTAGCCTCATGGAGAAAACTTCTGTACAAAAGATGCAAATCTAGTGGGAATATTTCATAGTTTTCACTTGGACTGAAATGACATTCTGCTACACCTCTAAGGTCACTGATACAGCTGGTACTGTGTGTCTCATTGCTCTATGCACCATCCTTTTTTTCTCCAGACAAAGAACCAGAAGAAGCTGCGAGTCGCAGCCGTTCACAATGCAGAGGAAGAATATGCCAGCGTTCCTCACTCCTTTGTCTTCCATCGTGGCCAGGTTGGAAAGAGCTTACAGCAGCTGATAGAGGATGTCCGACAGGCGATGGAGCCATTCACAGCCTCCTCTCTCAAGGTAACAGGCCACATAGATAAACGTGTGCTGATTGGGTACTGAAGTGTCCAAGTTGGCTGTTTTGTTGGCATGTCATAATTAATGTGAACATGTGAGGAAAGATTATCTTCTTAAAACATGGGTGCTTTCAGGCACCTTGTAATACCTTTTTCTTAACAAATAAATAAAATAAAACACATTATTTTTTTTTGTTAGAATATTTTAACATTCCAGATATGCCCTATCTGTAGAGGGCTTTCTGATAACCGGCAGTTTAGGAACAGTGTGTAGCCCTTTTCTGTATTAGTGGGGCTTTAACCGCAAACAGGACTTACCAAGTGTGTGAGATACGCAACATTATTCCATGAGGCAGAAAGCACAGGTTAGTACCTTAACCACTTGCTTACCAGTCACATTCCTGGTATGTCACCAGTCTTCAAGTGGTTGTACCAGGAATATGCCTGTAGCTGTAGGCACCCTCTCGGTACTGTTATTTACAGCCATTGGTTGGCTTTCTTCTAGTAGGAATTGGAGCGGCTAACTAGCCGCTCAATTGCTATTACAAGCAGCGGCCCCCCAGCTGCATCCTGTGAATTTAACAGGATCTACTGTCCCACCAGGAGTGCCATTTGACCAGCTGACGCCGGCTAGACATAGTGCAGAACAAAGACCGGATCAGCTTTGTTAAGCTCCAGTAAACGAGAAGCAATGACCTGCCAACCCTTTCTGGTTTACTCAGAAACAGTCAGCACCATTTTTAAAAAATAAAAGTCTTTAATCACACTGATCTTGGTGTGATTGAACACTATTAAGGGCAGAGGAGGGATTTGGGGTTTTATTGACCCCAGAACCCTCCATAAAGAGTACATGTCACAGCCCTATTGCTGTCACAAGGGATGTTTTACATTCTCTGTGACCGTAATAAGCGATCACAACATTTTTTTTATGTTAGTGTAAAAAAAAAAAAAAAAAAAAAAAAGAGTGCCCCCATCCCCTTGTGCTTGGTGTAAAGGTGAATGCACACGTCAGTCCCGCACACATGAAAACCGCAATTGTTCCACACATGAGGTATCACCACGAATGCCAGATCATGGGCAGTAATCCTAGCACCAGACCTCCTCTGTAAATCCAAAGTGATAACCTGTAAAGGCATTTAAAGCGTTGCCTATGGCAATTTTAAAGCGTTGCATGTTTGGTATCTATTTACTTGGTGTAACATCTTTTTTTTTTATATATATATATATTTAAAAATTGGTTATATACGATTTATTTGCATTGAAATCCAAAAAGCTTATTTTTTTCACACAAAAAATACGTTTCGAAAACCTCAGCGCAAATACTGTGTGACATAAAAAATTACAAAACCCACCAGTTTATTCTCTAAGGCATCTGCTTTAAAAAAAATATATAATGTTTGGGGATTTTAACAAATTTTCTAGTAAATTGTTACATGTAAACAAAAAGTGGCAGAAAAAGCCTGGTCCTTAAGTGGTTAAAGAGATCCTGTTGCTGATCTTTAATTTTAACAACATTACAATAGGATTATATGTGCATTTAAAGCCGAGCTCCAGGAATTACACAAACACCCTTACAGTGAGAAGCAACCAGTTATTCTGTAGTCCCTGTGCATTCTATTTACAGCTGTTGACAAGATCTCAGCCACATAGGGAGAGCATTGTTTGCAGTGAGTCTGCTAATTTAAAGTCTTACATTTTGAGAAGTGTCAGAAAAATACAACTATACAAGTGAGCAAATATGTCTGCCTACATGTACTTATATAACGAATTAATTACACATTGGGATAGGACTTTGTAAAGGATAGAATGCAGTAATAACACTAGTTACCCAGTCTTTTACAGATACGTCTAAAAATCATTGAAATGAGTACAGAAAGGTTAGACCAGTAATGTATGGTTATGTGATAATTCTGTAACTGCGCTGAGTGCCAAAAAAATCCAAACAAATTGTGAACCATAAAACAAACAGTGAAACAATAGCTGTACTCAAAAAACAAAACAAATACTCAGTAAGTGATATCCAGTTATTGTTGTGCTATTGATAATACTAATAGTGAGTCACTTATACTTTGTGCTTCTACCAATAATATTAACCACTTGCCTACTGTACCCCCTTCGTGCCCAGGTCAATTTCAGCTTTCGACGCTGTCGCACTTTGAATGACAATTACGCAGTCATGCAACACTATACCTATATGAAATTTTTATCATTTTTTTCACACAAATAGAGCTTTCTTTTGGTGGTATTTACTCATCACTGAGTGTTTTATTTTTTTTTACTTTAAACAGAGCAAGAGCAAAAAAATTTGAAAAAAATTTTTTCTTTGTTTCTGTTATAAAATTTTGAAAATGGGTAAATCTCCTTCACCGATGTGCTTTTGAGGCTGCACTGATGGGCAGCACTGGGCACTGATGATGTGGTATGGATAGGCAACACTAATAGGCTGCACTGAGGAGGTGGTACTGGTGGGCACTCATGATGCTGCAATGATGGGCACTGGCGGGCGGCGCTGACTATGACAGCGTGAGGAAAGTGCTGCCGGTAACCGGCAACTGTATTTACTTGGTGATCTGCTGTGTCATTAGACACAGCTGATCATGTGGTAAAAGGCCGCTGTGATTGGAGATCACTGGGGGCACGCAGGAGGGTGAGTTCTGGGAGGACATCATAAGACGCCCTCACAAAACTGGATAACCGCACTGTAGCCGTCATTCGGTTATACCGCGGTAAGGATGTGGTTAAGTCAAAATTCACGAAAAACCAAACAGTAAAAGTCTTTTGATGACAAAATCCCAAATATGATGAACAGCTGTGTCCATAATAATCCTCCACGTGTGTGATGAAATAGAGATTCTTGTGCCCACCACCACAAAAAACACACTGCTGCTTTACCAAATAGTTAGACCCCAGATTACAGGTGATCTAACAGAGCCTGATGTTGAACATATCTTGCTTGTTACATCCTAGATGGAAAAGAGGTGTCACAGATTTTGCTGGGTGGAAATTGTGCTGACGTCACCCACACCTGTCTGGAGCCGGCACCAGCAGCGATTGAATTTCATGCTCATTCGTCTTTTTGAAGTTTGTGGGTTTTTTTATTCATTTAATAAATCATTTGTACGTTATCGCACTATCTGGAGTATTATCCTTTTTGTCAGAGCACACAGCGGATCACAATAAGGGAGGAAGAAAGGAGGGGAGAGACCAAAATCTGTGACACCTCTTCCATCTAGAATGTTACAAACGAGATATAGTCAGCATCATGCTCTATTGTAGCATCATGCTATTGATAGCAGCACATTTAAAGTAAAAGTGACTCATTATTAGTATTTTTTATCAATAGCACAATATTACCGGATATCAAGTAGTGTATGATTGTGAAGATGGTAATCATGAAACAATGAATTATGTTCTAGGTTCGCAAGAAGAATAGCCTGAAAGACTTTGTTGCTGTGGCTGGTCCACTAGGAGTGACCCATTTCCTGATCTTCACCAAGACAGAAACCAATGTCAACTTTGTAAGTGATGATCTTATGATGCCTGTGTTTTGTGTATGAGTATGAATGCTTGTTTCTTTATCCAGCTTTGCATTAAAAAAAAGCATTAGTGCATGTAGAACCACTCAGTTTTAGATAGAAGAGTTAGAAAGCCTGTCATGTTTTATTGCTGTTTGTGTTTCTGCTGGGGACATTCACCCACCCTATTTGTACTTTGTCACCAAGCCAGAAAGTGATGGGAAACTAAACATTTTAGAGTTGTCACCAGATCAGTGTGTGGGGGGTAGTGTTCCATTGTGGAGATTCCAGTGACAACTGTCTAAGAGGGAAATTCCCTTCACTATATGTAGATTGCCTCTCCCTTCTTGTTGTAACTGTGGGACAGGAAATTTAATAAAACCCACCAAATGAAAGACGGGCTCCAAAAATAAAATTAACCGCTAGCCTACAGGGCACTTATACCCCCTTCCTGCCCAGGCCAATTTCCAGCTTTCAGCGCTGTCACACTTTGGCAATTGCGTGGTCATGCAACACTGTACCCATATGAAATTTGTATAATTTTTTTGTGACAGAGCTTTATTTTGGTGGTATTTAATCACCTCGGATTTTTTACTTTCTAAAACCAAAAACTACAGAAAATTTTTTAAAAGAAGTTTTTTCTTAGTTTTTGTTATAAAATTTTGTAAATAAGTGATTTTTCTTTGTCACTGATATGCGTTAATGAGGCTGCAGTGATGGGCACTGATAGGCTGCAGTGATGGGCATTGACAGGCGGCACTGATGGGAACTGATAGGCGGCACTGACATGTTCCCTCCGCGGAAAGCTGATTACCGGCTCTCCTCTCGAGCTGTCAGTGTGACAGCTCGAGAGGAGAGAAATGCCGATAACCAGAAATTCCCTGTTTACATGTGATCAGCTGTGATTGGGCACAGCTGATCACATGACCGAGCCGACATCTTCGGCTATTTCCGTGATCGGTGATCTGCTGTGTCCGAGGGACACAGCGCACTGCCGATTGCTGCGCTGTGCGCTCCCTGAGCCGCACATGCGCAGTGAGAATGGGAGGACGTCATATGACGTCCTCCCAGAGCGAGAGCCACCTTGCATCCGTCATATTACTATATGGCGGGCGGGAGGTGGTTAAACACTTATCTACTCCATCTAAGAATAAAATGCTCCCGACAAATATACTGCAGCAACGGACGCAGGGGAATACGGCATTTGCTAGACAACTAGGGAGCTGGGACTGATTGATATGCATTTGGATGCTTCAGTCTCTATACATCAATGATTTTGCTATTCTAGCACATATCGGTCCTTATCTCATATTGACTTAGCACTGGGTATGGCTCCTGTCCTCCCTCGGGTTGAGTTGTCGTCTTATTGTCCCAGGGGTATCTCCGATCACTATGGAAGATTAACCCATTGTGGCTCACTTTGACTTGGGATGATTGTGAAGTATTGATATAAAAAAAATTTCTTAAAGACATTAATGGTGCATTTTCCAGTTTAATGATTTGGGATGCCAGGAAAGCATTTTTGAGAGAGGTGTTAATTAAGAACATTTCTTAGGTTAAGTGTTCCTTCAGAAAGTGGAAGGAAACCGTGAAACGAGATAATAAAGGCAGAAGCACAGTACACCTCTAATCCTTGAACACTCAGAGTAGGTGGAGGGAAGCACAACTACTATATAAAAATATATCCATATCTGGGGCTTAAAATGAGCAATTTTTCTCTAACCAGTAATAAGTATTTAGAGGAAGGTGGGAACACAGGCCACCTGGCGGTAATTGTTCAATCAAAATATTATTCCCTAATAATTAGCGCCATAAAATCTAAAAATGATATAATTCTCTATCAAACAAATCTTTAAGCAGATAAGACCATCTGTATTTATGTCTTTAGTGTGTATTTAGCTGTCTGCCAGGGTTTTGCTTTAATAGGAACTAAAATGTCCTCTGGGATATACCAGAATATTAGAAAAAATGTGAATTACTTTAGATTTGTTTGCTTGTAAGAGCTTGTGGTAAATTGCAATTATTATTAATGCTATTCTTGCCTTTTTTTTTTTTTTAAGAAATTTGTTCGTTTGCCTAGAGGGCCCACACTACATTTCAGAGTGACCCAGGTGAGCATCATAGCCCTTTCCTTCCTCCCTTCCACCTCTGAATAAGGATTCTAAAAGGGTTTGGAAATTCTGGTGCTATGTCACGTCATAAGTAAATGCAGTGTAACCTGCAGTCATCTCATCAGAAGGGTTTGGGCTGATAAAAGATACAAGTTTATGAACCTCTGACATGGGAGCAGATATTCAGACGCATCGCTGCAGGGGCAAAGTGCACTACATTTTAGATGAAATCTTCAGCTCTTTTCTGTGGGTTCTGGTAAAGAAGTAAAAAAAAAAAAAAAAAAAATATGAACAAACAAATTAATGGTAGCTTCCTCTTAGAACAGCCATTCTCAGCCTTTTTACCTGGAGGAACCCTTGAAATATTTTTCAGGTTTTGTGGCACTCTTAAAAAAAAAAAAAAAAAAAATATGATACCTTCAGTTTGTACTCATGCTAATGTACCACAGTGTTTTAAATATAAGAATAATATGACATATCTTACACCCTGGGCAGGTCATTGTTGCATCCTCCTGTTTTGTACAACAATTTTTGTGATAATTTTCTAGTTAACTACTTAAGCTCTGGAAGGTTGTACCCCCCTTCATGACCAGGGCATTTTGTTTGCTGTTCAGCACTGTGCTACTTTAATAATAAAATGGAAACAGACCGCACATCAGTATTAAACATATAATCATGTGCATATATTTCAAGCCATGACATACAGCACACGTTGCCGTTAATAGTGTCCCAAATGGTGAAACAAGTGCACGTGTTTGTGCTCCAGCCTTATTGAAGTGCTTCATTTCTTCAGTCAAATCAAAGTGCTCCACTGTGCTCAACAAGGTGCCCCACATGGGCTAGAATTCGCCCTTAGCCGACAACCATCTATTCTAGAGTGGTCTATAACAATTGTGGGGCATTCCCCAATGAAACTGTTGTCTCCAGATCTCCAAGTTTAGAATGGGCATATCACCAAAAAAAGGAAAGAGAGAGGCTATCGCATAGTATAAAACCATAAGATATTTTATTGGGGGGTAAATGAAAAAAAATATCATTCAGAGGCGGACTGTCCATTTGGAAACTCGGGCACTGCCCGAGGGCCCGCAGTCAGTAGGGGGCCCCATGAGATGCCCCTGGTACCTTTTTTGATAGTTTTTTTTTTTAGTTTGGGCAAGGACACGGGCCGCATGATCCCCTATTGCCTGGGGGCCCCATGAGTTGTCAGTCCGCCCCTGATATCATTCCCAAATAAAGTGCCTGTTCCCAGCACCTGGTGTACTCAGCCTTATCCATCCTGATATATGGAAGCCGCAGTACTAAGCGCTCCTCAGAGCGGCGTGCGTTCCATAGGCCAGATGTGACATCAGCAGAAGTTGCATCATCAAACCTTGACGCGTTTCAGGAAGTGCTTCCTGAAGATGATCTTTGATCAAAACATATTACGCCTCAATGAGATGTAATTACTATTCAGTGAAGCAGTAAATGGCTGAGCACAAATGGTAAATGCTGGCAACAAGTCCATCATTAGTATATCTTTGTTCTTGCATCCGTCACAACTTGTGAGAAATTGAAAATCAACTTACCTTTCATAGAAAAAGTCAAGTGTCTGCATTTCTCCATAACATAGACATTTTCCTGTTTGGCAGTACTCGTTGGTGAAGGATGTCATCTCCGCTCTAAAGCGACATCGGATGCACGAGCAACAGTTCGCTCACCCGCCTCTGCTGGTGCTCAATAACTTTGGCACACAAGGAATGCATGTGAAGGTGATGGCCACCATGTTCCAGAACATGTTCCCCTCTATCAATGTTCACAAGGTAAGAACAATCCTGGAAAATTATGATTTTTAAGCAGTTAAACATAATTATACGTTGATTTAAAGCTGAACTGTAGGTGAACTAAATACACAAATGTAATACATATATGGAAGCTCCAGCATAAGTGTGGATGCTGCTCCAACCGCTCGTAGAAGCCTAACGTAAGATGGCCTCAGCCGTGACTCCGGCCATGCCCACCGGGGTTTGATCAAGCCCTGGTGGGTGGGGCAAAACACGGCAGAGGGTGTGGCCATCTTACTTTAGGTTTCCATGAGCGGTCGGAGCAATGTCCACACTTCTGCAGGAGCTTCAAGACTGGACCTATTTGAGGACACCGCTCCCCCTTTCATGCCAGTGAGGTGATGGTTTTTATGCTGCAGCTTGGAGCTGCACCAGCACCTTTTGCACACCAGTCTATCACATATGGAAGCTGCTTTATATACCAAAGCTTTTGTATTTGATTCCATCCAGTCCTGAGATTTACAAAACCTGTCACACAGCACAGCTAGGAGGATGACATCACTTTCTCTTTTACATTCAGGCTGTAGAAGGGATATAGTTGCTTTCCACCAGCAGCTGGCTGACTGAACAGTGAACAAGCAGCAACAGACTGATGGGTCATTCCTCCTTTCATGCTGTTGGCTCCTTCCATTAGCATGTTCCTTGTCAGCACATCTGCATACAGTACATATAATTTGTTTCCGTGCTGCTCCTTCATCTCCCAGTCTAATTGTTACTGTATAGAGAATTGCATGAGACAGATGCCAGGTTATAGTTACATAATTGGTGCATTAATGAAAAATCACAATTACCACTTGTGTACCAAGGTGTGTTTATACATGGCATGGTAGACACGGGTTTAACATTCACTGAAGTGATATGGGCAGCTGTGTGGTACATGTGACAACAATCTCCCGTATTCTTCACATGTCTGGGCTATGGAGTAGAGTGGCAAGACGGAAGCCTTTTCCTACGAAGAAAAACATCCAAGCCCGGCTAAATTTTGCAAAAACACATCTGAAATCTCCCAAAAGCATGTGGGAAAATGTGTTCTGGTCTGATGAAACCAATGTTGAACTTTTTGGCCATAATTCCAAAAGATATGTTTGGCGCAAAAACACTGAACATCACTAAAAGAACACCATACCCATAGTGAAGCATGGTGGTAGCAGTATCATGCTTTGGGGCTTTTTCTTCAGCTGGAACTGGGGCCTTGGCTGGGGAATGGCTTAACCAGAAGAAGATGAAAGTTTTGGAATGGGCCAGACAGAGCCCAGACCTGAATCCGATTGAAAATCGGTGGGGTGATCTGAAGAGGGCTGTGCACAGGAGATGCCCTCGCTATCTGACAGATTTGGAGTGTTTTTGCAAGGAAGAACTGGCAAATATTGCCAAGTCAAGATGTGCCATGCTGATAGACTCGTACCCAAAAAGACTGAGCGCTGGAATCACTGAAGTGTGTGTGTTACTGTGGCGGGCAATCTGGTGGTAACACACTTGCTGGGAGGGACACTGACTGCCTAACAAGTGTAATGTGTGCTGCTTTTTCTCCCTGGACTCAAATTTGATTTCAGGGAGAAGAACCAGCTAGATCGCTGTCCTGTATACAGAGTTCTGTATGCTTGTAAGCACAGAACTCTGTGTTAGAGCCAAAATCGTTGGCTGAAACCTGCTGACAAACTTTGTGCTGTAGCCAATCACAGCACAGGTTATCAGGGGGGGTTGCGTGCATGCCCACCTGAAACAAGAAAGAAAGGCCGCGGTGTATACGTAGGTTGCCTAGCCTGGCTGTGCCGCCCACCCCCATGGGTGTGCACAGTTTTAAAACTTGACATGTTTGATATCTTTTTACTCAATGCATCTTTTATATTTTACAAAGAAATTGCACAGAGCAGGTAAGTATACCATCTGAGATCTGATTGTAAGCTATAGCTAGCCTTTTTTTTTTTTTTATCGTTTAGCTAGCAGGCTGAACAAAAAAAAAAAAGATTCTGTTATCCACACAAATGAGGTAGAACGTTTCTTTGATCAAGAATGTTTTGTAAATACATCAGAATACATTTCTGTAAGGTGCACAGACATGCTCTGTAAAGTAATACCGCCATGACAGATCCAGAGGCCACCATCACTCACCATCTGAAATGTACCTGGCTATGATGCTAAACCAAAAGTGAGTAAGCGCGATTTTTGAAAGGTACACCTAATTACTGGTTCTTACTGGATGTCAGTGATGACAGTATAGTCTTCTGAGGGTTTCCCGTGATCCTTGGCTTAGTAAAAGCTCTGAGAGATCCATATTGTTCCCTCTCATTGGTAGGTAAATCCGCATTGGGTAGTTAAAGCGGAGCTCTAGTCTCACTTGGAAAAAAATAAGTTAGCAGCTACAAAAACTGTAACTGCTGACTTTTAAAAAAAAAAAAAACAAAACAGCCACTCGCCTGTCCTACGATCCAGCGGTGTGTTCAGACCAGCCGGGCTCCCCGGCACCGGCATCTTAAGTGTGGGCACCCAGCTGCTCATGCGTGAAAAGCGATGCGCATTGTGAATTGTCCCATAATTTTCCAACTACATGGAGGGGAGGGGGAGAAGACACAACTTCCTAGGTGTGTCAGGACAAGTCTGATCATTGGAGGAGAGCAGACTGAGTTTCCAGCACGGCCAGGGAACTGACCACATTGTGCTGTCATTCCTAGTGGAGTCAGTTTTTGGTAGGAATGCAGAGGGACTGGCAGGAACACAAAATGAAGCAATACAAAGAGAACAGGAGACCTTCAAGTACATGAAATGTTGGGTTTACATACTTTCAAACTGTTCACCTATTACAGCTAAGGGTGGTCCTGCTTCCTGGGCAAAGTGTGCATCAGACATCTATTCCTAACACTTCCTAGTTGGTGTTTTTTTTTCTCACGTTTTCCTTCCCCTCTCCAGGTGAACCTGAATACAATCCGCAGATGCATCCTTATAAATTATAAGGACGACACCCAGACTCTGGACTTCAGACATTAGTAAGTGCTCCACATGGTTCAGATGATTAATAGTCTGGGCAGAGCTGTGATCATATTGGGTTTCATCTGAATTCAGAATTCACAAGACATGTTAAATACAGTCACGTGCATTGTTGGGCAGCCATGCTGTGATGTTTGGTGTCACAATTCTGCAGTAGCCATTTTACATGTAGTCCTTATTTTAGCTACTCTTGCGGGGTTTTTTTTTTTTTAATTCTCATAAGTGCAGTGATCAGGACAGGTTTGCTTGAAACATTTTATTGATGGCATTCAGTGGGGTGCAGTACATACTGTCAACCTATGGGTGGTGCACTTATGTAAGCCTGGATTGGATCTGTTTCCTATGGCAGTCTTTAGATGGCTGTGGGGATCTGAGATCTTCACATTCACGCACAACTGTTTTTTGTTTTTTTTTGTAGTATTCAGTGCTGTCCGCAGAGCTGCATTCATTTCTAGAATTAACAAAAATTACTGTAGGACACATTGCGTGTGAGGGTAGGTCCACACAACAGAAAACCGAAAGGATGTACATTCATATAAGTGGATGTGCTCATTGTGCTGCAGTAACCTCTTCTGGTCATAGATATGAAAATGGTCTACAGACAACCGTAGACAGCGGTCTTAGTGCTCTTACTCCCATCTAAGAGCACTCTCAAAGCATGTGTAAGGCAAGAACATTTTTATTTCCTTACTTTTCAGCAGCTGCCCATACAATTTCTGTCCTGCTGCTCTGCATTATAGAAAGTTGCTTGCCGTAAACGCTTTTATGGAGGTGACTTCTTCATTTCAAGCAAAAGTACTGTGATTGGCATCAGACACAGCCTGGTAGAGCCCCTTGTTAATTATTTTTTTCTTCTGCTTTGTCTGTGGCGATAGGGAAGAACTCGCCCTACATTTTGTGGTCACAAGTGCGGGGAATCTTTCCTATGGGAGTGTAGACTCAAAATAAATGCCTGCTTTCATTCTTAGTAGATTGGGAAAGAGACTATGACTATTTTTGCTGTTTGCATTCTTAACAATGATCTGTAAATTCTTCTGTTTCTACAGCAGTGTAAAGGTGGTTCCAGTAGGAATGAGCAAAGGTGTAAAGAAGCTACTGCAGGAGAGGTTCCCTAATATGAGTCGCTGGGAGGATATCAGTGAGCTGCTGGTCAAGTGAGTATGTGGATGTGTGTGTTGTGTTTTTGTGTATTATATATATATTATTTATTTTTATATATATATATATATAACACTGTGCCTTGCATTGACATCGGTGGGAAGTGTTTTTGGCATTGACGCCAGTGGGAGGCATTTTTTGCATTGGAGCCAGTGGGAGGAAGTAATTTCTAGTCACTATGACAACCTGGCCCCTGGGATTTGTCCAACCCTGGCATATGCATTAAAGGTATGTCCAGAAGAAACTTGTGGTCAATTATCTGTCCCAATCGTCATACACCTTATGGGCAATGTCCTGCCATGTCCTTTCACACTTGGTGCGATCTTTGTGGTTGTCAGATGGATAATAGACAAAAGATCTTGCAATTGCCAGCTAGGTTAGCTCTTCTGTGTCAACCATGCTGTGACCTGCTCACTTCTCAGTTCTATGTGCAGTCTGTAGAATAGATGTTACTAAGAGGAGGTGTATTGTTGTCAGACTACAAAACGTGTCATAAACACATGCACTCCTGCACCAAAAAAAGTGCCTGCAGCTCTTCCAGAATCGCACTGTTGGAAAGCGCATAGGTGTGAGCATAGAACAGAATGAGAAATGGCTTGTCATGCATTGTGACGCTTCAGCATTGATTCCAGGCATTGCTAAAACTAGAAGGAATGCAGACCGTTACAATTTCACACTTATTTGCTGCTCTAGGACAACTTTAATTTCCAAATTGAGTGGGTATCTCATTGTCAGACAACAGCAGACCCCTTAGGTAAGAAATATTGGCATGAGCTATGAACCATCTTAGTTAATAAAGTAGAGCAAAGAGTGATGGGGTGCAATTACCCATAACATGTTTTCATTAAAAAAAGTAAGCCACAATCCAAAACTTAGCTTTCTTTACATTTGTTTTGGGTGGAGACATCACTGTTTGCAGTCTTTTTTAACAAATATTAAACACAGAAATAAAAAGCTAAGTTTTTTGGAGTGCAGATTTTTTATATTCTTAACTGATATTGGAGACAGGCTGTGGTAGCCGGTGCCCAGGTTGTCTTTCTGAGATGAAAGGAGCAAGTCTGGAGAAGAGCCATGGGTTTGGGTTTGAACCTGCTTTCATTATCATGCCTGTTTTAGACTTCTGATTGGTGGCTAGTGTTATTACAGTCCATCTTTGTACTGTGCTAGATGGAGAGCTGCAAGGTACTTGATGCTGGCAGATGCTGTAGAAATGCTGTTGTTTTTGCGTTTCAGAGGTGCCAACCTCTCGGAGAGCGAGGCAGAGCAGGATGGAGACCACAACATCACAGAGCTGCCCCAGGCCTATGCTGGCAGAGGCAACATGAAGTCCCAGCAGAGTGCCGTGCGTCTGACTGAGGTCAGGAGTTTGTCTCATTAGTGGAGAATCCTTCAAGTAAAGTCTTTTGTATGTAATAATACTTTGCTTTTTCACAGATTGGACCCCGGCTGACATTGCAGCTGGTTAAGATCGAAGAAGGCTTGAGTGACGGCAAAGTCCTGTATCACAGCTTTAGTAAGTTAGAGGTGTTTGCTCTAAAGTACTGACATTGGTTTTAAGAAGTGGCCTTGAATTGGTAGGAATGACTCTGGTTCATTTAACACTGCATAATTCTAGCTGCTTGGGGTTGTTTTTTTTTTTTATTTAATCCAAACAACTGTTATTGTCGAGATGATAGAGAAAATGGAACAGTACTTCCAGAATCCACAATGACATTACTGCTACAGCAGGATTACACATAAATAGAACAACATGGATACACAGATCCCGTAATAAACAGAATAAAAGAAATGGTAATCAAACAAAACAGAGACCACAAGGATCAAAAATTTTCTTGACAATACCTTGCCTTTTCTGTTTTTTTCCTTCCCCTCCAGATGTAAACAGAAATGGGGGGGGGGGGGGGGACAAAGCTCAACACATGTCTTCAAAAAAAAAACACACATCTACATCTGGTTCACCTAGCAGCTTGTTTGTTAGTTTTTATTCATTTCTTCCAAATTTGTGTGGGAATCCAATGTGAAAATGTTTTAGTACAGAAGCTTCCTTTTATTAAGACCAGTCACTGCTCTTCTGCGGGGTGACTGGTCACCAGGGGCGGACTGACCATTCGAGCACTCGGGCACTGCCCAAGGGCCTGGGATCAGTAGGGGGCCCCATAAAATTCCCCTGGTACCTTATTTATAGGCTTTTTTTGGGTGTGTTTTGAGTGTGGGCAAGAACACGGGCCCCATGATCCCCAATTGCCCGGGGGCCCCATGAGTTGTCAGTCCGCCCCTGCTGGTCACTGCTGTTCTCTTTGTGCAGAGTGACTGGTCTTGTGTCCACCCCTTCCTGTAGTTTTCGGCAGGCAGCCTGCAGTGGGTGGAGCTGCTGGGCCCCTCCATGAGCTCTGCTCTCTGCGCAGCCTTATGTGCAGCCCAGTGATGCTGTCATTCCAGCTTTTGCAAGTTAATATCTGGGGTTGCAAAGGCATTCAGTGCACTCAACACTCGGAGTGGAGTTATATATTTTGTGTCTGATGAATATGTTTTTAAATTAAATTAGATTTTTTTTTTTTTTTTTTTTTTTTTTTTTTGTGCCTGGAGTTCAGCTTTAACATTTCTCTGAAAGTTTTCTCTCTTCCTATAATGCCAATGGTTATAGTTTCCATCACTTCCTTTGGAACCTGCATAAGAAATGAAGGTTGCATATATCACAGAAACAAAAAGACAGTATTGAAAACATTGTCTGAACTTCTAACTCTTCCTCACTTTTTGTTTGTTTTTTGGGGGGGGTTTTTTGTTTTGGTTTTTTTGGGTCCCTCTTAGAGAGTTTTCCCATCACTTCCTGTCTATAAAGGAAATCCAGAAAGCAATAAAAACATGTCAGTCTCCAACACTTTCTCACTCCATCCAAAGCAAAATCAAAACAAAACTCTTATCTGAAGACAACATATAAAGCCTTGTCCCTCCCAACTTTGAACTTCTAGGGTCTCCAATCACTGGTTTATGGGAATATACTGACCAGTAACTACCAATGGTGATTTCATATAATGTGGTGCCCCCAGGAATTCATTGCAACCCCCAACAGCATCCCATGACAGGGCTTAAATAAATCTAATTTGAAAGTTCTATATGGTAGAATTGTCCTTTTGGCTTTTCTTGCAAATGCTGTTCTTCAATATGGGTTGCCTATGTGAACATATGGCAAATGTTTTCTGGCTGATTTTAGTTAAGAAAACAGAGGAGGAGATCCGGGAAATGCTGGCACGCAAAGAGAAGAAGCTGAAGCTGAAGAATGAGCGGAAGCAGAAACAGGAGCAGAATGTGAAGAAAAAGCAGCAGCAGAAGGAAGAGAACAAGTATGTCATCATTCCCTATGCACCTCCTTTTGTTGTGGTACACGAGTCCACTGCTGTCAGATGCTGCATATCATCCTTCTTAGTGCTTTCAGATCAGTGCATGTGCATTCATCTCTTGGAAAACACAAGCCTTAACTGCTTGCCGATCCACCACAGTACATATACTGTGCTGGGGGGGGCTTGTACAGGCATCGTAATGTAACTGTGTGTCTGTTTTTTTATTTTTTTTTTTTGTACAGGTTGAGGGCGCACGCGTGTGCCCCCACCCATCTGATCTGCTGTGATTAAACACAGCAGGACTTGATCAGCATGTCCCAGCCAACAATTCATGGCCTGGACCTGCTGATCGACTGTGTCCAATCACAGCCCACAGGGCTCTGTACAGAGAGAACAATTTCTATTTCTTATCTCTGCAAAGCAGGGATAAGAAACAAAGATCTTTTTGTAAAATCAGCACACCTTACACATTATCGGGCACACATTTAACCCCTTGATCACCCTAGATGTCAACCTTTTTTAGCCAGTGTTATTAGTTCACTGAGATTGTGTACAGTATTAACACTGATCACTGTATTAGCGTCACTGGTGATGCCATTGGCAGTTAGTCAGTTAGTGTTATTTTGCCCACTGCACTGTCATGGTCCAATTGGAAATTGCTGATCACTGCCATTAGTTTAAAAAAATAGATGAATACAAATTATAGTATATATATACCACTGTTGTAGATGCTATAACTCTCACAAACCAATTAATATACAGGTGTATCTCAATTTGCAAACGCCTCGGTTAATGTAATTTTCGGTTTACGAATGAAAATCCATTGAAAATAATGCCTCGGTTTAGGAATTTTTTACGATTTTTTTTTTTTTTCGGAATACGGAGTGCATGTCGGTGCCGATTTTTACATGTAATTGCCGGATTTTTTTTTTTTTTTTTTACTATAGCTCACAGAATTAGCGGTCACTTTCCCATAGTTAAAGGAAGCTTTGTTTCTTTTAAGAAACTAAAAGGAAACATTGTTTCTTTTAACTCGGGAAATAAACTAAAAGGAAACTTTCTCTTTTAGTTGATTGGAAAGTGACAGCTGCTTCTCTGAGTCATAGTGAAGAAAAAAAAAAGCGGTCATTACATTTAAAAACCGGCACCATAATAAATTGTAAAAAAAATGGTGTGGGGTCCCCCCTCTTATCCATACCAAGCCCTTTCGGGTCTGGTATGGATTTTGAGGGGAACTCCCACACCAAAATTAAAGAAAAAAAATGGCTTGTGGGTCGCCCCCAAAATTCATACCAGACCGTTATTCAAGCATGCAGCCTGGCATTTCAGGAAAGGGGCGGGGACAAGCGAACCATACCAGACCACATGCCCTCAACATGAGGGGGTGCTTTGGGGCAGGGAGGGCTCCCCCGAAAGCACCTTGTCCCCTTGTTGATGGGGACAAGGGCCTCTTCCCCACAACCTTTGCCGGTGGTTGTGGGGGTCCGCGGGCAGGGGCCTTATCGGAATTTGGAATTTTTCGCTATACAAAAAATCCCGCAGAACAAATTAAGTTTGCAAACTGAGCCTCTACACTTATTGTGATTTTAATTTACCAAAAACATGTAGCAGAATTCATTTTGGCCTAAATTTATGATATATATATATAGATAGATATAGATATATAGTTTTATATCAGAAAATAGAAAGTATTGTGTTTTTCAAAATTATTGGTCTTTTTTCATTTATATTCATTTTGGCCTAAATGTATGATTTTTTTTTTTTGATTTTTTTTTTTTTTAATATGATTGATTTATAATAGAAAATATATGTACAATAAAAAACAAAAACTCAGTGTTAGATCAAATACCACCAAAAGAAAGCTCTGTGGGAAAAAAATTATAACAAAGGTGTACCGCTTAGGCAAACAATCCAGATCAATCCACAACAGGTGCAGGTTCTGGCTCGCCACCACACACGATGCAATAGGAAGAAGGGTCAGCCGCACACCGGAGGATAGATGAATATAGTGTGTATTTAATGATTAAGCACGAGATCGTGTGAAATGTGTTAACAGGTCCTGTATTAATGTCCTGGTGTTATATACATTTCATTTGGGTACAGATTTGCATGACCGCACAATTGCCAGTTAAAGTAGTTCAGTGCTGAATAGCAAAAGATACCCTGGTCATGAATGGGGTAAATATCTTCCAGAGCTCAAGTGGTTAAATCCCACCTGTCATTACTTAAACCGTACTGCGTGGACCCTGTATTATACTGCTGGCGCCTCCACATACCTTTTTAAATGCATTCTTTTGCGTTCTGGCTGTCCTGAATACTGGCAAGTGTTGATACTTCCTGATAGTGTTAAGTGTTTGTCCCATCCTCTCCCACTCTCTTCATATTCCTGTTGGCTAATAAGGCCGGACACCATAATGATGGGACAGTAGGTGCATGGGGGCCAGTGTTCAGCGCTACCAGAATGTGTTGCAATTTTGTCACAAATAGCAGCCAGACATTTGGGGCAGCCAAGCTGCAGAAGAAAGCATCTTTGCAGCCACAATTTTGTCTTCGAGTGCTGAAACCTATGAGCATTGTTTGCATACTGTTTGATTTACTGTGTACCTATCCTCAGGAGTCCCTGAATCCCTGGTGCACACTTTACATGTTGTTCCCTTTTAATATAGAGGGAAATATGGGCACACAATGCAAAACTTTGGCAGTGTGGGGAAATAAACCAGTAAAATGTTTGTTTTCGCCCATATGAAGTAGCCTTTTGCTACAGATCCCCATCTGTATGAGTCTTAGGAATGAGTCTTATCTACATTTAGGCAAAAGCTGGCCATTGATGGATCAAAACAAAAAGATTCCCCTATCCTTCCTGCTGTGTTAATGCCCAGCGCTTCAGCCAATTGGCTACATGGACTGATTGAATGGAAGTTTTCCACCATGCCCTTTTGAGAGCAGCCCATCGTTAGATCAACTTCAGTCCATTGGAAATGGCCATAGATGGATCAAAATTTGTCTGGTCTCTATGGAACCTGCAGAAATTGAATCCATCTATGGCCAGCTTAAGTCATTACCAATTGCAAAGTGTGGTGAGCGCAGCCAGCCACTGGCTCTGAACCAATCTGCCTACAGTGAACTGGAATCTGTGATGAATGTTCAATGTTTTATTGAATGAGGCTAGTAGTGTATATACATAGAGGTGGTGACTGTACAGCTTCATTGTAACATGGCTCCTTGCAAATCATACAGTAACCTCTGCTTTATGTTGTCCCACTGAATACAGGAATCGCAGTTTGTCCGGTATGAAGCGGAAGAAGGGTGAAGATGATAATGAGGACAGTGAGGTGGAGGATCCTGGAATGTCGGGAGAGCAAAACCCAGCTGACCTGTCAGAAGATGATGACGCAGAGTATTACAGACAGGAGGTTGGGGAGGAGCCAGACCAAGGTAAGTAGTTAATATCTTGTTGATCTGGGCTAGTGATGATCGAATCAGGAAAATTGGTTCCTAATTTTATTTCTCTGAATATTTTCATATAAATCTGCTTTTGAAGAAGTTTAAGGCCTGTCGAACAAGGGAGTAAAAAATGCTGAGTTTGGTTTTTTTTTTACAGAACTGAAATGAGCTGCATTGCTTACAGAGCAGTAAAACAAAATTAGAAAAGGTTTCATTTGAGTGCAGTAATTTACACTCGTGTTTTACTTGTTTAGGCCCCTTGCACACGAGCGTCATTTACTGATGTTTACTGAGCAACTTGTAACACCCATGTGCAAGGGGCTACAATACTGGCAATGAAGAATTGTCTGTACTCATCTATACACTTACACACTACACACCTTTACTCGCCTATACTCAACATTACTCCGGTCTCTACACACAGTTTTTGGCCCTTTGCCAACGGGTGTTACAAGTTCCTGAGTAAACATCAGTAAATTATGACACCCGTATGCAAGGGGCCTTAGGATGCAAACCACAATAGTTCATTAATTGTCAAGTCTGCAGACAAAATTAATTTTGCTTGCTTATGTTGTGTCCCTCTCCTTGTGTATTCCTGGGATGTCTCTTGTCATAGTTTTCACTGGGGTTATGCACAATTCACATATTAATCAATTATCAGTGTTGTCCTGCTTTGACCTGCCACTGCCTAGTACATCTAGTGAGTGAAAGTCTGCCTTTTTTTTTTTTTTTTTTTTTTTTTTGACCCAGAAAGCTCTTGCCAGCATGTCCAAGTATTGACTTACAGCATGCCTTTATTGAGCTGCAGGGAAGGATCTTTTATGGCAGTAAAGATAGCCACTTCTGCCATAAAGCTAGCCTGATGATGCACCACTGGGGGTTGTGTCTAAAATGTCATGGACTCACAGCAAGTGGGTTGAATGATGCTGGCTGAAATTCAGCTGGCAAAAGACCACCACTGGATGTCAGAACAGAGTGTCTGCAGGGGACAGTGCTTGAGAGAAGGTGAGTATTGCAACAAAGGCTGATGGCTTTTGGCCTTTTTTTTTTTTTCCCCCCTCAAGGTGAAGATGGCTTTAATTGATGCAAGAAGGATACAGCTGCTAAGTTGTAAGAAAAACCTGATTCTTTCGATTGTAATTCTAAGGCCCATTTCACACAAGCAGACCAGTCGGGTCCATCTGTCAATTTTTTTGGTGGACCCAATCGGACTCTCCATTCTCCTTTATGGAGCGGCCATATGTCTGTTTACACCTGCCTACATACGATCCACTAAAAACAGATTGGGGATCTGTTCTTCAGTCTAGTGGATCGGATGTCAGTCGCGTGTAAACAGACAGATGGTCTGTTTTAAATCTGACCACCCATAGAGGAGAGTGGACAGTGTCCACTTTACATAAGTGAAAAGGACACAGAGCAGCCATCTGCCTGCTTAGCAGGGGTCAGCGGACAGATTCCCCACTGAACAAACAGACTTCTGACAAGAGTCTGCCTTGCAAGAAAGGAGCATAACATCTAAGCTCAGAGTCTCAGGTCTAGCAGTAAAATGTGAACTCTGAACAGAGGAGCAAAAATGCATACGGTAGTATAGACTGCAGTGCATTCACAGTGGGGAAGACAAACATTTTTAGATTGTCTGCTGGAGGGACTACTTGTTGAGAATTAAAAAAACAATAAATAAAATCTAATTCTACAGAAAGAATGAATGCTAGTTTTGATGTCTCTGGATATATAATACTGCTGTAAGGCTTAGAAGTATGCTTTATCTTTCTATCTTTTTAGACCTGTTTCTCCACCGCCGCAAAAAGCCCTTTATGGGTGGGAAGTCTGGACCTCCAAAAAAGAAGTTTAAAGGTTCTAAAGGACCTGCCCAACACCGTCGTGATTCTGCTTCCCAGGCTGAACCTCGCAAGGCCAAATTCCCCATACACCAGAAGTCGAAATCCCCAAAAGGGCAGTCACCCCGACCTGGCAAAAAGGGACAGAAGTTTCACAAACCTAGGGAGGGGAGAGGAGAACATAAACATTCTCCTTCTCAGAGCAAAAAGAAGGCCTTCAAGAAGCAGGCGGCATTTGGATCTAAGGGGCCAAGGATGGGGAAGCACTCAAAAACGAATGTCAGGCATAAAGTGGGCGGGCCAAAAGGAAAGGCTTTCAAGCAGAAGAAAAAGTCGCATTAAATGGTCAACTGTTAACACATCTTTTGTAAATATGTGTAATTATCACCTAGATATCCAACTATGTTATGGCTGCCAAAAAAAAGTAAATTCATTTTTCTTTATAAACTGTTGTGTTTTTTTTTTTTCTGTTTATTGATTTTCTCACCTTTCAGAACATGAAACCATATTCAGGGTGTAACATGTTATGAAATGACTGCCCCCGATACCCCGTTTTGACAGCGGGGGATAATGTTTAAGAAATTATTATTGGTATTCTTGGAATGAGAATCTACAAGTCCCAACAGCCAATGAACTACCGCCGACCCTCTGAGTGCCGTGGTAGTTCATTGATTCTTCCTGTCAGTACATATTTTCTTGCCCGAACAAGCAGATACACAGACAGGTCTGCAGGGGGCCTGCATGGCATCAGCGATCTGCTAAAACAAAAAAAAATAAATGCACATTTTTGTACCTGCAAAAAAAGAAAATGGTGCATTTAGTATTTTTTGTTGAAAGGTGAACTTGTCCTGTAATCCTTTGATTGCCCTTGATGTTAACCCCTTATCAGCCAGTGTCATGTGTACAGTATTATCACTGATCACTGTATTAGTGTCACTAATGATGTCTGTGTCAGTAATGTAATGTCCCTCCCAGCAAGGGTTTGTTAGTGCCAGATTACCCACCACCCTGTCACAGTCCCACTATAAGTGACCACCACCATTACCAGTATAGTGTCATAGCTAATGTAAATTCCAGTATATATAGACCATAGTTTGTAGGTGCTATAACTTTTGTAAATTTTACTTACCTTATAATAAAGCTTACCTGTAGGTAAAATTAATATCTCTCTCCTAAACGTGCTCAGTTTAGGAGATATTCTCTCTTTCCTAAAGCCGGCAAATGTGCTCTGAAGGAACAGCCTACCCATACCTTTCCTTCTTTCATAGCTGTGTGGTGTGGCCCGGGACTCCTGTGACGTCCTTACGGCTCGGACTGTCAGGCAGCTGGAAATCATGAACCCGGAAGAAATACCGGGTGAGGATGGAAACCTCTGCAGAGGTGACAGCATGCCGCTGGAGGTCTTCTTTTTAAGGTAAGTTTTACATAATGTGCTAGTATGTGATGCATACTTGCACATTATGACACTACCCTGCAGGGGACTTTTTTTTTTTTTTTTTCTTGCAGTTTACTACCGCTTTAATATACACCTATTGGGATTTTGTTTTTTAACCAAAGACCTGTAGCGGCATACATTTTGGCTTAAATGTATGAAGAAATGTATTATCTCTTTATTGGATATGTTTTATAACCGAAAGTAGAAAATATTTTTATTTTCAAACTTTTTTTTTTTTTTTTCGATAAAAAATTAAAAAAAACCCAGTGGGGATCAATTACCACCAAAAGAAAACCTGTGAAAAAAAGGTGTAAATTTTGGTACAGTGTTGTATGACAAAGCAATTGCCAGTTAAAGTAGCGCAACGCTGAATAGCACAAAATGATCTGGTTATGAAGGGGGTAAAGCCTTCTGGATGTCATGTGGTTACTAAGAGGAAACGGAGCCTGTTCTTGCAATGGAGTCACTCTGAAATTGTTCAGAAATGCATGCAGATGGCTGAGACTTTCTTCTGAGAAATATCAAAAAGGTAGTTAGTTTTTTGTTTTTTTTAATTCTATATAAAGGTAAGCTGTGTGAATAAGAACAAACATATAGTGGGGATTTCTCAAATTTGACTGCAAATGTGGCAATGCCTTTTAACTTCCAAAGCTGAGTATAACATGAACTTCTAGTCTGTACACAGATCTCCTTTTACAAGGATGCAGCACTGAACTCCTGGCTGCAGAACACAGTGATCTGGAAACCTGTTGATATTTTAACCTTGGCACTGTATTAGGTTCACCTTGCTAGTACCGGGTTGGACCCCCTCTTGCCTTAATTCTTCATGGCATAGATTCAACAAGTTATTGGAAACATTCCTCAGAGATTTTGGTCCATATTGACATAACATCACACAGTTGCTGCAGATTTGTTGGCTGCACATCCATGAACTGTTGATACAAGGCAGGATGGATCCATGCTTTCATGTTGTTTATGTCAAATTCTGACCCTACCATCTGAATGTTGTAGCTGAAATCAAAACTTATCAGCCCAGGTAACATTTTTCCAATCTTCTATTGTCAAATTTTTTTGAACCTGTGAGAATTGTAGCCTCCTTTTCCTGTTCTTTGTTGACAGGAGTGACTCCCAGTGCGGTCTTCTGCTACTGTAGCCAATCAGCTTCAAGGTTCGACGTGTTGTGCGTACAGAGATGGTATTCTGCATTCCTTGGTTGTAATGAGTAGTTATTTGAGTAACTCTTGCCTTCTATCATCTATCAAACCAGTCTGTCCATTCTCCTCTAACATCAGCAAGGCGTTTTTGCTCACACAACTACTGCTCACTGGATATTTTCTCCTTTTGGACCATTTTCTAAGCCCTAGAGAGGATTGTGTGTGAAAATCCTAGTAGATCAGCAGTTTTTGAAATTCTCAGACCAGCCCGTCTTGCACCAACAACCATGCCACATTCAAAGTCACTTAAATCCCCTTTCTTCCCCATGCTCGGTTTGAACTTCAGCAAGTTGTCTTCACCACATCTAGATGTCTAAATTCATTGAGTTGCTGCCATGTGATTGGCTGATTAGCAGTTTGTGTTACCAAGCAATTGAACAGGTGTACCTAATAAAGAGGCCGGTGAGTGTAGCATAGACCAGGGCTTGAGATCTCCACTCGCCTGCTCGCCAATGGCGAGTGGAAATTATGGTGGGGGCGAGTGTGTCCCCAGGGCCGTCTTGCTGAGCAGGCTTGGAGCTCGGGCCGGATCTGTCATTGGCACTGGGAGCTGTCAGACTGCTCAATAGCTGACCGTGGTGAAAGCAAAGGAAGGAGTGTGTGCTGTGCTCTCTGCCTCCCCCTAGAGTGCAGTACCCCGATCTGTGAGTGAACTACAAAGTACTGCAACTTTTTATGATGGGGGTGTGTGTGTACGTACATGTGTGTTTGTGTATGTACGTACATGTGTCTGTATGTATGTACATGTATCTGTGTGTATGCGTGTCTGTACGTGCCTTTGTGTGTGTACATGTCTCTGTGTGTGTGTGTGTGTGTGTGTGTGTGTGTGTGTGTGTACAGGTGTCTGTTTGTGTTTGTTGGTGGTGAGTAACTCTAAGGCCTGGCTAGTAGCTCTGGACTTGAAATTTTAAGCCCTAGTATAGACCTACTATAGTTACCCATGTAGGATAGTTTCATGTCCCTGGCAGAATTATGTATGTATAGAAGATGATGATTTTGTTTGTAACAATCACAGCTGTAATCATCACATCAGTCCCACGTGATTTTAGTTACTAAATATGCTCTGAGTAACCCTGGGTGGTTCCTCTTTTTGGTAGATCCGTCTATTGTAGGACAGACACTAACCACATCAGGACTTGTTGAAGTCTGTGTACAGTCCACGTATTCCCCCTTTCTTGGAGGGAATCCTCTCCTACCTGGTGGGTGCTCATCGAGGTCAGCATGACGGTAAGTCACTGCAGGCAATTTACTATTGGCATTTATTTACTACTGAATCCAGCTGTAGCATGAAATACATCATGTGCGGTGGCACTTTAAATTGCACCCATCACAAACATTTGGCAGTTCAAGCTGAAAATACAATGTAATGTATAAGCAGAAAATACATATCAAAGTGATCAGTAGATTCATATTCTGATTTGTGTGACATGTATGTTAGGGGAGTACACAACTCATTCACATTATTCATGTATGTCTCCGTGGCCACCTGTACATCCTTAACCACTTCGTGCTGGTGCCTCCTGGCCCTTTAACAGTTTCAGAAGCTGAGAGACGGGTGGGGATTTAGGGTCATGTGACTGCCATGATTCGCCGTCACGGCTGTCGCATGATCGTAAAATGTCCCGATCGTAAGAGGAGATCGGGATCTTTCCGTGAGTCACGGACATATGTGCTTGGAGTGTGCAGGGTGTGCGCTCTCAGCACATATGTATCTAATGGCACTCAAATATACGGCCGCTTGGTGTCAAGGCCCAGATGCCGAGAGGCAACATATTGGCGTGCGCTTGGCGTCAAGGGGTTAAAGTGTATTTCCACTTTTGCAGCCAAACTGGGATAACACTTTTTATTTGTTATGTCCCCATTTACATAGCATACTTTATAAATTGCAGCTCACCTTTTTTAGATACTCTGTTTTGGACCCTCCAGCAAGAAAGTAATCCTAGGTAGGTCTGTTTGCCTATGATGGGGCTGGGTGGGTGTGTTTGCTATAATTATTGCTCTCTGTGCTGTGCAGGCAGATCTCTATGATCAATTTCAACTAGATTTAAACACGGTCTGTCAAGGTATAAAGGGTGGACTTCTTGCAATGAATATTGAGGACAGACTTGGGACAGGCTCACTGTGTAACATTGTCCAAATAAACTTAGTCAGCCATGACACTTCCTCCTGAGAAACATCCAAAAGGTGAGAAATATTTTTATATTTTTTAGGCATGGTGTGTGAATGTAGTGAGGTTTTCTCAAATTTTACTGCAAAAGTAGAAATGCCTCTAAAGCAGAACTCCTGGCAATTTTTTGTTTCCCATGCAGTGGGGCTGCTCATTTTGTTCTAGGGGAGAGGACAGTGGAAATATACTTACATGACCTGCCGATCCTCCCTGTGCAAGATCGGTCCCTTCGGCACCATAACTACACCCCCCCCCCCTCTCCGATCCAGTGGTATTAAAAATGGACTGTTCCAGATGGCAGCAGGCTCCATAGACATGAACAGTCCACCATTGGACTGTGGAGGAGTGCAGTTTTCCAGAGGATCGGCGGGTCATGGGAGTATGAGCTTTGTGCTCACCCCTAGAAAAAACAAGCAGTTGACCCATGCAGGGGGCCACAGCCCCACTGCATGGTGAAATACATATTTTTCCCAGAGTTTTGCTTTAAACCTGAACTCTGGGCACATATGAAAGACACCAATAATGCAGCTCTGTAATAAATAAAGCCTTAGTCTCAGTAGGAATTTTATTCCATATTTACATGCAGCAAAGCATGCTTGTTATACTCACTGTGGAACCTAAGAGATTAATCCTCTGCATTGTGTAAAAAAAACAAAAAATAAAAAAAAAGACTGTCTTCTCTGATCCTCCCCTTCCTCTACTGTCACCAGTTTATCTGCTGATTGAACAGAGTCATGAGGGACAGGTGCACATGCTCAGATTGGTGTGTATTGCTAGAGGGTTTTTTTCTTGGGAGGGTGCATGTGATCAGCACATGGCCAATCAGCACTGTTCAGAGATTCAGAGGTCATGCAGCCTCATAGGACAATCAAGGGAGAAAGAAAACTCCTCCTCCTAGCTTTAACCAGTGCTCTGCTGGACACTGATAGAAGTCACAAGACTGTTACATACTGATGAGAAAAGGTATTTAGCAGTTTATATTTACTAAAATAAGTGCCATGTTGTTTGTACTGTGGGAGACCAGATATAGTGAATGCAGGGTCCAGGGAGACCAGATATAGTAAATGCAGGGACCGGGGAGACCAGATATAGTGAATGCAGGGTCCGGGGAGACCAGATATAGTGAATGCAGGGTCCGGGGAGACCAGATATAGTGAATGCAGGGTCCGGGGAGACCAGATATAGTGAATGCAGGGTCCTGGGAAACCAGATATAGTGAATGCGGGGTCTGGGGAGACCAGATATAGGGAATGCGGGGTCCTGGGAGACCAGATATAGGGAATGCGGGGTCCTGGGAGACCAGATATAGGGAATGCGGGGTCCTGGGAGACCAGATATAGGGAATGCGGGGTCCTGGGAGACCAGATATAGTGAATGCAAGGTCCAGGGAGACCAGATATAGTGAATGCAGGGTCCTGGGTTTAGTAACACTTTAAGGCTTTATACATGTGTTTAACACAAGCAGCAAAGCTCAGACTGGGTTAGGGAGCAGCAGTAAATGGAGCCAATCAGGTATGCTGCAGTGCAAGGAGTATGCTAATAGGTTGAAAAAGCAGAGTGACAGAGAAAAGCTCATCAATCTACTGCTTCTTGTTTCATTGTCCATTCCGAGATTGGGCAAGGGACAGGACCTGTAAATGCTACTTAATTGCAGAAGAGAAAAATCAGCTCTCCTGCCCTGCCAGAGAGAGGCTTTGTTGTGTGGCAGAGCTGTGTAAATCTCAGGACTGGATGGAATGAAATACACATTCTTTTGCAGATAAAACAGCTCCCATATATGTATTTCATCTGTGCATTTAGCTGTTTGCCTGGAATACAGCTTTAAAGTACACACTATCCTCTATCCACCTTCTTAACGATGCTAGTTGCCTGGCTGTGTCTCACTTCAGTACTTCTTAGTCACAAACCCAAAAGCAGCATAATGTATAATTTTTAGAATTTCTGATTCCTACATATGTTCCACCTTAGTGACTTACCTTAAAGCAGGGGTGGGTAACTGTAGAACTACAAGTCCCATGAGGCATTGCAAAACTGACAGTTACAAGCATGACTCCCAAAGGCAGAGGCATGATGGGACTTTTAGTTCACCAACAGACCTCACTGCTGACAGGGCTTCTATCTTCACCCAGTCTTCCTTCTTTCACAGGCTGCAGCCATTTGAATGGCTGGGCTGCGATGACGTCATTTCTGCACATGCGAGCAGGAGTCACGACCGTGGCACATAGTGTATTGTCAATTCAGAATGGAGTGCGCATGTGGCAGTCATGTCACTGGCTGCTTTCATTGTGAATATCACCTGAACACAGCATGTTTAGGAGATATTCACTGTACCTACAGTACAGGTAAGCCTTATTAAAGGCATACCGGTAGGTACAAGTTCAAAAGCAGAGTTTACTACCTGCTCCTCCTAGAGAGCCAGGGGGAGCTAGCTAGTTTTTTTTTTTTTTTGTAGATGCGGATTAGCAGCCAGGGCATGAGTCAGCCAGATCAATTTAGGTCAGGGCTGAGGGCTTTGCAGATCAATTCCCTGATACCTCCACCTGCTCTAGAGACTTGAGAAGTTTCTAGAAGGCAGTGGGTGGGGGTGAAAAGGCGCTGATCTGCATACTTAAGGGATTTTGACCAATCCCCAGGCAGCAGGCTTGGCATGGGGTCAGGACAGCCTTTAAGTATGACTGAGCCTGCTCAGCAGCAGGGGAGTAGTGTTTGGTGGAAGATGGAGTGAAGGCTGGAGTGGGGAGCCTGGCAGGGTCCTACCTGCAGGCAGGAGTTGGAAGGGAGAATCTCTCAGCTTCAACCATCCCCTGAAAGAGGACAGCCTTGGAAACGGGGAAGGAGCCAGCCCAGCATAATGCCTGAAGGCAGCCACCAACCCACAGGCTTGCAGGAGAGGACTAAGTGAGTAATCCTGTACACCCTGGACCAGATTAGGGACATTCTGCTGGGAAACCTGACCAGTCCCTATCTGGGACTGTTGATTTAAAGTGGCAGTCTGAGTTCTCTTGCTCAGGGATTCCCTCAGACAGCTGGGTGGAGAGGAGATTTCATCTGGGGTCTGAGGTGGTACACCTGGGGGGCTGGAGAGCTCTACGAGAAGAGACTATTTGTTGACTTGTACATATTTGCTAAAGAGTTTGTCCTCAAGTTGCAGTTGGACATCCCATACACCCCTCAACCCTATCCAAGTTCAATACCCCTTAATAAAACCTAAAAACAAAGCTCAAGGACTGTACTGTCTCCAGTGTGCAAACAAATGCATGTTACCTGGCTGTGCAGGATTATAAGGGGACCCAAAACTTAGCAACTCCTAAGGTGGTAGTGTTACATACCGATTAAACATGCTACGTTATGCAAAAAAAGATTAATGTTAGGGTAATGCACAAATAATGTTAAAACTATGTAAATATGACCAAAAAAATCAGCAGATTCTCCAATTTGTTGAAGGCATGGTAAGTAAGATAGGAAGAGATAACGGTATAACAAAAAGTGGCAGGAGAAATACTTAGCTGAGGGTCACATGTTGTATGGTCAAAAGGTTGGGCTGTGCAAGGGTGATCCAACCACTCACCATCACCTGTGATGGCAGAGAGATGGATGGTGAAGGTGGCAGAAGGAGATTGGCCCAGACAGACACTACCAGCACTGCATAGCTCAGGAGGGAACAGGTTTTCTAATATTAATCAGTGTGCCTGCTAAGAATGGCCAGTCAGTGGATGTCTTCCTGCACCTACAAAGAACAAACAAACTGAATCGGGCAGTGACCATCTCATGTGCAGCTATAGAGCTAAACTTCCCCTGGCATGCATGTAACAAACAATGTCTGGTTCCTCTCTTCCCCCATGTTTGTGTTTATCTGCCAAAAAGGGATCTAGCAGCAGAAAAGGGGATCTAACAAATATACCACAGGTCATTAAGGGCATTTCTACTTTTGCAGTCAAATTCAAGAAAAGCCCCACTATATGTTCATTAGATGTTCCCATTTACACAGCATACCAAAAAGAAAAAATGTTTTTTTTAAATATTTCTAGATGTTTCTAAAGAGGAGGTGTTGTGGTTGATCAGGAACACTTGTTGGCTGAACTTGCTCTGTTGACATTGTCGCTGTGTGATGTGATCAGGAACACTGTGAGTTGATGTGCTATTAGGCCTCATTCACAGGGTGTGCTTCAATGCATGGCAAGGGTTATGTTTTACTGGTGGATACAGAGATCAAAGATTACACCAGTGACCGGCCTGGGGACTGCAAGCCATCACTGAAAACAGGAGGATGTACAGGTAGCAATGGTGTTCTGCAACAATTATCTTGTATCCCATCTCTGTTGCACTGGATTCTCTTTTGTGTGTATGTATATAAAGTTGTGTTCAAAATAATAGCAGTGTGTTGAAAAAAGTGAATAAAGCTCAAAATCCTTCTAATAGCTTTTATTTCCATACACACAAATGCATTGGGAACACGACACATTCTATTCCAAATCAAAACATGAAGAAAAATAGATCAAATTTGTGTTGTTCCTCTAAAAAAATGAAGAAAAGTGAATATTAGACGGTTAAAAAAAATAGCAGTGTTTGTATTCTTCTTTACAAACTCAAACATTCACTATATAAACTGAAAAATGTTTGAAGATTTTGCTTTCCTTTGAATCACTTAATGAATATTTGGTTGTAGTCGCACTGTTTCTGAGAACTGCTGTACATCTGTGTTGCATGGAGCCAACCAACTTCTGGCACCTGTGAACAGGTATTCCAGCCCAGGATGATTGGACTACATTCCACAGTTCTTCTCTATTTCTTGGTTTTGCCTCAGAAACTGCATTTTTGATGTCACCCCACAAGTTTTCTATTGGATTAAGATCCGGGGATTGGGCTGGCCACTCCATAACGTCAATCTTGTTGGTCTGGAACCAAGATGTTGCACGTTTACTGGTGTGTTTGGGGTCGTTGTCTTGTTGGAACACCCATTTCAAGGGCATTTCCTCTTCAGCATAAGGCAGCATGACTTCTTCAAGTATTCTGATATATTCAAACTGATCCATGATCCCTGGTATGCGATAAATAGGCCCAACACCGTAGTATGAGAAACATCCCCATATCATGATGCTTGCACCACCATGCTTCACTGTCTTCACAGTGTACTGTGGCTTGAATTCAGTGTTTGGGGGTCGTCTGACAAACTGTCTCCGGCCACTAGACCCAAAAAGAACAATCTTCTTTTCATCAGTCCACAAAATGTTACACCATTTCTCTTTAGGCCAGTCAATGTGCTCTTTGGCAAATTGTAACCTCTTCAGCACATGTCTTTTTTTCAACAGTGGGACTTTGCGGGGGCTTCTTGCAGATAGCTTGGCTTCACATAGGCGTCTTCTAATTGTAACAGTACTCACAGGGAACGTCGCACCTTCTTTCATCTTCCTGGAGCTGATTGTTGGCTAAGTCCGCGCCATTTTGGCTATTCTTCTATCCATTCGAATGGTAGTTTTTCGCTTTCTTCCACGTCTTTCAGGTTTTGGTTGCCATTTTAAAGCATTTGCGATCATTTTAGCTGAGCAGCCTATCATTTTCTGCACTTCTTTATATGTTTTCCCCTCTCCAATCAACTTTTTAATCAAGGTACGCTGTTCTTCTGAACAATGTCTGGAACGACCCATTTTCCTCAGAATTTCAGAGAGAAATGCACTGTAACCAGCATGTACAACATTTGCTGCCTTCCTTCCTTAAATAAGGGCAATAATTGCCACCTGTTTTTCAAAGAATGAATGAGCTCACTAATAGAACTCCACACTGCTATTATTTTGAACATGCCCCTTTCAATTAGTGATTCAATTACACAGAATCAGCAGCATGCATGTCATGACTGTTGGGTCTGTTGGATTTCTATTACTCTACTACACCTGCTAGTAAATTATTTGCCATGTAGAAATATCATTTCTACCAAAAACAGTGATTGATCAGGTTAGTGATGTCTGACTGCTATTATTTTGAACACAACTGTATATATATATATCTTTGTGCTGACATCTTATGGCAATTCAGTGCAACTACAGCTTGTAATTGAATGCCTGTAAAATGGTAGTTTCCAGTTTACCTGCATATTTGGGCCAGTTGGTTTAGTGCTTAGATAGACACACACCCCCCCCTTCTTCTTCTTCACGTTCTCTCAGTTAGTTACCAGCCTTCATACTGGGCAAATGTCAAACTGATGCCCCTCCAGCTGTTGTGGAACTACAAGTCCCATCATGCCTCTGCCTGTGACTGTCAACCTTGCAAAGCCTAATGGGACTTGTAGTTCCGCAACATCTGGAGGGCAGCCAGTGTGACACATCTGCAGGTATTGCCTATTTACACTTTGATTTGTCCGGTGGACATTACTTGCCCTCCATTTTAACAAGTAAAACTACGTTGGAATAAACTGGCGTGTCTTATTGGAGGGTTGGGCTGTCTGTAAATGGCGCTTATTTAAACATACATCTAAAGGAGGCAAGTCAATGCATAAAGCGGTGCTTGATACAGAACCGATGGTATTTACAGTAAATGAAAAGTGCTCCATGTGCTGATGGCTGCTGTATTAGATTGAAATCTCCATTCCTCTTCCCTTCATCTATCCTGCAACTGTGATCTTCTGGGGCAAAGAGGGTTAATATGAGTGGCTGCAACTGTCACAGGAACTTGTCACAACATCTGACTCTTCTTGCCCTTTCCGCCTCCCTCCTCCTCCATTGATAGAAGTTGTACTATTGGTTCCGACAATAAAAAGCACTCTATGAATGGACCTTTCATTCATCTGCCCATCATCCATTCATTGAGGGAACCGATAGTACGGCATCTATGACTGGAAGAAGGTGCAGAAAAGGCGAGCATAGTTGGCGGTTTTAACAAATGCCTATCACAGGTGCACCCGCTCATAGTAACCCCCGCAGAATCGGAAAATTACAACTGTGGATTAGTTAGAGAAAGTAAGACTTCAACCTAAACCACCAGCCACTAGCACATGGAACAGTTTTCATTCATTGTAAGTACTGTCCCTGGAGCTATTTTTTTATTTTTTATTAAAAAAAAAAAAATTTCACTAAACTTAGTGTTACTAAACCCCGGACCCTGCATTCCCTATATCTGGTCTCGCCGGACCCTGCATTCCCTATATCTGGTCTCGCCGGACCCTGCATTCCCTATATCTGGTCTCGCCGGACCCTGCATTCCCTATATCTGGTCTCCCCGGACCCTGCATTCCCTATATCTGATCTCCCCGGACCCTGCATTCACTATATCTGTCCTGATTGGCCCTGTGCTGATCACATGCATTCTCTCAAGAAGAAGAAAAAAACTCTAGCAGTACACACCAAACTGAGCATCTGCAGAGTGTCTCCACACAATATGTCTTATCAGGAGATAAGAAGGGAACACTGGAAGAAGGGGAGGATCAGAGAAGACAGGATATACCAGCGGTTTTCCACAATGCAGTGGATTAACCCCTTATGTTCCACAGTGAGTATAACAAGCATGCTTTACTGCATATACAGACTGATTTCACTGTTGTGGGTTTAGTAACACTTTAAGCAGATCTAAACCCTAAATGAACAAAGTGTACTTAGCTACAGTACTGTGTATTCATCAATTGTCACATTAATAAAAAGCCTTTTTCACCGTCTGTTGCATCTCAGGGCTTCTGATCAAATTTCTGTAAAAAATTCACTGACTTTCATCTATACAGCATACTGGTGCTTTTCAATGATAAACGTAGTAGCTGCCAATATTACAGCAGGCTAAAGCTGAGTATACAGACCTCAACCTGCAGAGAGAATGAAAATCATTTAACTGATTCCCCCATCCACGTTATGCAATGTACAAAGAGGATCCTCCCCTTTCAGATGATTTGATGCAGCCGCTGTTCGGACACAACATTTCCACCCAGGCTTCAAGTGTCAAGTTTTACTGAAATGCTGAACAATATAAACAGCTGATCGCCGATGCCGGGGTGCCATGTAATAGACAAACGATGAGTAATTAAACAGGCAATGATCAAACATTTGAAAAACATTATTAGCAATATAGAGCCGCACAGAGGCCAAAGCTCTACCGTGGCTTTCATGGTTCAGGAACAATGCCCGAGTGATCAAACAGTATGTACTAGCGAAAAAATGAACAATAGCGTTTCAGTTAGGCTCCTTCAGTTTTTCAATCAATATCAGCCAAGGGAATATCCCTGACAGGCTCGAAGGGAGGCCCTCGAAGGGCTGACAAAACCAGACTGAGATCCCACAGCGTCTTCAGAGAGCATCTGTTGGAGAGCCAGGACTGGGACAAGGGAGGGGCAGGAGGGGCAGCTGCCCAGGGTGCAGTGTTTTCATGCCATGGAGGAGTGCTGATTCTTTGACTTTTTTTTTACCTGATTGCCACATTTGAGGATTGTAATAAAACTTGCACTATAATGCAGTGGTGAGGCAGTATCACCCAAAAGACACTAGATGGTGCTGTGGAGCCTCACCCCCATCAGACCGCAAACTGAAAAGGGTGAAAAAAGTCAAAAATGGAAAGTGGAGAGGACTACAAGTGTCTGCTCTTCATCTTGCAGCAAGGTAGTGGTTAGCAGTGGATGGAGTGGAATACGCTTAGGAGGCTACCTGCCAGCAAGCTGAACCATAAGATATTTTCACACTGAAAAGCAATTCACATTGGATCACTTTTCAGAGTGTAGCTAAGCAGCCGCTGTCATGCATTTAGCAGGCCACCCTACTGCCTCCTGAATTCCTGTTTGTTTGTTTTTTGTTTTGCAGAACAGAGATTTACAAAGAGGCAAATGCACCACAACTGAGAACCAAGTGTTTGGCTATAGCATCCTGGCCCCATTGACGCACAATGTGAGCAGCCCCTGCTAGCTGTGTTTTACACTTTAGCAATAGCTCCCAGGAAAGTCATTCTGAAGGCTCTGCACACTATACTGCCGTATATATGAGGTGCTATCAAAAAGTTTTAAGACTAGTTCTGTCCGATGCCAACAGATGGCTGCACGCACAGTCACAGGGGGCACCTGGCATCAAACACAGGCTTACCCTGCATTTCATTGATGTAGTATTCATGGATACAGAACTCACTAATAATGAATATATATACAGTATAAGAGGTGTTATCACACTTTTCAAGACTAGTGCTGTTCCATGCCAACAGATGGCAACACAAGGCTGCACGCACAGTCACAGGGGGCACCTGGAAGCAAACACAGGCTTACCCTCATTTCATCCTCTTAGATTGTAAGCTCCAAGGATCAGGGCCCTCCTAACCCTCTTGTATTGAACTGTATTGTTGCTGTATTGTCTCCCGTTATATTGCAAAGCGTTGAGCAAACTGTTGGCGCTATATAAATCCTGTATAATAATAATTGATATAGTATGCATGGATACAGAACACACTAATAATGAATATATATACAGTATAAGAGGTGTTATCAAACTTTTCAAGACTATTTTTGTAGCACGCCAACAGATGGCAGCACAAGGCTGCACGCACAGTCACAGGGGGCACCTATCTTCACAAGTCAGTATACCAAAAGACATTGTCTTGTGTAAATCGGGAGCTGTGCAACTGGTGCTATTCTGACGATGTGTGTTACCACGTCTGCTATTTAGTTAGAACAAAGAACTGGGCAAGTCAGCCACCGAGACGGTTGACATGATTCAGCAAGTTTACGGCGATGCTGCAATGAGTCGTTCAAGGTGTTTTGAGTGGCATGCACACTTCAAGAGCAGAAGAACTTCACTGGAAGACATTGAGATATCAGGAAGACCTTCAATGAGCTCAACCCCCAAAAATACCCTCTTCCCAAAGATGAAGATGCAGCTCAAAGGTCGTCATTTTGACAACATTGTGGAGATCCAGCCATTTGCCCAGTTTCACGCAGAATTTTACATTTGCTCTTTGCTCTAACTTGCTGTCCATGATGAAATAGCAGATGTGGTAACGCATATGGTCAGAATAGCACCAGTTGCACAGCTCCCGATGTACACAGAACAATGTCTTTTGGCACATTGACTGATGCAGGCCATACATGGGTCGCATTCTGAACTAATTTTCTTTAAAAAACCAGAAATTTTGTGCATTTTGTAATCCAATGGTGCCACCATTGATTTCGAAAGACTTTTCTTTTCTTTCCAGGTCACAGCTCACGCTCGTTTCTTTTTCGATGACATTTCTCGCACAATTCTCCCATCATTGATTAGAAATTCGTTAGTCCAACATGCCCAATTCGATGGCCACATGAAAATCGTCTGTTTCCGTAACCCACAAATGGTAGGAAATTAGAACGCAAATTCTTAGAAAAAATTCTTTTGGCATTCAACCCGTGTGTGGCCGGCTTTACTCTACTGGAGAAGTATGGGGAACGCAGGTTTGGTGAACAATGCCTGCACTAGTAGTAAAGGCCCATACACGTCATTGCTTTCTAGTTTCTAGAGATTGAAAAGTTCTCCCACTGACTGTATTTCTGAAGACTCGGTGATGCCTGTGATTGTACCTTCACACAACATGATACAATCTCCTATTATGCAGAATTGCTTGCAGCATTTGTTCCTTGGTTCTGCGTCATGCTTGTAGGCTAAGAAAAACATCATCTGATTCCCAGCAGCATGGGAGAGAGAGCTAACTGCAAGGAATGCTCATACATAGGGAAAGGTCAAAACTACTACTGAGTAGTAGCTGACTACATACCTGGGGTCAGTCCATGCAGAAGAAAGGTATGGTGGCTGGATCAAGGGCTTTCACAGCTTCTAATTACACAAAGGTTTTTTTTTTGGGGGGGGGTTGTCAGCTAAAGCTAAGCTTTGGGATCCCGATCAGTTAGTCTCTGTCAATGAGCAATAAAATTGGCTGAGCCGGGGTTTTATCACCCTCCCCTCCGTACGCCTACCAGAGTTTGACAGGATTCACCGCCTGTCAAACTCGCCCATTGAGTTCAATAGGGCCATGCCGCATCTGCGTGCAATGCATTCAATTGCGGCGAGGTAGAGCGGCATTATAGGGTTCAATCGAGTGGCGATGATGCAGTATAAGTGCCACATGTGAAAAGCGATCTGAACTTCAGAGGGCACCACATTCCACCGTGAGTGCAAAAGAGACATAAAAAAAGAACACCTTGTAGATGAGGAGAGCAGAGGTGTTTGTTAGCCTAGGCCAGTGATGGCGAACCTTTTTGAGCCCGACTGCCCAAACTGCAACCCAAAACCAACTTATTTCTTTCAAAGTGCCAACACTGCAATGAAACCTGAATATCGAGCTTTTGGTTTAGAAAAAACAACTCGTACAGTAGTGCAAACTAATTAACAGTACAGGGATGACCAGAGACTGCGGACAATACAGGGATGACCAGAGACTGCGGACATAGTACAGGAGATGACCAGAGACTGCGGACATAGTACAGGAGATGACCAGAGACTGCGGACACAGTACAGGAGATGACCAGAGACTGCGGACATACTACAGGAGATGACCAGAGACTGCGGACAATACAGGGATGACCAGAGACTGCGGACATAGTACAGGAGATGACCAGAGACTGCGGACAATACAGGGATGACCAGAGACTGCGGACATAGTACAGGAGATGACCAGAGACTGCGGACATAGTACAGGAGATGACCAGAGACTGCGGACACAGTACAGGAGATGACCAGAGACTGCGGACACAGTACAGGGATGACCAGAGACTGCGGACAGTACAGGGATGACCAGAGACTGCGGACATAGTACAGGAGATGACCAGAGACTGCGGACAGTACAGGGATGACCAGAGACTGCGGACACAGTACAGGGATGACCAGAGACTGCAGACACAGTACAGGGATGACCAGAGACTGCAGACACAGTACAGGAGATGACCAGAGACTGCGGACACAGTACAGGAGATGACCAGAGACTGCGGACACAGTACAGGAGATGACCAGAGACTGCGGACACAGTACAGGAGATGACCAGAGACTGCGGACACAGTACAGGAGATGACCAGAGACTGCGGACACAGTACAGGGATGACCAGAGACTGCGGACACAGTACAGGGATGACCAGAGACTGCGGACACAGTACAGGGATGACCAGAGACTGCGGACACAGTACAGGAGATGACCAGAGACTGCGGACATAGTACAGGAGATGACCAGAGACTGCGGACACGGTACAGGGATGACCAGAGACTGCGGACACGGTACAGGAGATGACCAGAGACTGCGGACACGGTACAGGAGATGACCAGAGACTGCGGACACGGTACAGGGATGACCAGAGACTGCGGACACGGTACAGGGATGACCAGAGACTGCAGACATAGTACAGGGGATGACCAGAGACTGCGGACACAGTACAGGGATGACCAGAGACTGCGGACACAGTACAGGGATGACCAGAGACTGCGGACACAGTACAGGGATGACCAGAGACTGCGGACACAGTACAGGAGATGACCAGAGACTGCGGACACAGTACAGGAGATGACCAGAGACTGCAGACACAGTACAGGAGATGACCAGAGACTGCAGACACAGTACAGGAGATGACCAGAGACTGCAGACACAGTACAGGAGATGACCAGAGACTGCAGACACAGTACAGGAGATGACCAGAGACTGCAGACACAGTACAGGAGATGACCAGAGACTGCAGACACAGTACAGGAGATGACCAGAGACTGCGGACAGTACAGGGGATGACCAGAGACTGCGGACAGTACAGGAGATGACCAGAGACTGCGGAAAGCACAGGGATGACCAGAGACTGCGGACAGTACAGATGACTGCTGACCTTTGGGGAGGGAGGGGGAGCGGGTACCTGAATTTGACAGGTACCCGCTCTTACTTCCGCGGAGTTGTCCTTTGATCTTACCTGTTCCTCTATCCAGCCGCGCGCTGTCTTCCCGGCTTCTGTAGTGTGGGCGCTCGTCGGACAGCCGGATGCCCAGTGCGCATGCGCGAGAAGCGCTGCGCTTTGTGATTGGTCCGGCGGCTTCTGGGATCTGTCATGTGTCCCAGGTACCGCCTTACCATTCACAAAGAGCACTGCATCTTGCGCATGCGCACTTGGGACCCGGCTGTCACGCACACTACAGAAGCCGGGAAGACAGCGCGCCGCTGGGTAGAGGAACAGGTAAGGTCCCACTGCAGAGCTGAGCGGCCGGCCCGGTATTCTGACACGGCGGCGGTGGAAATACCGGACCGGCCGCTCTATATTCGCTCCATAAGACGCACTGACATTTTCCCCCCTTTTTTGGGGGAAAAAAAGTGCGTCTTATGGAGCGAAAAATACGGTATTCTCCTGGCGTGCCCACAGATAAGGCTCGGCGTGCCGGCTGTGGCACGCGTGCCACAGGTTCGCCATCACTGGCCTAGGGTAACAACGCTGCTCCTTCATAGGTGAAGATAAAGAAAACAAAAAAAGACTAAAGCTGAGATTTTTCTGCCCAGCACCTTTGATTAAAAAAAAAATTGTCTTTTGTTCAGCCAGGTGGTACAGACAGGGCCATCCATGGAATGAATTTCAGCCCATTGGCCGAGCTGGGGTTTTACCGCCCCCCCCCGTCCGCCCACCTAAATTTGATAGGAATCACCACCTGTCAAACTCGCCCATTGAGTTCAGTATGGCCATGCCGCATCTGCGTGCAATGCATTCAATTGCGGCGAGGTAGTGCGGCATTATAGGGTTAAATCGGGTGGAGAGGATGCAGTATAAGCACCATGCGTCAAATGCCTTCTGAAAAGCGATCTGAACTTCAGAGGGCACCACATTCCACCATGAGTGTCAAAGAGATGTAAAAAAGAACACCTCCAGCATAGGTTATGTAGATGAGGAGAGCAGAGGTGTTTGTTAGCCTAGGGCAGGGGTAGGCAACCTGCGGCTCTCTAGCTGTTGTGGAACTACATTTCCCATGAGGCATTGCAACATTACAAAACTGACAGTTATAGCTATGACTGGCAGAGGCATGATGGAACTTGTAGTCCTGCAAAAGCTGGAGAGCCGCAGGTTGCCTACCCCTGGCCTAGGGTAACAACAACAATTTTCCTTCATAGGTGAAAATAAAGAAGTAAAAAAAAAACCAAAAAAAAGACTAAAGCTGAGATTTTTGTGCCCAGCACCTTTGATTAAAAAAAATGATTGTCTTTTGTTTAACCAGGTGGTACCGACAGGGCCATCCATGGAATGAATTTCAGCCCATAATTGGCCAGTTTAAAGCAGACACCCCTTCTATAGACAATATATTACATTGTTGTTTTTGGGTGTAGGGGCTTATTTATTGTTGGTCCTAAGATGGATTGTACTCATCCAACCTTTGTTTCCCCACCACTCCATTTGGCTTCTGAAGAGAAATGCTCAGTGCGGTTCCCCTTCCTCCCATGCACCTAACAATGTCACAAGGGGGAGGGTAAAAAAGTTTCTTTTTTTTAAGTTATGTTTAATTTCTCCTAAATTGTACATAAAAAAGAGCAAAAACAATAAAGAAAATACAAACAACCATACATACATACATACATACAACATCTCTCATGTCTCATCAATTTGCAATTGCTATAGGTACCACAATACAAATTAGTCCACTGTGGAAAACAGAGCATATCAATGTCTTGTAACACACAACCATCTCTACGGTTTACAGAGAATGGTCCGAAAAATGGGAAAATATCCAGTGAGTGGCAGTTGTGTGGACAAAAATGCCTTGTTGAGGTCAAAGGAGAATGGGCAGGGCTGAGAAATGAGAAAAAATCAAATATTTTCCAGATGTCACCAAAACAGGGGAAATTTTCTCTCATTTCTCAACCCTGCCCTCCAATATAAAAGGATGCCGTGACCCGGATTCGAACCGGGGTTGCTGCGGCCACAACGCAGAGTACTAACCACTAACCACCACAGATCACGGCCCATGTGACGAGCCAGGTAGGAGTCGAACCTACAATCTTCTGATCCGTAGTCAGACGCGTTATCCATTGCGCCACTGGCCCTGCTGTTGGTTGAGCTCCTAGGTCAGGATCTCTCAACCGGGATTCTATGGAACCCTAGGCTTCTTCCAGTGGTTGTTAGGGCTTCTTTGTTAGGGCTATAAGACATTTCTGCTCTCAGATAAGTTCCCACAGACAACATTGATCCTTTTAGCTATCTGTAAGAGGGAATTCTTCCCAATGAGCACAAGTGTAAGGAGCATTCTTCCACACTAATGTATCATGAGTTGTAAATATAGTCATTTTTTAGCAGGGGTTACCGAGACTGGAAGGGTTTCAAGGGAGGAGCATTGTTCCACACTTTTATATTGTCTTTCGTAAATGGGGTCATTTTATGGATGTTTCCACTGCCCTCATACTCCAGAGCCTCCAAAACTGTGACAGGTATTCAGGAAATTAGATGTGTAATTTATGCCCCTAAAACACCTGAAATTGCTCCTTGGATTTTGGGCCTCTCTATGTGGTTAGGCTGCGAAAAACTCTCAAGTTGTATTGCCATTCATTTTTTTTTTCAAAATTGTCAGTAATTTTTTCGTTTATGTACCAATAAAAAAGCAGCAATTAAAACCCACCAAATGAAAGCTCTCTCTATCTCAAAAAATGAAACAAAATTGTCATTTAAAGTATAACAGCCCTGAAAACTGCAAAATGATCTAGGCAGGAAGGGGGAGAAACAGTCCGGTCTTCGAGTGATCAAAAGATTTCTCCATTATTCCTGTTTTGACGACAACTGGAAAGTTGTAGATTTTTTGTCATTTCCTAACCCTGCCCTGCTCTCTCCAGAACTAAAAAAGTGCTGGGATCCAGGGTGTCATGCAATGGCCCATGATAGTCAAGTCCTTGACATGTAATGCATTGTTTAAATGTGGTAGTTTTTTATGAACTTGCTGTTCTTATCCACTGAATTTATATGTTGACTGAAAGGCTGTGGTTTGCATGTTTTGATCTTGACCAGGGGCGGACTGACCATTTGGAAACTCGGGCACTGCCCGAGGGCCCGGGGTCAGTAGGGGGCCCCATGAGATGCCCCTGGTACCTTTTTTATAGGCTTTTTTGAGTTTGGGCAAGGACACAGGGGCCCCATGATTCCCTATTGCCCGGGGGCCCCATGAGTTGTCAGTCCGCCCCTGATCTTGACCCATGCATCTTCCCCTGGCTTCCATGGGACAGCGACAATGCAATGTTGGCTGGACCAAGCACTGTCACATTGGGGAGGAAGAGAAAGTAACCAGCCCCAGGTAAGCGTGACTGTGCTCCAAGATTTGACGCCCCTAGATATTAAAGAGAGCAAAGACTGGAGTCAGTTCAAGTAGATTTTCTATACTGGCTTATGTGTATAGGCATTTGATGGCGTCCAAACTACTAGTAAATGTCATGACAATGCTTTAAAATGTTTTCTGACTGATAATATAGAGAAGCTTCCCTTTAACACACACAATTGTAACTTTTACAGTAACACTTGAGTCTTAAGCCTTTTCTTCCCTAAATCCCCTTGAATCCCAGACATCCCATGATATCCACGACTTATACCTTTTAGCCTTCGTATTCCACCCTATTTTACATTTAGGCACATATAGGGTTTGCATTTGGGGGGGGTTTTGGCAGCATACTTGGATAAATATATTTTTATTTTTTTGTGTTTTTTGGAAATAAAAAGTGAAAAATTAGAAAAAATGCAGTAAAAATATATTCTTTTTTATTCAAGGGTAAAAAATATAGCAAATTAAAAAAAAAATAATACAGCATTTACAAAAGCTGCACAAACCATATTGTAATTTAATGTTATTAAAAATTACACCATGGACCTTTGGGTTGTACTTGCCCCCGGGCCAAGCGTTGCCAGTCAGCTCCTGCTTCAATCCGTCTTCTTTCTGCTGCTTCTGAGCCCCTGTCCTCTTTTCTGGTCCCCTTGTGCTCTCTCCTGGACCCCACTCCTCTCCCACAGTGATACCAGGGTCCCCCTCCCCTCTACCACTGGCTGCTGCGGGAAATCTGTCAGGATGGAGAGCAGAGAAGGCACCAGAAATATGTCATTTACCGGCCCCTTCCTTGTTTGAATGGACAGTCGCTGATTGATACCGGTCACTGACTTTGTCCATTCATAACTGAGACATAGTTAACTGTTTACTATACTTCAGTTTATGAATTAATGGGAAGCTCTGTACAGAGCCATTCCTGTCCATTCATTCTGTGATGCTGAGGCTGAGATGGAGATTGAAGGCTGTGTCCTCAATCTCTGTCTCAAAGGTGGAACATCAGAGGTCTGTTTAGACCCCTGATATCTCACCAAATAATAAAAACTAAAATTGTATAAAAAAGTATATAAATAAAATGGTAAAAAAAATAAAAAAACTACTGACACCAATGGTGGAACTGCCAGGGTTGCAAGGTTTGCATTTGCTACTGGGCCCTGGCCTTCTGCCACCAGGCTGCAAGGGAAGGGCCCCCGGGCTCAGAGCTGCTCATTTGAAAATGCACGGGTCTATATTTTTTGTCCCAGTCCGGGCCTGCCCGGAGGGGATTGTTTTTTTCTGAACAAATGGTAATAACCACTTACAGTGATTGTAAAGGTTAAAAAAAGTATTCCTACCTTCTCTGTGCAATGGTTTTGAGCAGAGCAGCCCAGTCCTCTTCTGGGGTCCCCTGGTAGTGGTCCAGGCTCCTCCTACCTTCTGAGTTCCCCCAAATAGAGGCACTCGTGCTGGCTCCATCCCAAGCCACACTTTGTGTTTCTATTGAAACTGTGGCTCACCCCCCCCCCCCACCCTCACATCACTGCATTTGGTGGTTGGGGAGGAGCTGCACATAGAAGGTTTTTGCCTTAATGCAGAGAATGCATTAAAGTCAAGAGTAAAATACCTTCAGCCTTTACAACCAATTTAAAGTGTTACTAAGCCCAAAACCGTAAAATCAGTCTGTATATGCAGTAAAGCATGCATGTTATACTCACTGTGGAACTTAAGGGGTTAATCCTCTGCATTGTGTAAAATGGCTGTTTGATCCTGTCTTCTCTGCCCCTCCTCTTGTTCAAATGTCAAGCTGATAAGACAGACTGAACCCAGTAGCCACATGCATATGCTCAGTTTAGTGTGTATTGCTAGACAGTTTTTTTTTTCTTTGGAGAGTGCATGTGATCAGCAAAGGGCCAATCAGCACTGTCCAGACAGAGGGTCAGGGGTTATGCAGCCTCAAAGGACAATCAGGGTAGAATGAAAAGTCTTCCTACAAGCTTTAACCAGTGCTCTGCTAGACACTGATAGAAATCACAAGACTGCTCTAACTGCTGATGAGAAAAGGTATTTTGCAGTTTATATTTTCTAAAATAATTGCATTTCCAAGTTCTGTGTACTGTGGGAGACCAGATATAGTGAATTCAGGGTCCAAGGAGACCAGATATAGTGAATGCAGGGTCCGGGGAGACCAGATATAGTGAATGCAGGGTCTGGGGAGACCAAATATAGTGAATGCAGGGTCCGGGGAGACCAGATATAGTGAATGCAGGGTCCTGGGTTTAGTAACACTTTAATACAGATATAGCAAAACACTTTGAACAGTATCACTAACAGACCCAAATGGAGGAAATAAGAGAAACCCATTGTTAGAGTTTACACAAATCAAAATAAAAATGACATAAAGTAACACTTTAAGTTTTTTTTACCATTATTTTCATGGGGTTCCAGAATTAGCATTTTCTTCTTTATTTATTTTGCTCCAAACGTTTATGTTGATTTTTTGCCTGGATATTGTTTGTTAGCACAAAACATTTTGTTGTAAATAAATTACAAAAAAGGTTTGCATTCCAAATTAAAAATTGTACAACCCTTATAAAAACTATAATATATTCAGTAATGCACACATTTAACATAACCAGTTTCTTATTAAATAGTTGTATATTATTGTATTTGGCCTACATTTTTGTTTTGAACGTAGCTTGAGTGGTAACGTGTGTATATGAGAAAAAAAAAAAAAAAAAAGTTTTTTTTTCCTGTTGGCCTCCTATTGTGGAGTTTTCCCTTTACTCCCTGTCCTGGAACAAAATAGGAAGTGAAAGGATATCTCCCATTTGAGAGGAATTGCCCCCCTTAGACAGGTGTCTCCTTAACAAATATTTTTGCAAACTTTTTCCCCTTTATTCCTGGTTTGTAAAACATTTTAATTTCCTGAACCTGTCCTACTTTTTCCCCAATACATAATGATAGCATGACCCACATTTGAGCTATAGATGCCACAGAAACAATATTACTAACCATAGCACAGTCAATGAGGCCGGTAGGAGTTGAACCTACAAGCTTCTGCTCCATAGTCAGATGCATTATCCATTGCACCACCAGCTCTGCTGCTGTCGTTGTCTTTGTCTTCAGGTCACTGATATGTAACACTCTTTCCTGTCTTTTACATGTAATACTGTCTAAATATGTTAATTTGTTGTTCTCCACATCTTGCGTAAACGTTCTGTTTTTATCCATTGAATTTGTGCCATTGTAGTTGCATGTTTTAATCTTGACCCCTGCATTGTCCCCTTAGGACAGTGCCAATGTGTGGTTGGCTTCATCTAACAATGTCACATTGTGGAGAAAAGAAAGTCCCCATCCCTGGGCAAACTCATGTTGCTTCAAGATTTTTGCCCGGCATAGCTATTAAAGATAGTGGAATCTGGTGTCAGTGATCAATAGAGAGGTTAGGATTAAGGCTCCATGCACACTAGCATTTGTTTAAGCTCCTAGATCAGGGGTCTGCAACCTTTAAGACATAAAGAGCCACTTGGACCCGTTTCCGAGAGGGAAAAAAAGACTGGGAGCCGCAAAACCATTGCAACATTTAAAACAAATCCGACACTGCATATATTGCAAAAAGCGCTCTGGTCATGAAGGGGGTTTAAGGGCCCAGTAAGCAAAGGGTTAATCAGGGCCACAGTGTATCGTCATAATCACAATCATAGCCTTAGGTCAGTGGTGGGCAACCTTTTTTTTCAACTGAGCCAAATCTCGCCAAAACCACGATTGAAATTTATTTTGAGAGAAACATTTTTAAAACTGAAAATACATCCCCCATATAGTAATTCATCCCCCATATAGTAATTCATCCCCCATAGTAATTCATCCCCCATATAGTAATTCATCCCCCATAGTAATTCATCCCCCATATAGTAATTCATCCCCCATAGTAATTCATCCCCCATATAGTAATTCATCCCCCATAGTAATTAATCCCCCATATAGTAATTCATCCCCCATAGTAATTCATCCCCCCCTATAGTAATTCATCCCCCCCTATAGTAATTCATCCCCCATATAGTAATTCATCCCCCATAGTAATTCATCCCCCATATAGTAATTCATCCCCCGTATAGTAATTCATGCCCCCTATAGTAATTCATTCCCCATATTAATTCATCCCCCATATTAAGTCCCCAAGTCCCCCCTGTGTCAATTCACTTACCTTTGCTCCTCGCGTTCCTCTCGCCGTGTTCCCGCGCCGTTCCGGTGTAGCATGAAAATCTGTCTCCTATGAGGTGCTGTCCCCCTCGACGTATCTGCGCATGTGCCAGTTTCAGGCATTAGCAGCTGATCGGCGATCTCCGGCACATGCGCAGATACGTCGAGGGGGACAGATCCTCATAGGAGACAGATTTTCATGCTACACCGGTCTTCAGGGCGGACTGTGAGAGGAGCCTAGCGGGAGCCTAGCTCCGCGGGCCGGATTAAAAGGTCTGCCGGGCCGTAGTTTGCCCATTGCTGCCCTATTGCCTGTCACCTGGTGGGCAGTGTGCTCCGGAGCCGCAGCCAAGGTGAAAAAGAGCCGCATGCGGCTCTGGAGCCGCGGGTTGCCGACACCCGGCCTAGATGCTAAATACAGTAAACAGCTCAAAAAATGAAAGAGACACTTTGAAAACACATCAGATCTCAATGGGGAAAAATCTCATGCTGGATATCTATACTGATATTGACTGGGTAATGTGTTAGGAATGTAAGGATGCCCTATCGTTTGATGGAAATGATAATTATCAACCTACAGAGGACTGAATTCAAAGACACCCCGAAAATCAGAGTGAAAAAATGATGCAGTAGGCGAGTCCATTTTGCTGAAATTTCATTGCAGCAACTCAAAATGATACTTTGAAAACACATCAGATCTCAATGGGGGGAAAAATCTCATGCTGGATATCTAGACTGATCAGGGGCGGACTGACCATTTGGAAACTAGGGCACTGCCCGAGGGCCCGGGGTCAGTAGGGGGCCCCATGAGATGCCCCTGGTACCTTTTTCATAGGCTTTTTTGAGTTTGGGCAAGGACACAGGGGCCCATGATCCTCTATTGCCCGGGGGCCCCATAAGTTGTCAGTCCGCCCCTGATACCGATATGGACTGGGTAATGTGTTAGGTACGTAAGGATGACCCATTGTTTGATGGAAATGAAAATTATCAACCTACAGAGGACTGAATTCAAAGACGCCCCGAAAATCAAAGTGAAAAAATGATGCAGCAGGCTAGTCCATTTTGCTGAAATTTCATTGCAGCAACTCATAATGATACTTTGAAAACCCATCAGATCTCAATGGGGGGAAAAAATCTCATGCTGGATATCTATACTGATATGGACGGGGTAATGTTAGGAACGTGGGGATGTCCCATCATTTATAGGTTGATTTTAATTTCCATCAGAGGACTGAATTCAATGACTCCCCCAAAAATCAAAGTGAAAAATTGATGCAGCAGGCTAGTCCATTTTGCTGAAATGTAATTGCAGCAACTCAGAATGATACTCAGTAGTTTGTATGGCCCCCACGTGCTTGTATGCATGTCTGACATTGTTGGGGAATGCCCCTAGTGAGACCACGGATGGTGTCCTGGGGGATTTCCTCCCAGATCTGGACCAGGGCATCACTGAGCTCCTGGACAGTCTGAGGTGCAACCTGGCGGCATCGGATGGACAGAAACATGATACCCCAGAGGTGTTCTATTGGATTTAGGTCAGGTGAGCGTGGGGGCCATTCAATGGTATCAATTCCTTCATCCTCCAGGAACTGCCTGCATACTCTCGCCACATGAGGCCCGGCATTATCATGCACCAGGAGCAACCCAGGACCCAAATATATGCTGAACGCTCCTCAATGCTAGTAAAACTCTGCTACAACTGCTTTTTATTAGCTTTTTTTTTCTACATTCTGCAAAAACCCTAAAAATGCTAAGAAAATGCTGATGCTCCTAAATGCTCCTAAGGCTCCATGCACACTAGCATTTCTTTAAGCTCCTAGAAGCTGTTATTAGCATTTTTTTCTGCTCCTAGAAGCTAAATAGTGTTATCCAATATGTTCATGCCATGCACACTGCGTTAGACTATTAGCATTTTTTTTGAACTTCAAAGTCTAGGAGCAGAAAAAAAATAGTTTTTGTAGAGTTTTTGGGAGCGTTTTTCTGGCAGAAAAAATGCTGAAAGCTCCTAAACGATAGTATAAGACTCCTATAACTGCTTTTTTTCTAGGTTTTTTTTTTCACATGTACTGTAAAAACCCAAAAAATGCTAATACAATGCGGATGCTCTTAAGGCTCCATGCACACTAGCCTTTTTGTTAATCTCCTAGAAGCATTTTTTTTCTGCTGCTAGAAGCTAAATAGTGTTCTCCTGTGTCCATGCACACTACTTTAGGCTATTAGCATTTTTTTGAGCTTCAGTGCCTAGGAGCAGAAAAAAAATTGTTTTTGTAGAGTTTTTGGGAGCATTTTTTCAGCATAAAAAAATGCTAAACGCTCCTAAACACTAAACGCTAAAATCCTAACAGTTGTTTTGTAGCTTTTCTTTTCCTCTACATGTACTGTAAAAACGCTAATAAAATGCTAACGCTCCTAAACACTCCTAACCACTTCCCGTCCGGCTCATGTATATAAACGGCCGGACAGGAGCAGTGCAGGGATGGGTTGCAGTTCATAAATGGTGCCCGCCATTTTAGCCTGTGTGCACTCCCTGGATGAGGTCCCGATCATGTGATCACTGATTGGCCAATCAGTGAGCACATGAATAGTAATAAGCAAGATGTCACTTCTGACATCAATGCTTACTATGTGTGAAATCTGTGAATGATCACAGAGATCACATGGTACAGGGCCAGGGGCGGACTGACAACTCATGGGATCCCCGGGCAATAGGGGATCATGAGGCCCCTGTTTCCTTGCCCAAACTCAAAAAAGCCTATGAAAAAGGTACCAGGGGCATCTCATGCTCTCACAGTATTTCTCAATGGCTGCAAGAATGCAGCCAGAGAGAAGGAGAAATGATCGCTTTCACAGCCTTTATGGGTGTAAAAGCAATCAGTGTAAAAAAAAAAAATCTTCATCACCCCCCACAAGTAGTACAGTGTCACTATGGTAATACTGTACTGCTAGGGTGACAGTATGTTAAAAAAAAAACAAAAAAAAAACAAATAATAATATAAAAAAATAAATAAAAATGTAAAACATTTTTTTTCAAAATTATAATTTTTGGTTAGAAACTAATTTGGGTTATTTTTTTTACTAAAAAGATAGCTGAATACATTTTGGCCAAGAATTATGAAGAAAGATTATTTATTTGCACTTTTTTCAAAATTTTTGGACTTTTTAATTTATATAGCAAAAAAAAATAAAAATTCCAATGGTGAATAAATACCACCAAAATAAAGTTTTATCTGTCTCAAAAAAAATGCTAAAAAATGAATATGGGTAGTGTTGCATGACCGCGCAATTGTCATTCAATGTGTGATAGCGCTGAAAGCTGAAAATTGGTCTGGACAGGAAGGGGGTAAAAGTGTCCAGAATGGAAGTGATTAAAAATGCTATTATCAGTGTTTATTTATCCAACTTTTTTTAGCTTAAAAAAACACTAGTGTTCATGGAACTAGTCTTCTTATGCAGAGAGATTTACATTTTTTTAATGTTTTAAAAATCTTATTCCTGTATATAGATTGCAAACATTTTAGTAAATGGGGGGGGGGCACAAATGGTGGTGTTTCTCATTTAATAGTAGCTTCAGTCAGTTCAAGGAGATTGTTTATAACTGATCGGACATTTGATTGGAGAGGTATTGATTGTCTTCATTTGGAGGCAGATTTTCTTTTTCTAAATATTTTTAAAATCTTGTTCCTGTATATATATATATATTGTAAAAAATGTAAAACATAGGGATAGCCACACATGGTGGTGCTACATGTTTACTAGTACTGTACAATGGCTGTGCTGTGTAGCGTCAGTCAGGTCCGAGTATCTTCTTTATAGTGGCTTCTGTGTATGGGCATTTGTGTCTAAACTACTTTTGGCAATGATGTAAAATATGTCCATACTGATAACATAGAAAAACTTCCCTTTGACACACGATTTCAACTTTTACATGAACCACTTAAGTCTCAAGGCCTTTTCCTCCCTAAATCCCTTGAGCACCAGAATGTTTTTTTTTTCATAGATGTCTCAGTTCCACGCCTTATTCTTTTTATAAGATGTCACTTTGACAAATACCCTCATTAAGAGATTTCCGCGCTATTACCTGTTTTAGTCAAAATAGGAAGATTGTAGATTTCCTGACAATTCCTATTCTCTTTCCCAAACTAAAAAAGTGCCGTGACCCGGATTCGAACCGGGGTTGCTGCGGCCACAACACAGAGTACTAACCACTATACGATCACGGCAGCTGAGCCAGGTAGGAGTCGAACCTACAATCTTCTGATCCGTAGTCAGACGCGTTATCCATTGCGCCACTGGCCCTGCTGTTGGTTGAGCTCCTAGGCCAGGATCTCTCAACCAGGATTCCATGGAACCCTAGGCTTCTTCCAGTGGTTGTTAGGGCTTCCTTGTTAGGGCTATAAGAGATTTCTGCCTCTCAGATAAGTTCCCACAGACAACATTGATCCTTTTAGCTATCTGTAAAAGGGAATTCTTCCCAAGGAGCACAAGTGTAAGGAGCATTCTTCCACACTAATGTATCATGAGTTGTAAATATAGTAATTTTTTAGCAGGGGTTACCGAGACTGGAAGGGTTTCAAGGGAGGAGCATTGTTCCACACTTTTATATTGTCTTTCCTAAATGGGGTCATTTTATGGATGTTTCCACTGCCCTCATGCTCCAGAGCCTCCAAAACTGTGACAGGTAGTCAGGAAATTAAATGTGTAATTTATGCCCCTAAAACACCTGAAATTGCTCCTTGGATTTTGGGCCTCTCTATGTAGTTAGGCTGCGAAAAACTCTCATGTTGTATCGCCATTCTTTTTTTTTCAAAATTGTCAGTAATTTTTTCGTTTATGTACCAATAAAAAAGTGGCAATTAAAAACCACCAAATGAAAGTTCTCTCTATCTCAAAAAATAAAACAAAATTGTCATTTAAAGTATAACAGCCCTGAAAACTGCAAAATGATCTAGGCAGGAAGGGGGAGAAACAGTCCGGTCTTCAAGTGATCAAAATATTTCTCAATATTCCTGTTTTGACGACAACTGGAAAGTTGTAGATTTTTTGTCATTTCCTAACCCTGCCCTGCTCATTTCGGAACTAAAAAAGTGCTGTGATCCAGGGTTGCTGCGTCCACAACGCAGAGTACTATCCACTATATGATAAGGTAGGAGTCAAACCTACAATCTTCTGATCAGTAGTTAGATGCATTATCCATTGCACCACTGGCCCTGCTGTTTGTTGTGTTTCTAGGCCAGGATCTCTCAACCGGGATTCCATGGAACCCTAGGATTCTTCCAGTGGTTGTTGGGGCTTCCTTGTTAGAGCTATATGAGATTTCTGCATCTCTCATAAATTCCCACAGACAACATTGATCCTTTTAGCTATCTGTAAGAGGGAATTCTTCCCAATGAGCACAAGTGTAAGGAGCATTCTTCCACATTAATGTATCATGAGTTGTAAATATAGTCAGTTTTAGCAGGGGTTACCGAGACCGGAAGGGTTTCAAGGGTTCCTTTGTGTTGGACATCCAGGCCATCACAACAGTTTAGTCCTTCACACATAACCCTCTATAAATATAATACTTTCTTGTTTTGTGCATCTTCTTTTGTAAACCTGCTGTTCTTATCCAATGAATTTATGTGTTGACTATCAGGTGGTAATTTGCAAGTTTTGTTCTTGACTCATGCATCATCCACAGGGGCAGACTGACCATTGGGGAACTTGGGCACTGCCAAAGGGCCCGGAGTCAGTAGGGGCCCCATGAGATGTCCCTGGTACCTTTCATAGGCTTTTTTGGGTGTGGTTTGAGTGTGGGCAAGGACACAGGAGTCCCATGATCCCCTATTGCCCGGGGGCCCCATGAGTTGTCAGTCCGCCCCTGATCATCCCCTTCCTCCCATGTGACAGCGCCAATGCTTGATTGGATGCACCTAACACTGTGAAATGCTGAATATTTTTGGTGGCCAAAAGAGATGATAAGTATTAATAATCTTATGTAGGTAGATTTTCATTTTTTTGTATTTAAAATCTGAATCCTGTATATAGCCTGCAAAAATATTACAGCATATATTATTATATATAATACTTTTTAAAATGAATAATAAAAAGTGGTATATTCTGATTTGGCCATAGTGCTGAAGGCATAATATTTTAAATTTTGTAGTTTAGTGCTCAAAAAAAATCTTTAATATTTAAATGTATAGTTAGATTATAATAAATAATAAATGATCAATTAAAATAAGAGAAAGTTGTTCTTATTTTGTTTTTTTTGTTCTTCTCTGCATCTTACTGATATGAAAATATTAGTAAAAATTTATTTAAAAAATATATATTTTTTAAATATATTCTTCAGATTTTTTTTAACATATAAAAAATTAATTTTAACATATATTTTTACATATATTTGTAAATGCATTCCAAAAATGTAGATTTGTATTTTTAAAGGCATACAGTATATTTTAAATGTATTTTTAAAAATACTTGTCATATATTTTATGCTAGACGCATTTTAACATAGTGTATATATATATTTATTTTTTATTTTATTTTTTTTTAAAGGCATACAGTATATTTGAAATGTATTTTTAAAAATACTTGTCATATATATTATGCTAGACGCATTTCAACATACAGTATATATATATATATTTTTTTTTTTTAAAGGCATACAGTATATTTGAAATGTATTTTTAAAAATACTTGTCATATATTTTATGCTAGACGCATTTCAACATACAGTATATATATATATATATATATATTTTTTTTTTTTTTTTTTAAAGGCATACAGTATATTTGAAATGTATTTTTAAAAATACTTGTCATATATTTTATGCTAGACGCATTTCAACATACAGTATATATATATATATATTTTTTTTTTTTTTATTTTTTTTTTTAATATATTGAATGTAGCATTTCAAATATATGTCAAAATATTTGGGAAGAATATTTTAAAAATATATTTCAAATATATTTTTCTTCCATGTGGGTATGCACAGCTGCTCCAGCTTATGAGTGTGCCAGTTTTAGTAAATCTCCTCCACTGCCTATCTATTTAAAATGAAACTGCTTGAGACACAAGTCTGCGATATTTGAAGTATGTGGGGACTTGAGGACAAATAATGTTGACAACTGGTGTGAGAGTTTATTTCAGACGTTCCAGAAAAAATTACTTTATCAGAGCCAGCATCGCACCATCCGCAGTCTGAGAACATTTCATTGCAACAATTTTATAAAGATAGTAATAAAAAGGAAATAAGAGGTGTGAATGAAAGGAAATGTGTGCTACACTCTCTGCTTTGTTGTATTTGATATAGACATCCAAAGGCAACTTTTTATTGTTCTTTGTGCTTGGTGATCCATTTCCATTGTTTGATCAGCAACAACATTTTTCATTGTTATGTTACAAATTTGCTTTGCATTAACTCAAGAAATATTTAATATTAATAAAGCCATCTGTCGCAAATTTCTGCTTGGAGACATTTGTAGTATATTCTCAGAAATTTTCTTTAGCAGCCTTTATATTCACTTTAATATTGGATTATATCATGGTGTTGATTGTTATACACAATTTTGTTGTTTTTTTTCTCATGCAATATTTGTCCTGGGCGCAGGTTATTCATTACATTATTTATTACAGGTACTTATACTGTATATACGTATGTCAATTTACGCAGACCTTTACATATATATTGTACAATCACATCAGTCCCAACCCTCAAGGGGCGTACAATCTAAAGTACCAACCTTACATTCATACTAGGGTCAGTTTAGACAGGAGCCAATTAACCTACCAGCATGTCTTTGAAATATGGGAGGAAACCCATGCAGGCACAGGGAGAACAGGCAAGCTCCAGGCAGGAGGTGCCATGTTTGGGATGCGAGCCAACGACCCGAGTACTACTGGGCATAAGTGCTAACCACTTAGCCACTGTGCTGCCCATTAGGTTATTTACTACACTATTCATATTCTCAGAAATGCCGCATTTTAAACTCAAATTCCAGTTTTACACAAATTGCAAAATGGTTCTACAAGTGCATTACTACTTTTGCAGCCAAATTGGGAAAGCACCTACTTTATATTTGTTACTTGCTCTCAGTCACATGGCATAATCTCATTACTAGTTTTAAACTAGATCTGAGCACTTTCTAACAAAGGGTTAAAGATCTAGAAGCTGAGCCTCTGCCAATATCCTGGAGTTATAATAATATTCACCTGAGGCTAGGATTAGATGTGCGGTAAGGTCTCTGAAAAGTGATCTGCATTTGGATCACTTTTCAGAGGTGTTTGACAGGTGGTGAGGAGGCCTCTTGTTCTTCATGGCCAGTGAATGGAGCCATGTGCTATGAAGGCAGCCACACACCGGGAGGTTAAGACTGCTTGGCTTTTTGAAACAAGGACTGCTGTAGATGAAGCTGCACTAAGCTATGTTGCCTGACCACTTGTACAGAGGCATTGCAGTACATTGTTTTCTATGCAATGTTGGTTGAATTTTGTGAAACACAAGATGCAATGCCGGGTACATAATCAGTCCAAACATTGAAAAGGTCTACACATGTGGTATCTCCATAGTTGAGAAGAGTAGAAGAATGTGTTCTGGGTGTAATTCTAAGTATACCCATACTGTGTATTAGAAATATGTTAATTGGCAACTTTGTGTTAAAAGTTTTCACATTCTTTCCACATTTTCCAAAAATTTGCGGAAAAAGTGACACTTTCAAAAGACTCCTCATGCCTCTAAAAAAATATCTTTGGGTATTGTCTTTCCTAAATGGATTTTATGGGTGTTTCCACTGCCCCGATGCTCCAGAGCCTCCAAAACTGTGACAGGTAGTCAGGAAATTAGATGTGTAATTTATGCCCCTAGAACACCTGAAGGTGCTCCTTGGATTTTGAGCCTCCCTATGTGGTTAGGCTGTGGAAAACTCTCATGTTGTATCGCCATACATTTTTTTTTCAAAATTGTCAGTAATTTTTTTATGTACCAAAAAAAAAGTGACGATTTAATACCACCAAATGAAAGCTCTCTACCTCAAAAAATGAAAAAAATTGTCATTTTAAGTATGACAGCCCTGAAAACTGCTCTAGGCAGGAAGGGGGAGAAACAGTCCGGTCTTCAAGTGATCAAAAGATTTCCCCATTATTCCTGTTTTGATGACAACTGGAAAGTTGTAGATTTTCTGTCATTTCCTAACCCTGCCCTGCTCTTTCCAGAACCAAAAGATGCCATGACCTAGATTCAAGCCAGTGTTGCTGCATCCACAACACAGAGTACTAACCACTATACGATCACAGCCCACATGATGAGCCAGGTAGGAGTCGAACCTACAATCGTCTGATCCATAGTCAGACGTGTTATCCATTGTGCCACTGGCCCTGCTGCTGCTCACCTCTCTAGATTATCATAACAGCCACATCCTTAACATGTAACATACATGTAAAAATTTTATTTTGCTGTTCTTATCCACTGGATTTATGTGTTGAAATAATTTAACTTGCGTGTTTTTATCTTGACCCATGCCTCATGTCCCCAACCTGGTGTATACGCAGATGTCACTCCAGCATTTTTTGGTGCCCATAGTTGTTAAAGATTTGAACCAGTGGCCAATGGAAAGGTTAGGATTAAGAGTCTTTATTTGAAGACCGATATTTGTTTTTTAAATGTTTTAAAAATACTTGTTTTTGCATATAGATTGCAAAACTGTTAGTACACAGGGGGAGCCACAAATGGTGGTGCATCTTGTTTACTACTACTGTATGATGACTGTGTTTTGTAGATTCGGTCTGTTCATGTAGATTCTCTATAATGACTTCTGTGCAAGGGTATTCATTTGTTGTTCGAACTACTTTTGGGTAAATATATCAACAATGGTTTAATCTGTATCCTTACTGCTAACTGCCTTTCATTTCCTCCATCAGCTCATCCCCACAGCTATTATCTTTTGTATCACTCAACCCTTCCTCCTAGATTGTAAGCTCTAAGGAGCAGGGCCCTCTGTTTCCTCTTGCATAAAAACTTCCTTTTAGAAGGGACAGTTTTACCTTTTCATTGAACTATGGCCATAACACAGAATTCTAACCACTATGCAATCATGGCAGATGAGCCAGTTCATTTCCAAGTGTCATATGTGAACTAAACCATATCCCATCTCAGACACAGGTGCTCCAGTGGTGCAATCGGTTAGCGCGCGGTACTTATAAGACAGTAACTGGTGAGCGATGCCGAGGTTGTGAGTTCGAGCCTCACCTGGAGCACAGATTTTAGCAGCACTGTGTATTAGTGTTTAGCACTTCTACCTTGTGGAATTTGGGTCCTCAATTTGAAGTCTGGTCAGGGCACAATCTGCATTAACCTCTTCCTGTCCGCCTGCTAGGCTGGCTGTACACCAGCAGACTGCAGTGCCAGTCAGCCACAATGTGCTTGATCACTGCCCCAGTGGAGGGACAATAAATTATGCAACCTGTCCCAGTGCTCACACATACACCACTATACACCATACTAGCATCTTGATCACTGCCATACCCCAAATCAACGTCCTGATCACCACCATACCCCATACCAGTATCCTGATCACTGCCATAGGCCATACCAGCACCCTGATCACCGCCATACACCATACCAGTGTCCTGATCACCGTAATATGCCATACCAGTGTCCTGATCAGCATCATACCCCATACCAATGTCGTGATCACCACCATACACCATACCAGCACCCTGATCACCACCATGCCCCATGCCAGCATCCTGATCACCCCATATGCCATACCAGCATCCTGATCACCGCTATACCCCATACCAGCATCATGATCACCCCCATACCTGTGTTCTGACCACTGCCATACCTCATAACAGCATCTTGATCACCGCCATACCCCACAACAGCAACCTGACCACCTCATATGCCATACCAGTGTCCTGATCACCGCCATACCCCATACCAGTGTTCTGATCACTGCCATACTAGCGTTCTGATCACCGCCATACCCCATACCAGCGTTCTGATCACCGCCATACCTCATAGCAGCATCTTGATCACTGCAATACCCCACAACAGCAACCTGACCACCTCATATGCCATACCAGTGTCCTGATCACCGCCATACCCCATACCAGTGTTCTGATCACTGCCATACTAGCGTTCTGATCACCGCCATACCCCATACCAGCGTTCTGATCACCGCCATACCTCATAGCAGCATCTTGATCACCGCAATACCCCACACCAGCAACCTGATCACCTCATATGCCATACCAGTGTCCTGATCACTGCTATACCCCATACCAATGTTCTGAACACTGCCATACCAGTGTTCTGATCACTGCCATGCCCCATTCCAACATCTTGATAACCACCATACCCCATACCAACATCTTGATAACCACCATACCCCATACCAGTGTTCTGATCACCGCCATACCCCACACCAGCAACCTGATCACCTCATATGCCATACCAGCATCCTGATCACCGCCATACCCCATACCAGTGTTCTGATCACCACCATACCCCATACCAGCGTTCTGAACACCACCATACCCCATACCAGCATCCTGATCACCGTCATACCCCATACCAGCATCTTGATCACCGCCATGCCCCATACCAGCAACCTGATCACCTCATATGCCATATCAGTGTCCTGATCACCGCTATACCCCATACCAATGTTCTGATCACTGCCATGCCCCATACCAACGTCTTGATAACCACCATACCCCATACCAACGTCTTGATAAGCACCATACTCCATACCAGTGCTCTTATCACCACCATACCCCATACCATATTCCTGATCACTGCCATACCCCATACCAACATCCTGATCACTGCCATACCTCATACCAGCGTCCTGATCATCTCCATAACAGCACCCTGATCACCACCATACCAGCATCCTGATCACCACCATACCTCTTGCTAACGTCCTGATCACCGCCATACCAGCATCCTGATCACTGCCATATGGCATACCAGTGTCCAGCATTTTAGAGTCTCAACTGACCAATTTTCAAATATATATCCCATAGTTTGAAGATTCTATAGCTTTCACACAGACTAAATAATGATTTGGGTTATTTTTACACAAACAATTTAGCAGAATACATTTTTGCCTAAATTTAGGAAGAAAGATTATTTATTTGCAAAATTTTATAACAAAAACAAAGCAAAAAATGCAAATGCAAAAAACCCAGTGGTGATCAAATACGACCAAAAGAAAGCTCTATCTGTCTAAAAAAAAATTATAAAAATTTTCATATGGGTACAGTGCTGCATGACTAATTGTGATAAGTGTGATAGCACTGAAAGCTGAAAATTGGTCTGGACTGTAAGGTGGTGAAAGTGTTCGGGCTTAAAGTGGTTAAAGGGCTAGTTCACCTTCAGAAAAATTGAAAAGGTGAACTAAAACTAATACCCCTTAGTCCCGCTCTACTTACCTCTGAGAATGATGAACTGTCAGTGCCCACACAGCCAGGGTGGATGTCTGGGGACTTGAAATCCCCACTCTTCTCCATCTTCTTTCTGAAGAGCTTGTGGGATGGATCAGAGCAATGCTCTGTGCAGGCACTGGTAGCTCATCATCCACGGAGGTAAGTACATCAAGGACCGAGGGATGTTAGTTCACCTTTTCATTTTTTCTGAAAAGGTTAACTACCCTTTTAATTTATATAATGTCCGTTTTGCAAGGCAGAAGTGCCAAACACTTACACTTTAAAGTGATTCTTCAGCCTTCAAAAATTAAAAGTCAGCAGCTACAAAAACTGTAGCTGCTGACCTTAATAAACAGACACTAACCTGTCCATGGATCCAGCACTGTCCTCACCTGAGCCTATCCTTCACTGGTCTTCAGATACCTGGTGCCAGCATTTTAACTGTGGGAAGTGTGCTGTGACTCCTTACGGCTTCACAGCCTGCTCCCCACTGCACATGCACAAGCCGCGCTGTGCCTTGTAATTGGACCCACAGCCTTCTGGGACCTGTGAAGTGTCCAAGAAGTTTGCGGGCAGGGAGAGGGGAAGAATTTCTGGTGGAATCGCCACAGCAATCTGACCAGAAGTGGGATCAAGTACGTCTAAAACCTGGGAACCCGCTCCCCCCTTCCCAAAAAAAATAATGTGCCAAATATGTCAGAGTAGTGGGGAGGAGGGCAGAAATTCCCCCTTTGGGTGCAGTTCTGCTTTATGGAAAAATGTTTTGGCTTTAGACATGCTTGAAAGCAGAAATCTGAAATACTTACCTCTTCTTCAACGCTCCAATGCTCGCCAGGTCCCTCTCTGGTGCTGTCATCTTCTCCCCTGCTTCTCTAGTGCTGGTTGTCAGCCGTCTTGATTAGCTGGGGTGGGTTGACATCCCTCCAGGGGTGGACTGACCATTTGGAAACTCGGGCACTGCCCGAGGGCCCGGGGTCAGTAGGGGGCCCCATGAGATGCCCCTGGTACCTTTTTCATAGGCTTTTTTGAGTTTGGGCAAGGACACAGGGGCCCCATAATCCCCTATTGCCCGGGGGCCCCATGAGTTGTCAGTCCACCCCTGCATCCCTTCCATGCATGCTCAGGAGTGCAGCCATCACAGGCAGTGGCCATGGGCAGCTTGGTGCACGTTCTACAGAAGACTGCAACCTAGCAGGTAGGTTTATTTTATTGCAGAAGATGCATTGCATGTCTCTTCTGCAATATAGAGACTACCTGCTCCCTTTTTTTTAATTTGAAACTTTAGTTCTACTTTACATTTTCAGCTTCCACCAGTTTTGAGTAGACAAAGCCTTTAATATTATGTAATTTCTCCAATAAAAATTAAATGCGGAAAATAAAAGTCTATGGTTGGATTATGCCTGCATGGTGAGACTGCCAACTAATTTCTGTGGCTGAATGTAGACATGGGAGCGCCAAGTTACAATAGGAGTGCTTATATAAAGTATGTGTGCATAGCTTTGTTTACATGATCCCATGTATGTACAGATGGATTAATTTCATGGTCTGAAACTGAGTACTTAGAACTGGAGATACATCCCATAGTTCCCTACCCTAAACAAAGAACACAAGATCTGTCTATAGAGAGACTTATTATTTCCTGCATTTCTATAACACTAATACACAACTGAGAGCCTAACATAGATCTATTCGTTAGTACGTTCAACCAAACGAGCTCACATTTTAAAGTCCTACCAAAAACATACACCAGGGCCAGTGTGACCAAATTTTAGTTTGTTTACCCATACATTTTTTGGAAGAAACTATAGCAGCCTGAGTATACCCATTCAAACCCACTCTTCTTAGTCCAATCACAGGCAGGTTGATGAGCAAGCTCAAATGTTTCCCTATATTAGAGAAAACAAGGGGACCAACCCAGCTTGTTTGTCTGGCAGGAGGCTATGAATCACAGAAATAGCTGTACAGTATTACAGATAGTTTAGCAGGTAACTAAGCAAGTAGCCATTTTGGCAAGTAGCCTATAAGGCTTTACTCCCACCATGCTGGTGTGACGTAGTGCAAGCTCATTTCCCCACGTTCTTACTGATGCATGTAGGGCTGTCCATTCATTTCCATGGTCTGCCCTACTTGTGAGAAACACACAAAAAGAAGACCCCGACCCCTCTGCTAAATTGTGCTACACTGCCGTTCTGACTGCGCATTTGCAGATGCATGTGGGTGCCATTAGGAATTAATGTGCGTCATGTCTCCTAAAGGGCTGTGTATTTCTGTGCGTGTCTGAAAATAATGCTACTCTTTTCCCAGCATGCACAGAGTGTGAACGTAGCATAAGTTCCTATAACCCACATAGGGAATCCATTGAGAAATACACTGCAAATGCATCCATTTAATGTTTTACATACTGTTTAAAAATACATCATTGAAATTATCCCCACTAGATGCCACTAATTTAATTTTTAGTGCGGATTAAAAAGGCAGCCCGTGGGAAGATTATAAATGTGTTTCATTCATTTCACTCGCTGTTTTCAGGAAATAAGAGAGTTGTTCATGTCGTGTAATGTTTGGTATGTGGTTAGGACTATACCCACCCTGCTTTACAGAACAGTGCATTCTTAGTAAGAACTGAATGTAGTATAGGTACAACTCTACCCCAAAAGTTTTGATCTGATGTGAAGACATAACTTCAGTTTATAGAATATGTTCATACGTTGATACATTTCCCTTATACATGAACATGGCTGTGTGAAAACATGGCACAGAATCTTCCCCACAGAAACAGGCAGGAAGATTCTGCTTAAAAAGTGCTCTGTACTCTTATAATGTATGAGCAACGTTTACATGCGTACAGTGTTGCTACGTAAATGGCTCTGTTGTTAGGATGCAGGCAGCTTCTCAGGGAAGCCATCTAGCATCTTCTGTTGTTAGAATACAGGCAGCTTCTCTAGGAAGCCACCTGGTGCCCCACATTACTAGGATGCAGGTGGCCCCTCCAGAAAGCCACTTAGCAACCTTCCAATACTAGGATGCAGTCGGCTTCTCATGGAAGCCGGCTAGTGTAGTCAGTTGTTAGGACACAGGTGCTATTGACACCTAGCATCTTACGTTGGTAGGGAACAGGCAGCTTCTGAAGAAAGCAGCATAGAATACTTCTGTAGCTAGGATGCAGGAAACTCTTGTACTCCAACAGAGTAAATATACGATGCAGGCAGTCTCTCCAGGAAGCCACCTAGTGTCCTCTGTTACTAGGATGCAGACAGCTTCTCCAGGAAGCCACCTAGTGTCCTCTGTTACTAGGATGTAGACAGCCTCTCCAGGAAGCCACCTAGTGTCCTCTGTTACTAGGATGCAGACAGCCTCTCCAGGAAGCCACCTAGTGTCCTCTGTTACTAAGGTGCAGACAGCCTTTCCAGGAAGCCACCTAGTTTCCTCTGTTACTAGGATGCAGACAGCCTTTCCAGGAAGCCACCTAGTATCCTCTGTTACTAGGATGCAGACAGCCTCTCCAGGAAGCCACCTAGTGTCCTCTGTTACTAGGAAGCAGACAGTCTCTCCAGGAAGCCACCTAGTGTCCTCTGTTACTAGGATGCAGACAGCCTCTCCAGGAAGCCACCTAGTGTCCTCTGTTACTAAGGTGCAGACAGCCTCTCCAGGAAGCCACCTAGTGTCCTCTGTTACTAGGATGCAGACAGCCTCTCCAGGAAGCCACCTAGTGTCCTCTGTTACTAGGATGTAGACAGCCTCTCCAGGAAGCCACCTAGTGTCCTCTGTTACTAAGGTGCAGACAGCCTCTCCAGGAAGCCACCTAGTTTCCTCTGTTACTAGGAAGCAGACAGCCTCTCCAGGAAGCCACCTAGTGTCCTCTGTTACTAGGAAGCAGACAGTCTCTCCAGGAAGCCACCTAGTGTCCTCTGTTACTAGGATGCAGACAGCCTCTCCAGGAAGCCACCTAGTGTCCTCTGTTACTAAGGTGCAGACAGCCTCTCCAGGAAGCCACCTAGTGTCCTCTGTTACTAGGATGCAGACAGCCTCTCCAGGAAGCCACCTAGTGTCCTCTGTTACTAGGATGCAGACAGCCTCTCCAGGAAGCCACCTAGTGTCCTCTGATAATAGGATGCAGACAGCCATTTCAAAAAGCCACCTACCATCCTCTGTTACTAGGATGAAAGTGGCCTGTCCAGGAAACCACCTAGCGTTGACTACTAGGATTCAGGCGGATTCTCAAGGAAGCTGGCTAGCATCCTCAGTTGTTAGGACACAGGTGCTATTGACACTTAAAATCGCTACTTTGTTAGGGCATGGGCAGCTTCTGAAGGAAAAAGCATAGAATATTTCTGTAGCTAGGATGCAGGAAGCTCTTGTACTCCAATAGAGTAAACGTGGGATGCAGGCAGTCTCTCCAGGAAGCCACCTTGTATCCTCTGCTACTAGGATGCAGACGGCCGCTTCAGGAAGCCACCTAGCGTCTTCTGTTACTAGAATGCAGGTGGCCTCTTCAGGAAGCCACTTAGCATCCTTCTGATAGTAGGATACAGGTGGCTTCTCAAGGAAGCCAGCTAGTATCATCCGTTGCTAGGATGCAGGTATCTATTGACACCTAGTACCCCTCCATTGCTACAGTTCAGGTGGCTTCTGAGGGAAGCTGCAGAGCATTCTTCTGTTGCTAGGACGCAAGAAGCTCTTGTACTCCACTAGAGTAAACATTAATCCATACTCAGAACCTTAGACACATTTTTTTAACTTGTTTTTATGGATCTGAATTCAGCGCAAATTTGCTAATCTTTATGCAGCAGTGTGCATAGGCCATAGAAAACAAACAGAAAAAGCTGCATTTTCTGCATCCAAGTGAATGAGCCCTAATTAAAGTTCTCCTAAAATACAGAAGCTATCCACATACATTCACATATACTGTACCCAACCTTTGTACACACATTCAAAGTACTGTATGTGAACTGTCTGGGTTAGGACATTCGCTATAGGGGTAAGGGTCACCAAAAATACATGTTACAATCTGACCGTACAATCTTTGTTCAATTAGATTTAGATTAACCCAAACTTTGTCATATGAGGACCGACCTAAACAATCCAATCAATTTGTACCCAATCATGCAGACCCATGCACTACTTTGTTGTTGGCGGACCTACAGACGGTTTTAATATCTGATTGTAGAGTGTGGTGAGTTTAAGAGTTTGTAGATACCTGACCATCACACCTACATTTGTGTTCAAAATAATAGCAGTCAGACATCACTAACCGGATCAATCACTGTTTTTGGTAGAAATTATATTTCTACATGGCAAATAATTTACTATCAGGTGTAGTAGAGTAATAGAAATCCAACAGACCCAACAGTCATGACATGCATGCTGCTGATTCTGTGTAATTGAATCACTAATTGAAAGGGGCATGTTCAAAATAATAGCAGTGTGGAGTTCTATTAGTGAGGTCATTCATTCTTTGAAAAACAGGTGGCAATTATTGCCCTTATTTAAGGAAGGAAGGCAGCAAATGTTGTACATGCTGGTTACAGTGCATTTCTCTCTGAAATTCTGAGGAAAATGGGTCATTCCAGACATTGTTCAGAAGAACAGCGTACCTTGATTAAAAAGTTGATTGGAGAGGGGAAAACATATAAAGAAGTGCAGAAAATGATCGGCTGCTCAGCTAAAATGATCGCAAATACTTTAAAATGGCAACCAAAACATGAAAGACGTGGAAGAAAGAGAAAAACTACCATTCGAATGGATAGAAGAATAGCCAAAATGGCAAGGACTCAGCCAACAATTAGCTCCAGGAAGATCAAAGAAGGTGTAAAGTTACCTGTGAGTACTGTTACAATTAGAAGATGCCTATGTGAAGCCAAGCTATCTGCAAGAAGCCCCCGCAAAGTCCCACTGTTGAAAAAAAGACATGCTGAAGAGGTTACAATTTGCCAAAGAGCACATTGACTGGCCTAAAGAGAAATGGCGCAACATTTTGTGGACTGATGAAAGTAAGATTGTTCTTTTTGGGTCTAGTGGCCGGAGACAGTTTGTCAGATGACCCCCAAACACTGAATTCAAGCCACAGTACACTGTGAAGACAGTGAAGCATGGTGGTGCAAGCATCGTGATATGGGGATGTTTCTCATACTACGGTGTTGGGCCTATTTATCGCATACCAGGGATCATGGATCAGTTTGAATACATCAGAATACTTGAAGAGGTCATGCTGCCTTATGCTGAAGAGGAAATGCCCTTGAAATGGGTGTTCCAACAAGACAACGACCCCAAACACACTAGTAAACGTGTAACATCTTGGTTCCAGACCAACAAGATTGACATTATGGAGTGGCCAGCCCAATCCCCGGATCTTAATCCAATAGAAAGCTTGTGGGGTGACATAAAAAATGCAGTTTCTGAGGCAAAACCAAGAAACAGAGAAGAACTGTGGCATGTAGTCCAATCATCCTGGGCTGGAATACCTGATCACAGGGGCCAGAAGTTGGTTGACTCCATGCAACACAGATGTACAGCAGTTCTCAGAAACAGTGCTTATACAACCAAATATTCATTAAGTGATTCAAAGGAAAGCAAAATCTTCAAACATTTTTCAGTTTATATAGTGAATGTTTGATTTTTTAAAGAAGAATACAAACACTGCTACTTTTGTTTAACAGTCTAATATTCACTTTTCTTCATTTTTTTTAGAGGAACAACACAAATTTGATCTATTTTTCTTCATGTTTTGATTTGGAATAGAATGTGTAGTGTTCCCAATGCATTTGTGTGTATGGAAATAAAAGCTATTAGAAGGATTTTGAGCTTTATTCACTTTTTTCCACACACTGCTATTATTTTGAACACAACTGTATATGAGTTTGTTGGACATCCCGTTTGAAAGCCATAGATTTGGCTTTCCCATTTGTGGCTATACCAGCCTCTGCTCTTCTGAAAAGGTTTTTTACAGGATTTTGGAGTGTCTGTGGGAATTTGTGCTAATTTATCCAAAAGAACACTGGTGAGGTCAGATAGTGATATTGGAGGAAAGGATCTAGCTCACAGTTGGTGATACAATATATCCCAAAGGTGTTCATTAGCATTGAGGTCGGGACTGTACTAAAGGAGGCCATCTTCTGTTGCTAGGATGCAAGCTGCTTTTGCCCCCTAGCGTCCTCAGTTGCTAGGAGGTGGGAAGCTATTGCTGCCTAACGTCCTCTGCTGTTAGGATGCAGGCAGCTTCTGCTGCCCAGAGTGCCTATATTACTAGGAGGCAGGCTGCTTCTGCTGCTCAGAGTGCCTATATTGCTAGGAGGCAGGTGGGTTCTGCTGCTCAGAGTGCCTATATTGCTAGGATGCAGGCGGCTTCTGCTGCTCAGAGTGCCTATATTACTAGGAGACAGGCGGTTTCTGCTGCCCAAAGTGCCTATATTGCTAGGAGGCAGGCGGCTTCTGCTGCTCAGAGTGCCTATATTGCTAGGAGGCAGGCGGCTTCTGCTGCTCAGAGTGCCTATATTGCTAGGAGGCAGGCAACTTCTGCTGCCCAGACTGCCTATATTGCTAGGAGACAGGCAGTTTCTGCTGCCCAGAGTGCCTATATTGCTAAGAGGCAGGCGGCTTCTGCTGCCCAGAGTGCCTATATTGCTAAGAGGCAGGCGGTTTCTGCTGCCCAGAGTGCCTATATTGCTAGGAGGCAGGCGGCTTCTGCTGCCCAGAGTGCCTATATTGATAGGAGGTAGTTGGCTTCTGCTGCCTAGAGTGCCTATATTGCTAGGAGGCATGCGGTTTCTGCTCCCCAGAGTGCCTATATTGCTAGGAGGCAGGCGGCTTCTGCTGCCTAGAGTGCCTATATTGCTAGGAGGCAGGCGGCTTCTGCTGCCTAGAGTGCCTATATTGCTAGGAGGTAGTTGGCTTCTGCTGCCCAGAGTGCCTATATTGCTAGGAGGCAGGCGGCTTGTGCTGCCCAGAGTGCCTATATTGCTAGGAGGCAAGCGGCTTCTGCTACCCAGTTCCTATATTGCTAGGAGGCAGGCAGCTTCTGCTGCCCAGTTCCTATATTGCTAGGAGGCAGGCGGCTTGTGCTGCCCAGAGTGCCTATATTGCTAGGAGGCAAGCGGCTTCTGCTACCCAGTTCCTATATTGCTAGGAGGCAGGCAGCTTCTGCTGCCCAGTTCCTATATTGCTAGGAGGCAGGCGGCTTCTGCTGCCCAGAGTGCCTATATTGCTAGGAGGTAGTTGGCTTCTGCTACGTATTGTGTTTGTGTTGCTAGCAGGGGTGGACTGACCATTTGGAAACTCGGGCACTGCCCGAGGGCCCGGGGTCAGTAGGGGCCCCATGAGATGCCCCTGGTACCTTTTTCATAGTCTTTTTTGAGTTTGGATAAGGACACAGGGGCCCCATGATCCCCTATTGCCCGGGGGCCCCATGAGTTGTCAGTCCGCCCCTGGTTGCTAGGATGCTGTCAGGTTTTGTACTCCAATAAAGAACATTGGTTCTGCACACATGCAAATGTAAGCACAAACATTTACAAGGCTGCAGTGTAAATAGCAGTCTTTGCACATGGCCCTGCACACAGAGTTTTCTTTTTATTTACAGATCTGAATGCAGCACGAGTGATGAGAAAATTCAAAGTTGCAGGTTTGAAAATTTTTCTCAAACAAATTTATTTGGTTTTCATTCGGTACAGTCCATACCTTCCAAAATCGAATGTTAAAAGCAGAACAAAATTTTTAACTACTTTCCAACGACATTCGGCAAGCTGAGAATTTTTGTATGCATTTTTGTTAGAAAATCTAGTGTGTAAAGCCAGCTTTACACAGCTGGCCGATAGAAAACGATATAAAGAAATAATAATAATCATAATATTAATCATAATCATAATAATAAGCAGTGGCACAGTGGCTAAATGGTTAGCACTTCTGCCTGGCAGTAACTAGGGTCGCTGGTTCAAATCCCAGCCAGGGCACCACCTGCCTGGAGTTTGCATGTTCTGCCTGTGTGTGTTTCCTCCCATACTCCAAAGACATGCTGGTAGGTAAATTGGCCCGTGTATGAATGTACAGTTGCAAGAAAAAGTATGTGAACCCCTTGGGATTATGTGGAGTTTTGCATGAATTGGGCATAAAATGTGCTCTGAACGTCATCTAAGTCACAACAATAGAAGAACACAGTCTGCTGAACATAATACTACACAAACATTAGATGTTGCCATGGTTTAATTGCACATAACATGTAAACATTCACAGTGCAGGGAGGAAAAAGTATGTGAGGCCCTAGCTTAATGACTTCTCCCAGAGCTAATTTGAGCCAGGAGTGAGCCAACCTTGACTCCAATCAGTGTGATGATATTGGATGTGTTGCTGACAGCTGTCCTGCCCTTAAAAAACACACACCTGTTTTGGGTTTACTGGTTTCAAGAAGCACTGTCTGATGTGAACCATGCCTCACAGAAAAGAGCTCCCACAAGACCTACGATCAAGAATTGTTGACTTGCATGAAGCTGGAAAGGGTTACAAAAGTATCTCCAAAAGCCTTGATGTTCATGTGTCCACGGTAAGACAGACTGTCTACAAATGGAGAAAGTTTAGCACTGTTGCTACTCTCCCCCTAGGCGTGGTCGTCCTGTAAAAATGACTGCAAGAGCACAGCGCAGAATGCTGCATGAGGCAAAGAAGAATCCCAGAGTGTCAGCTAAAGACCTACAGAAATCTCTGGCACATGATAACATTTTTGTTGACACATCTACAATAAGGAAAACATTAAACAAGAATGGAGTACATGGGAGGACACCACGGAGGAAGCCATTGCTGTCCAAAAAGAATATTGCAGCACGTTTGAAGTCTGCAAAAGAGCACCAGCAGACTGTGTTCTTCTATTGTTGTGACTTAGATGACGTTCAGAGCACATTTTATGCCCAATTCATGCAAAACTCCATGTAATCCCAAGGGGTTCACATACTTTTTCTTGCAACTGTAAGTTAGGGACCTTAGATTGTACACCCCTTGAGGGTTAGGGACTGATGTGAATGTACAATATATATGTAAATTGACAGTGCTATATAAGTACCTAAAATAATCAATTTACTGTTATTTATTTTTTCCGCAGCCTTGTGCATGAGCCTTCATAGTAAACCCCTTTGACATTCTGCTTCGCTGTGCAGTATTAATAAATCGCCCCGGTACCATTGTATCCAAGACACTTTGTACCAGTTTGTGCTTTCTAGTTTTTCTAGTGGGCAGAGTTTTGGGGTCTTTTTGACTCCCTCGCCAGAGCCAGAACCTGATTGGTTATCCTGTCCCAGACTCTCAGAGGAATAGTGCAGACTGACCCAACAACCAGCAGATGGGTTTCTTTGCTGTCACCTCTTGGTGTCAGGCACATCTGGTTTGCATTTAGCAGATGTGATGTTGGGGGTAGGAAGCTGAGTAAAGAGTGCTGGGGGGAAGGGGCCCATTGGAGTGAAATATGTCAGGAATTCAGCCCCCCTGGTGATATCCTCATTAGCCTTCTTCTATAAAGTAGCCCCTCCGCTCTGTGCCTCTGTCTAATGCAAACAAACTGGCAACATGTGAACCCTGTAAAGGTTCCATACCATGCCATACATGGCGCTATGTCCACTATTGTTCATTGCTGTTTGAGCGCCACTAAAGCTGGTCATACACTTAGTAGATCTTCCAACAAATGTTCATACAAATATTCCTACAAATGCAGCTCTCCATTTATATATTATTATGCTTTAAAGATGTTATGATAGCTGGGTGGGATATCGCCTCCTTTTTTTTTTTGGTTTGGTTTTGTTCTTTGTTTTTTGTTTGCTTGTTTGTTTGTTTGTTTGTTTTTGTAAAGCCCTGCATGAGTATTGCATGTATGGTTTGTTGGTGTTTGTTTTTATGATGAAAAAGGAAAAATATAAATGATTAAAAAAAAATATTCGGACAAAAATTCTTTGTACATTCAATGACAGGACACTGTTGTTTCGAAAGTAGTCTTGTTTTCCTCTTAGCAATTGATTTGGGAATGAATGTAATTTCCCAAAATAAATCCACACACTATTAGAAATTAATTAGTTTCGAGAAAAAATTTCCATCCTGCTCCTTTAAACTTTTCTCGTCACTGTGGCAGAAAACGAACATCGTTTTGACTCTAACAATTAGAAAATTAAACAAAAAGGAAAATTAATTTATGAATTAAACTCTAAGGCTCCATGTACATTAAAAACTAAAAAATGCTAACTGCAAAAATGCTACTAAAATGCTAATGCTCCTAAACGCTACTAAGACGCTACTAAAAACGCTATCGCCAGCATTTTTTACAGCGTTTTTTTAACTTAAAAAATGCTGTAAAAAACACTGGGTAAAAAACGCTGGTAATAGCGGTTTTAGTAGCGTCTTAGTAGCATTTAGGAGCATTAGCGTTTTATTAGCATTTTTGCAGTTAGTATTTTTTAATGTGCATGGTAGTGTCTTAGTAGCGTTAGCATTTTATTAGCATTTTTATAGTACATGTAGAAAATAAGCTAGAAAAAATCTGGTAGGAGCGTTGTAATAGCGATTAGAAGCGTTTAGCATTTCTTTTTCTGCTAGAAAAATGCTCAAAAAAAAATTACAAAAACAATTTTTTTCTGCTCCTATATGCTGAAGCTCAAAATATGCTAATACCCTAAAATAATGTGCATGGACACATAGGAGAACACTATTTAGCTTCTAGGAGCTTAAAAAAACGCTAGTGTGCATGGAGCCTAAAAGTGTATAGCCAGTTTTAGGTTCCATGTACAGCGTCTTTTAAGCTCCTAGAAGTAGTTATTAGCGTTTGTTTTTTTTCTGCTCTGAGAAGCTAAATGGTGTTCTCCTATGTGTCCATGCACATTATTTTTGGGTATTAGCATTTTTATAGCTTCAGCATCTAGGAGCAGAAAAAAAATTGTTTTGTAGAGTTTTTTTAGAGCGTTTTTCCCGCATAAAAAAAAATATCTAAATGCTACTAAAACGCTCCTAACAGCTTTTTTTCTAGCTTTCTTTTCCTTTTCCTCTACATGTACTATAAAAATGCTAAAAAAACGCTAACGCTCCTAAATCACTACTAAAATGTTAATAAAAAACGCTTTTACAAGCATTTTTTATCCTGTGTTTTTTCCAGCATTTTTTTAAGTAGTGTGCATGGAGCCTTAGGCCAGGTTCATCCATGAGCACATTTTATTGTGTTTTTCTTGCTTATTTTTAGGTTACATTCACACTTGAGCAGGCAATTTTACAGGCTTTTTCAGGGAAGCCTATCCTGCCCTCAGCTAATACTGGAATCTTCTACTCTTCCAACCAGTTCATCCCCCACAGCTACTACCAGGGGCGGACTGACCATTTGGAAACTCGGGCACTGCCCAAGGGCCCGGGGTCAGTAGGGGGCCCCATGAGATGACCCTGGTACCTTTTTCATAGGCTTTTTTGAGTTTGGGCAAGGACACAGGGGCCCCATGATCCCCTATTGCCCGGGGGGCCCATGAGTTGTCAGTCCACCCCTGGTTACTACCTTTTGTACCACTAGCCCCTCCCTCTTAGATTGTAAGCTCCAAGGATCAGGCCCTCCTAACCCTCTTGTATTGAACTGTATTGTATCTGTATTGTCTCCCGTTATATTGTAAAGCTGAGCAAACTGTTGGCGCTATATAAATCCTGTATAATAATAATAATAACTTGTTGCATTTTTTTAGGTTTTTAGAAGTGATGTACCAGCTAGGAGCTTCTTTTGGGGCAGAATTGCATGTTTATGGAAAAATGAGTTCTATGACGTTTTTTTCAGGTGCTCCCATTGAAGTCTATGGGGCCCAAAAAACACCCAAATCTGCCTGAAGGCCTGTTCACACCTATGCGAGTTGCAATCTGCTGAGGGAAAAAAAAGTCCCTGACCCTTTCCAAAAACTCAGCGGCTGCAAACGCATAGATGTGAATGTGTCTCATAGGAAATGTCCCCTTTATTGGTGGAGATCCACTTTAAGGACTGAAAACCTACAATATATTAGTCCACATTGACATGGGTGCAGAGGCTTGTCGTCCATGAATGGGCTGTGTGCTCATGCGGCTCATGTCACCAGGTGCTACATGTACGCAGCCCATTCATGTCCATGGGGACACAGCAGCCGCGCGGACACAGGCGCTTGTCCTGATTTGACAGCCATGTTGGTACTGGTGAGCCGCCCCGAACACACACTGGGTTTAGAGTGAATCTGTGGAAGAATGAGATCAGAAAAAAACTAAAAGCTGTCAGCTCATGACTTTCTCCCAGTCCCTCCACATGTCTTCTCATAGTAACTTCCTGTAATAAAGACCAGCTATTGATGCTCTCTCTCCTTGTGCAGGGGGGCTGGTCTGGTCTCTGCCCCCTCCTGTAGTTTTCTGCAGGCAGCCTTCAGTGGGTGGAGCTACTGGACCTCTCCTACAGCTCTACTGTCTGCACAGACTATGTACAGCACAGTGATAATGTCACTACTACTTTTACAAGGTAATATCTGAGTTTGCAAGCAGCAGCACACAAAAGGTTTATCATTAGTTATTATTGAGAAATATACTTTAAAGAAATGTTTTATGCCCACAATTTAACTTTAACTGTTCGAAATAATAAAAAAATGTCTGGCATTGGAATGGAATTCTGTTGTTTCTAATGTTTATCTACTAGCAGTACATAGGGCTGGAGCTATGTAGAGGTTAAAACTCATCCGCAACAAAATATTTGCATTGATGTGCTGCACAGACATGCCTGTATACACCCAGTATGGTACAGGTGCATTATGGGATCGTGTTGTGGTTGGAAGTAAAATGTAACACATGTCTCTCAGCACTGCAACTAAACATCTGGGTCCCCATCATCGGAAACCAACTGATCTGGATCCTCATTATGTCCCCATCATCCGAAACCAACTGATCTGGATCCTCAGTATGTGCCCATCAGATGAAACCAACTGATCTGGATCCTCAGTATGTGCCCATCAGAGGAAACCAACTGATCTGGATTCTCAGTATGTACCCGTCAGCGGAAACCTACTGATCTGGACCCTCAGTATGTGCCCATTAGCGGAAACCAACTGATCTGGATCCTCAGTATGTACCCGTCAGCGGAAACCTACTGATCTGGACCCTCAGTATGTGCCCATTATCGGAAACCAACTGATCTGGATCCTCAGTATGTGCTCATCAGCAGAAACCAACTGATCTGGATCCTCAGTATGTGCCCATCAGATGAAACCAACTGATCTGGATCCTCAGTATGTGCCCATCAGCGGAAACCAACTGATCTGGATCGTCCGTATGTGCCCATCAGCGGAAACCAACTGATCTGGATCTTCCGTATGTGCCCATCAGAGGAAACCAACTGATCTGGATCCTCAGTATGTGCCCATCAGCGGAAACCAATTGATCTGGATCCTCAGTATGTGCCCATCAGCAGAAACCAACTGATCTGGATCCTCAGTATGTGCCCATCAGCGGAAACCAACTGATCTGGATCCTCAGTATATGCCCATCAACGGAACCCAACTGATCTGGATCCTCATTATGTGCCCATCAGCGGAAAAAGGTGCCCGAACCACTTATTTTCATTATTGTGATTTATTATATTGGAATACAATGGCTGATATCTATGGTTAGCTATACTCATGACAGTTTAGTTTTTTTCTTCAGGATATTCCCCCAATTTTGCATATTGCCCTCATTTGCCACAGAAGCTTCTGCCATTCAGTAGGCAGAGCAAATGTGCCATGGCTGTACACCCCTTACTCATTCACGTGGGGAGAGTGGTATCTGTGGGCCCCCTTATTTTTAAAGGGGGCTTCTGGATTCTGATAAGACCCCCACCAGACCAGGGTTATGGGGGAGAGGCCCTTGTCCTCCTCAATGTGTGCACAATCCTCAACATAGGGAAAAGGTGCTTTGCCAGGACACCCCCCAGTAGAGGGTGTGTGGCTAGGTTTGGTTGAGGAGGGTGGGCACATGCTCATTCTCCATCTTTCCTGACCAGCCAAGCTGCAAATTCAGATAAAGGTCTGGAATTAATTTTTGGGGGGTGGAGGGGATCCCATGCTTTTTTTTCTTGTTTTTTTGTGTGGTGTTCTCCCTTAAAATCCACACCAGACTCCAAGGTTTGGCATGGTATTCGGGAAGAATCATGGAGTACCCCTTAAAATCTATAGCAGAGCTGAAGAGGGGGTCCCACACTATTTTTTTTAAAGTATCCCCTTGTTTATATTTACCTGTCAGCTGGGAATCCTTAGCTGACAGCTGAATGTGCTGGGTGGCGAAGAGTCACTGATCATTAGGATGCCTGAAGGGTGTCAGCTCTCTAACAAACAGGGGATTTGCTCAGTTTAACATCCATTTGTTCAGCTGTTTGCACACAAATCTCCATTGACTGTAAGTAAGGTTCAGAGGTCTGCCTCATATTATATCCCCATCTGGTCCAATGTACTATGCCCATAGTGTTAGTCCCTTTTCTCCACTGGTGAATGTTCTTTAACTTGGATGACCAAATGTTCCTAATGACTTTTTCTCTTAGGATCAAATGACAAAGGAATATTACCTTTCCCCAGCAAAAGGCAACAAATAGGAAATGACATTACACACATATCAAAAACATTACAGATATTTTTCATTAATTGTGCGTAAATGATGAGATGTTCACAAAGCTATTTTTTTTAAACATAACCCCCCCTAGTATCAGTGTCCATAGATGTGGCGTGATCCTGCAGAAATCAGCAGAATGGCCTGCTAGTCAGGAAATCTATGCTGCTCCTTTCAACTTTGGAGCGATAGGTGCGGTGGGGGGGGTCTATCAGACTTTTTAGGATATTTGTGTGAAAATTGGATGTTATACTATTTGCTGCTATTGAAGGAATCCAGCTAAACTGCAGAACTTTAAGGCCTTGTGCAGACGGGCATAGACACCCATCCTGCATGCTGAGCCGCTGTTTTCTGCATTCTCTCGGTATCCATTCATATGTCCGTACTTTAGGTATAATTCCCATTTCTCACAACTACAACTAATTCCATAACGAACAGAGGGTGTAAGGGCTAAATCAGACGGGTATTGACACCCATCCTGCATGCTGAGCTACTGTTTTCTGCATTCTCTCAGTATCCATTTATATCTCCGTACTTTAGGTATAATTCCCATTTCTCACAACTATTATTATTATTATACAGTATTTATATACAACTAATTCCATAATGGACAGAGGGTGTAAGGGCTCAATCAAACGGGCACTGATAACCATCCTGCATGCTGAGCCATTGTTTTCTGCATTCTCTCAGTATCCATTTATATGTCCGTACTTTACGTATAATTCCCATTTCTCACAACTATTATTATTATTATACAGAATTTATATACAACTAATTCCATAATGGACAGCGGGTGTAAGGGCTCAATCAGATGGGCATTGACACCCATCCTGCATGCTGAGCCGTTGTTTTCTGCATTCTCTCAGTATCCATTTATATGTCCGTACTTTTGGTATAATTTTCATTTCTCACAAATACAACTAATTCCATAATGGACAGAGGGTGTAAGGGTTCAATCAGACAGGCACTGACAACCATCCTGCATGCTGAGCCGTTGTTTTCTGCATTCTCTCGGTATCCATTCATATGTCCGTACTTTAGGTATAATTCCCATTTCTCACAACTACAACTAATTCCATTATTGACAGAGGGTGTAAAGGGCTCAATCAGACAGGCATTGACACCCATCCTGTGTGTTGAGCAGCTGTTTTCTGAGCCTGCAACAGTCTTGGTGCTGCATGCAGGCAGTCTATAGAAGTGGATGTAGAAGCAGCGGGTACACGGACACAGCCGTAGGTCAACATTTGACATGCTTGCAGAAGCAGGTGTACGGATCCAGATGCAGACAGTGTGTGTTTGGATCTGTGCACCTACTCCTGCATGCTGGTCCGTGCAGCCACTACATCTGCATCCACTTCTATAGGCTGTATGACTGATAGTGGTGCAGACAACAGTGGCCCGGCATGCAGGATGGGTGTCAATGCCCGTCTGATCGAGCTCTTACACCCTCTGTCCATTATGGAATTCGTTCTAGTTGTGAGAAATGGAAATTATACCTAAAACCTAAACTACAGACATATGAATGGATACTGTGAGAATGCAGAAAACAGTGGACCGGCATGCAGGATGGGTGTCAATGCCCGTCTGATCGAGCTCTTACACCCTCTGTCCATTATGGAATTCATTCTAGTTGTGAGAAATGGAAATTACACCTAAAGTACAGACATATGAATGGATGCTGAGAGAATTTGGTGTTTTAATGAAACCTTCTTATATCACAAGGTATCTGAATGGTCCTCTTTCTTCACAAATCACAAAAAATAAATGTTTATTTCCCAGTAGTTTATGTCAGTCTGCAGTAATGTGCAGATTGCCTGAGGAATGTGAATAGTAAGTCCTGTCAGGCCTGGGTAGGAGGACATGAGATGAAATGGTGGTGAGAGGGGGGGAGGGAATCACACAAACATACAAGAGGTGGAGGGAGGCACAGTGCTCAATACACAGTACAGGGACCACAAGTGAGGGACCGCTGGAGGGAGGACACCGATCTATACACAACTGACTGTCAGCAGGGAGCAAATTTGGACCTGGGGTTAGTAATATGATATTCTTCTCATTATTGTGTGCTGGGACCTGATAGGAAGCTTTCATTGCTGGCTACTGTCAGCCCAGTCCTCCCAGGCTGCTGTGGGTTACTGCACCTAGGCTCTCTGTATTCTGTCCGCTCATGTGTGCCATGTGGACTCGCCGTTTGTTCCTCATTTTGTAGGGACAGTCCCAGGATTTTGAGGTTTGTCCCTGATCAGTTTTGTCTCTGCAAACTTCTCTGGTTTTCAAATATTACTAATTAAAAGCTATCTGTTTTTTCTCACTCTCTCTTTTATGTCCCTCTTTCTATTTTTTACTCTCTTTCTCTTTTAATTTTTTTATTCTCTCTCTCTCTCTCTGTTCTCTCTCTCTCTCTCCTATTTCTTTTCTCTCTTCTATTCCTCTTCTTTTTTCCCTATCTCTTTCTCTCTCTTTTCTCTCTCTCCCTATTCTTAATATCTGTTTTTTCTCTCTTCTATCATTCTATTGTCTCTCTTCTCTTTTTTTTTGTCTTCTCTTTTCTTTCTCTCATTTCTCTCTCTTCCCTTTCTCTCTTCACTCTCTTTTCTGCCCTCTTTTTTCTCTCTTTCTTTTTTTTCTCCTCTCTCTCTCTCTAATTTCTTTCTCTCTTTTTACTGTTTTGCTTCTCTCTCTCTCTTTTCTCTTTCCACTCTCTCAGGGCCAGTTCACACCACAAAAACACACTCTGGTTGCACTCCGGATACATTTTTGCTTACAGTTCACACTACACTCCATTCCGGTGCAGTTTTGATGCAGTTTGCCATGTTCCAGTATGGTTCTGTTTTACTTTTCTTTCTGCACCAGAAACTGACTGGAACTGACTGCACTGGTGTGAACTAGGGCCATTGGAATACATGGAAAACACTGTGCATGCATTTTTGGTGCACAAAAGAAGGCAGCTGAACTGCATCTGGTGTGAACTAGTCCTTACTCATTTCTGTCTCTCTCTCTTTCTTTCTCTCTCTCGCTCTCATTTTTGATGCAGAAAAGAAGTGCACTGAGCTGCATCTAGTGTGAACTAGCCCTTACTCATTTATGTCTCTCTCTCTCTCTCTCTCTCTCTCTCTCTCTCTCTCTCTTTCTTTCTCTTTTCCTCTCTTTTTCTCTCATTTCTCTCTCTCTCTTTCTTTCCATTACTTATCTATTTCTCTGTCTCTTTCTCTCCCTCTGTCTTTCTCTCTCTTTCTCTCTTTCTTTCTTTCTTTCTTTCTTTCTTGTTTTCATTGAAAGTGGAAGAAAATCCTCCGGAGGTTTTAGGGGTTCCCAGAGCAATCAGCACATTCTGCCTCTCAGATAAGCAATTGCAGACACCACTGACCTTTTCAGCTACCTGTTGAATACTAATATAGGAAGCATTTTTTCTATTGACCACCAATGTACAAGATGGGCCCTTCCCCACTGACCATCATTGTAAGGGGCCCTTCTCCATTGACCACCAATGTACAAGTTGGGCCCTTCCCCCCTGGCCAACATTGTAGGAGACACTTCTCCACTGACCATGAATATACAAGGGGGGGGGGGCCCTACTCCACTGACCATCATTGTAAGAAGCACTTCTCCACTGACCATGAATGCACAAGGGCACCCTTTTCCACTGAGCATCAATGTACAAGGGGGACCCTTTTCCACTGACCACCAATGTACACATTGGACCCTTCATCCCTGACCATCATTGTAGGAGACAATTCTTCACTGACCATGAATGTACAAGGAGGACCCTTCGCCACTGACCATCATTGTAAGAGGCACTTCTCCAGTGCGCATCAATGTACATGAGGGGTCCTTCTCCACTGAGCATTAATGTACAAGGGGACCCTTCTCTACTGACCATCATTGTCAGAGGCACTTCTCCACTGAGCATCAATGTACAAGGGGGCACTTCTCCACTGACCATCATTGTAAGAAGCAGGTCTCCACTGAGCATCAGTGTACAAGGAGGGGGTCCTTCTCCATTGAGCATCAATGTACAAGGGGGGCCCTTCTCCACTGACCATCATTGTAATAGGCACTTCTCCACTGAGCATCAGTGTACAAAGAGGAGGTCCTTCTCCACTGAGAATCAATGTACAAGGTAGGGGGGCCCTTCTCCACTGACCATCAATGCACAAGGGGGGCTCTTCTCCACTGACCATCATTATAAGGGGGCTCTTCTCCGCTGACTATCATTATAAGGGGGCCCTTCTCCGCTGACCATCATTATGAGAGGGTTCTTCTCCACTGACCATCAACATGAGAGGGCACTACAATTTATACTGTCTACGTTTATTTTCTAGGCCATTATGATCATTTGTTTCATTTTATTATTATTGCTGAAAAAAATTGTATTGTATAAAGCAACCCCAGCTACTTTATACACTAAGTACACCACATCCATTATTCCTTTATTAATACACACTAATGTTTCATGAGCTGTAGATATAATAATTATTAGCAGACGTTCCCTGAGACCTGACAGTTATTTCACAGGTTCTTCTGTTAAACATGTTGGGATTAGTTTATATCATGTATCATTTTGTATCATTTTGCAGTTTTTAGCATAAACGTGATGTAATAATATGCAAGAAGAAGAAAATTTTTAACCCAGTTGAAAATGTAACTAAACCCAAGAACAGAAACTTTTTGTTAAGGCTGAATTCACACATACTGCGGTGACAGATGTTTTACCACATTGGAAAACATATGTCACTGCAAGGACACACAGGAAACAATTGTTTCCTCTGTATACCATTCACACTACAACACAACCTAGTGCTGCTCTTCAGCGTCCTGAGATAAAATGTAGACATGCTGAATTGTATCACAGAGCACCGTGCTGAATCGCATGTGCAGCTCTACATTGCTGTAAATTAAATATACATTTTGTATACTTCACAAAAAGTTTGGACAAAACAAAAAAAAAATGAGGGAGCCATGTAATGAGCTGAATCACTCACCATGCTGCCTCGTACAACAGCCAGCAATGGACAGCTGCTGAAGCAATGAAGAGCTTCAGCAACTGTCCGTTGTAGTGTGGATTCACCCTAAGTTCCCATTCACATTATTGCAGTGCAGAAAAAAGCATGTTATTCGGACAGGAATCGCACATCTTTCCTATGCAAATCACATGCAATTATTTGCAGTGCGATTTGAGCCGTTCATTTTGTATGGCTCAAATCACACCACACTGCAAATCGCACCCCCTTCTTCAGGGTCTGCTGTGGCGCTGTTCTCTCTCTCTCTCCTCAAAGGCACAGAGGCAGCAGCAGGAGCCATTCGTTCTATTTGCTGTCAATCAAAACCTGTGAGGAGGGAGTGGGGGCAGTGCCGAGTCATGCAGTGTGTATATGGATGCACACAGCCCAGCTCGGGAACAAGCCCACATGTTCACCCCCCCCCAGCATGCAGCTTGCACAGAGGAGGAGGAGCCTAGATAACCAGCAGGGGACCCCAGAAGAGGAGGTTTGGGGCGACTTTATGCAATACTATTGCACAGAGCTAAAAGTTATTTTAGAAAAAAAAAATTTTACAACCACTTTAATGTTGGATAGTTGGTATAAGGAACCAAGAAAGCTATGCACTGGGAGGGGGAAAAGAGTAATGGAGGTGATACTGTCATAAAACTGCTGGATAGTGATTTAGCAAACCCAGGTTCACATTTAGGCCCCTATCACATGGGGTGAACTCCATTTTGATCGGCAGGGAATCTGCTGATCCTCTGCTGATCAGAGCAGAGCGGGTGGATGACAGGTCCATGTCTGCTCAGGTGTCATGACAGGTGTCTGCTCAGTTTATGCAGAGCGGACATGGACAGAGCCTGCTCTGCTGTATGAGCAGTCAAGTGTAAACAGACTCTGTTGTCCATTTACACCCGATGCCCTCTATTCCAATCTGCTTAAACGGAGGGTTTGGATTCCCTTCTGTTTTTTGGGGGTTTTTTTTTCAGTGGACTGGGTCAGATTGGAGATAGGTGAGTGTAAATGAACACAGGTCTGTTTACACCCTCTGGCCCATAAGGGTGAATGGAGGGTCCGATCAGATAGCCTGAAAAACTGATCAGACCCTTCATGTGAAAGGGGCCTTAGACTTGATTCCCCCATCTATACAAGTGAGGTGGATGGAGGAATCCTCCCTGGTGCGCTACCATAGTCTGACAGCAGGGAATCCTCCACTGTCAGAGTACACTGATCAGCCACTAATTGAAGGCAAGTTTTCCAGCAGTCCCAAGAACGGCCGTAGTAATTCCTGCAGAATCGGACGACATTTGATCCATCTATGGCCAGCTTTAGTCCATTATCCTCTCTGGGGGCAGACAGTTTTTGTGTTGCCTAGGGCAGCACAAAACCTAAATACACCACTGCTGGGGGGCACCCGATTTTAGTGCTGCCTAGGGCAGCAAATGAACTAAATACACCACTGGGTATGTTATCCACAAGAGTAGCTGTAATATTGTTACTTTGTGCATGTAAAGCAATTCACATATGTATTTAGCAGGTGTACTGAACAGGGGTGGACTGACAACTCATGGGGCCCCCGGGCAATAGGGGATCATGGGGCCCCTGTGTCCTTGCCCAAACTAAAAAAAGCCTATGAAAAAGGTACCAGGGGCATCTCATGGAGCCCCCTACTGACCCTGGGCCCTCGGGCAGTGCCCGAGTTTCCAAATGTTCAGTCCGCCCCTGGTACTGAATTACTCTTTAAAGGATAAGTTCATTTTTAGTGCATTTATCCTTTTGAAGGCTCCTTCCTTTCCCCCACCATTTATATAAAATGTGGTGCCCCAACAATCTTCACAGTGTGCCAAGCACTGCACAGCAGATCTCCACAATCTTCTCACTTTGTCAGTGAAGACCAGGACATTGCCTTTTAAGATGTTGTTAGGCTTTTCCTTTCAAGAGAATGGAAACCCGGCATCCGAAATGAGAAGATTTTAATGAGTAGCTTTGCAGCACCAGGCAGGCGGCACAGTGAAGATCACTAGGGTGGGGGTTGCATTTTTTTAAAAGTGTATCCTTTTTTGGAAATTATTGGGGCCCTAAGAAAAATAAGTGTACTAAAGTATGGCGTGTACAAAAAAGTTAACAAAAAATAAAAAAAAAATTTAAAAAAAAAAGCCGATTTCACGAACCACTTGTTTTTTTTTCTGACGTCACTTTTCTGTTTCTCATGAAATTGAAATTAGAATTTATGTTGTGGCAAAAAGGCTGTTTCCAGTGCAACTTTGCAGTGCAACTTTTATGTGATTTAAATGCAACTTATTACAGTCTATGGCATTCAAGTCACAAGACAGTCACATCAAAGTAGTGCAGGAACCGTTTTCAAAGATGCTGCAACTTTAGTCGTATAGTTTGGAATGGATACCATTAAAATAAATGGGTTTCAGCTTGTCATGCGACGTTATGTGTCACAAGGAGAGAAATGTCACCGGCACACCAAGGACCTCCAATATGGGTCCAAAAGGGCTTTAACCTCTTGCCGTCCGCCTGCTGTTGATAAACAGCAGGGCGGTGGCACTCCAGGGGCGGGTTGCTGTTCATAAACGGCACCCGCCTTTTCTAGCTGTGCATGCTCCCTGGGAGCGCGCAGCACCGCGATCCGGTGCCCGCTGTGTCCTCCGGACACAGTGAAACACCGATCGTCGGAAGGGACCTCTGTACGAGGTCCCGATCATGTGATCACTGATTGGCGAATTGTGACATCATTGCTTACTATGTGTGAAATCTGTGAATGATCAGAGGTCACATGGTACAAGGCTATTCACAACAGCCTTGTACCATGTGACAAGCTGTGACCAATCACAGCTCACTCAGTACTTCTCAATGACTGCAAGAATGCCGACAGAGAGAAAGAGAAATTATTGCTTTTACATCCTATATGGGTGTAAAAGCAATCAGTGTAAAAAAAAAAAAAAAAATCTTCATCACCCCCCACAAGTAGTACAGTGTCACCATGGTGACACTGTACTGCTAGGGTGACAGTATGTAAAAAAAAAAAAAAAAATTAAAAATAATAATATAAAAAAAATAAAAAGGTAAAAAAAAATGTTTAAAAATTATAATTTTTGGTTATTAACTAATTTGGATTTTTTTTTTTACTAAAAAAATAACGAAATAAATTTTGGCCAAGATTTATGATGAAATATTATTTATTTGCAAAATTTTATTTAAAAAAAACACTTTTTTTCAAAATTTTTGGACTTTTTGATTTACATATTAAAAAAAATAAAAATCCCAGCGGTGAATAAATACCACCAAAATAAAGCTTTATCTGTCTCAAAAAAATGGTAAAAAATTCATATGGGTACAGTATTGCATGACCGCGCAATTGTCATTCAAAGTGTGATAGCGTTGAAAGCTGAAAATTGCCCTGGTCAGGAAGGGGGTAAAAGTGTCCGGACAGGAAGTGGTTAATGAAGGTTTACATAGTTACAGCAAGGCAATGTTTCAGAGTCTCGCAGGACCCCTTCATCAGGCATATGACAGTGACATTTCTCTCTGTTGACTCTGCTCAGTTCCAGCCGACGGCCGCTGCAGCACCCACCTATACATACAGCCAGTTCTTGCAGGAAAGTGTGCGTTGGGATTGTGCATTTTCATTTATGTGTCACAAGTTGCATAACAAGTCTCACTAGTGTGAACTGAGCCTTATAGTCCTGGGGCTTTCAGGGCTGAGAACACACCAAACATAATAATTAGGCATCTCCGAACATCCATCCATCCCCTAAATGTATGTATAGGCAATTCTTTTTTAGTTTTGGATACAGTGAAGCCTAGTACACACGATCAGAAAATCATACGAAAAATACCACTTTCGAAGCAACCGTATGATAACCTGATCGTTAGTACACAGCTATTGTCTAAAATTATTTGAAGGGACAAGCACAAACATTTTTCTTGTACGATACCAGATGGAACGATTTTTATTTAATCAGTACCGTTTTCTTCTGAAAATACAATACAAATACAATACATTACATCACTTCCGAATTTTTATTCTATTGTATAAGAATTTTCTGTAACTTTAGTAACCTCTTCACTTTCGATATGAGACTAGCATGCAAAAAAATAAAACAGACAAACAGACGATCATTTGTCTAATATTCTCATCGTGTATATGGGGCTTAACCTATTCACGCCGGCCAAATGCAAATGTGTGGCCCCCCAGCGTCTGGACCTAGACGCCGAGCGGCCGCACATTTGCATTCTATTAAAAGAGTGCACGCCCTGCACGCTCCTAGCCAGGGGTGGAGTGACCATTTGGAAACTCGGGCACCGCCCGAGGGCCCGGGGTCAGTAGGAGGCCCCATGAGATGCCCCTGGTACCTTTTTCATAAGCTTTTTTGAGTTGGGGCAAGGATACAGGGACCCCATGATCCCCTATTGCCCAGGGGCCCCATGAGTTGTCAGTCCGCCCCTGCTCCCAGCACACAAGTCTGGTACTCACGGAAAGGTCCCGATCTCTTTTGATCGGGGCCTTTCCCGATCATGTGACCACCGTGACGGCGCGTCACGGTGGTCACATGACCCTAAACCCTGCCCCACTTCCCGGCTTCTGAAACTCTTAAAAGGCTGGGAGCCGCCGGCGTGAAGGGGTTAAGGAAGGGGAAAAAAATATTTATTTTTTTTGCCATCTGTGTTACTTTGATAAGTTTCATTAATATTAAAAAAATAAATAAACAAATAATCAAAAATTAAATAAACAAAAAAAATAAAAAAGTAAACTAAAAAAAAACAAATACATGAAAATAAAGATCTTACATCCCATTAAATGGCTAAAATTATCAGCATGGTCCTGCTGAAAAAACAATAATAATATTCATATTCAAAAAAGGTTTAAGAGCCTCAGTAATTATCATCTGTATGAAGAAATATGAAAATCACCAGGTTCCTCCAAAAAAGGAAAGGCTGTGAAGATGTTACTTGCAGCTTGAAGCCTGATTACTCCAAGATAAGGAGATTTTATACATATACAATTGGAGCTGATTTCTATCATGTAGGAATTTGACCTGTAAAACAATGCCTTGAAGACCGATAAAAATTAATTTCTTCAAGGCTGCTGTTCTACTGGTCAAATTCTTATGTGAACAACTTGAAAGGATTGCTTTTCCTTTTTTGGGAAAAACTTTAGAGATTTTATTATCCCTTATACAGATGATATATAATTACTAACACTATTTTTTTTAGCAGGGCCTTGCTGATAATTTTGACCATTTCATAGGGTGTAAAAAGTCTTTCTTTTTTATTTATTTAATTTATCTTATTGTTTATTTAAATGTGTTTTTTTTTCTTTAGGAGTAAGCTCTCAAGCACACAGGACATTTTGATAACGCTGGTAATGTTAGCTGTGTAAAGTCTCGTTAAAAACGTGAGTTTTTCAGGGTTTTTCAGCGTTTTTGCATTAGTGTTTAACAGCGTTTTCCTGTGCTTGCATTTTTTAGCATTCTTTCGTGGTTTTTTTAACCTAGAAACAATTTTTTTTTTTGGTCAAAAAAAGTCCAAAAACGTCGGTTTGCAGCATTTTACTGCGTTTTTCATCATTATAGCATTTTTACATCTAAAAAAATCCTCTAGAAACCCACTAGTCCTGATTTTTTTTTTCCAACCAAAAAACGTTGATTACAGTCTATGTGTGCGTGGACACATAGGATAACATGCGGGGGGGTTTACTGGCTGTAGAAAAAAACATCAAAAGCCAAAAACAGCCGCTGTAAAAACATCCAGCGTGCATGAGGACTAAAGAATAAAAATTAAAAAAATATTTTTTTCTAGCTTAATCTTCTGAACCAGCCATTCTGAACCAGGGTGCCTCCAGAGGTTGCTAAGGGTTCTTTGAGCTGTGGCTAATAGGCCTCCCATTTATTATTATTATACAGGATTTATATAGCGCCAACAGTTTGCTCAGCGCTTTACAATATAACGGGAGACAATACAGCAACAATACAGTTCAATACAAGAGGGTTAGGAGGGCCCTGATCCTGGGAGCTTACAATCTAAGATTTGATGGTGTCTGGTTAGTTAGGGATCAATGCCATTTGACAGTGAGCAGCATGCCACCAATGGCCTTTTTAATTTTTTTTTATAAGGTACCACCGCTGTAATGGGGGCGTTCTTTCCACTGACCACTATAGTAAAAGGATTTTTTTTTTCATTGAATAATTATTTTTTTGCAGGGATTAATTAAAACCTGAAAACTGTTTTTTTTTTTTCAAGAGTTTGTGAAAGGCTGCTGTAGACTGTTAATGTAACACAGGCCTTCACTTCTAAAATACACGTCCAATACTTGTTATAGTGTTTTCACAGGCTACCCTTCTTCAATAAATTAAGTTGTACATTGCTATATACAGTTGTGTTCAAAATAATAGCAGTGAGACATCACTAACCTGATCAATCACTGTTTTTGGTAGAAATGATATTTCTACATGGCAAATAATTTACTAGCAGGTGTAGTAGAGTAATAGAAATCCAACAGACCCAACAGTCATGACATGCATGCTGCTGATTCTGTGTAATTGAATCACTAATTGAAAGGGGCATGTTCAAAATAATAGCAGTGTGGAGTTCTATTAGTGAGGTCATTCATTCTTTGAAAAACAGGTGGCAATTATTGCCCTTATTTAAGGAAGGAAGGCAGCAAATGTTGTACATGCTGGTTACAGTGCATTTCTCTCTGAAATTCTGAGGAAAATGGGTCATTCCAGACATTGTTCAGAAGAACAGCGTACCTTGATTAAAAAGTTGATTGGAGAGGGGAAAACATATAAAGAAGTGCAGAAAATGATAGGCTGCTCAGCTAAAATGATCGCAAATGCTTTAAAATGGCAACCAAAACCTGAAAGATGTGGAAGAAAGCGAAAAACTACCATTCAAATGGATAGAAGAATAGCCAAAATGGCAAGGACTCAGCCAACAATCAGCTCCAGGAAGATGAAAGAAGGTGTAAAGTTCCCTGTGAGTACTGTTACAATTAGAAGACGCCTATGTGAAGCCAAGCTATCTGCAAGAAGCCCCCGCAAAGTCCCACTGTTGAAAAAAAGACATGTGCTGAAGAGGTTACAATTTGCCAAAGAGCACATTGACTGGCCTAAAGAGAAATGGCGCAACATTTTGTGGACTGATGAAAGTAAGATTGTTCTTTTTGGGTCTAGTGGCCGGAGACAGTTTGTCAAACACTGAATTCAAGCCACAGTACACTGTGAAGACAGTGAAGCATGGTGGTGCAAGTATCATGATATGGGGATGTTTCTCATACTATGGTGTTGGGCCTATTTATCGCATACCAGGGATCATGGATCAGTTTGAATACATCAGAATACTTGAAGAGGTCATGCTGCCTTATGCTGAAGAGGAAATGCCCTTGAAATGGGTGTTCCAACAAAACAACGACCCCAAACACACCAGTAAACGTGCAACATCTTGGTTCCAGACCAACAAGATTGACGTTATGGAGTGGCCAGCCCAATCCCCGGATCTTAATCCAATAGAAAACTTGTGGGGTGACATCAAAAATGCAGTTTCTGAGGCAAAACCAAGAAATAGAGAAGAACTGTGGAATGTAGTCCAATCATCCTGGGCTGGAATACCTGATCACAGGGGCCAGAAGTTGGGTGACTCCATGCAACACAGATGTACAGCAGTTCTCAGAAACAGTGCGACTACAACCAAATATTCATTAAGTGATTCAAAGGAAAGCAAAATCTTCAAACATTTTTCAGTTTATATAGTGAATGTTTGAGTTTGTAAAGAAGAATACAAACACTGCTACTTTTTTGAACAGTCTAATATTCACTTTTCTTCAATTTTTTTAGAGGAACAACACAAATTTGATCTATTTTCTTCATGTTTTGATTTGGAATAGAATGTGTAGTGTTCCCAATGCATTTGTGTGTATGGAAATAAAAGCTATTAGAAGGATTTTGAGCTTTATTCACTTTTTTCAACACACTGCTATTATTTTGAACACAACTGTATGTGTTCAGGACTGGTTTTAGAGACTGGTTTGGCGTTAAAGTGTATATAGAGCCACAACATTTTTTTACACAGATAGAGTGCAGAAGGTTTAGAACACTTGCCAGGATTTTATTGCTTGTATAAGGCCACAATATATTGATCAAGACAACAAAAAATTAGCAAATATGTATAGCTGAGTTATCAAAAATTGAACAATGATAGGGCACTATTTCTCCCACTGATACCAACAATGGGGTGCTATTCCTCCCCCAAATACCAGAGATGCATTGTTTACGCCCACTAACGCAGGATAATTTTATCTCCCAGTGGTCACAGTCCGGCCCCCCTAAAGTCTGAATGCTGGCCCTTTGTTCGGTAAGTTAGGACACCCCTGATCTAAACCATTCCATTGTAGCTCTGGCTGTATGTTTAGGGTCGTTATCCTGCTGGAAGGTGAACCTCCACCCCAGTCTCAAGTCTTTTGCAGACTCGAACAGGTTTTCTTCTAAGACTGCCCTGTATTTGGCTCCATCCATCTTCCCATCAACTCTGACCAGCTTCCCTGTCCCTGCTGAAGAAAAGCATCCCCACAACATATTGCTGCCACCACCATGTTTCACGGTGGGGATGGTGTGTTCAGGGTGATGTGCAGTGTTAGTTTTCCGCCACACATAGCGTTTTGCTTTTAGGCCAAAAAGTTCCATTTTGGTGTCATCTGACTAGAGCCCCTTCTTCCACATGTTTGCTGTGTCCCCCACATGGCTTCTCACAAATTGCAAACGGGACTTTTTATGGCTTTCTTTCAGCAGTGGCTTTCTTCTTGCCACTCTTCCATAAAGGCCAGATTTGTGAAGTGCACGACTAATAGTTGTCCTGTGAACAGATTCTCCCACCTGAGCTGTGGATCTCTGCAGGTCCTCCAGAGTTACCATGGGTCTCTTGGCTGCTTCTCTGATTAATGCTCTCCTTGACCGGCCTGTCAGTTTAGATGGACAGCCATGTCTTGGTAGGTTTGCAGTTGTGCCATACTCTTTCCATTTTCGGATGATGGATTAAACAGTGCTCCGTGAGATGTTCAAAGCTTGGGATAATTGTTTTTATAACCTAACCCTGCTTTAAACGTATCCACAACTTTATCCCTGACCTGTCTGGTGTGTTCCTTTGCCTTCATGATTCTCTTCGTTCACTAATGTTCTCCAACAAACCTCTGAGGGCTTCACAGAACAGCTGTATTTATACTGAGATTAAATGACACACAGATGGACTCTATTTACTAATTAGGTGACTTCTGAAGGCAATTGGTTACACTAGATTTTAGTTAGGGGTGTCAGAGGGCTGAATACAAATGCACACCACACTTTTCAGATATTTATTTGTAAAAACATTTACAATTTTCCTTCCACTTCACGATTATGTGCGACTTTGCATTGGTCTTAAGCCAGTGGTCAGCTCTCAGAGTTATGGCTAGCTGGGGCAGCACAGTGGCCAAATGGTTGGCACCTCCACCTGGCAGCATTAGGGTCACTGGTTAAAATCCCAACCATGGCACCACCTGCTTGAAGCTTGCATGCTCTCCCTGTGCCTGCGTGGGTCTCCTCCAGGTACCCCAGCCTCCTCCCACACCCCAAAGACATGCTGGTAGGTTAATTGGATCCTGTAAAAATTGGCCCTAGTATGCCCTAGTATGTGTATGTATGAATGTGCATTAGGGACCTTAGATTGTATGCTCCTTGAGGGTTAGGGACTGATGTGAATGTACAATATATATGTAAAGCACTGCATAAATTGACAGCGCTATATAAGTACCTGAAATAAAATAAATAATATCACATAAATCCCATTAAAATACATTTGTATTTTTGGTTGTAACATGACAAAAAGTCGACAATTTCAGGAATACTTTTTCAAGGCACTGTATATAATAAAAAATTGGGGCAGACTTGATGGACCACTTGGTCTTTTTGTGCCGTCACCAGGGGCGGACTGACAACTCATGGGGCCCCCGGGCAATAGGGGATCATGGGGCCCCGGTGTCCTTGCCCAAACTCAAATAAGCCTATGAAAAAGGTACCAGGGGCATCTCATGGGGCCCCCTACTGACCCTGGGCCCTCGGGCAGTGCCCGAGTTTCCAATTGGTCAGTCCGCCCCTGGCTTTCACCCTTCTATGTTTCTGTGTTAAAGAATAGGCCCCGTTCGCACTGATGTGACTTGTCATGCGATTTGACCGTTCAAATCGCATGCAATGATCGGCAATGGAACTGTTCTAACTGGTGCGAATCCGTCTTTGTAGAAGTCGCACCGATTGGAAAAGTAGTTCCTACACTACTTTTCATAATATGGGGTGCGGCTTGCATAGACACCTGTGCATGAATTCACACAGATAACTGTGAAGTCCGACCTAAAGTCGCACTGCCATCCGCCTTTGAAATCGTGTGATTTCAAGTGAAGTCACACGATTTCAAAGTCAGATCCAGTGTGAACCAAGGGTAACTCCACTTTTGTTGATAAAAACACAATCCCCTTTCAGCGATCAGTGTCCATTGCAAAGATTTCAAGAAACTTTGTTGCAGATCGCTACCGGTGTCTGCTCTGAGTATACAGCTGTTGTTTGTGGAGTGAATCTGAATGGGAGTGACTTTTTCATCATTAATCAGCTGATGCACTTGTGGGGCTATAAGAAGGAACTGTTATAAGACCTGCATCCTTTTAGAAGTGTTAACTTTTTAGGACCACCTTGCCAAGAATTATATTTCTGTTGCAGATGATGCCTAAAATCTGATTTGTTTCTTAGTACAGCCAATCACACAAGCATGACATTTCTGGGGGTGTTTCATATACCAATGGTGCACAGAACACCTCCATGCTGCCATATTGCAATTAATTTTACAGAAAATGACAACGCTGCAGATTGAAAAGGAAAAGTAATTGGTAATAGCATTCAATCACAATATTATTATTATACAGGATTTATATAACACCAGTAGTTTGCACTTTACAATATAATGGGAGACAATACAGCAAAAATACAGTTCAATACAAGAGGGTTAGGGCCTGCAGTAATTGCATATGCTATGGCTTTCTTTCCACAAAAGAGCTATCTATTAAGGATTGTGTAGTACCTACAGAATACCCCTTGTAGAGCCTGTGATTGTAAATGATGGTCATACATGGGAATATCATTTATGAATGCTGCTTATTTGGAATGACAGAAAATGATAGGTGCCCAACCACTTGCCCTCCTGAGGATTTCTCCCCTTCCCGACCAGGCCATTTTTTGCGTTACGGCGCTGCGTTACTTTAACTGAAAATTGCGCGGTCATGCAACGCTGCACCCAAATAAAATTTACGGCCTTTTTCCCCCACAAATGGAGCTTTCGTTTGGTGGTATTTGATCGCCTCTGTTGTTTTTATTTTTTTGTGCTATAAACAAAAAAAGACCGACATTTTTGAAAAAAAAAACCCAATATGTTTGACTTTTTGCTATTAAACATGTCCAGTAAAAAAAATGTAAAAAATCAAATTTTGTTATAAATTTAGGCCAAAATGTATTCTGCTCCGTGTGTTTGCTAAAAAAAACCCCAATACGTGTAAATTAATTGGTTTACGTGAAAGTTATAGGGTTTCCAAATGGCGGTATATATACGGTATTTTTTTTTTTTTACTAGTAATGGCGGCGATCAGCGACTTATAGCAGGACTGCAGCGGGCATTCTGACACTGGGGGGAACTGACTTGGTGTCACTGACATCCCCAGTGACACCAATGCAGTGATCAGTGCTAATAAAAAGCACTGACACTATACTAAGTGCACTGGGCAGGAAGGGGTTAGCATGTGGGGCGATCAAAGGGTTAACTGTGTGCTGTTTTATTGTGGCCTGTGTCTGTGCTTTCAACTGTAATCACACTGCTTTGTATGGCAATGCTATGCAGAGCCATACAAAGCAGTGTGCAGGAGCTGACAGGGGACAGATCTGTATTGTTTATACACAGGTCTCTTCCCCGTCAGTGATACTCAGCGATTGCCAGGTGCCGGGGGGAATCACCGGCCGGGACTCAGTGATTGACAGCCAAGGCCACAGATGGCCCTACCTGGAACAGCAAAATCACGTATATTATTATTATTATAATACAGTATTTATATAGCGCCAACAGTTCGCTCAGCGCTGTACATTACAATGGGAGACAATACATGAGACAGTACAATAACAATACAATGCGATACACGAGGGGTTCGAGGGCCCTGCTTGCACGGGTTGGGGGGAAAACTAGGAGCTCGGTTTTGGAAAGGTTCAGTTTGAGGAAGTGGAGTGACATCCAATCCAATATGTCGTTCAGTAGGCTAGTGATTTGGGCGGAGACTGAAGGGGTGAGGCGAGGGGTAGAGAGATAGATTTGCGTGTCGTCGGCATAGAGATGGTAGTTGAAGCCGTGAGAGTGTATCAGTTAGCCAAGGGAGGAGGGGTAGATGGAGAAGAGAAGGGGCCCGAGGACAGAGCCTTGAGGGACCCCAACAGAGTGGGAGTGAGGGGGAGGTGGTAGCGTTATAGGTAACACTAAAGGAGCGTTGTGATAGATAGGACCAGGAGCCAGGAGAGAGCGGAATCTCTGAAGCCAAGAGAGTGTAGTTTTTTGAGGAGGAGGGGGTGGTCAACTGTGCCGAAAGCTGCGGAGAGGTCGAGGAGTAGGAGTACTGAATAGTGGCCATTAGCTTTGGTGGTTAGCAGGTCATTGGTGAGTTTGAGTAAGGCAGTTTCAGTGGAGTGTAGGGGGCGGAAGCCAGACTGTAGGGGATCAAGGAGGTTGTTGTCGTTGAGGTGGGAGCTTAGGCGAATTTAGACTAAGCGCTCAAGGAGTTTGGATGTAAATGGCAGAAGGGAAATGGGTCTAAGGTTGTTCAGGTCGGTGGGGTCCATGGAGGGCTTTTTAAGTATAGGAGTGATGTGTGCGTGCTTCAGAGGGGAGGGGAATGCGCCAGTAGAGAGGGAGAGATTAAAGATGTGGGTGACGGAGCGTAGAATGGAGGAGGGAGATCGTAGTTGTGAGGGGACAGGGTCGAGGGGACAGGTGGTGAGGCGGGCTTCAGAGAAGACCTTAGTGACCTCCTCAGTGGTAGCAAGGTCGAAGGAGTGGAGTGTTGAGGGGGCTTCAGTGTGAGGGATGTTAGGTGGGGGTGGAGGTCTGGACAGTGGTGAGGTCGAGGGAGAGGGGTGTTGAAGGAGTTTCCGTGTGAGGGGTGCTAGGTGGGGTGGAAGTCTGAGCAGCGGTGATGTCCCTACGAATTGCGTCAATCTTGTTTTTGAAGTGATTGGCAATCTCGTGGGCGGTGAGTGAGGTACTGGGTGGAGGTGGGGGTGGAGAGAGTAGAGAGTTAAAAGTAGAGAAGAGCCAGCAAGGACTGGAGGAGATGGTATTGATGAGGGTCAGAAAGTAGGCTTGCTTGGCAGCGTTGAGGGAGCAAGTGTAGGTGTGAAAGGCAGATTTATATTGGGTGAACGCTAGTTGGGATCTGCTTTTGTGCCCTAGTCGCTCCAGCGCACGACTGCTTCGTTTGAGAGTTTTGGTGTGATTAGTCTGCCAGGGCTGAAGTGGTCGGGGTCTAATGCTTCATGTGGTTAGAGGCGCTAGCGAGTCTAGAGCGGTTGACAGCGAGTTGTTATAAGCAGTAGTGGCCAGGTCAGGGCAGGACAGGGGAAGGATACTGTTGTAAAGTTGATCAGCTGCAGAGTGGAAGGGGGCAGGGTTCAGGTTGTGGAGGTTTCGGCTGGTGATAGTTTGACATTTGGAGGGGTAGATGTTTGAGGATGAGGAGACGGAGAAGGTAATAAGATTGTGGTCAGAGAGAGGGAAGCTGGTGTTAGTGAGGTTGTGGGGAGTGCAGAGATGGGAGAAGACAAGGTCCAGGATGTTCCCGACGGAGTGGGTGGTGGATTGTATACACTGTGTGAGTGCAAAAGAAGAGGTTAAGTGGAGGAGTTGGGATGTAGTTGGGTTATTGATGTTGACAGGGATGTTGAAGTCTCAAAGGATGATGGTGGGTAGCTCGGAGGAGAGAAAGAAGGGTAGTAATTGGAACAGTCCTCACAGGGAACTTTACACCTTCTTTCATCTTCCTGGAGCTGATTGTTGGCTGAGTCCTTTACCATTCGAATGATAGTTTATCGCTTTCTCCCACGTCTTTCAGGTTTTGGTTGCCATTTTAAAGCATTTGCGATCATTTTAGCTGAGCAGCCTATCATTTTCTGCACTTCTTTATATGTTTTCCCCTCTCCAATTAACTTTTTAATCAAGGTACGCTGTTCTTCTGAACAATGTCTGGAATGACCCATTTTCCTCAGAATTTCAGAGAGAAAAGCACTATAACCAGCATGTACAACATTTGCTGCCTTCCTTCCTTAAATAAGGGCAATAATTGCCACCTGTTTTTCAAAGAATGAATGACCTCACTAATAGAACTCCACACTGCTATTATTTTGAACATGCCCCTTTCAATTAGTGATTCAATGACACAGAATCAGCAGCATGCATGTCATGACTGTTGGGTCTGTTGGATTTCTATTACTCTACTACACCTGCTAGTAAATTATTTGCCATGTAGAAATATCATTTCTACCAAAAACAGTGATTGATCCGGTTAGTGATGTCTGACTGCTATTATTTTGAACACAACATATGCAGCTTTGTATGGGCAAGGATTCTGCTATAACTACTCACATGTACAGACCATATATACAGTACACACACACTTATATATATGGTCTGTATATATTGTATGTGGGTAGTTGTAGCAGAATCCTTGCCATACAAAGCTACATAATCAGTTGGATACATTTTAGTATAAAAATTGTACTGAAGAGTTTAAACAGACAGGTAGGGGGTTCGGTATTCCATATTATGAATGCTGTGTTCCTCAGTCCATGTTGACAGGAAATCTTTCATATATTACTCTGGAATTTAGACAGCAGAACAATGGCCCATGTCACATGAATGACAGAATGTCCTGTGACTAATCTAGTTGACAGGAAAAGGGGATTTTGGTTGGCCTGGCAGTGCCAGAGTTGCGAGTAACTTTAAAACTCTTATATAATGTAGGTACTCCAATATACACTAACCCTTGAAGGACTTCTGTAGCCACCTGCATTTTTTCACTTGGTTAAAGGTACTTTGTCTCTTGAAACAGGTGTAAGGTGTGTTTTCACAATTCCTTCAAATAAGCAGCTGTCTTTTTTTTTACTTCAAGTATAACTAAAGGCAAAACTTTCTAGGCTTCATTTACATTTAGGGTTGGGGGGCAGTAAAATCACACTTTAAAAAAAAAAAAAAACAGGTAAACACTTGCGTTTTTTCCCACTCCCCATAAACTGATTGTAAAGCTTTCATTTTTTTTATTAAAATAAAAAACATGTTATAGTTGCGAGGCGGTATCAAAAGGTTTTGAGACTAGTTTTGTAACACATTATCAGATGGCAGCACAAGGCTGTATGCAAAGTCACAGGGAGCACCGACCTCCATAAATCAGTGTGCCAAAAGACGTTGTCCTATGTACATCAGGAGCTGTGCAACTGGTGCTATTCTGACCAGGTGCGTTGCCACGTCTGCTATTTAATCATGGACAGAACGTTAGAACAAAGAGCAAACGTGAAATTCTGCATGAAATGGGACAAATCTGCCACAGAGATGTCTGATTTGATTCATCAAGTTTGCGGAATTGCTGCAATGAGTTGTTCGAGGTGTTTTCAGTGGCACGCGCACTTCAAGAGTGGAAGAACATCAGAGGAAGACGATGAGAGATCAGGGAGACCTTCAAAGAGCTCAACCCCGAAAAATGCCCTCTTCTCGAAGATGAAGGTTGCTATTTTGACAATATTGCAGCAACCCACCAATTTGCCCAGTTTCGTGCAGAATTTCATGTTTACTCTTTGTTCTAACTTGCTGTCTATGATGAAATAGCAGACATGGTAATACACGTGGTCAGAATAACATCAGTTGCACAGCTCCCAATGTACACAGGACGATGTCTTTTGGCACACTGACTTTAGAAGGTAAGTGCTCCCTGTGACTGCATGCAGCCTTGATCTGCTATCTGTTGGCATGTTACAAAACCAGTCTCAAAACCTTTTGATACCTCCTCGTACCTGCTGTGTGCAATGGCTTTGCAACAGCCCTGATCCTCTTCTTCTGGTGTCCCCTGCTGGCACTCTTGGCTCCTCTTCCACTGCCTGTGTTCATAGACACAGACAACACAGCTCGACACTGCCTCCTGCTCCCTTGTCACAGAATTTGATTGACAGCAGTGGGAGCCAATGGATCCTACTTCTATCAATCTGCCCAATGAGGAGGGAGAGAGCAGAGAGAGCCGCTGTGCAAAGGTAATTATAAGCAGGGGGGGTGGGGGGACTGGGGGTAAAAAAAACTTGAGCATTTAGAACCAATTTAACCGAGTGCAAATGTGTGGCCTCCCGGCGTCTGGGCCTAGACACCGAGCAGTCGCCCATTTACATTCTATTAAAAAATAACATATGTGCATAGAGTGCGCCCTGCGCGCTCCCAGCACACATGTCCGGTACTCACGGAAAGGTCCCGATCTCCTCTTTCGATTGGGACCTTTCCCGATCATGTGACAGCGTGTCACGGCGGTCACATGACCCTAAACCCTGCCTCCCGGCTTCTGAAACCCTTAAAGGGCCGGGAGGCGCCGGCGTGAAGGGGTTAAACCCCTAAGGCAGTGGGCAGGCACATTCACGTGTTGGTGCCGCCCAATGAACGCGACCAATTCACCCACTATCCCCTGCATACAATTTGTACAATCTTCTTTAGGTCTGCCAACAACTATGTAGTGCAAAGGCTTGCCTGATTTGATACAAATTGATTGGATAGATTAGGCAGGTCCTCATTTTACTTTGTTTTGGTAAATATAAAGTTGATTGTACAAAAAATTGTACAGTTAGATTGTCACATATATGGTTACCCTTACCCTAGATTCACACCTAAGCGTTTTCTGCAGCGTTTTGCAGAAATGCAGTACAGTCTATTTAACATTGTTTCCTATGGGACATGATCACATCTGCGCGTTTTCACCTGGTGCGTTTTTTGGAAAGGGTCAGAGACTTTTTTGAACGCAAAAAGTTGCATTTTTTGTTTTATAGACTTCAATGGAAACGATGCAGAAAAGCATGTACTGCGTTTTTGCCGCATTTCCAATGTGTTTTAAATCTGCCTAGCAACAAGAAAAATAAAAAATTAAAAAACCCCACAAAACGCATCAAAAACACGGCAAAAACATAGTTGCAAAAAACGCAATGCAGAAACGGCTCAAACGCAACCTGCATAGGTGTGAACCTAGCCTTAGGGAGATTCACCCTATTCATCCCAAACTTTGAGTGGTCACCAAAAAAAAGAGGAAAATAAAACCTGTTTTGGCTATGGACCAGAAAGCTCCCCAATGGAACACAAATGGCAGAAAAACTGTCAGGAATTATAGCCCTTAGTTAAACAATTGTGACGGCCAAATGTGGCTACTCTCCATAATCCTTAATGTGTGAGCGGCCATTGCCTTGCAAAAACCCCATAGATGTACCATTGCACCTTCCATTCCATGATCATTGTGGAGATATCGGTTGGCCTTGAAGTCTGAATAATTTGCATAGGCCGATTACTGGTAGAGAGAGTCTAAAATGACCTTTTCTCAAAAATAATACAATTCTGACAGAAGTTCCAACCATCCAAGGTGGTTTTTTTGACTGGCAACTTCATTGGAGATACTATTTTTTAAAGATTTATAAAGTGTTAGATATTTTGAGAGTGAGTTATTGTAGTATACGATATCTATTGTAGTAATATATATATTGCTGTGTATTTCCGTTGGCTTTCCTTCTTTAAAATGAAATTGATTTAACAAACAGCTCAATAGGGCCCCTTTCACATGGGACAGACTCCCGTTTTGATGAGCAGAGGATCTGTCCACTGATTGCCTGCTGATCGGAGCAGAGCGGGTGGATGACAGGTCCATGTCAGCTCAGTTTCTGCAGAGTAGACATGAACGGCCAGGAATAGATGGACTCTCCATTTACACCTGAGTGCTCTCTAATCCGCCTAGATGGAGGGGGACGGATCCCCTTCAGTTTTATTTACCAGACTGAATCGGATTGGAGGTAGGTGGTTGTAAATGGGCACAAGTCTGTTGTCCATTTACACCCGCTTGGTCCATAGGTGAATGGACCATCCGATCAGGTCTACCTGAAAAACTGACAGTGGTCCTGATCAGAACCTTTGAGTGAAAGGGACCTAAGTATGCCAAAATAGTAGCATGTTCTGAGCAATTATCACTTCAGATAATTTATAGTGAATCTGTGGCCAGGCTATGGATATTCAAGTATTTAGGAGTTTTAAGGCCACTTTTACATGGCCCTGACAGCATTTACATGTGAGAACCCCAGCGGGGGTTTCCAGCAATTAGCTGAGAGGTAGACCCATTGACAACAATAGGAACCTGCCAGCTCCTGTAGGTAGTCCACATTTAATCACATGAGATGACAAAGAAACAGACTCACTTACCTAGACAAGAGTCTGAATCTACGGCTGGTCAATCGCAGGTGATCACTGCATAGCGATTACATACGAGTGGCAAGGCTTACCTGCGGGAGCTGGCAGCCTATTATTGTCAACGGGTCTTCCTTCCACACCAAGTCGCTGGGAACCCCCACTGGCGTTCATGCATGTAAATGCTGTTGGAAACATTCGCAAGTGTGAATGTGGTCTTGAACAAGCCCTCATTGACCTCTGTAGCTACAAGAAACTTTGGAGCTATTCATCCTAAGTCATCCTCCCAGCAACTCAGCTTACCCTGCTCCCACTCACAGAGATGTTTACATTAAATATTGGAGAGTGTATATTTACTGCTGGGAGGGGGAAGCAGGGAGAGCTGAGCTGTTGAGTCTCTGCTGGGAGTAGAAGCAGGGAGAGCTGAGCTGTGGAGTCACTGCTGGGAGGAGAATCAGGGAGAGCTGAGCTGTCGAGTCACTGCTGGGAGGGGAAGCAGGGAGAGCTGAGCTGTTGCTTTATTGCTGGGAGGGGAAGCAGCAAGAGCTGAGCTTTGGAGTCACTGCTGAGAGGGGGAAGCAGGGAGAGCAGAGCTGTTGAGTCACTGCTGGGAGGGGAAGCAGCAAGAGCTAAGCTGTTGAGTCACTGCTGGGAGGGGAAGCAGGGAGAGCTGAGCCACTGCTGGGAGAAGGAAGAAGGGGGAGCTGAGCTGTTGAGTAACTGCTAGGAGGGAGGAGCAGAGTAAACTATTTGCTTTCATAGACATGTGTCTGCTGTGACCATAATCTGATGTGAGATATACGGTAACAATATACAAATAATAATATGATAATGATAATTTCAAGATGGCCCGAAACTGAAATAGATAAGGTGGATGGTTAGTAGTCTTGCTTTCCAGAGCTAAGATTCTGGGTTCCTTGGTCTCCATGAGATATGCCCACATTTCCTGTATGCCACTAGACTGTAAGCTCCTCCTGGGCAAGTGAATGGTGCTATGTATTCTGTAGGGCTCTGTGTGATATGTTGGTGCAATATAATAGAAAAAATTATATTCATAGTCTGATGGAGTAACACGCATTTCTCTTTATTTCAGGTCTCGCCATTGACAACCTAGATCGTTTTTATGAGGAGTGTTCATCTATGGCGCATAACTGCAGCTTTTCCTTTGCGTATGTTCAAACTACCTTCCTGGCTCCAGTGTACACGGTGGAGTTTGTTTTAGCCGTGGTAGGAAATGGTTTTGCCATCTGGCTGCTAGGGCCAAGAGGATCCAAGAACCGCCATGCTGGAATTATCTTCTCTCTCAACCTTGCTGTGAGTGACTTGGCCTACGCCTTGTCTCTTCCTCTCCTTGTGGCCTACTATGCAATGAAAAAAGATTGGATCTTTGGTATCGCCCTTTGCAAAGTGGAACGATTTCTTTTCCATTGTAATCTTTATGGAAGCATCTTCTTTATCACCTGCATCAGTGTCAACCGCTGCATCGGAGTTGTGTACCCCTTTTATGCTAGGGGTAGAGTGGAGAGTAAACACGCCAAGTTGGCAAGTGTGGCAGTTTGGCTTATAGTTGCCGCAATTTCTTGCCCTGTGTTTGAATTCTCAACCTTACAGGTAGAAGGACTTAAGAAAGAATGCTTAGGGACAGCCCTGAACAGCCAACTAAAGTCATATTTTCCATACAGCCTGTTTCTTGCTGGCTTTGGCTGTGGCCTCCCATTTATCATCACTCTTATATCTTATACAGGCATAGCTCGAGCTGTATGGAAAAGTCATGGACTGGAATCAAGGGAAAAGAGAAAAGTGGTGACCATGGTCTGTGTGGTCATTTTGTTGTACTCCATCTCATTCCTGCCCTACCACATCCTGAGGAACATGAACCTTGCAAGCAGAATATGGCCAAAGAATTGCAAACGATCTGCTTTTCTACATTCCGCTTTCCAAGTCACCCGGGGGCTAGTGGCACTGAACCCTTGTATCCACCCATTGTTGTACACTTCTGTGATGGACAATGTGAGGGCAAAACTTGGCTGTTGCAAAGGACAGGAAGAGGAGAAACCGCCTGAGAGCATTCGACTTTGATCTGCACACTGATTATACTAGACTAGTATTAAAGTACACAATTCCAAGAACTGAAGGAGTTGTGGGGAAAAACTATCAAAAGTCTAATGTATGGACACAAGTCAAATAAGAACATGGACCTAGAGATTATGACATATGCTTAAGACCAGGGGCGGACTGACCATTTGGAAACTCGGGCACTGCCCGAGGGCCCGGGGTCAGTAGGCGGCCCCATGAGATGCCCCTGGTACCTTTTTCATAGGCTTTTTTGAGTTTGGGCAAGGACACAGGGGCCCCATGATCCCCTATTGCCTGGGGGCCTCATGAGTTGTCAGTCCACCCCTGCTTAAGACAGAAGAATTCCTTGGAGAAAGTACCTGACTGTTGTGTAGCCATGTTTATTTTGTGACCAACGATCCCCAATAACTGTGATTCTTCCTACATCACATCAAATAACTCACCTATTGTGTACGCTCACTGCACCTCTTTCAACAGGCTCACTTAAAGCGGAGTTCCACCTGAAAAACAAAATAAAAGTCAGAAGCTACAAAAACTGTAGCTGCTGACTATTAAAACACAGCCACTTACCTGTCCCTCAGTCCAGCGGTGTTCTCACCCCAGCTTGTTTCACTGGCTGTCTTCTCTCCCTGGCACCAGCATCTTCAGTGTGGGCACCCGGCTGTGACAGCTTGCGGCTTCACAGCCGGGTGCCCACTGCGCATGTGCGAGAAGCGTTGCTCTTTGTGAGTGGTCCTGTAGTCTTCTGGAACCTGTCACTTGTCCCAGAACAACACAGGGAGGGGGGGCGGACAACTTCCACTTCAGATTGCCTAGGCGATCACAGCAAAAGTGGGAGGCGATTGCAGTAAAAGTGGGAGCGGGTACCTGTCAAGTTCAGATACCCGCTCCCCAAAAGTCCTTAATGTGGAGCAGGGGACAAAGGCTTAAAGCAGAACTTCCCCTTTTTAGGGGGAGCTCCACTTTAAGCTACACATACATTAATCATTTTTTTTTTTTCATTCAACCAGTAGGTTGACCCGATTCCATCATCCACACACTCAATGTGGACAAGGGAATCACTTCCACTGTGTTGTGTTCTTACAATGGGGAACCTTCCTTGCTGTCAGAATACACAGATCAGCTTCAGCTGGCGGCACTCATTTGGATCAAACCTGACAGTCTGGTTGTAAAGAAGTCAATCAGTAGATCAACTTCTGTGCAACCAGTCTACCCATACAGGGATTGAAATTCAGCCAGTCCATGCTGAGCCTTTAATTGCCCAACACCCTGGCCAAACCCCACTTCCCCCATGGTACTCCTTTTGTTTGCCAAAGTGACTTGAAAGCATCCCGTGTAAGTTAATCTTGAGTTTCTTGAGAATCTGGAATTTGCCTAGAGCTCTCATCCAACGTGATGGTGCTTGGGCCTGGGGTTTGCCTGCTTAGATGCCTAGTGCTGTATTATGGGCTGGTAAGGGAGAGAGTCAGATATTCTCCATGCACAAAATAAAGGGCATTTCACATCACTCTAGCGGGCAAACAGTGCAGTGGAGGAGTGATTGCTAATGAGTGTAAGTAGCAAGTGAGCCTGGTTCTGTGTCCTGCATGGGCCAAGTGGGGAATGAACATTTAAATGATTTATTCTTTTAAAAGAATGTGTACAAAATAAAAACAAATTTACTTTTAAGTAGCTGTACCTTATCAAACCAAATGATAACTTCATAGTTTCCAAAAACAGCAATGAAAGGCTTATTTCTAGCTGCACTATGTGGCTAAAGGTTTTTAAACACCTGACCATCGCATGTTTATCCAATTCCAAACCCATGGACATTAACCATTTCTCTCCTACATGTAAAGATTTTTTTTTTGCTGGAAAATTATTTAGAACATCCAAACATTATATATTTTTTTAAGCAGAGTCCCTAGAGCAGGGGTGCTCCACCTTTTGAAGAGCGAGGGCCACTTAAATGATTTGGTAACTGGTGGCAGGCCATAATGAAATTAAATGGTTCAGAATTTCAATTTTTTTTTTATTTTAAATGTAAAATGAACATTTTCCTCTTGCAGCTGCTGAATGCCGTTGGGAGTAGGGGCGGACTGACAACTCATGGGGCCCCCAGGCAATAGTGGATCATGGGGCCCGTGTCCTTGCCCAAACTCAAAAAAGCCTATGAAAAAGGTACCAGGGGCATCTCTTGGGGCCCCCTACTGACCCCTGGCCCTCGGGCAGTGCCCAAGTTTCCAAATGGTCAGTCTGCCCCTGGTTGGGAGAAGCCATTTTCAGCGGTTGCAGGAGGAAAATGGAGAGGATTGGTTCCTGTATATTCCCCCCTGTCCAAGTGTAAAACAGAATGTGACAGGGAGACCCCACGGGCCTCCTGGAGCATGGGGCAAGGTCACCACTGTGACTCCTAATGCTACACCCGTAGTTGGGGGGTGGGGTGTAAAAACACATCTCAATTAAATTAAGGGGTTTTTACTACCCCCCCCAAACTGCAAATGTAAACAAGCCCTTACTATCCTGAGCCCCCTAGAAGGCTGCTTTCACACTGAAGTGCTGCGGTTCACCCGCACAACGGGTGCAAAGCTGTTCACCTGCGGCTTAGCTGTGCTTTGCCATTAACTTCTATTATATCTTGTGGATGTGGTGCACTTTCTGAAGCTCTCTTTCTGCAGACCAGACCGCAGGCTATAATAGAAGTCTATGGCTCAGTGCAGTTATTGCAGGCTATAGACGGGCCGTTTATTGGCTGAATTGTCGGCCGATAAATGAAAAATTGGTCGGTGCCAATGCTGCCACCAATATCCACGAAAAAGATTTTCCAGCATGACCGATAAAAATAAATGAGAAGATCCGCGAAAAAAAAGCCGATGGGCTGGCCCCACTAACGGCATGTGAATATCGGCCAATTTTTTGTGCGAACAAAAATTCGGCCGATAAACGACCGGTCTATGGCCTGCATAAGCCACAGATGCACTGCGCTGCATCCACAGATCAATGTGAAAGCAGCAGAATAGTTAACCATTTTATAGGTGTCAATATGCCCACTGCAAAAGTGCACTGTATGTGATATTTAATATACAAACCTTTTCCTCTTCCAGCTTCTGCTGCCATCACTTGCCATCTTCAGGTGCAAGAAAGGTCCCAGGCAAAGCACAGTTCGTATCACTCCACCTGGGACAGGAGCTGGCACTTCAGAGGAAGTATCAGCTTATGTGACTCCTGCTTCCGCCACTGCTGACTCCATGCAGTCTGATGCTCCAGGATGGCAGTTCAACAGGCCCAAATCACAATCAATGGGTTGCCAACCCAGGTATGCATTTCCCTGGTTTGAGGTCAAGGGCCATATCAGAGAGCTCTGCAGGCCACAGATTGAGCACCCCTGAGCTAGAGAATAAAATAGTGGGTGTTACAATTTTGTATGTCACACGTATTGCCACAGGAGTTTTTCAAACGCAATTTTTGGGAAAAAAAACACTTTAGTGAATTTTACTGCACAAAAACACAATATAATATCCAACTGTTTGGTAAAATATAAAAGATGATGTTATGCAGAGTAGATACCCAACATGTCACGCTTTTAAATGACGCACAGGCTCCTGGAATGGTGCCAAACTACAGTTCCTAAAAATCTCCATAGGCAACGCTTTATAAGCCTTTACTGGTTAGCAGTTTAGTTACATGGGAGGTCTGGTGCTGGAATTATTGCGCTTGCTAAAACGTTCTTGGCTATACCTCACGTGCGGTGCAAACACCTATACTTGCATTCGTCTTTGCACGTGAGCACGGGGATGGGGGCTTTAAATTTTTTTTTTTTATTTCTATTTTTACATTCTCGTTACATTTTTCTTTAAACACCTTTATTGCTATCACAAGGAATGAACAACATCCTTTACAATAGCATGGGCAGTGACAGGATCTCTTTACTGAGAAATCTGGCGTCTATTAGACCCCAGATCTCTCCTCTGCCCTTGAAAGCCTCAGATCAAATGGAGATCACAAGGCAGTAATGACCTGTTTACATTAGCTGAAATCATAAATGACAAAATAGTCGTCGTTTCTGGTTTCTTAGACCATAAAGATGACCGGGAATGTTCTGATCCTCACTCAACTCTACAGTAAGTTGGCGGAACTGCCGGCTTCAGTCCCGATGGGACAAGAGAGCCCAGGAAAGCGGTGGGGGGGGAGGCCTTCCAGCGCATGTAAAAGCAATCCAGCGGCTAATTAGCTGCTTGGATCGGTTACTGTATTCAGCATTGCTAGCATGGAAATTGGGATCATGGCTGCAGTCATGGCCCCAGTATGTCCACTGAAACCCAATGCTGTACAGGTACGTCATTGTATTTTAACACTGGCTAGGTTAAGCCTGGAAGTTTACTTGAAGATTCCCCACACCAACTTCAAAAAAACATGTCTTTGTACGGCTGGCTAGGTGCAAAAGGGTCACATTCGTGCAGAAAAAGAAAGAGCTTTCTCCAAATAGTTGCCAAGTTGAATGTGCACAATCGCCAAAAATATCTTGTATGCTGTAGCATACTGGAAATCTCCCAAACTCATTTTGGTGGAGTGTCCACATGCCATTGGCCATAAAGGTGGCTTGTAGGTGTGATGGTCAGGTCCCAGAAATTTTTGGCTAAAAACAATAATTACTGCTCTGTAAAGAGTTCCATCCATGCAAACTCTTTATATGTGCTTGGAGATTTCTCATACCAGTAGGACGTTGAAGGCTGGGAATTAGGGCTGAAAAAAACTAATCGACAGAATTGATAATGAAGAGAAGTGTCCCAACTATTTTCATAATCGATTAGTTGGTCTGCATACAGAATGCATTATTTGTTTACATATCAGAAAATACAGTGCAGCACACATACTGATTTGTACAGCATCCATACATGGCAGCATACACAGTGCAGCACACATACAGCTCAGTATGCTGTCCATACATGTTAGTAAGTGCCTGAGAACTTGTAAATGTTTGAGGAGCAATGCTTTGCGGGACATGTAGTCCTGGGCAGGAGAAGTGATTTAAAGTGATTCTAAAGGCACTTCTTTACCTTGCTGTAGGGGCACTCCATACTGTACTCTGTGGCTTGCTATAGGGGCACTCTGAAAGCAGGAGCCAGAAGCACAGGTGGGGGACCCCATAACAGGAGAATTGGGGTTGCTCTGTGCAAAACCATTGCACAGCGAAGGTAAGTATGACAAGTTTGTAATTAAAAAAACAAACAAAAACGTTTACAATCCTAAGGGCTCTGTGCAGGGAAGATCATCATCTAAATCCAGAGAAGCTGGAGGCTGATAGAGTGGAGGTAATATAAGGCATTACAATGAAAGAACTTCAGGCAGAATTAAAATTTTCTCATACAGTAGGTCCGTACCCGCACTGCATGGGTTATCTGCTCATTTTGTCCAGGGGAGCAAGGAAAAGCTATACTTACCCGATCCTTCAGTCCTCTGTCACTGTGGTCAAAAACAAGCATTGATTTGATCCCACTTAACCTTCATTCTAATCTCTAATTGTGAAACAAAAATTTTCAGACTAATAGTTTGTTCGTGTACAACCAGCATCAGTGACAGCAAGCGAAGGTAGCTCGTATCAAGTTACCTGCCTATGACAAGGGAGTATTATATTACAATCCTGTCTGAAAATCTGCAAAACAGCAAATTTTGATCTCAGAGTCTGGTGATATGTGCAACCTCTAATAGTGTATACTAGAGATGCACTGAAATTTCAGCCACCGAAACATATCGGCTGAAAATAGCCCCATCGGCATTTTGCCAATAGGAATAACTTAGCCGATACAGGGGACTGTCTGTACTGCAGATGTGGGGGGGTGGAGAAAAGCAGGAGAGAAGTGATTGGCTGTCACTATAGGTCAATGGCGGTTTTAAATTTAATTACCGGCTTTTTTTTTCTTCACTATAGCTCAGAGAATGGGCTGTCACCGAGCTAAAAGAAACAGTTTCTTTCCCAGAGCTAAAAGAAAAAATTTCTTTCCTGAGCTAAAAGAAACAAAGTTTCCTTTAGCTCCTGGGAAAGTGACAGCTCATTCTCTGAGCTATAGTGAAGAAATAAAAAAAGCGGGCAATTGCATTTAAAAACTGACATATAGTGACAGCCAGAGAGGGAACCTCTGTGTATACACTGCTCCCTCACTGTATACGCTGTTCCTCTCCTGCTCCCTCCTTGCACACAATGCCTCCGCCTACAAAGATGGCCTGTCACTCATATGCTATCACAAAGGGGACTATTGGTCCCCTATGTGATAGCAATTGTTATTATACAGGATTTATATAGTGCCATGTTTGCTCAGCGCTTTACAAAATAAAGGAAGACAATACAGCAACAATACAGTTCAATACAAGAGGGTTAGGAGCAGGGGCGGACCAACAAACCATGGGGCCCCCGGGCAATAGGGGATCATGGGGCCCCTGTGTCCTTGCCCAAACTCAAAAAAGCCTATGAAAAAGGTACCAGGGGCATCTCATGGGGCCCCCTACTGACCCCGGGCCCTCGGGCAGTGGCCGAGTTTCCAAATGGTCAGTCCGCCCCTGGTTAGGAGGGCCCTGCTCCTTGGAGCTTACAATCTATGAGCAATAAAATCATAAGTTAAAAAAAAAAATTATACACACACACGAAAGTAGAAAAAAAAAAATTGGAACCTCCCCACCCCCACATACGCAGACATTTCGGTTTTGGTTCAGTTTTCAGCCACATGCATTCTGATTTTTTCGGTATCAGTACCAGAATTTTCATTTTGGTGCTCCATTAGTATATACATCTCATCTGTTATTCTCAGAGTGGATTAGATATTTTGTTCACCAACCATAAAGCTGGTTATTTATAATTACCACGGCATATAGATATTCAAGAATAAATTACTTTACATACTGTATTAACTGAATTATACAAACTTTTTTGAGGTTTTTATCCGATTAATCGAAAACAACCAGCCAATTAATCAATTATGAAACTAATCATTTTTTGCAGCCCTAATAGGCTCAGCCTACATTCATAATTAAAACATAACAAAAGATGCTTTTTTTCATCCATCTACTTCTATGTTTGAAAATATTGTGTTGTTCACAACCAAAAGAAAATCTAAACTGACAGTTTCCATTGCAACTCTTGGGGAACAACAGGAATAAATGCAAAGGTATCCTTGGAAGCCCAGCATCATTAATGCTGGAGTGCTTCTTGTACTGCAGTGGACCACCCTGGTGTCACCCCACCCTTATACTGCAGTCCATTTGAACTTTATATTTTAATTTTGGCAAAATTACCAAAGAAAAAAAAAATGGAGTCATGGAAACACTCATGACTTCATATGACAAAACGCGTAGGGCGGGGCTTGATAGCGCAATACTTGTCCTCTGAGAAGGAATTGCTTTGTGCTGGGATTTAAAGTGTGATACACATTTTTTTATGTAAGTGCAATTTTAAGTGTTTTTTACATAATAAATACGGTGTTACGCTATGGAAGTTTGCCTTTGATGTTTTTACGGTGGTGGAAAAGTACTGTGGAGGTTCTGGAGGAGTTTTGTCGCAAACAATTGATCTAGAGGTGTTTCCACTATGGAGTCTGTCATCAGCGTATAGAGGTATGAAGACCACACAGACGGCCAACTTTCCTGCAGAGCGCTGCAACATCTTATACGATATTTGACCTACCATTCCAGGTGGTCAGTTATCTGTGGTGAGTGGGGCTCTGGAGGGGGAGCCCTTCACACAGAGAATTGCTATGGATAAGAAGATTTAGGCTTGCCATACATTATACAATTTTCTTGAGATTTTTGGTTTAGATTTACCAAAAACCATATAATAGGAGGTCAAAGCAAACAACACTTTCAATTGTATCCAATTAGGCAGGCCCTTGCACTACATAGTTGAAGGTAAATCTAAAGGAAATTGGGCAGAAAACTGTACAGTGTATGGCCAGACTTACTACTGTATCACTTAGTATTCACATTGGACGCGCATTTCTTTGGAATTTTCATGTGTTTGCACAATTATTGGGACGTTTGTTATATTATATATATATACACATATATACACACACACACACAGTTTATGGCATTTTATATGTGCTATTTTTAGCACAATTGTCATTTGAGCACATTGAATTTACATATTGGTTTATGATTCAGTCATTGGGAAGGAGGGATGTAATTGTTAGCCCCCAGGGCATTGTAGTATATGCACATTTGTAGGGATCCTTTATGTAGTAGGGAGTTCATTTATTTGTTTATTTGAAGTATTTTTTGGTAGAGGCAGCGCAGCAATTTTCATGTTTGCACTCATTATTTGCCCCTGGGGCCAGCTGTATGTCCAGGACCATTGTCTTATTGTACAGATACGGCCTAATGTTAGAGTCTCATTGCAAACAGCTTTTTCAGACTTGTTGGTCCATCAGTGTAGTGCATAAAAAAGCATGGAGTATGACTTGGGGAACCAGGAGAAACTACAAAACGGGTAGTGCCCACCTTCCCTTTTGTTTGCAGCATGCTGTCAGCTACAAAGCGACAGCTGCACATTCTGGCCGCACCAGCAGGAAGGGAACGGCTTCCCTTTCTAAACCACTGCAGTTGTGCTTTTATCTGTGCTGAGAATTGCATTACCGCCTTATCCATTTGATCTGGTTTACTGAAATCATAAAAAAGCAGAAGTCAAATGTGTTGCTATAAATAAATCTGGCCTCTGACGTTCAAATATTTTATTAGCATCAAGCAGATATAAGAATTTGTTTCCATCTTGTAATCATACGATGCTCCTCTCGGCTCAGTTGGTTGAAGGTCTGTGGGAAAAGGACAGGAAAAAAAAAACAATGAAAGAAATAATTATGGTTATGGGTCAATTTTAGTTTTAATAAAATTGTGCGTTTTCTTTTCTTTTGGCTCTTTATCTGTAAAAAATGTTTTACATATACACATTCAATACAAGGTGCATTCATGTAAAGCATGCTGAGGGCTTTAATAAGAAAGTCCAGCACAAAAAAAAGGCTCTATTAAAGCTACAAAGCTGGCAGGCTAACCTGTTTCAGGCACAGACTAAAGGGGATGGGTTGAAAGTGCATCTAAATATTAAAATGTATTATACTGGAGCCTACCACGGTAGCATCGGCATTAGTTTTCTTTTATCAAGCTTTTTCGGCCCTGTAATTTCACCTGGTAATCCTGACAGTAACACACTTCCTGTCCTAGGGTGACAATGCTGACCCACAGTACTGTACCTATGATGGATTGTCACCTCAGCACAGGAGGTGTCACTACAACAGAATAACCTCCCATCTTCATTTCTCTAGTATATAGTAAATGGTTGGGAAAGCCAATAAAATTGTTAGCGATTTCATTTTGGCACACATGAAGATCCTACTAGTAACACTTCGGTCCTAAGGTGACACATCTAAGGACTGGTAAGATGGAACTAACTATATGTTCTTGGGTTTAAATATAATTGAAAGTACTAACTGCAAAAACAAACATTATATTACAGCTTACCAATTCTTAGATGTGTTCACTTTGATCTAGTTTTAGTCATAGTTTTTGACTAAAATGGCGTTTTAGTCATCTGAAATTTTTGTTAGTTTTAGTCGTATTTTAGGCGACTAAAATAGTTCTAATTTAGTTGACGAAAATATTTTAGTCAATGAAATTAAAGTGGTGCTAAAGGCTCAAGGTTTTTTAACTTCATGCATTCTATGAAGGTAAAAAAAACAAACCTTTTGTGTACATTGCCCCCCGCCATTCTTACCTGAGCCCCCTCTGATCCAGCGATGTTCACGATAGCTTGTGTTGTAAGGGGAGCCCCCCCCCTCTTCATTGGATCTTGCTGCAGTCAATCACAGCCAGTGAGCCAATGAGGATAGAGCAGGGGACCGAACTGTGGCTGTGTCTCTTAAGGACACAGAGCAGCGGCTTGGTAACAAGCATGCAGCCGTGCCCCCCAGGGCAAGCAGCTTTCTCTGGGAACACTGCTTGAGGGGGAAGAGCCAGGAGCGTCAGTGGGGGACCCGAAAAGAAGAGGATCAGGGCAGCTGTGTGCAAAACTACTGCATGGAGCAGGTAAGTATGACATGTTTGTTATTTTAGTTTAAAAAACAAAGCTTTAGTACCACTTGAACACTGGTGGTGACTGCATTCATTTTGTTTTGTTTTTTTGGTTTTCTTCAATTTTTATCTGGTGATCCAGCCAGCAAATCTGCTTTTCAAAAGCACAAGCTCCCCAGTAGAATATATCAGTTCACATGCATGAGAAAAACCACGCAACACTGCCAGGGGTGCTTACAATGATCGGCTTTTATTTTTTCACATAACACTTTTATCCCAAAAGGAAAAAAAATGCTGTAACTGCTTATAAAGTGTGAGCTGCAGTTTGGATTTAATTTGTTAGTGTATTTAAATATGCTAGTACATCTAACACTACAATCCCTCATAGACGGACAATGCTGCTGCCTGCTGTGCTTCCTGTGCTCCTTCATCCAGAGTGATGTCTCACTAATACAGTAGGTATATTACTGGCCAGATCACCAGGGAAAAAAAAGCCTAAGAAAAGAAAACTAATGCAGGCACCACAACTAATGATTGTTAAGCTGCACAATATAACATTTTTGGTTTTGGGTTTAATAATGCTTTAAGTAGGCTTTGGGAAAAGTATAATGAACCCATCTCTGTGTGGGGTCTCATGTATATAGCATCTTTAGTTTTAAAGTGTAAACGCCTTCCACACTAAGAACCCCTGAAAAGGCTGGCAGGAGTGGGGGTAAGGGGTTGGCATTGCAATCCGGAAGAATGTGACTATCACTAGCCAAAAGGAGGACCTCAACAAGTGATGCTCGCGGTCCAATGAAAGGGCCGGAGAATAGGTGACACAGGAAGTGGCAGGCTCAGAAAAAGTGTCACCTGTGACTAGTGTGGTGGGGATGTGTGAATCGCAAGAAAAAAAGTGTTATAAGACACTAACACACAGAAGCACATTTTGTTTTAATGAAAAGCATTAAAAGCCCAAAATGCACTCACAAGGAACAGAAGAGGGACAAGAACATAAAGCCAACAGGACATTTAGAACAAACTCCTGCTCATGGCTAGTGGTCAGATTTGTGGTTCCCCCCATCCCCCCCAAAGAGCAATGCTTGTTTCAGAGAATCCTCCCAAATACTTTATATGTGTTTGTTTCTCATCTGTTCCATGTAAGTGCATTTAATGTTTGCCACGCTTTCTAATAAAAAGAGGAAAATGGACATTATCCGCATTGTTGGAGGAAATCGCAGCACCCAGGGACAACATGCAAAGACATACTGGTAGGTTAATTGGCTCCTATCTAAATTGGTCCTAGTATGTGTACATGTGAGATATGAACCTTCCATTGTAAATGGCCTTACAGCAGGGATCATGTAAAGTGCTGTGTAAATTGTTGGTGCTATATCTGTCATAAATAGTTGAATGAAAAGTTCTTCACTATATTGGTACGCCCTGTGCCATGTTGTTTGTACAGCTGACTACACTCACTTTCACTCAGAAGTTTGTCATCCTATTAATTGCTCCATACCAGTGATATTTGGGACATTAAAAGTCTTTAACCGGCACTCAGGTGTCCCCAATCAGCTGCTAGACTGTACAATAACACCCCCTGGAGAATTTCAGTATGTACATTTAAAAAGTCCAGCGCCTAAATATATGCAGCTGGTTCTTCAATCAGCAGGTAAGTAAATCCAATGGATTCAATCTCAAAGATTCTTACCAGATTTCCCGACCCACACACCAATCAGTGGGTCTAAAAAAAAAAAGACTTTTTGTTTTCTTTACCCCAACGTCTGTGTCTTCCTTAACCCCTTCCTGCCCAGTGTTATTAGTACAGTGTCAGTGCTTATTAGCACTGATCACTGTATTGGTGTCACTGTGAATGTCAGTGACACCAAGTCAGTTCCCCCCCCAGTGTCAGAATGCCCGCTGCAATCCCGCTATAAGTCACTGATCGCTGCCATTACTGATAAAAAAAAAACAAAAAACCCCAGTATATATACACACCGCCATTTATAAACACTATAACTTTTACGTAAACCAATTTACACGTACTGGAATTTTTTTCTAGCAAAGAAGTGTAGCAGAACACATTTTGGCCTACATTTATGATGAAATTTGATTTGTTACATTTTTTACTGGACATGTTTAATAGCAAAAAAGTCTAAAATATAGTTCTCAAAATTGTCTTTATAGCGCAAAGAAAAAAAACAAACAAAATCGCACAGATCAAATACCACCGAAAGAAAGCTCTATATGTGGGGAAAAAAGGATGTAAATTACATTTGGGTGCAGCGTTGCATGACCGTGCAATTGTTTAAGTATTGTAGCGCTGTAATGCAACAAATGACCTGGTCAGGAAGGGGGGGTAAATCCTCTGGAGGGCAAGTGGTTAAACCTCTTCACAATCTCTCCAGTGAATCCCCAAAACATAAAAAGCTCATATAGTGCAGAATCTTCCAAACTAATATCCTTTCCACTCATGTGCGCACGCATAATGGTATGCAAGGAAAGTGTATTACCGTTTCAATCCGACCCTGCATCTGTCCCCTGCCAGCTCTGCGCTGAGAACTGAGCAATCAAACACTGCTGATCACTCAGTTCTCCCCTCCACTTTGAGCAGAGAGCCTGTGACTGTCAGTCACCGTCCCTCTACTCTGCACCTCCAGCGCTCATTGGAGCCACAGGTGCAGCTGAGAGGCTTAAGACATTTTGTCGGGATCTTTCCTTGACCGGCTCTGTGACATCAGCCAATTGTAGCCTGCCGTTGCCTGAAAATGGGTCACAGGAGTACAGAACTAAGTGCACTCCTGTGACCCATAGTAGAGGTAGGGCCAAAAAAAAAAACTGCCCATGTAAGAGACCTGAAAATGCTGACTGGCTGTCTTGCTGATTTAATTCCATTTGTGAATCGCAATAAAGTGAAGAGGAGAAAAAGTGAAGAAACACAACAACAAATAAGAACATACTTGGCCCATTCCACGTTCAGAATAAGGTGATCATAACCAAAGCCAGAAACGCCAGCGATGGCCCGAGCAGCATCTTCTCTGCGGTGAAAGCTGATAAAGGCAAATCCCTGGGGAGAGAAGAGAATGATACCAGTGCATGAGAAGGGAGCTCTATTCCATGACTATGACATTTACGTGTCCCATTACAAATACCCACACTGCAAGAGCGCACAGCTTATTGGTTGCAATGGGCAACAGCAAACCTTATCCTCTGGAGAACATGTATGCTAAAAGCAGGCTAAAGATATTAAATTGTAGTTGGATGTGCAGAAGTTGTACCGGCCTTAAATTTTAAAGAGACTTGCCACACTCCAGTGACATCAGCTTTCACCAAAATGTATTGTTCCAGGACAGTATCAAAAGAAGTCCACCTGAGAAACTTCAGCTTGGTCTTGGCAGGCTTCTTGTAATTGTCTTGGAAGAATAACCCTAGGTTCACATCTGTGCGGGTGGTGCCGCTGCGGATCCGCACGAAAATCCGTTCAGCCACACCACCTGCACAGAGGAATGCGGACCCGCAGGCGGGTGCCATTAGTTCTAATGGCATGCCACCCGCACTGGAAACCGCAACCGTACTGGGAACTGTGGTTCCCGTGTGGGCTGCGTTTTCAAATGAAGTGCAGGGACTTCTTCCCCGCATGTCATGGGCACGGGAGTCCATTCAAATGAATGGGCTCTCGTGCCCGTGCAAAACGCGACCCGCACGGCCGCATATATGTGAACCGGGGGTTAAGTTTGCTGATGTCATAGGAATGTGGACAGTTTCTTTATTCCGTATGAGAAACGCCAGGAAGCTCCATTAGCCTGCACCAGTACACTGCCGGTTTATCAGCAGTGGCTTCCTCTGGTATAGTGGCCAGGTGAAATGACACGAGAGGCAGCTGATGACTATGGTATAAACCAGGGGTGGGCAAACGTTTTGACTTGAGGGCCGCAATGGGTTCATATATTGGACCCGGGGGCTGGACCAAGAGTAGATGAATGATGTGTATGTGTCATCCATAGTAAGTATAGTAATATTCCCCCATGGTAAGTATAGTAATATTCCCCCAAGTAAGCATAGTAATTAATCCCCCATAGTAATTAATCCCCCATATAGTAATTCATCCTCCATAGTAATTCATCCCCCATATAGTAATTCATCCCCCATATAGTAATTCATCCCCCATATAGTAAATGGTATGGGATCCTCCTGCGCTCATGGGAAGTAACTAACAGGATACAGCTGCTGTCACTTAACTAATACCAATAAGTGCAAGAAATAAACATAAAATTAGTGAAGCGCTTGTATCACATGAATACAATCATGTATCTCCATAAAGTATAATTTTAAATCAAAGTGACCACTATATATAATAAATGTGTGTTGACTCCCTCTAGTGGAAAGAAAAATAGTGTCAACCAAAATAACTAAATATCACACATTATAAAACTAAATATATAGTGCATTTATCAGATATACTGAACAAAGTATATATACGTGAAAACAGAATAATTGGCCACATACAATGGTGTCTAAATCAAACATAAATAATATATGCCATAAGTGAAAAAGACAATATCAACAGTGAGAAAATATTCCATGCATGTGACTGTGCTTTAAGCTGGAACACACACGTGATCTCCACTTCTAAGTGCAAGTACTCTCCTTCAAATGGCAGCAATGCCTGCTCACCTCCCTTCCTTGACCCACACAGGGCCTCAAAGCAGTTACCACCTCAGTGGTGTATTCCTCTGGCAGACTCCTTAATCCTCCTCCTCTCTTATGTAACTCAGAAAAAGACAAGAAAGCCTTCCATAGTGTAGTAAATTTAATAGGCAAAGTTAGAAATAACAAAGTTTCCACTCACATGCTCCTTTCCATAAAATAGCGTTTTTCCCAGCCTGTGGGTAGATATGCATGCACCTGGGGGAATCCAATATGGCCACTGCGTCCGGACATGCGTCACCAGGAAGTAGACAAACCGTCTACTTCCTGGTGACGCATGTCCGGACGCAGTGGCCATATTGGATTCCCCCAGGTGCATGCATATCTACCCACAGGCTGGGAAAAACGCTATTTTATGGAAAGGAGCATGTGAGTGGAAACTTTGTTATTTCTAACTTTGCCTATTAAATTTACTACACTATGGAAGGCTTTCTTGTCTTTTTCTGAGTTACATAAGAGAGGAGGAGGATTAAGGAGTCTGCCAGAGGAATACACCACTGAGGTGGTAACTGCTTTGAGGCCCTGTGTGGGTCAAGGAAGGGAGGTGAGCAGGCATTGCTGCCATTTGAAGGAGAGTATTTGCACTTAGAAGTGGAGATCACGTGTGTGTTCCAGCTTAAAGCACAGTCACATGCATGGAATATTTTCTCACTGTTGATATTGTCTTTTTCACTTATGGCATATATTATTTATGTTTGATTTAGACACCATTGTATGTGGCCAATTATTCTGTTTTCACGTATATATACTTTGTTCAGTATATCTGATTCATGCACTATATATTTAGTTTTATAATGTGTGATATTTAGTTATTTTGGTTGACACTATTTTTCTTTCCACTAGAGGGAGTCAACACACATTTATTATATATAGTGGTCACTTTGATTTAAAATTATACTTTATGGAGATACATGATTGTATTCATGTGATACAAGCGCTTCACTAATTTTATGTTTATCCCCCATATAGTAATTCATCCCCCATAGTAATTCATCCCCCCTATAGTAATTCATCCCCCCTATAGTAATTCATCCCCCCTATAGTAATTCATCTCCCATAGTATTTCATCCCCCATATAGTAATTCATCCCCCATATAGTAATTCATCCCCCATATAGTAATTCATCCCCCCTATAGTAATTCATCCCCCATAGTAATTCATCCCCCCTATAGTAATTCATCCCCCATATAGTAATTCATCCCCCATAGTATTTCATCCCCCATATAGTAATTCATCCCCCATATAGTAATTCATCCCCCATATAGTAATTCATCCCCCATATAGTAATTCATCCTCCATAGTAATTCATCCCCCCTATAGTAATTCATCCCCCATATAGTAATTCATCCCCCATATAGTAATTCATCCCCCCTAGTAATTCATCCCCCATATAGTAATTCATCCCCCATAGTAATTCATCCCCCATATAGTAATTCATCCCCCGTAGTAATTCATCCCCCATATAGTAATTCATCCCCCCTATAGTAATTAATCCCCCATAGTAATTCATCCCCCATATAGTAATTCATCCCCCCTATAGTAATTCATTCCCCATAGTAATTCATTCCCCATATTAAGCCCCCAAGTCCCCCCCTGTGTCAATTCACTTACCTTTGTTCCGCGCGTTCCTCTCGCCGTGTTCCCGCGCCGTTCCGGTGTAGCATGAAAATCTGTCTCCTATGAGGATCTGTCCCCCTCGACGTATCTGCGCATGTGCCAGTTTCAGGCATTAGCAGCCGATCGGCGATCTCCGGCACATGCGCAGATACGTCGAGGGGGACAGATCCTCATAGGAGACAGATTTTCATGCTACACCGGTCTTCAGGGCGGACTGTGAGAGGAGCCTAGTGGGAGCCTAGCTCCGCGGGCCGGATTAAAAGGTCCGCTGGGCCGTATACGGCCCGCGGGCTGTAGTTTGCCCATTGCTGGTATAAACCATACGGGATTGGTTACCTTGGATTGCCCTGTGGTCTTGTCTTTAGCCAGGTAGATTCGAGAGATGGATCCAAATGGTCTAAAGAGCTCCTGCAGGTCAGTTTCCCGCGTATCTTCAGATAAATTGGTGACACGGATGGTAGCATTGTCATCAGCTGTGGGAAAGATTTAAAAGATTAAGAAGATCAGAGACTTAGATCAGAAGCATCAAAACTGTTCACACAAAACATTTTGTTAAAATATGGTATATAGGATCACCGAAACTCCAAGAGTCATTCACATGTTAAAGAAATTAAAAAAAAAAAGCCATGTTTGACCACGCCTTTTCAGCACAGAACAGATAAGGGGAGGGTGGCTACAGACACAATTCCAAGGATCTTAGAGTGTTACTAAACCCACAACTGTACAATCAGTCTGTATATGCAGTAAAACATATACTCACTGTGGAACCTAAGGGGTTAATCCTCTGCATTGTGTAAAAAGGCCATTTGATCCTGTCTTCTCTGTCCCTCCCTTCTGTCAAGCGACTATGTCTTATCTCCTGATAAGACAGACTGAACTGTAGGCATTTTGCACATGCTCAGTTTGGTGTGTATTGCTAGAGAGGTTTTTTTTTTTTTCTTGTGATCAGCACAGGGCCAATCAGTGCTATCCAGACAGAGATCAGGGGTTCTGCATCCTCCTAGAGCAGAAAGAAAATTCCTCCTGCAAGCTTTAGCTAGTGCTGGGCTGGACACTGATAGAAGTCACAAGACAGCTATATAGTGCTGATGAGAAAAGGTATTTAGCAATTTATATTTACTAAAATAATTGCATTATCATGTTGTGTGTTCTGTGAGAGACCAGATATAGTGAATGCAGGGTCCGGGGAGACCAGATATAGTGAATGCAGGGTCCGGGGAGACCAGATATAGTGACTGCAGGGTCCGGGGAGACCAGATATAGTGACTGCAGGGTCCTGGGAGACCAGATATAGTGAATGCAGGGTCCGGGGAGACCAGATATAGTGACTGCAGGGTCCGGGGAGACCAGATATAGTGACTGCAGGGTCCGGGGAGACCAGATATAGTGACTGCAGGGTCCGGGGAGACCAGATATAGTGACTGCAGGGTCCGGGGAGACCAGATATAGTGAATGCAGGGTCCGGGGAGACCAGATATAGTGAATGCAGGGTCCGGGGAGACCAGATATAGTGAATGTAGGGTCCGGGGAGACCAGATATAGTGAATGTAGGGTCCGGGGAGACCAGATATAGTGACTGCAGGGTCCGAGGAGACCAGATATAGTGACTGCAGGGTCCGGGGAGACCAGATATAGTGACTGCAGGGTCCGGGGAGACCAGATATAGTGAATGCAGGGTCCGGGGACAGGGGATATAGTGAATGAAGGCTCCTTGGATAACGGATATAGGGAATGCAGGGTCCTTGGAGAACAGATATAGGGAATGCAGGGTCCGGGGAGACTAGATATAGTGAATGCAGGGTCCAGGGAGACCAGATATAGTGAATGCAGGGTCCGGGGAGACCAGATATAGTGAATGCAGGGTCTGGGGAGACTGGATATAGTGAATGCAGGGTCTGGGGAGACTGGATATAGTGAATGCAGGGTCTGGGGAGACTGGATATAGTGAATGCAGGGTCTGGGGATACCAGATATAGCAAATGCAGGGTCCAGGGAGAGCAGATATAGTGAATGCAGGGTCCAGGGAGACCAGATATAGTGAATGCAGGGTCTGGGGAGACTGGATATAGTGAATGCAGGGTCTGGGGAGACTGGATATAGTGAATGCAGGGTCTGGGGATACCAGATATAGCGAATGCAGGGTCCAGGGAGAGCAGATATAGTGAATGCAGGGTCCTGGGAGACCAGATATAGTGAATGCAGGGTCCAGGGAGACTGGATATAGTGAATGCAGGGTCCAGGGAGACCAGATATAGTGAATGCAGGGTCCAGGGAGACCAGATATAGTGAATGCAGGGTCCAGGGAGACTGGATATAGTGAATGCAGGGTCTGGGGAGACTGGATATAGTGAATGCAGGGTCCTGGGTTTAGTAACACTTTAACCAAAACCAAGGAAACCAGTTAAGAGAGAAATAAGATATCTGCAGAAACACTTGTGAAAATGATAGGTCACTAGCGGTAGTGCTGACCACTAACGTCTATGATTAAAGTCTCAGTACCCAAAGGGGAAGTATGCACATCAGGAAAGATCAAATCTTTATCAATATGTTTGTTAACTCAATGTACTGAAGCAGCATGGTCAGTCTGACAGCCAGACAGCTAGCAATTTTTAGGAGTGTTCAGCAATCACTTCAGGGACCTAAAATACAACCAAGCGAAGTATGTGAGAATTTCAAATGGTGTTATGCAGGTCCAATACACTGACCGCAGATCACAGACTCACAACTTTAGGAGACTCTTGAATCTATCTACTATTGACATATCCAGAAGTATATGACCATCCAACCTGGGGCAATTATGCTTGATTTCTTGGATCCTTATCCCCTACTAAGAGACTGGGAGGTCTGATTTAGGAGATCCTGTTGTTGGTCGTCCACATCTATGACAACAAGGTGTGGCCACCTTAACCGAGGTCTATTTTTCCCGAGTCATCTTCTAGGACAGCTCACTTGAGAGATAGGGCTCCTCCCAGGAAACACCCGCTCCACCTTTTTTTCCCCTTTATAGGCATCCTCTCTCCCATTGGCCCCCAGTTTTAGTGTTTCCTCCGGCCAGGAAGGAGCTACGCCCGTTTTTTATTTTTTGTCTGGGCTCTCTGGCGGAGTACAGAGGGTCCCTGGCTGAGGCCCCCCCTTCCTCCAAGCGAGGCAGGGGCCTTGTGAGGGGGGAGACCTTTCAGCCAGTTTCATTCTGGGAATGCCCGTTGTAGGGTGGGGGCGTCGGCCACAGATGGTCCCAGCGGGGCTCTCCAGGGGGGTAGAGCCCGCTCCGCCGACCGAGGCATTGGTGCCTTTCCCTGCGGGGTTTCAGGTAAGTCTTACCTGCTCCTAGGATCCCGGCAGCATGGCCAGGAGGCTCGGCTGCGGAGGTCTGGACGCTGCGATCGCGTCACTTCCGGGCGCCGGGTGTCGTCACTTCCGGCGCAGGAGCAGGGAACGGCCGCCGCCATCTTGGAAATGGGCGGCGGACCGTGGAAGGAACCCGTGACACGGCCGCTTCTCCACCGGCGGCCGTGAGAGGGGGGTCGGCGAGGGGGGATCGCAGGGGGGGGGGGGGCGGAGCCCACCAGCCCCTGAAAAACCGCCGCACCGAGGCAGAGTCTGCGGCAGCATGGAGGCAGATCTGTCAGGAGCGGGGGAGGCCTGCAGTAAGGTAAGGGCCTTTGTTTGCCAACTCTCTTTTGTTTTTACCCCCCCTCCCCCCTCCCCTCCCGGGATGATTGGGTACCCCCCACGCACACACAGCCCCCCTCTCCCCCCCCCAGGCCCACGGCTGGAGCTTTCACAGTGGCACAGGGGGGGAGGCGTTGCTGTTACAGACGCATGAACGCGTGTATCTCCTTGTCCCCAGATGGGCCCACAGGAGGAGGATAGAGGGGAGAAGGAAGCTCCTTGTGAGCAGAAAAAGAAGTGTGCCACTTGTAGGAAGAAACTGGCGAGCTCCTGGAGGAAGCAGCTCTGCCAGGGGTGCATAGACAAGCTCATCAAGAAGGAGTCTGGATCTCTTTTTAAAGACTTCCTACAGAATATGACACAGGAGATGTCCAAGACATTTCAAAGCTTCAGGGAACAGAAGCCGGGGCCAGCCCAGGATGAGCCCCAACCGGGCACTTCTGGCACCCAAGGGGGGAAAAAGAGGAAGCTGGACAAGGTAGCGCCGGTAAGGGACTGGGAAGAGGCCGAACAGTCGGACACCTCAGACTCGGAGGAGGGTGAGATTGAGGCTCAGGGCCCAAAGGCAGACAGGTTCCTTTTTCAGGTGGAAGACACGGAGGACCTGTTAAAGGTGATCTATGAGACCCTGGATCTGGAGGAGGAACAGCAGGACCTCTCTCTCCACGACCAACTGTACGCAGGGCTACAGGCAAAAAGCAGCCGTACATTCCCAGTACACCCTGCCCTATGGTCCACGATCAGGAGGGAATGGGAAGAGCCAGAGAAGAAGGCTTTCCTTCCCAAGAACCTCAAGAGACGTTTCCCCTTTAAGGAGGAAGATGCCTCGGTTTGGGAGACTTGCCCAAAGCCAGACGCCCCTCTCTCGAGGATCTCAAAGGACACGGACCTGTCCTTTGAAGACGGTGGGTCCCTAAAGGACCCGATGGATCGGAAAGCGGATGCCTTCCTGAAGAGGGCATGGGAAGCGTCCGCGGTGAATTTTAAACCTGCAGTGGCAACGACCTGCGTGTCCAGGACCCTGGATGTGTGGTTGGGGCAGCTCCGTTCGCATCTGGAACAAGGCACCCCGGGGGAAGAGATTCTGAAGTCCCTTCCGGTGCTGGAGAAAGCGGTAGCCTTCATCGCGGACGCATCAGCAGAGACCATCAGACTCTCTGCTAGATCTACAGCGCTCATAAACACGGCGAGGAGGGCTATCTGGCTGAAATCTTGGCAGGGGGATCTGGCCTCCAAGTCTAAACTCTGTGGCCTGCTGTTTGAAGGAAAACTCCTTTTCGGCCCGGAGCTGAATTCAGTCCTGGAAAGGTCGGCCGACAGGAAAAAGAGCTTCCCGGTCCCCAGCAGGCAGGTTGGACGGAAGGGGTTTCGCCCATCCAGGCGATACACGTCAAGGGAAGCTAGGTTCCAAACCCAGCGCCCAGGCTGGGGCGCGAGAAGAGGCAGGAACGAGCCGAGAGGCAGGGGAGGTTTTCTTTTCAACCCCAGCCAGAATAGACCCAAAACCCAGCCGAAGTGACTGGAGAGGCCAGGTGGGAGCGAGGCTGGGGCGCTTCCACGCACAATGGCTAAGGATAACCCAGAACACCTACATTCTGGAGGCCATCCACAGGGGGTACAGAATAGAGTTCACAAGGGCCCCCCCTCAGAGATTCTTTGCAACACCCCTGCCAAAGGACAGGGCCATGGCGGATGCGGTGGTGGACCTCCTACAAGATATGCTCAGTCAGAACGTTATCTGCCAGTTGAGAGAAGAGGAAAGGGGAAGTGGATACTTCTCCCATTTCTTTCTAAGGAAAAAACTGTCAGGTACTTACAGGATGATACTGAATCTGCGGAAGGTGAACGAGTTCGTGAGGCCCAGCAAATTCCGTATGGAATCCATATACACGGTGAAGGAACTCCTTTCACCTGGGGTGTTCATGGCCTCGATAGATCTGCAAGACGCATACCTGCATGTCCCGATAAGAGAAGATTCCAGGAAATTCCTGAGGTTTGCGCTGGAAGGCGAAAAGGGTCCGGTGCTATTTCAGTTCAACACACTCCCCTTCGGCCTGTCATCGGCCCCGAGGATATTCACCAAGATTCTAGCGGAGCCTTTAAGAGTTTTGAGACTGGAAGGGATAAACATCATCCCCTATTTGGACGACCTGCTTTTATTTGCGGACACAGAAAGAGGCCTGAGATCGCACATCGAACGTACGATATCTTTTCTGGAAAGTTTGGGGTGGCTTATCAACAAGGAGAAGTCACAGCTAACCCCCTCCAAGAGGATTACGTACTTGGGGTACGTCCTGGACTCCGCACAGGCCCGATCGTACCTGACATCAGAAAAAGCCCTCAACCTGCGGCAGGACACAAGGGCCCTCCGGAGGATGTCGACCTGCACGGTCAGGACCGCGATGAGAATAATCGGGCGGATGACAGCGGCAATTCCAGGGGTGCAATGGGCGCAACTTCACTCCAGGGTTCTGCAAAATCACACCCTTTCCCACTGGGACGGCAGCCGAGCAGGTCTGAGTTCCAGGATTCGCATCACGCACGAAGTGAAGGAATCGCTAAAGTGGTGGGGAAGCATCCTCACCTTGGAACGAGGAAGAAGTTGGAGGCTGACCAGCCCAGTGCGGATCACCACGGATGCAAGCATGTCTGGTTGGGGCGCCCACATGGAAGACAGCCTGGCCCAGGGCACGTGGGGTGCAGTAGACTCCAGCAGGTCGTCAAATTACAGGGAGCTGTTGGCAGTTTTCAAGGCACTTACGACCTTTCAGGAAAAGATAAGGGGGAGAGGTGTCCAGATTCTCTCCGACAATACCACTGCAGTGGCGTATTTGAACAGGCAGGGAGGCACAAGGTCCCCAAGGCTGATGGAGTTGGCCGGATCCCTCCTGAGCTGGGCGGAGGAAAACCTGGAGTTCATCACGGCAGTACATCTGAAAGGGGACCTGAACCAGTTGGCGGATCAGCTGAGCCGACGAGAGGTCATCCAGACAGAGTGGTGCCTCAGCCAGTCAGCGTTCGATCAGATTTGCGCCAGGTGGGGCTCCCCCTCTATCGATCTATTTGCCAACGGCCAGAACACAAAGCGGGAAAGGTACTTCTGCCTGCAGAAGGACCCCAAAAGCGAGGGGATAGATGCGCTAGCCCAGCAGTGGGAAGGAGACCTCCTTTATGCCTTCCCTCCATTCAGACTACTGCCGAAGGTGATACAGAAGATCCAGTTGTCTCAAGCCAAAGTTATTCTGATCGCACCATTCTGGCCCAAGAGATCTTGGTTCTCCCGGTTGAAGGAGCTCAGTTTAGCAGACCCTTGGATGATGCCACCCACACGCGATTTACTCTCCCAGGGGAGGGTGATGCATCCTCATCCAGAAAGGCTGTCCTTAGCGGCGTGGCTTCTGAGCGGGACAGGCTAGCAGAAAAGGGGCTGTCGGCAAGAGTGGTCGCCACCCTCTTGGATGGCCGGAAGAGGTCGACGAACGCCTTGTACGACAAGGTCTGGAAGAAGTTTTCCGCCTGGAAGGTCAGAAACGAACCACCAGGCACGCCCATTTTGCATACAGTTCTTGAATTCCTTCAAGCCGGGGCGGATAAGAATCTGGCCGCCAATACCCTCAAAGTACAGGTAGCGGCTCTGTCGAACTTTCTCGAGCTGAGGTTGGCGGCAGACCCATTAGTAATCAGATTCCTGAAGGCTATCTCCAGGCGCAGTGCCCCGTCCTTGCCAAAACTTCCAACATGGGACCTGGGCACAGTCCTGAAGAGCTTTCAGCGGGGGCCTTTCGAACCGCTGGATGAGTGTTCGCTCAGATCTTTGACTCTTAAAACCATCCTCCTCACGGCACTAGTTTCTGCCCGCAGGGTCAGCGAGTTGCATGCCCTTTCAGTGATCGAGCCGTACTGCACCATCATATTGGATAGAATCATCCTCCGCACGGACGCGGCCTTCCTACCTAAGGTCGCGTCACACTTCCATAGATCTCAGGAAATAGTAATACCTTCCCTGGAGGCCGATCCGGGCAGCGCGGAGGACTATAGCAGGTTAGACGTTAGACGGTGTTTGATCACGTACATCGAACGCACGAAGACATGGAGACACTCGTCCCGGCTTTTCGTCCTATTCCAGGGGCCAAGGAAGGGGGACGGTGCCTCCAAGGGCACCATCGCCAGATGGATCAGGGAGGCAGTTTCGGAAGGTTACAAGTCGGCAGGCCTGTCACCACCGCCCGGCCTAAAAGCCCACTCCACGAGGGCCACTGCGGCCTCCAGGGCGGAAAAAGGGGGGGCCTCCCCCGGACAGATCTGCAGAGCCGCAACGTGGTCCAGTTTCGCCACCTTCACTAAGCATTACAGGCTGGATCTGATCGGCAGCAAGGACCAGGCATTTGGCAGGAAGGTCCTACAAGCAGGGTGCCCGCCCTAATGTACGTATTTCTATTCTACTCCTCTCAAGTGAGCTGTCCTAGAAGATGACTCGGGAAAACGCAGTTATTTACCTGTTAACTGTATTTCCAGGAATCTTCTAGGACAGCGTAACTCCCCCCCGATTACTGTTTGATCACACAATTATGTGCAGGTATGTTGCGAACCTATGGGGGATGTCTTTATTACCGGTTTTCTTCTTTGTTTTCTCCTAGGCCTTCGGTCATATTCTTATACTGGGGGCCAATGGGAGAGAGGACGCCTATAAAGGGGAAAAAAAGGTGGAGCGGGTGTTTCCTGGGAGGAGCCCTATCTCTCAAGTGAGCTGTCCTAGAAGATTCCTGGAAATACAGTTAACAGGTAAATAACTGCGTTTTTTTCTGGTGAGTGAGCCATTCAGTTACAGTCTCCACGTGGTGAAAGAGTACATTTTTGGTCTACGAGACTACATCTTCATGGGACTGTCACTATAATCGTCAATATATATATATATAGTTTTTTTTTGTACAGGAACATCATCTGAAAGATGCTGTACAGCGTTCACTACATCATTCATATGTTTTTTAAATTTATTATATGCAATTGATATAGCTCCTACCTATTCATGTATTTTATTGATGGACTAACAAATTTCATATGAATTATATAGGAGATAACACCCCCGCTAGATGGGACTTTAAAGGCATCACCAAAATGAGTAAAAGTTACATCAATCTTTATTGAACATAGATAAATAATAGCCATAAAACATTGAATAGGTGGTAATTTAGTAAATAAGTACAATGGTACCATACAAAATTATGTCAACATAGCATTCAACGCTTTTCAGAGGAAGTCTACTCCTTCAGGGTCGAGACACTGTGCATGAGACATATGGTTTCTAAAGACTGAAACATGTAATACGTAGGTATTACAGTCATAAATTATATTAACAGTTGTAAACAATATTGTTGTATAGATGTCAGAAACACAATACTCACAGCTTACTATGATGGAGACAAAGTAAAAAAATATCAATGACTGAATTTCATTCATTGATTTTTTTTTACTTGGTCTCCATCATAGTAAGCTGTGAGTAATGTGTTTCTAACATTTATACAATATTGTTTACAACTGTTAATATAATTACTTTATGACTGTAATACATATGTTTCAGCCTTTAGAAACTAAATGTCTCATGCACAGAGTCTAGACCCTGAAGAAGGAGTAGACTTAGTCTGAAACGCATTGGATGCTATTTAGGAATGGTGATGCCTTTAAAGTCCCATCTAGGGGGGCTGTTTTCTCCTATATAATTCTGCACTTTGGGGATGCTGGCATGTATTAGATATGCATCAGGATCACTTTTGTTATAAACATAAATTTCATAATGTATGTGTGTCATTTGTTTACTGCAAGCACATGAATTTTATTTGATATCAGTCTTTTTTTAAATCTGCTGTACAGCAGAGCTCAGACTGTAAAGGGAGAAGTTGTGATGAAATGTTCATGTGTCAACAAGTAACGTGTTGCTAGAAGAGAGCAGAGTGACAGAAAGATGAGCTCATCAGTTTGCTGCTGTTCTTTTCACTGTCCAGTCACAGATTGGAGGAGGGGACAAGAACAGTAAGGCCCATTTCACTGCAAGGTGATCCGCTTACTGCACAGATATATCATGCGGTAACATGCATTGTGTGCATTCATTTGAATGGGCTGGCTTATGCACCACAACAGACCAAAAATTTAAATTTGGCTACCACAGTGCAAAATCCACTAGTGCGTTACGGTGCACTGCGCTGGCGTGCCATTCATAACAAATGCCACCACAGTACGTTACCATACCACACGCATGTAACGTTCAATAGTGTGCATTACCGTACTGCACTGGGGTGATTGTGTCCTAAGTGTTCGTGAACTGCAGTAAACAGATATCGAGTTTCCCGCCCTCTCAGACAGGGCTATACTGTGTGGCAGAGCAGTGTAAATCCCATGGCTGGGTAGAAAGAAATTCAAATCTTTTGGCAGGTAAAATATTTCCTTTATAAGCATTTCATCTGTCTATACAGTTGTGCCTGGAGATCAGCTTTCTATTCAGTAGAGTGGGTGATCAAGGGAATTATCTCACTGCCATTGATGGGTTTCTGAGGATAAATTGGCAGTTGCTTTGCTGGAATTGTTGCTCTCACATTAGCAGTATTAGAATTGGTTGAACTTTGATCTTCTTTTGTTCCTCATTTCACATCTTACTGCCAACAGTGTGTTTAAGTCCTTCATGAGTAAACTAACTGGTACTGAACCATGTACCTTCTGACATATCAAGCCCCTCCCATTGCGAGCATTATCCGGTAACTCACCTCTACGGTTAGGTTGCATGGACTCTCCCCTTCGGCTCCCTCCATCTCTCAGGCTGGGAGGAACATATTTTCCTGTTTTGCTAACTGGAGCCTGAGCAGGTTCCGGTTCTGTGAGGAAAATATAATCCATGATTAGCAGTTATTGGTGGTCATAACATGTCCTTCAGGCTTCTAATAACTGACAGTACTGACCAGCCCCTGGAGCTTTCTCCTTGTCTCCTGTGGATAGACCCAGCTGTTCGGCCAGCTCTTTCTGCATGGGGCCCAGAGTGTCTTTGTATGGACACCTTGTGGTCCAATGATCTCCTTTACAAATTCTACAAGACACAATCTTCTGACCCTTCAGCTTGTTCATGGGGTCTTCCTCCTCTTGGTTATTTAGATCCTAGAAAATTAGCAGAACATCAGGTAGAGTCAATCACATAATCCAACCTCCTAACCTGCTGTATCATTAAAGGAAACCTATGTCCTTCATGTGTGTCAGTAACACAACCCAACCTCCTAACCTTCCAAGTCATTTAAGGAAACCAGATATCTCATCAAAGGAAGCCTGTGCCCTGCATGTGAGTCATTCACAAAACCCAACCTACTAACCTTCTACATCATTAAAAGCAATCTAAACTCAGAAAAGTTGGTCACCATTTCTAAACCCTCTTTTTGAAAATTCTAGTTGCTTAAAGTGACAGTAAAGGTGATATTTTTTAAACAAACATGGTATACTTACCTGCTCTATGCATTGGTTTTGGATACAGCAGCCCTTACCCTCCTCTTCTCGTGTCCCCAGCTGCTGCTCCAGACCCCTCCCTCCTGCCAAGTGCCCCCACACCAAGCAGCTTGCTATGAGGGAACCCAAGCAGGCTTGCTCCCAAGCCGTTTTCCCTGTGTGTCCATTCACACACAGAGCGCAGCTCAGCCCTACCCCCACTCTCTCCTTATTGGCCGTCTGTGATTGACAACAGTGCAAGCCAAAGGCTACCGCTGCTGTCTCAGCCAATGAGGAAGGAGAGACCGGGGAGAGTTGAGGATCTCGTGCACATGGCTGGATCAGGATGGGGCTAAGGGGCTGGGGGCACTGTTGCACACAGGTTTTTTAATTTCATGCACAGAATGCATGAAGATAAAAAACCCTGAACCTTTACAACCATTTTAATTGTCTCCAAATCAAATCAACTTTCCAAGTCAGTGCCTTTTTTTTTTCTATGGGTTGTTAGCAATGGCAGCTCTTGTTTTTCATAACAACAACAAAGTCCTTTTTTGTGTTACTGTAATTTTGCGACCTAACAATATGAAAAAGTAGCCTAACAACAAATCTGCAATCTTTAGGATAAATCTATTAAACCCCAAAGCAAAAAGGTAATATAACGCAGCTTTCCAATTCTTAGATATGGTTGCCGCAATGGTTTTCACTTTTTCCCTATATTTTCAACTAGTGATACTGCCAGTAGCACACTTCTTGTCCCTCACTGTACTGTATATCAGGAGCAGCGATGTTGTCACCTTGGGCTGCTCTTCTGTTTTAAACTACAAACTCCCCTATCTCCCTCACATATGGATGATTTTTTGTTTTTTTACAGAAGACAGCTGGGAGGGCCAATACATTTTTTTGAGATTTCACTTCAGTGAAAGCTATGAGGACAATGGATTTCTGGTAGGATCAACCGGTATTTTCTGCACTTGCTGAATAGGTGCTTAAAAGTAGTAGCTTTATTTGTTTTTTTAGCTATATTAGTTTTTTGTTTCCTTTTTTTTTTTTATTAGTCCAAGGATTGGAAACCTGTAAAAGATTACATTTTTGTTCATTAGCTTAGACATCCTTCAATTCCATCTCAGTTAATCCAGGATAGAAATGTTATGAAGTCGAGTTACTGTTCGAAATGCACAGGTCTACAAATGCCTTAACTCTGCAGCCTTTCCTCTGTGTGCACTGCCTGTCACACCCTCAGGGTGCAAATGTTACACTGGAGTTCATTCTCACATCTCAGGTATCAGCTGGGGCTTTACCAAGATCATTTAACCTTTTACGCCAGCACTGGAATTGTTGCAGCTGTTTTTCCTTTAAGATGTAAAGAGAACCTGTCAGTACAGACATTTGGGGCAGACACTTGAAAATGCCCATGCATGTTGCGGGTCCATGACCCCAAGTGTTGCAGCATGGGCAGCTCACCTCCTTGTTTGTGATAAAGGTCATCAGTACATCGTCGCTGACTGTAGTAGTGGCCACATTTGGTCCGGGTGGGTCATATTCAGAATTTCCAAACTTTTTCCAGTTCTGAACAAGAAGGCAGAGAGACATTGAATCACTTATTTCACAGGAAATCCAGTTGTAAAACCATGCAGAATACTTAAAAAAAAAAAGTAAACCAATAACTTGGGTGTGGAAATTTTTGAAAAAACGACGTGTCCAGGGACTAAATCAGGGCCCCAATCGACTTGTCCCTCATGACAATCTACTTGTCCAGATATTTTTTTTTACCAAAACCATATTTTAGGAATATCTGGGGTTTTTAAAAACAAAAGAGGCTTTATGGTGACTTAAACTGTAATATTTTTAACATTGCACTGTATATCTCCTCCTCCCCTCCCTGCCTGTCTCCAGCACCGCACCCGGGGACTAGCAGGGAGGGGGGAGACCTTGCAATGTGATGAACACTGATTGGCTGCTCGTCAGGAAAGGGTGGGTCAGGGCTTATACTTTATCCTTTTCGCTGCCAGAGCCGTTTTTGCACACATTTAAAAAAATTATTTTAGGCCTGAAGATTACACAAAACTCCCAAACATGATATATTTCTGAAAGCAGAGACCTTAGAGAATAAAATAGTGGTAATTCCATTTTTTTATGTTGCATGATTTTACCGCAAAATTGTAGTAAAAAATACAAGTAAGTTGATTTTAGGACACAAAAGCAATAAATTACCCTATTTTTTGTAAAATAAAAACTTGTCAAACCTTAAATTTGTGCGCATTTCTAAAATGGCGACAAACTTCAGTGCTTTTAAAGCTCTTTATAGGTCATCAGTTTAGTGTTATGGAGGAGGTCTGATGCTAGAATTATTGCTCTCATGCTGGCATGCGCGGTGATATGTGACATGTGTATCGCAATCGACTGTTTCAATCGTATGCGCCCCAGCGTGTGCTCTTACGTTTGTACGTGCGTATATGTGGGGGTGGCGGCCTGGTATGTGCTTGGATGTAACATTTTGTACAATAAAAAAACACTTTTTTTTTTCATCACATAGGGGACAAAGTCCCCTATGTGATGATTTTTGGTAACAGGTTCTCTTTGAGACATCCAAGGTCTAAAAGACCCTGGATGGCTCCCCTCTGCTCCACTGAATGTAATATGGTGCACATTGCAAGTGACATTATAGTGCAGTTAACTGACTGTAAATTAGTTACAGGGATGTTGAATTCCTATCTCCAGGCCCGGGCGCGGAGAGGCTGGCACTGTGTGGAAGCATTCTGCGGCAGCGCTGACAGGTGAGCCCTATTGCTTGCCCGCAGCAGGGCTAAAGGTAGAAAAAAAACTACCTGCCCGGTGCCTGGAACTACATGTCCCGGGCGTTGGGCGACAGAAATTCAACATCCCTGTAACTAATTTACAGTCAGTTAACTGCACTATAATGTTACTTTTATTTCAACATATACTTGTAAATGAAAGTAGTTATGCAGGGTAAAGTGAAAGTGTCTCTACAATGGAGCCCCCAAGACCCACTAATAGACAGCTTTTCAGAACATCTGCTGCTCCATCCATCCATCTTACTAAAATCTCTGGTGTTGGTGATCAAGGGGAGAGATGACATCTCTACCTTGGTCACGAGGCAATGCTCTGGTCTTGCAATTGGCTGCTATACCTGAGCACTATCAAGAGGTCACAATAGCCCGTACCTGGAAGTGTGTTGTCACTAGCTGCAATGGTGATAGGGGTGAACAGGAGTGCTTTCAAGGTGAGGAGGAGTGCATTCAAGAGCACCCTTTTGTCATATTGCCCTGCATGGACAAGGTGACAGCGTCTCTTAAAGGTATGGCATTACAAATGGCTGAAAGACAAAGGTTGTAGGCTGGGAACATGAAATGTACTATATTATGGAGGAATGTATATTTTATATTGGATGGTTAGGAGCATTTTTTAATGGAAACCTATCATGAGAGCAATACAGAGGTTGTCATTCTGAATATCTCCTGAAAATGCTAGGTGCCTTACTGTCATATTGACCCTCATGCTTCAGTGCTTTGGGTCATTGACCTAGAAAAAGTAAGTAGATAAGGACATCTGACTTTGCAGATATAAGTAAGTGGTGCAAGCTAGCGACCCAAAAAGTCAAAGCATCAATTCAAAAGCCAAGAAAACAAAAGAATAGAGGGAGGTCAACAATGGCAGACCCCATGCTTCTCTCAAATTAGATTTGTACAGCAAACCTTGGCAACAACAGTGAATGGGTCAAAATACAGCTGCTGTGTAAATACTTGGAAGATCATGACAGTTTGATGTCATTTTTATAATTCAGCAGCGTCTGGAGTGTGGATTGCGAATATTCCAGACTGGTATGGGGGTTGGGCTACCAGGAGGCACTGTCACTTTGATCTAAATGGTCAGGTGACAGTCTTTCTATAAAGTGACCATGTGCTTTGTCAATACCCGACTAAGCAGTTGCACATACTCACCTTTAAGTTTCTCCTCCACTGCTCTATTCAGCCATCAGCAATAAAGAAATACAACCAACCAAAGCTTACACAGGTCTTTCCCCACCCCTAAGTGATAGCGCTGGGGAAATCACAAGTGGTGAATCACATGATTTTTCATACACAGGTGAGCAGTGTATTGAATGCATCTTTGAGCAATATCTGGCAATTGATTACATTACGTTTATTTCAGCTGGCCCAAGAGATTAACTGGAGTATGGGTGTATATGCATTGTGAATACCACTGGTACTGTCTGTACTTCTGCATCCACATCTGTTTGTACAAGCCTAAGGCAAATTTCTTGTGTGGAATATGTTTCAACTTCCACAAATTGATGGAAAAACATTCAGACCAGAACCAAACGTATGAGCTCCAACATTACCAAAAATAAAATCTTGCTTCTACAATATATTCCAGATCTCACTGGAGTACATCACTAGAATAATCATCTCACCTTTCTTCTAGCCACTACTTTGGAGGCTTTGAGGGTTTCAATCTTGAATGTTCGCACAATCTGCAAGAAACAAAGATAACCATTCAGCAGGATCTAATGAGAGTGTCATCACATTTAGCAGGCACAACAAAGTTAGATTCCACCTGCAGTGTCACACAATGCTCACATCTGACACCATGGTTCAATCATAAAGATACACATATTCAGAGAGCCCTATTTAACCTACCTTAGTGGACCGAGCAATGCAGGGTATGTGGGTCTGACTGCTTGGGAGCAGAATGGAAAAGGACTTGGGTTGATTTGGAAAAAACTAATTAATCAAAGGGATGCTGCTGGGAGAGGAGGCAGGTTTGTCTAACACCTGAGGGCAGCTCCATATCCTGTTAAAGCAAAATACCTAACTTAGGCCTGGTTCACATTAGCCCGCAGGCTTTGGGCTGGTTGCAGATACAGTAATCGCACCTGTTCCCGCACCCGAAAACAACCGTATCCAGGTTTTCTTGCGCGATCGCGGGTGTATGGAAAAAAAGACCCATGTGGTTTCTCTGCAGATGCGCTGAGAAACGTGAGCACAACAGCCCATTCATTTAGTGTGGACTGGACCTTAAAGTTTACTAGTGGCCAAGCTACGAACCTTCAGTTATTTACATATTCTTGACAAGCAGTAAATAACCCTACAACAAGCCCTCAACAACCAACATAGCTGCAGACATTGAGGAGAAATTCATGCTCAGAATTTACAGCAGAAGCTCTGCATTTATTCTCAGCTTCCCCTCTGCTTCTCCCCCCTTGGCCCTAAATTTTGGCCAAAGTGTATTTTGTTACATTATAATATCAATGTGCATATCATCCACATGGCGCATAAAATCATCAATGGATAAAAAGCAATTGCAAAGATGGCCGCTGGACCATCATGTGGACGCGGATGGTCCGGCGATCATCTCTGAAAGTGTTATTTATCCATTGATGATTTTATGCTCCACGTGGTTGCTATCTTTTTAATAAAACATACTACACTATATGATACTGTCTCTGGGCTCAGTCTATGAGCTTCTCCTCCAGGAGGAATCCCTTTCCTTGGTTCACCGTGGGCTGGAGATGGAGACTTGGCTACTCTACTCTTGATTGTTCATTTGGTGTATCACAGGGTTCTGGAGAGATCCCACCTTCAACTGGGTCACCGGAAGGAACAAGCAGGAACACCCCTTAGTGTCATTCCGCTCTGGGCTTGCTTGCTACTTACTTCTGGGTGAGTGCATTATGGTGGAGGTGCAGTGTGGAAGTCACAGAAGTCACTACATTTTGTTGATTTGATCACATCACTTTTTTGGGACTATTATATTTAGCGGATTTATATATTTTTATATCATCCATTTTGTTTCTTCATTGGAGTATTCACTGTTCTCTATTTCTTTTTTATGATATTTCCTTTCTCTTTTACTATCACACTGGTCATCATTGATTATAACACACATTTTTATTAGCACTGCACATTGATATTATAGTGTCTTGTTTTGTTGGAGACAGAGGGTTTACACGTTGTGCTAGCTGCTTTACTTTTTCCTTTTTTGTCTTGTGCTCACCATTTATTCTTTATATTCTGTTACATACCTTTGATTAAAAAAAAAAATCCCAGTAAGTGTATATTGATTGGTTTGCGTGAAAGTTAAATAGTCTACAAACTATGGTATATATATTGGAATTTTTTTTGTATGCTACTAATGGCGGTGATCAGCAACTTATAATGGGACTGCAATAGTGCAGCAAGAAAATATGACACTAACAGCCACTGACATCACCAGTGACACTAATACAGTGATAATACTATACACTGTCACTGTACTAATGACATTGGCTGGGAAGGGGCTAACATCCAGGATGATCAAGGGGTTCAATGTGTGCCTAACTATGTGTAAAGTTGTACAGTGTAGTGCTTTTTACTAATAGATTGTCAACACAGAGCTCTGGGCTGTGATTGCACACAGCCGATCAGCAGGTCCCATCTGTGAATCATTCCCTGGGACTTGCTGACAGACTCCTGCTATGTACAATCACAGCGGGACTAGGTGGGCAGGGGCACACATGCGTGCCCGAAACAGGCATCGTACGAGCATGTCGCTTTGCGTGCATGGGCTACCCGTCTGCAATACATTGCAGGCGGGTGGTCTGCAAGTGGTTAATACAAATCTTTTTCATTTGATGTTTTTTTGGGGGGTTTTTTGGTGTGCTATAAATGAACAAAAAAATGTATTTCATATACCACACAATCCCTATGAAATTTATAAGGACTTTTTTTTAACCTGTCTAATGCGTTCCTTTTTAGTTTGGCCTCGGGAAAATGATTGAAAGTCAGCAAATTATACTGCTGCAATGTTCCACTACACAAACATACAACTGGGCTGAAATGTGTGCAGACACATTTACTTATATACAGAGTTTTCAACTTCTTATGCCATGTGTACAGAGCCTTTAAGAGGGAGTTAATGATGGAGGGGTGTAGGGAACAGAACCTGATGCTGAAGGGATGTGGCACAGGAAGTGGTGGTGGAGTGGATGGAGGCCAAAGATGGAATGAGAAGCTAGAGGAATGGAAGCCATTGATGGAAGCCAATGATGGGAGTCGAGCTGTGGAAACTAATGGTGAGGGGATGGGGGAAGGGGCGTATTTGCAGCGAGGCAAACAAGGCATTTGCCTTGGGTGGCATTTTTCAGGGGGGCAGCGATGCTAGTTGTCCTGCACTGGTTCCAGTGTAGTGATCGCGTCGAGGAGGTTTCCGAGGGACACCGGGACTGTGCGGAAGAGTGGCCTTGAGGAAGGGTGTGGCAGTGAGTCTCTCTCCTCTTCAGGGAGGGCGAGCAGGCAAGCGGGTGGTGGGGGTCACAGACTTTGTGTGTTGCCTTGGGAAGCTACTGGGTGGTGGATGGAAGCATTTGTTGGCAATACAGGAACCAAAGGAAGAGTGAGGAAGCAGAGAACACGTGATTCTCAATGGGGGAGGACCGATATGTGATGGAAGTAGAACAGACATTTTAGAGGGAACCTGGAGAGGAATAAGGGATGGGATGTGTAGGACAAAAGTCTCTATATTAACCACTAGTGCAGTGCCAACACAGATGGCACACACCTTTGTCCTCTGGAGAGTAGAATCAACAGAGTTTATGAATGCACACTTACCACCACACTGTCCATTCATGGAATTTCCAAAGTCACACAGTAGAGGGGATAAATACAGGAAAACAGCTAGTAAAGGAACCAGCCATTGAGTCCTACCCCCTCGTTGAACAGTATAAAATCCATTATCTATCCTCCCTATGGTTCTCAACCCAAAACAACAGTCCCTGTCCCACAGCTGCCACAGAGCACTCACCTTAATTTTTTTGTCATCTTCATCCAGCTTGTATTCTGTGATGGTCTTTATATTTCCATTGATAACTTCTCGTGGGGTGTCCAGGACAACTAGAGAAGAAAAAAAGAGGGGATAAACAATGTGCCCAACACAGAGCTGCCTGCATCTGAATGATAGTTTGTACATATAAATCCTGCTCACAATCACAGCCAGGATCCTTCACAATAGCTGGACTTAAGGGTTCCACATCTTCTCCTTCTTCTTCCACCTGATCAGCCCAGCTGGGCTTGGAACTGTGAAATGTAGAAGATAAGAATTATTCAGTAAGAACAAAAGTGAAGTAAACATTATTGTACTGATGACACCCAACTGAGGACCATTCCCTTGTTTTATCTCGCATCAGTGCCTCATAGTCCCACTCATCAATTTAGAACATAGGTGCTGCCACCACAACCCTTATCTAAGCCTCCAGCTGCTGCATGACAACTTAAAAGTCAAGTAATTACACATTTTCCTATCCTAAAACCAACACGATTACTTACCTCTGTATTACAATGGGGGCCTGCTCTGGTGTTTACTGCCTACTGAACAAATCCTCTTTAGTGCTGCAATGTTAAGACTCAGGATCCTCCATATTTAGGCTCATTCAAACCAATGAAGAGAAACACCAGAGCAGGTTGCAACTGTGACACAGCAGCAGGGATCTGGGGAGAAGTTAAAGTGTTACTAAACCCAGGACCCTGCACTCACTATCTGTGGTCTCCCCGGCCCCTGCATTCGCTACATTCGGCCTCCCCGGAGCCGGCATTAGCTACATCCGGCCTCCCCGGAGCCTGCATTCGCTACATACGGCCTCCCCGGAGCCTGCATTCGCTACATCCGGCCTCCCCGGAGCCTGCATTCGCTACATCCGGCCTCCCCGGAGCCTGCATTCGCTACATCCGGCCTCCCCGGAGCCTGCATTCGCTACATCCGGCCTCCCCGGAGCCTGCATTCGCTACATCCGGCCTCCCCGGAGCCTGCATTCGCTACTTCCGGTCTCCCCAGGACCCTGCATTCGCTACATCCGCTCTCCCCAGGACCCTGCATTTGCTACATCCGCTCTCCCCAGGACCCTGCATTCGCTACATCCGCTCTCCCCAGGACCCTACATTCACTACATCCGGTCTCCCCAGACCCTGCATTCACTATATCCGGTCTCCCCGGACCCTGCATTCACTATATCCGGTCTCCCCGGACCCTGCATTCACTACTTCCGGTCTCCCCAGACCCTGCATTCACTATATCTGGTCTCCCCAGACCCTGCATTCACTATATCTGGTCTCCCCAGACACTGCATTCACTATATCTAATCTCCCACAGTACACACAACATGGAAATACAGTTGTTTTAGTAAGTGTAAACTGCTAAATACTTTTTCTCATCAGCAGTATATAGCAGTCTTGTGACTTCTATCATTCTCCAGCTGAGCACATGTTAAAGCTTGTAGGAGGCGTTTTCATTTTGCTCTAGGAGGATGAACCCATGCCCTCTGTCTGGACAGCACTATTTGCCCTGTGCTGATCACATGCACTCTCCCAAGAAACAAAAAAAAAAAACCTCTCTAGCAATACACCCCTAACTGAGCATGTGCAGTGTGTCTCCACAGGATATGTCTTATGGGGAGATAAGAGGGGAACACTGGGAGAGTGGGTGGATCAGACAAGACAGGATCAAACAGCATTTTTAGATAATGCAGAGGATTAGGTTCCACAGTGAGTATAACAAGCATTCTTTACTGCATATACAGACCGATCTTACTGTTGTGGGTTCAGCAACACTTTAAAGCAGTTCACCTTAGAAGAGTTGGGGTGGGTTAGCATTAGTGTACAAAACATACAGCTGTCCTTTAAAGCTGAACCCAAGGCAGAGCTATTATGCGTCATCTTATTTTTTCCCTGCTTTGTACCATTTGTCTTGTACATAGAAATCCATTAATAAGGCTCTGTCCCCTTCATTTCCATATTCTCAGCCTGGTGGTCACTATACTTGCCACTACACCAGGCCTGCAGCAGTAACTTCCCCTCTGTAGTTTAGTTCTCAATGAGGAGTGATGCAATTACAGCCACTTGTAGGGGTCAGACCAAGGTGTCTCAGCCTACCTGCCTGCCCTACCCACTTACACTTCATCGTTTGAGTGACAGGCCAGGAGACCAGTGGTGGGTAATGCCTACGCATGGCAATGTGGCAAACGTATTTCTCTTTCCCTTGCGGATGTGACATGTGCAACACACAAAGTCTTCCTCACGATGCCAGGAAGCAGTCCATCTTTCCAAGGAAGATTATGTATTTAATGGGGCTGGAAATATTTGTTTTGCACTAAAAGCAAGCTATTTTTTTAAATCTGTCAGTGATTTTTTGAAGCCTGGGAAGAGGGACCTGGAAGGATCAGCTACTAGACTGCAGGGAGAAACATTTGCGATGTTAATGGAGATCGTGCACCGCAAGTGACATCACAGCACGTCGGAAGTGATCTTGGTGGACCACAAGGAAGCCGGCGGTGGCCGTCGTCTCTCTGCCAAGCTCTGCTGGGAAGTCCTGGTTACCATGAGGGTGCATTTCACAGTTTGTGTTTTGTCAAAGTCTTGACGCCGTGTCGTCACTTCCGGTGCGTGATCTCCGGTGACACCGCGAATGTTCCTCCCTGTGGTCTGGGAGACACTCCACCAACTACCTTAGTATGGCACCAACAACCATACATGGCAGGCTTTGGACTTACACGGTCCTCCCCACCTCCAGTCCATACCTAGGACCTCTCATAGCTGGAATGCCCATCAGTAAACCGTCCCAATAATCACCACAAGCATGGTTTGGTACTCCCCCCCAATACTTACCTGAGCCCGATCTCGGTCCAGTGATGTGCACAAGAGCAGCAGCTCTCCTGGCTCTCTCCCTCCTCCTTGGATCAGGCACAGTAGCAGGAGTGAGCATGCTTGAGTGCCCCCATAGCAAGCATCTTGCTGTGGGGGCACTCAGCAGGGGAAAGGAGCCCGGAGCACCGGCGGGGGACCGCACAAGAGCTGGACTGGAGCTGCACTGTGCAAAACCATTGCACAGAGATGGGAAGTATAACATGTTTGTTATTAAAAAAAAAAAAATTGTACACTTACAATCACTTTCATGCTGGCTTTCACCCTAAACAACCTTCTAGGCTTCAGAAGGTTTTCAACAAACTTTAAAATGGTTTGAAAGCCTCAAGGCATTTCACCCTAATGAATTCAGGTAAAAGATTTCCTGTGTAACAGAATGCCCCCCCATACTTACCGGAGTCCCATGGCGATCCAGCGAGAGCTGTGGCTCTCCTAGCTTTGTCCCTGCTCACTGGGCAGATTGATAGCAGTGATAGCCATTGGCTCCCGTACCGGTCAATCAACTCCAGTGACAAAGGAGCGAGGGGTGGGGCCAAGTCTTGCTGTCTGTGTCAATAGTGCAGCAGAGGGACTCGGGAGCAAGCCCACACGAGTGCCCCCCCATAGGAATCTGCTTCCTAATGCGGCACCAGCAAAAGAGGAAGACCCAGGAGCATGGTGGGGGACCCGAGAAGAGGAGAATGCAATTCTATTGCACAGAGCAGGTAAGTATAGACATGTTTATTTTAAAAAAAAAAAACACTTGCCCTCCAGAGGATTTATCCCCCTTCCTGACCAGGCCATTTTTTTGCAATGCGGCGCTGCGTCACTTTAACTGACAATTGCGCAGCAACACTGTACATAAATTAAATTTATGTCCTCTTTTTCCAAAAAATATAGCTTTCTTTCGGTGGTATTTGATAACCTCTGCGATTTTTATTTTTTGCTCTATAAACAAAAAAAGACCGACAATTTGAAAAAAACAAAACAATATTTTTTACTATAAAACATATCCAATAAAAAATTTTAAAAATCTAATAATTTCTTCAAAAATTTAGGCCAAAATGTATTCTGCTACATGTCTTTGCTAAAACATCCCAATACGTGTAAATGAATTGCTTTATGTGAATGCTATAGCATCTACAAATGGTGGTAGATATACTGGAATTTTTATTTTTTTTATACTAGTAATGGCGGTGATCAGCAACTCAAAGGGTTAAGTGTGCTGTGTGTGTTTACTAGGAAGACATGCTGCTTTGCTGTGCAGAGAAATACAAAGGGGAGAGAAAGCTGACAGGGGAGAGACCTGGGTGTAAACAACACAGGTCTCTCTGCTGTCAGCATGGGCATGCTGGTCCATGCTGACAGCAGAGAGACCTGTGTTGTTTACACCCAGGTCTCTCCCCTGTCAGCTTTCCCCGAGGATCGCCGGCCAGGACCCGGTGATTGACATGTCTAGCAGCCAATAGCAGAGAGGGCAGCGTGCGCGACCTGTACCCGGAAATGCAAAACACACACACACACACACGATTTTGCGAAGCCTTACCGCCCTGTAGCAGTATTTCTGCGATAGGGCAGAGGGAGAGTGGCTGAAGACATTAACAAACTTGACTGCAGTACGCCAAAAGCTTTGCAAAAGCTTGCTGTACAAACAGCTCTCATACAAGCTGAAGCTCATTAAAAAAAATAAATAAAAAAAAATAAAACTATGGTTCCTGTTTCATATTCTCTGCCTTGTATACTATGCTCCCTGGTGTCTCTTCTGCCAGCAGCCACAATTCCCACTATCACAATCAGCATAATCTACTGCCACCACAGCCTCTTATCTCACCCACCCACACATGACTAATCAAACTGTCTCGCTCTCTCCCGCCTGCAGCAGTCAATGCCCAAACTACTACAACTATCAGCAGCATTATAGTGTATGTAAACCCTAAGAACATATTTGCTCCCTTTTGGTCTGATAGTTATATACAAAACACTTTCGGTGGAAAATCTGTTCAATCAGCACAAAAAAGACCTACTGATTTGATCAAAAACCTTGTGAGCTGACAACTTCCTGTGACTTCTGACTGTGAACAAGGAGGGGCTATGGAAATGGGGAGGAGTCTGTGTAATTACTCAACCCTCCTCAAACATCCTGACCAAACCCAACTCTACTGTCCCCCTCATCATCCCTAGTACTGTACTACTGTACCCACCAATAATCACTCAACCTCAACCATTACCACCTATAACTACTGTACTTATCACAGCCACTACTGTACCCATCACCACAACCACCCATCAACCCCACCTGTCCCAACCATTAAAACACCCATCATCCCAATCATCCCCTTCACTACCACTCCATCAGCCCCATCATTGCTATACCCATCACCACAACCCCCATCAACCCCACCTGTCTCAACCATTCAAACACCCATCATCCCAGTCATACCCATCATCCCCTTCACTACCACTCAATCAGCCCCATCATTGCTGTACCCATCACCACAACCCCCATCAACACCACCTATCTCAACCATTAAAACACCCATCATTCCAGTCATACCCATCATCCCCTTCACTACCACTCCATCAGCCCCATCATTGCTGTACCCATCACCTCAACCCCCATCACCCCACCTGTCTCAACCATTAAAACACCTATCATCCCCTTCACTACCACTCCATCAGCCCCATCATTGCTGTACCCATCACCACAACCCCCATCAACACCACCTGTCTCAACCATTAAAACACCCATCATCCCAGTCATACCCACCATCCCCTTCACTACCACTCCATCAGCCCCATCATTACTGTACCCATCACCACAACCTCCCCATCAACCCCATCTGCCCCAACCATTAAAATACTTATCATCCCAGTCAAACCCATCAGCCCCATCATTACTGCACCCACCACTATCACCTCCAGTACTACTGAACCCATCACTATTTACCATATTGTCTCCACTACTCCAGTGCCCACCACTGTGTACTCCATCAACAATACCTGCCACATCTACAACCTCCCACATCATCATAGCCATACAACCATCCCCATTACTACTGTACCCACCAGCATTGTCCCCATCATCTCCACCAACCCCAACCATTACCACCCATACCCATAAATACTGTACTCATCACAACCACCCCATCATGTCCACTACTACAGTACCTATTGCTAGCTGTCAAAACCATTACAACACTCACTGTTCCAGTCATACCCGTTACTACTGACCACATCATCTTCTTCACTATCGCTTCATCAGCCCCATCACTACTGTACTCATTATCATTGTACGCAACCATTATTGGTCTCCTCACCCCTAACTGCTACATGATCTCCGTTATCGTAGCCATACTAATTACTACCATTCCCCCTTGTTGTTTTCACTACCATCTGCATCACTACTATACCAATCAGCCATACCATTATGACCACTGACAAGTCAAGTGAATAATATTAATTACTTCCATACAATGGCATTTTAAAGTAGGTTTAATGTATCAGGCAACAAGTGAACACATCGTCCCTGAAGTTGATGTGATGAAAGCAGAAACAATGGGCAAGCGCAAAGATTTGAGCGAGATTAACAAGTGCCAAATAGTAATGGCTAGACGACTGGGTCAAAGCATCTCCAAAACTGCAGCTTTGTGGGATGTTCCTGAACTGCAGATCAGGACTGACCAAGAGTGGTCCGAGGAAGGAAAACCAGTTAATCACTGACAGGATGTGCACAGCAAAGGCTCACTGATGCACGTGGGAAGGATGGCCATGTAATCTGAGCCAACAGAAGAGCTACTGTAACTTACATTGCTGAAAAAGTTAATGCTGGTTTTGGTAGAAAGATGTCAGAACACCCAGTGCACCGCAGTTTGTCATGTATGGAGCTTTGTAGCCATAGAGCGTTTAGAGTGCCCTTGCTCTCCTGTGTCTACAATGAGCACATGAGCATAAGAACTGGACCACATAGCAATGGAAGAAGGTGACCTGGTCTGATGAATTCAAAAATGGTTTGAGGAACATGACAAATTTAAGGTCTTGACTTGGCCTCCAAATTCTCCAGATACAAATCCAATTGAACATCTGTGGAAACTGCTGGAAAAACAGGTCCGTTCCATGGATACCCCACCTCACAGGACTTAAAGGATCTGCTACAGACAGCTCGATGCCACATTCCACAGCAAACCTTCAGAGGTCCAGTGGTGTCCATGGCTCAATGAGTTATGGTCGGTGGTGATGATGTTATGACTGATCGGTGCATCACTACCATTCCCAGTACTACAGTATCCACCAGTATCATCCTCATCAACTCCACCATCCCCATTACCACCAATATCATCCCAGCCATACCTACTGTATTCATTACTACCATCACCATCCTGTCCACCACTACTGTACCCATCACTAGCACCCCTATAAACCCACCTGCCCCAGCTCATCATACCCATGACTACTGTCACATTCATCTCCTCCGCTACTGCTTCATTAGTCCCATCACTACTGAACTTATCACTATTAACCCCCTCAACTCCAGTACAACTATACTCACCAGTAACACCCTCATCAACCCCACCAGCCCCAACCACTACCACCCATATTATTCCAGCAATACCTGTAACTATTGTATTCATCACAGCTACCCCCATTATGTCCATCACTACTGAATGCATTGCTAGCACCCCCATTACCCACCTACCCCAAACATTACAACACTCATCATCCCCATGACTATCCCATTCATCTCTAATATAGCTCCGCCTCACCCAGTAGTACTGCACCCACCACAACCACCCCATCGCTATTAACCCCCTTATCCCCAGTACTTCTGTACCCACCAGTATCACTCCAATCAAACGCACCAGCCCCAACAATTACCACCCATATCATCCCAGCCATACCCATTATTACTGAACTCATTACAAACACCCCCATCATGTCCGCCACTACTGTACCTATTGCTAGCAACCCCATCAAAACCACCTGCCCCAACCGTTATGAACACTCGTCGTTTCCATCACTACTGTCCCATTCATCTCCCCTACTGCTCCATCACCCCCACCCTCAGTACTAACGAACCAACCACTATCACTCCAATCTCTATTAACTCCATCATCTCCAGTACTAGTGTACCCACCACTATCAGTCTACCATCATTCTGACCATTCTCATCTCTACTGTCCCCCCTCGTTCCTTTCATCACCATCTCCATCACAACCATCCCCAGCAATATGATTCACAAATATAAATAGCACCAATACAGATGTCCAGGTTGCAAGCCCTTATCCCTATGACTATGTGCATCGCACAAAACGCGTCAGAGGGGCTGCAGCAACAGGACATCTAACCACCGCAGGTGGACACCTTGGAATCTATGGTCAGTAACTTTTGGAATTCTTTTTATGTACTATACACCCACCATACTTGAATAAAGGTACCTTAAGCAGTATCACGCTATGTGGTCTCTTATTGGGCACTCTGTGTGAGTGCTATCATTCGCAGTGCCCATCTGGAGGAATCATGACCCTGGTGGTGATACCTGGTAGCAGTTTCTGGTGACCTTGTTTCTGTGGAACCTGGATGGTGATCCGTGGGTAACCCGATCCGAGATCTGATGACCGATCTATGGCCTGGTGACGCAGGATTATATATTGCGTATCTTAAACGCACATCTGGTGAGTGCGTTTTTCACCCATTTGTGTGGTTTGCACCAATTATCACTCCCGGATCAGGACGTCCACTCACCTGGAATTGTGATCTCTATATGATCCACATCATCACATTGAACTACTTTAAATATTCAATGATCACCTTCAGAGTGACATCACGTATTTGCATAAGTTTGAAATAGCATATATTGTGTGTAATAATCGTGTATTATCATTTAGCGCTGCACCATTTTATCTGGATATACACCAATCATTACCAGCCACAGCTACTCAATTCATTACAACCACCCACATCATGTCCACCACTACTCTACACATCATCTCCTCCACTACATAACCCCCATCATTACACAATCCCCAGTACTACTGTACTTAACACTATTGGTACCAATAAAGGATAGGTTCACCTTTTGGGACATGTAACAGGTTCCACCTGTATTTAGGGTAGAGCATTTAACACGTTCCAGCAGCTTCAGCCTCTCCCCCTCACCCAGTGACAGCGAGCGGGGATCCTCTCCCTGCGCCTGCTGTCGCTATTTGAAAATAATGCAGGTACGTCCTTTATTCACAGTTTCTTCTAAATGACTTGAACTACAAGTAGTCAGGCTTTGTGGCTGACAGCTTCTAATACTGAATGGACTTTGGGCAGGGTTGCCAACCATCAGTAAATTTACAAACAGTTTGTAAACATCAGTGATTTTTACAACTGTCTGTAAATATCAGGAGCTGATAATTCATCATGTTGTGTTGAATTTTAAGTGTAAACCAGAGAGAATACTTGTTGTGGGTATTGCCAATGTATACATATTGTCTCTATATGGTTTAAATATCGATTGTCTTAGTTTTTAATAGGAGTCATTTTTCAGGTTATCAGTAAAAAAAAAAAAAAATAAATAAATAAAAGTGCTTTGTCAGTAATTTTCTATGTTTTTTTGGTAAAACAAATTCTGCTGGAGGCTGGCAACACTGACTGTGGAGGTCGCTGATGAACGACCCCGTAGCTCATTCACAAGCCCTGCAGCTTGTAAACAGTCAGCCCGAACTATGGCACGGGCTGAAAGCTGCAGGGCTTGTCTGCAGGAATCTGGCCTGGCACCCCTGATCCACTGATCACAGATGCAATGCTTTCCAGACTCCTTAGGAAAGAAATAAATGCACATTTGTTTTCTGCATTATTTTTTCCCAAAATGTAAACCTATCCTTTAGTCTTGCCTGCCACAACCTCCCCCGTTATCCCAGCCATACCCATCATTACCACCCCCATCATCCCCACCTATTACAAGACTCACCATCCCAGCCATACCCATCACTACCACCCCCATCAGCCCCAACTATTACAACATTCACCATCCCAGACATACCCATCACTAGCATCCCCTGTACTACTATATCTATCACCACCATCCCCATCTATTACAACACTCACCATCCCAGCAGTACCCATCACTACCACCCCCATCAGCCCCAACTATTACAACATTCACCATCCCAGACATACCCATCACTAGCATCCCCTGTACTACTATATCTATCACCACCACCCCCATCATCCCCATCTATTACAACACTCACCATCCCAGCAGTACCCATCACTACCACCCCCATTACTACTGTAGCCATTGCTACCACCTCAATCATCCCCACCTATTACAACACTCACAACCCCAGCCATACCCATCACTACCACCCCCTGTACTACTGTATCCATCACTACCACCCTCATCACCCCCCCCCCCCCCCATCATCCTCACCACTACTGACTCCATCATCTCCTCCATTACTGAACCTATCACTATTATCCCCAGGACTACTGTACACACCAGTATCATCTCCTAAACACCCTCCCCAATCATCATCATCCCAGCCATCCCCATCTCTTCCACTACCACCTCCATCATCCCCATCAATACTGTACTCACCCCCTACCCCATCATGACCCACTACTACTCCATTTCCCACCCCCCTCCATCCATGTATGTCTCAGCGCACAGCTGTCACCCATCCCCCGCTCCACCCTTCTTCCCCAGTACTCCCCCCGCTCTGTATAGCTCCACCGTCGCCTACCATGATGTCACCAGCAGCTCACAGTCCCCCTCCCCCGGTATACTCACTCGTAGTCGCCGGTCGGCATGTCTCTGGCTTTAGTGATGGCGTCGCCGGAAGCTGAAAGGAAACTCAGGACCGGACACAACACACAAGAGGGGAGTCGGAGAGATGAGCACACTTCCGGTGCCGCTCGGGTTGCACAACTCTGTGGTAGTGAAGGACTTGGTCACGTGGAAGCGTGTGACTGCTACGGACGGAGGAGGGGCTGGGCTAGAGGGCCTTCCTGATAGGTGTACAGCACAGTAATGTCCGCTAGAGGGCATCCCTGCTAAGAACTGCATAGTATGGGCCTATTAAAGTCTACTAGAGGGGTTCCCGTAAAGTACTGCATAGTATGGGCCAGTAATGTTCACTAGAGGGGTTCCCTGCTAAATACTGCATAGTATGGGCCATTAATGTCTACTAGAGGGGTTCCACACTAAGAACTGCATAGTATGGTCCCATTAATGTCTACTAGAGGGGTTCCCCACTAAGAACTGCATAGTATGGTCCCATTAATGTCTACTAGAGGGGTTCCCCACTAAGAACTGCATAGTATGGTCCCATTAATGTCTACTAGAGGGGTTCCTCACTAAGAACTGTATAGTATGGGTCAGTAATGTCTACTAAAGAGGTTCCCCGCTAAGAACTGTATAAGGGCCAGTAATGTCTACTAAGGGGTTCCCCGCTAAGAACTGTATAAGGGCCAGTAATGTCTACTAAGGGGTTCCCCGCTAAGAACTGTATAATAAGGGCCATTAATGTTCACTAGAGGGGTTCCCGTAATGTACTGTACAGTATGGGCCAGTAATGTCCACCAGAGGGGTTTACCGCTAAGAACTGCATAGTATGGGCCAGTAATGTCCACTAGAGGGCTTTTCCACTAAAAACTGCATAGTATGGGCCAGTAATGTCCACTAGAGGGGTTCTCTGCTAAGAACTGCATAGTATGGGCCAGTAACGTCCACTAGAGGGGTTCTCTGCTAAGAACTGCATAGTATGGGCCAGTAATGTCCACTAGAGGGGGACACTGCTAAGAACTGCATAGTATGGGCCCATTAATGTCTACTAGAGGGGTTTTCCACTAAAAACTGCATAGTATGGGCCCATTAATGTCTACTAGAGGGGTTTTCCACTAAAAACTGCATAGTATGGGCCCATTAATGTCTACTAGAGGGGTTTTCCACTAAAAACTGCATAGTATGGGCCCATTAATGTCTACTAGAGGGGTTTTCTGCTAAGAACTGCATAGTATGGGCCCAGTAATGTCTGCTAGAGGGGTTCCCCTGCTACGAACTGTATAGTATGGGCCAAAAATCTTTACTAGAGGGGTTCCCAGCTAAGAACTGCATAGTATGGGCCAGTAATCTCCACTAGAGGGGTTCCCCGCTAAGAACTGCATAGTATGGGCCAGTAATGTCTGCTAAAGGGTTCCCCGCTAAGAACTGCTTAGTATGGGCCAGTAATGTCCGCTAGAGGGTTCCCCGCTAAGAACTGCTTAGTATGGGACAGTAATGTCCGCTAGAGGGGTTCCCCGCTAAGAACTGCCTAGTATGGGACAGTAATGTCCGCTACAGGGGTTCCCCGCTAAGAACTGCCTAGTATGGGACAGTAATGTCCACTAGAGGGGTTCCCCGCTAAGAACTGCTTAGTATGGGACAGTAATGTCCACTAGAGGGGTTCCCCACTAAGAACTGCCTAGTATGGGACAGTAATGTCCACTAGAGGGGTTCCCTGCTATGAAGTGCACAGTAATGACTGGCTACTATGAATACAACCCACCAACAAAGAAATAATGGCTAGAATGTGTTAATGCAACACTGCTAAGGGAGAAATTGACTTACCCGTACCATAACACACATTGCAAATTTACAAAAGTTCAGCGGGCAACCCATGCTTTGCTCTACCACCGTTAAATATAGATTGTTGCAGTTGTGATAGTATTTTCATTTTTTAAACTCCTTGTACCTGGTGGCTGTCACTATGTAAAGAAATGTGGGTTTAGTGTACTAGCAGTTGTAAGATGGTACGGCAGGTTTTTGTTACTGTTGTATGTGAGTAAACTGCCCACGTGGGCACGATTACATTATTAAATGTAACATTTGTTAAATATGTAAACAAGCTGTTCTGCTCAATCCCACCTTCTTTATTGAAGCAGATATGTATGCTACAAATTTTCACTGCCTTCTGTTCTACAAATATGACAAGCTAATAAAAATGTCTGATAAAAAGTTTTTAGTATTTTATATACACACGGGAAGTGTTAGTGGCAAACGCATACACACATTGTGTGGTTTAATAACGCTATCAAGGATACCACACCTCATTCAAAAATCATGCCAGTTCTCAGAGGCTGGAGGCACAAAACAAACCCAAACCTTGTTCTCCAGAGTGTACCATAGTGGCTCAATGATATTGAGGTCCAACAACTGTGGTGCCCAGGGAAGGTGTGAGACTTCACCTGGATGCCTGTCAAACCACAATTCAACAGCAGCAGCTGTGTGATTTGAAGCATTATCTTCTTGGTAAGTGGGCCCTGTCTTTGGAAGACAATATCTGCACCATGGGGTGCACATGGAAGGCCAAAATTTGTACATAGTTGCTGGTAGAGTCTACCTTTCAAAGCGGCAATGGGACCTGCAGAACACCAGGATGTGGCTGCCAAACCATGATTACACCACCACGCTTTACTGTTGGTACAAGAAAGTCCTGGTTGTGAGCTTGCAGAGTGTCTGTTACACAAACATCCAATGGTTGGGAACAGTGTGAAGCTTTATTCATCGGACCATATTACAGTCTATTGGATTGATAATCCACAATTTGTGAGTTGCACCTCTCTCATCTGAGCATTCATATTGGTCACTAGTGGCTTGGCAATTTCAGCTCGCCCGTGAATGATTTGCTTATGGAGTTCCCTCAGCACAATTTGTGGACACAAGCTTTGGAAGACAGAGTGAACTCTGCAGCTGCCTTTAAAGCAGTTATTCCAGGTCACAATCCTTTGCAATGTCCTTTTGGTCAGTTGACCATGTCAACAGCGCTTATTCACCCAGAAACTGTAAATACCATTATAACCTTTAATACTGTACTTCACAACACAGTAACCCTCCGTTCACATCAAGCCCTACTTTGAATTCATGTGACTTTACTGTAAGTCACAGAATTTCAAAGTTGCAGGACCTGCCGATTTGCAACTCATCTGATACAGATGTCCAAAAAAAAAGAAATTCGCACCAAAAGTAGTGCATGTACTCCTTTTGAAATCGGTGCAGCTCCAACCAAGTCAGAGCTGCATTGATATGACCGCTCCAATTGTGGACAAGAGGGTGCGACTTGGCATGCAATTTGAAAGTCGCAGGGCATGCAAATCGCATCCAGTGTGAACCAGGGATTAATAAATTGGCAAGTTCAGTCAGAGGCACCATTTAAGCAGATACAATTTGCCTTCTTTAACCTCCTTAGCGGTATTCCCGAGTGTAGCTCGGGGTAAAATTTCTGTACCAACATCGGTAACCCCGAGCTACACTTGGGCTTACCATGAGGCGTTCTCTGGGGGTCCCTGCAGCACTTACCTTGTCCTTCGCTCCCGCGATGTGTCCCCTGCAGCATCCCCAGCCATCTCCTCTGGCCGATGCCGGCATCCGGCTTCTGTGTTCCGGTCCCTGTGACGTCGGGACGCACAGGCGCCTTAACCGGCGGGAAATTTGAAATTTTTAAAAATGTCATTTTTGCTGTCATTGCTTTTTCAATGCATTTCACATACATTTTGTCCCGAGTGCTTTGTCCTGTGCCCTGCCTGCATTTTGACTGTTCTTTCTGCCTGGAAACTTAGAAAAGTCCATGGCGTCCAAAAAGCGTCCCTTTACGTCAAAAGCGGTTTTAGAACAGCGATAGTAAATCAGAACCACTTGCAGAATTGAGTGATGATTTGCGGGAAAATTTGTCAGACACTGAAAACGATTTTGCGACTTTGCTCAGCGATGTGCGAATTTGCCTCTGTATTTAAAATTTCAGTGTTTTTGGTTTGATTATATTATTGAATTAAATGTATTATTTTTTATGATTATTAAATTATAATTTATGATTCCGTGTTTCAAATTTTATCCTGTTTACTAGACTCTTGTTCGGACAGATTTCAGTGAGTTATTCCTAAAAATTACAGCCTACAATAAAAAACTGCATATTTCCATGCAAAATAATGGTACCGCAAAAAAATCGGAAAGAATCATACCGCCAAGGAGGCTAAAGCTCATTAAGCTCTGGCATGACTCCGTATTACTAGTAGCGCACGTAGTGACTGATGAAAACTGAGGCTTAGCACGTGTTAGCTAGGCGTCTCATCACACAGAAGAAGCAAAAGAATGTTATAGCACTTCCACTTTCAACGCAAAACATGTCACTTTCACACCTGCTAATCATGTAGTGTTCCCATTTTTTTTGTCTAACCCCTGTATATGTATGGGCAACTTAATGCCATCGTATGGGCATAGCAATGTCAACTAGAGCTCCTGAAGAGAGAAAAAAATAATCCATCCATAGAATATTGTTGCACCTATCATTTTAGCATCAAACTTTTTCTTAGTGGGCCTATTCAGTGTACATCCTTTAACCACTTGCCTACCAGGCACTTATACCCCCTTCCTTACCAGGCCAATTTTCAGCTTTCAGCGCTGCCGCACTTTGATTGACAATTGCGCGGTCATGCAACATTGTACCCATATGAAATTTTGATCATTTTTTTCTCACAAATAGAGCTTTCTTTTGGTAGTATTTAATCGCCACTGGGCACTTTACTTTTTGCGCTATAAATTAAAAAAAGTGCAAAAAATTTGAAAAAAAAAAAGTTTGTTTCTTTGATAAAATTTTTCAAACAGGTATTTTTTCTCCTTCACTGATTTGCGTTGATGAGGCGGCACTGATGGGCACTGATAGGCGGCACTGATAGGCAGCACTAAAGGGCACTGATAGGCAGTACTAATGAGGTGGCACGGATAGGCGACACTGATAGACAGCACTAATTAGGGGTCACGGATAGGCAGCACTGATAGGTGACACCGATGATGGTACTGATAGACGGCACTGACTGGCATCACTTCTGGGCACTGACTGGCGGCACTGACTGGCACAACCCCTGGGCACTGACTGGTGGCACTGACTGGCAGCACTGGTGGGTGGCACTGGTGGACAGCACTGGTGGGTGGGCACAGGTGGGTGGCACTGGAGGCACAGGTAGGTGGCACTGCAGAGTGGCACAGGTGGGGGCACTGCTGGGAATGGGTGGGCGGGGCTAGTGGGCGCACTGCTGATCGGAACTTGCAGGGGTCACTGCTGGGCACCGATCATCAGGGCACTGATCATCAGTGCCCTGATGATCGGTGCCGATCCCCGCTCTGACAACTGCCGGTTCTCGGCAGTACTTTCCTCACGATCTGACAGCGTGAGGAAAGTGCAGCCGAGAACCGGCACTTGGATTTTCCTGTGATCAGGATATTTTTAGACGTCTAAAAATAGACGTCTAAAAATAGACGTCTAAAAATAGACGTCTAAAAATAGACGTCTAAAAATAGACGTCTAAAAATAGACGTCTAAAAATAGACGTCTAAAAATAGACGTCTAAAAATAGACGTCTAAAAATAGACGTCTAAAAATAGACGTCTAAAAATAGACGTCTAAAAATAGACGTCTAAAAATAGACGTCTAAAAATAGACGTCTAAAAATAGACGTCTAAAAATAGACGTCTAAAAATAGACGTCTAAAAATAGACGTCTAAAAATAGACGTCTAAAAATAGACGTCTAAAAATAGACGTCTAAAAATAGACGTCTAAAAATAGACGTCTAAAAATAGACGTCTAAAAATAGACGTCTAAAAATAGACGTCTAAAAATAGACGTCTAAAAATAGACGTCTAAAAATAGACGTCTAAAAATAGACGTCTAAAAATAGACGTCTAAAAATAGACGTCTAAAAATAGACGTCTAAAAATAGACGTCTAAAAATAGACGTCTAAAAATAGACGTCTAAAAATAGACGTCTAAAAATAGACGTCTAAAAATAGACGTCTAAAAATAGACGTCTAAAAATAGACGTCTGTGTATATATATCCTCAGATACATACACAGGTGCCGCGCTCCATAAATACCAATAATCATATAAATAGTGCTGTGACAAAACTTAATGTGCTAAAAAACAGTGCAACATATGGTGCTCAACAAAAATAAATGCTGATTCAAAAAAGTCCTCTTTATACTTTATATATATTCAGTGACAAATTCTGTGCCGTGCCACACTCCCCGTGCTCTAAAGATAGATGTGCGCTCACCTCCTTTAGCCAAACACAGTGGCTAACAGCGCTTTTTGTCCTCTCAGGACTAGGTTGCCTTTTTCCTGCCACCAGAGGTCTCCCTTTTTATCCTCCTTCCACACTGAGCCTCAATGGATAGTAGAGATGGTTACTAGTAGTATTTCCTCCTCTCAGTAAAACGGGATACCATGAAAAAAGAGCCACAATGGTGCCTTATCCTTTGTGAGGTTAAGTATTTTATTGTAAAAAAGATGCCACTCACATTGTGCTGTCTCCCACAGAGCTGTATCCAATAGAGCTGTGCCCAGATCCTGTGTTTGTAAATGCGGCTCGTCCACCGCGGCGTCGTGGGGAGGGGCTCTGACGTCACGCCGCCGCGGTGGACGAGCGGCATTTACAAACACAGGATCTCCGGCACAGCTCTATTGGATACAGCTCTGTGGGAGACAGCACAATGTGAGTGGCATCTTTTTTACAATAAAATACTTAACCTCACAAAGGATAAGGCACCATTGTGGCTCTTTTTTACATGGTATCCCGTTTTACTGAGAGGAGGAAATACTACTAGTAACCATCTCTACTATCCATTGAGGCTCAGTGTGGAAGGAGGATAAAAAGGGAGACCTCTGGTGGCAGGAAATAGGCAATATAGATCCATGGCAAGGATGGAGATATATATATATATATATATATATATATATATATATATATATATATATATAAAATATATGAAGATTACTACCTAGTCCTGAGAGGACAAAAAGCGCTGTTAGCCAGTGTTTGGCTAAAGAAGGAGGTGAGCGCACATCTATCTTTAGAGCACGGGGAGTGTGGCACGGCACAGAATTTGTCACTGAATATATATAATGTATAAAGAGGACTTTTTTTGAATCAGCATTTATTTTTGTTGAGCACCATATGTTGCACTGTTTTTTAGCACATTAAGTTTTGTCACAGCACTATTTATATGATTATTGGTATTTATGGAGCGCGGCACCTGTGTATGTATCTGAGGATATATATACACTGATTGTTATATATTACAGGTTTCACACAGATAATGAGTATTGTGTAAAGTGTTGATGCACCATTTATTTTATTTGATTTAATAATTTTTAAATAATTTTTTTGTACTAGGGGAGTATCACATTTTGGCTCACGAGTATCACTATATATTTTTCATTATTAGACGTCTATAAATAGACGTCTATAAATAGACGTCTATAAATAGACGTCTATAAATAGACGTCTATAAATAGACGTCTATAAATAGACGTCTATAAATAGACGTCTATAAATAGACGTCTATAAATAGACGTCTATAAATAGACGTCTATAAATAGACGTCTATAAATAGACGTCTATAAATAGACGTCTATAAATAGACGTCTATAAATAGACGTCTATAAATAGACGTCTATAAATAGACGTCTATAAATAGACGTCTATAAATAGACGTCTATAAATAGACGTCTATAAATAGACGTCTATAAATAGACGTCTATAAATAGACGTCTATAAATAGACGTCTATAAATAGACGTCTATAAATAGACGGCTATAAATAGACGGCTATAAATAGACGTCTATAAATAGACGTCTATAAATAGACGTCTATAAATAGACGTCTATAAATAGACGTCTATAAATAGACGTCTATAAATAGACGTCTATAAATAGACGTCTATAAATAGACGTCTATAAATAGACGTCTATAAATAGATGTAGGAACCATTACTTTGACAAATATTGAGGCAAGTCAGCAGAATGGAAATCTTTTTTTTTCTCAACTGAACTCCTGTCAAAGTTTGTGACATGAAGTGGACTTTAAAGTGCCAAGAGGGGGTGGGTTTAATGTAATTATCCAAAAAAACAAAACCTCTACCCGCAAATCTTTGCAGCCCAAGTCATTAAATGTTAGAAAAGAAAAAAATTACAAGACAGTTTATTTGAAATATTACAACATATAAAACCTACATATTATGTTCCATGAGTACAAAGTGGATAAAATGTATTACAGTGAATAAAATCCAATGATCTTAAAAACAGTTTATCAAAAAGACATTTAAATTGCCTTGCAAGCTGATATGAAGATCACAGTCTGAACAAAGTTGATGTTGCATTGCACTGATAGACTTTATACGGATGGAGCTTGAAGTGCTGTAGAGGTAGCATTCTGGATGATTATTAATCCATTTCCATCTTCTCTTTCTTTACAAATTCTGTCAGGGATGGGGAAAAAAAAAGTTTAGTAACTTCATTCTCTTTACGCCTTCAAGCAACAAGAGTCATGGCAAAAAACAGGCAGGGGCTACAGACATCCAATCTGCTGGGGTTGGCATTCTAGATTTACGAGCAACAGAGTAAACACAAACCTGTTTCTTCCTCTTTAAGCTTTGCCATGACACAGGCCTTTAGCTCTAAACCAATGGCTTTTGATAGTGGTGGAGGCACAGCATTACCAACCTGAAAGACAATAGTAGTGTTAAGCAACTATCAATTTTTTAAAAACCCTTGCAATATGCAATACCTTGTGGGCAATTGTTTTATAATTCCCCCCCCCCCCCCCCCCAACTAAAAATATATGTTCACAATTTCTTAGCCAGAATTAGGAGCTTGGAACTTCAAACAGGAGCTGGCACATGTACTGCATGCAGGCAGCCTATAGAAGTGGATGCAGAGGCTGCATGTCGAGATTTGCCAGTCATTAATAAAGGAGATAAAAGGATGAATTGAGCAAAGCCTCCACAGGAAAGCAGTCCTGGATAGGTTAGGTAAATATAATCGTACCAAAAGGTTTTGTATACATTTAACATGCTCTTAATACCTCTTCTGGTGACTTAGGTTTCTTTAAAAAAACCAAAAAACAAAAAAATACTTGGTTTTGTGTTAACCCACACATCTAAGCGTTAAAATATGAAGTTTTATGCAGGGAAAAAAAAAAAGAAAATTAAATATGCTAGGCTTTAAGATATATTATAATTCGGTGTTATGAATTGTAGAGTGGATATATAATGCACAGGGGAGAAGTTGGGTAAAAATGGAGAGTTCACTTAGTAAGGCACCATTAGATAAGTATATTTGGATACCACAAGAATTCTGTATGTGGGATGAGGATACAAGCATTTTGACACGGAATGTATTTAGGATTTGGGATGAAATGCACAAGCAGAAGAATTGGAAATTTAACTCACTGTCAATCTCTTTGGCGGGAACTAAATTGTTTTTATGGTACAATGTTGGTTTGAAATGGATTTGTATAAAAATTAAGATAATAAATAAAATTCATCTGGTTCATTAGAGACCATTTCAATCCATGTATGGGCAAGGTTGTATAAACGTCAATCTGTAAAACCACCTTGTCAGATTCCTTGCTTGTCATCAGCTATAGCTGGCAAGCCTGATCAGTGTAAGCTAATGGCAGGGAGGTCTGCCCACTGTCAGAATAACCAAGTGGGGAGGATTCCCCTATCAGGGTGTAGATATGGGAACTAGTCAGTTTTTGTTCAACCCTCTGCTGCTATACAAGCAGCTGGAAGTGTAGTTAAAAATTATTCCACTTTAAATCACATAAAGCCCCCTATGTGACCATACATTTTGGTGCCCGATCCTATCAGACCCCAAATGGATCTTCTGCACTCTACCCAAGACAACCGAATTTAGACTGGGTTCAGAGCCGTCAGCGGTTTTTTCCTGGCTGCACTGACCAAGATCAGAAATGGCTCAGAGCCAAGTGCTTCAGGCTTCATGCATGAAAACTGACCAGGCACCATAGCATTATCAGCAAATTGAAGCGATTGGGCGGTCTATTACAGAGCCCAAAAGCAAAGATGTCAAAGCCCAACTTCAGACAGTAAGTTAATTCAGTTGAATAAATGCAACAAATAAAACCCTGAATTTGACCACTGCAGCCTGTCATCTTGGGTACAGCAGCACTTAGAATGAGAGAGGATTAACAGTCTTTAGGGCAAATCAACATCCTGTCTAGGTACATACTGGGAGGAAAGCACATTTACTGCTTCACTACCACCATACATATATACACGGCCAGGTATAAAACAATACCAATCATGGTTGAGGCTACAACCATGATCCTGTATCTTGCAGCCCAGCACTTCAAGTAACATCTGAGCAGCCAAGCAGCTGCTGGATTACTTTTGTATGTGGCAGAAGGGGGTCCTGCCACCTTCCCCAGACTCTAGTGTGATCAGAGAACCCAGTAAAGATGTGCTAGGCGGCATCAGGTTGAAGGCACACAGTGAGGGGAACTGATGTTTTTCGTCTGATGTCAAAACTGGAAAAGACGATTGTCACTTCCAGCTCTGTTTACTGCCAGTGAAGCAGTCAATGAGACCAAAAAAAAGTCTGTAAATAAAAATGTTAATCAACTAGAGAACCAAAATAAGTGACAAAAACTTTCATCTAGTAGTTAAAAAGGGAGACCCACTTGTCTGTGTTTATCCAAGATGTTTCCAAAGAATCTGTAGGTGTCTGGAAAGCCTTGAGACCGGGCACACTCCCTTACACTCACCACACGGTGCTGCTCTGGGTGAAGAACACGGCCCTGAGGAAGAAAGTTTGGAAATGGAGATAAATGCCTCAAGTTTAATAAAAAAAAAAAAAAAATCAGCTTTTGCCTGCTGTACAGTTTTGAGTCCATTGAGGGACACAGCAAACTTTTAACCTTTGTGTTATACTGCTGACTGCAGGATTAGACACTGGCAAACCAAAATAAGCCCTTCCACTCCCAGCATGCCTCAGTTTAGTAGCAAAGTAATAAGTGCATGATCACAAACAGAGGGGGTGAAGAACTCTCTCTCAATGGACTTAAGTATTTTGACAAAAAAAAAAAATATAAAAACACAACATAACAGAAATCTTAGCCTGCAGGACATAAAAAAGTTGTCCAACTGAGCAGCGAAAAACACAGCAGCACCAACAGTCCAAATGAGAACAAAAACACAAAACAGACTGGCTCCTGCCTGGTGATCAGTTACCTTCAGCCTGAAGCTAGCATACAGACGTTAAAATAAAATAAATAAATAAATATATATATATATATATATATATATATATATATATATATATATATATATATATAAAAAACACACGACATCTTTTAGGACTCCAAACAAAACGAGGCATGGTGGTAGGAGGGCCATTCTGGCCCGCCTATTATTGTCCAAATACACCTGCAGAAGCAAGTATAACCTAAAAAAGGTTAAAAACCCATGTTCAACGGACAAGAAAAGCAGTTGCTGTACTGTATGCATTCAAAGTGAACTCATTAAACCATAATCCGATTTTTCTGTGCAATCATTCAAGCACATAAAATCTAACCAAATTATACCATTTCGTAATTCCTTTACCTGCTTGCCCATAGGCTCAGGGTTAGTGACTGTAGTGCTGAAGAAGCCATCCCACTCCAGTCTGCCATAAAGGCCAGCCCAGTGATTGTGTCTGTTCCCTGTGTGTGGCAGACACCATGGAATAAGTGTGTTAAACTGCCGGTCCGCTGGATCGCAAGATTTACCTGGGAATTAGAAATAATAAACATGCCCAAGTCAAAGTTGCTGACCTTCAAACCAGCATTTTTACTTTAAGGTAAAAAAAAAAAAAAAAAAAAAAAGTGCCGTGAAAGTTGATACCTTCAGCACAGCAACAAACACCCCTAAGAGCTCCAGTACTACTGCGCCCATTCTTCTTGTCGTTGTGAGTGTAGCGCAGCTTCCGTGTGGTTGTACCATCAGATAAGCGAACTTCAATGTTTGGTAGATCTCGCCAGTCAGAGCCAGGGGCAAGCGGTATGTGTCTCATTCTAGCAGCCACCAAGGCGCTCATATCCTGCAAAAATAAAGATTTTATCAATATGCCAGAATTGTGCATGTTCTCTAATTTAATCTAGTTCTCTAAACTAATCCCATTGAAGTTAAATTGCACAACTAAAATACTGCCTACATTTGTTAACATTCCCGTTTTGATACTAGGTCAAGATTCTACAATACACCTTACAATCATATCAGCATGGATGTCACACCACTTCAAACTCAATCCAAGACAGAGCTCATAATATTCCATCCAGCCCGTGCCCCTCCCTGCACTTTGCCATCAAGATCAATACTACAAACATCAGTCCTTTCCCTCAGGCCAGGGTACTAGGTGTAATCCTTGACTCAGACGGCCTTTCAGCCTAAAATTCAATCACTGTCCAAATCTTGTAGATGCCACCTCTGCAACATCTATAAAATACGCACTTTAACCATTGCAATTAGTAAGCAACTTATTCACTCCCTTATCTCTTGCAACTGCCTCCTCATTGGCCTACCTAATTGCAGGCTATCCCCCCAGTCTATCATGAATGCTGCTGCCAGACTCATCCACCTTACCAGCTGTTCCATGTCTGCCATCCCTCTCTGCCAATCCCTCCACTGGCTTCCCATTGCCCAAATAAAATTCAAAACATTAGAGCCATTTACAACTCTGCCCCAAATTACACCAATCTTGCCTCCAAATATCTCCCAAACCGTCCACTCCTCCCAACAACTCCTGTTCTCTAGCTCCCTTGTCTCCTCATGCTAGTCTTCAGAGACTCTCCCATCATCTGGAATGCTCTACCCTAAATCTGTCTATCACCTACTGTCCAATTTTAGGCAACCCCTGAAAACCTCACATCAGGGAAGCCCATCTCCTTCAGCTAATAACCAAATCTATTTCTCACATTTTGTTCCCCAGTTACCGTGTGTTCCACCAGCCCCTCTGTAATAGATTGTAAGCTCCCAGGAGCAAAGCCCTCTTCTCTTGAACTGTATTATTGCTGTATTTTCTTGTTGCGCAAACTGTAGGTGCTATATAAAAACTTTACAGGAAAAAAAAAAAAAAAAAAAGAAGACGAAAACTAGACAAAGCCCTGTCCCTCTTGCTAAACACCAAACCTATAATTCAACTGTCAAACTCCGTGGACTAGATGCTCTGGCTAATAAGTCATTGTCTAATACATTCTGGCACTGTAATACACCAGAATGGAACAGATAGCACTACAGGAAACCCAACGTATTTTGCCTTTGAGGTAGGGGAAGAGTTGGTTTCGGCAAGGTACACAAGAGTTGGGGCATGCCCACTTTTTAGAAAGCCTAAAACATTTAACAGGGGGGTTTTTCCTTTAGTGCTGTTTGAATCCTGTTTTCATTTTGGCCATCTAATTCTGAGTTCAATTTTACCTTACATATATGATCCCTGAGGATAGGCTGGTACTGTGAGCCCCGAATCTGCCTCTGGAACCATGACTGGGGTTCACCATTGTAGGAGATCTCAAGGGCCGATGCTCCATTGCGAATCTCTGGAAGGTCTGACATTGAATCTCTCACTGTAATTGTTCTGAGGAGGCTGGAGTTTGTCCTGCAATACAAGGCAAAGATTCCACATTCAGGGCCAAGACAAGGGTAACAGCCAACTCAGATTCACAATACTAACCATTTAACCACTTGGCAACTGCATTATTGCTGAATGACTGCTACAGCACGGTTGTCCAGTTCTGGGAGGGCATATGATGTCCTCCCAGGAAGAACCTGGCAATCTCCACGATCACTGTGTCCATAGGACACAGTTGATCACGTGATGTGGTAAAAGGCAAATCACAGCGGCCTTTTACCACGTGATCAGCTGTGTCCAATGACATAGCAGATCACCAGGTAAATACAGTTGCCGGTTATCGGCTGCATTTTCCTCACACTGTCACAGCATGAGGAAAGTACTGCCAATAACCAGCAATTGTCAGCACAGATCAGAACTGATTATCAGTGCCCAGCAGTGCTGCCCAACTGTGTCGTCTATCCATGCAGCATCATCGCACATCAGTGAAGGAGAAAATATTACCCGTTCGCAAAATTGTATAGTAGAATGAAAAAAACCTCACTTTTGCTTTTTTGTTTATAGTGCAAAAAATTAAACACCTAGCAGCGATTAAATGCCACCAGAAGAAAGCTATTTGTGAGAAGAAAAAAACAAAACAAATGTAATATGGGTACAATGTTGCATGACCACAGAATTGTCAAAGTGCAACAGCGCTGAAAATTGGCCTGGGCACGAAGGAGATACAAGTGCCCTAACGCAAAGCATTCAGGCAAAACCTTCAGAAAACCCAAAAACAAGAACACCGCTGGGAGTGGGATTATGGGGGTCCTTAGTAGTGTTTTTTTTTTTGCCACTGTGTGATAGGATACCTGCCTATAACCCAGTAGTCTGAATTTGCCTGCATCCTGTATAGTAAAAAGAAACATTTGATTACACTCACCTTGTGATGTTGCTCACATATTTCTTCTCATCCACAACAACATTCAGCTGACAGGCACGGGGTGCAAACACATGCAATGGCTCAGGGAACATGGGCAGCTTCTCTCCTGGAGCAGCAGCAAGTACGATGGCTCGTCTGCGTGTCTGAGGTACACCATACTGACCAGCCTACAAGACAAGAATTATGAAAATAATTCCATTAAAACAGGAAAGCAGCGCTAATGCTTCACTGCACTCTGCTGTTACAACAGCAGGTTGAGGTTGTGTTAGAGCTTACACAGGGCATTCACAAAACCTCCCCTCCCCCACCAATACTCCTAATGTTACTAACTAGCAAGCACTGAAAAAAAAAAAATATCACATGCTACTTTTATGTAGATGACCTACGTATTTTGCAGCTGTGACAGGATGGATTGTCTACATGGTTTGTGGGCTTTATAGACCCTCTAAGGACAAGGTGACAATTCTCTTAGGATTAGTAGGCCAAGATCACCTTAGACAGCTAGATAAAAGCACACCGATCAGCTACAACAAACTCCTACAACTCACTCCTGCGACAGGCTCTTTTTAAACACCCAAACTTACTTGGAGCACTCCAAAAGTACACTGGTAACCCATTCGTACAAGACAACGCAAGGTCAGTTTGAGCACCATAGAGCTTTTGAAGGAAACAAAGTTCCTGACGTTCTCAAGCAGGAAGAATTTAGGCCTATAATAATCACAATAGCTGCAAGAGAACACAAGCAGATGAGTAATGAAAATCAGATCACAATACATACACACACTGCATTAGCTTTTCTATCAAAGTTGCTCACCTGAGATAAGAAACCACCAGGGAGTTCTTGAATTTGGAATAGGTTCTGGAGTTAAACCTGTTCATACCACTGAAACCTTGGCAAGGTGGACCACCACACAGCATTTCAACATCTCCTTTCTGTGGCAGTTTCTGGCCCAGGCTGTTTGTCTTCTCTCCCGCCATTACCAACTTCAGCAAAACGTTACAATCTTCTGTAAATACTGTTGTGCCAGGATTGTTTAACCTGAAGGCCTGGGCAGCTGGCTCCCACATCTCAATGGCCCATTTAGTTTCAGATATACCTGTGTAAAATTTAGGGAGACAGGTGAATCCACAATTGGCTGCAACCAACATAGAAGAATGCACCATAGGGTGGGGGAAGGTCTAGAGCAGCGGTTCTCAACCTTTGGGGGTCGAGCAAGCTTTTCACAGGGGTTGTTAAGACCATCGGAAAACACACCGCTCCTCTATCCGTCTCCAGGAGGGTCCGCCCACATTTCCCTGCACCACGTGTCGGCGAGATAACATGCTGCCCGTCATCTGGCCACACCTCCGGGATCACTCAACAGCTTCGCCTCCTCGCTGGCGATTGGCTGCCGGAACTGTAGCTCAGGAGAGGCACACAAGCGGCCAATCACCAGCGAGGAGGTGGAGCTTGGAGAGGAGGAGCCGAGCGGCAGCTCGAAGATCAAAGATCGAGTGAGGGAGCGAACGGAGAAGGAAGACAGCTGACCGGTAAGTGTTTGTACTGTGCAGATGGTGCTGCTGCAGCAAGCTATGCTGGCTGTAGATGGGAGAGGGAGAGAGCGAGCCCAGGCTGGAGCAGGAGTCAGCAAGGCAAGTATCATTGGTGTCAGTGGGAGGAATAGTGCCCCATCATTGTCACGAATACCAACGATGGGGCACCATTCTCCCCTCACTGACACCAACGATGGGCTACTATTCCTCCCACTGACACCAACGATGGGCTACTATTCCTCCCACTGACACCAACGATGGGCTACTATTCCTCCCACTGACACCAACGATGGGGCACTATTCCTCCCACTGACACCAACGATGGGGCACTATTCCTCCCACTGACACCAACGATGGGGCACTATTCCTCCCACTGACACCAACGATGGGGCACTATTCCTCCCACTGACACCAACGATGGGGCACTATTCCTCCCACTGACACCAACGATGGGGCACTATTCCTCCCACTGACACCAACGATGGGGCACTATTCCTCCCACTGACACCAACGATGGGGCACTATTCCTCCCACTGACACCAACGATGGGGCACTATTCCTCCCACTGACACCAACGATGGGGCACTATTCCTCCCACTGACACCAACGATGGGGCACTATTCCACCCACTGACACCAACGATGGGGCACTATTCCACCCACTGACACCAACGATGGGGCACTATTCCACCCACTGACACCAACGATGGGGCACTATTCCACCCACTGACACCAACGATGGGGCACTATTCCACCCACTGACACCAACGATGGGGCACTATTCCACCCACTGACACCAACGATGGGGCACTATTCCACCCACTGACACCAACGATGGGGCACTATTCCACCCACTGACACCAACGATGGGGCATCATCGACTCCCATTACTGAGCCCCTTCAGAATCTTGGCCATCTGATAAATCTATATTGGACTGTGTTTGTCACTAGATTTCAAGTAATATTCGAGATACCAATTTCAGTACATCATCCATACCTGCTTGATGGAAGCCCTCTGACAACCCTCCACAGCCTGAGAACACATCAAGTGTACGGAGTTTAGGCAGCTGATCTGTTGGTTTTCGATCATCTTCAGACTGAGCAGAAGACATTTTCCCCTTGCCTATAGAAAAAACAAACAGCGACTTAAGATGCAGTCAAATTATAGTATACATCAAACGGGGGGGGGGGGGGGGGGGGGGGTTTATACGCCACTACCTTTCCCCTTGCCTTTTCCTTTCCCTTTGTTCATGGAGGTACGAGCGTGATTGGGTGGGTCTTCAAAGCTTTTAGTTTTTGCATTGTAGGCCTGCAAAGAGAAGGTCAGTAAGCAAATTAAAAACAACTATGCTCCTACAGGTGTTGTCCCCAAACAAGTCTAAAGCCACTGTGTGGCTACCAGTTAAGCCTCTAGATGCTACAGATCTTGTGGAAACTGGAACTTCAGCACTGGACTGGGATACAGCAGAGAATTGATTATGCTACTGATTGACGCGATGGGTAGCAATTCACTTCCGAATGTTTTCTAGTTTTCTGTAGCTCAGAAAAGTTAGTCTTCTTCCTTTTCTTTGCATACCAGAAATGTATGTGAATGTGTCAGGTAACATCAATTTGGGAACATCAATAGTATACAGTGGACAATGAAAGGCTTGCTGTTGAATGTTGACCATCTATACGGCAATAAACACATGCCGAAACATTAAAAGTATCCTATTGCTGTACATCACTTTCACAAGATTACCAAAGCTTTAAAAATTGCATATGACATGTACATCAATGCGTCAGTGCCCAAACTTGGCCAAAGGTCACTCAAGCACCAGACTCTTCCTGTTTCATTTTGAGTTTATCGTCCATCTTCCCTACCTGAAGATTATACCCTAAAGGCCCGAGTACACAAACATGAGCAGCAAACCTAGATAGCCAAATCTTTGCTATACTGGTGCAAGTCTAGAGGTCTTCAAATTACCTCCAAGAAATAGAACCTGTCTGCTCCAACCTCAGAGTACTCTTGAATAGATTCAGTCAAATCTTCTCCATATTCTACCATACAACGGCCCTGGACATCTTTGAATTCTACAGTCGCCTCTTCATCACTCCAGTACACCAAGTTGATATCTGCATGGTAACTGGCTTTTGTTCCTTTATGTGTATTCTCTGGCCTGGAGAAGAGGAAGAAGGGGAAAAAAAAAAAAAAAAAGTGTCAAATCTCTCCTTTAAACTGTTCACATCTGCAAAGACCAGTATTAGGAGTCAGATACTGCACTGCTCAAAAAAGTTAAAGGAACACTTTTTAAATCAGAGTATAGCATCAAGTCAATTAAATGCCTGGGATATTGATCTGGTCAGTCAAGTAGCAGAGGGAGTTAACGCCAAAAGCAGCTGAGACTGATTAGCAGGTGCACCAAGATTGGCAACAAGGCGATGACCCCCAAAAACAGGAATGGTGTTACAGGGAGGCCACTGACCATTTTTCCCTACTCATTTTTTATGACTGACAAGTTTTGCATTTGGCTAGAGTCAGTGTCACTACTGGTAGCATGGACCCTACAGGAGGTTGCACAGGCATTCCAACTCCTCCAGGACGGCACATCAATAAGTGCCAATTCCAGAAGCTTTGCTGTGCCTCCCAGCACAGTCTCAAGAGCATGGAGGAGATTCCAGGAGACTGGAAGAAGTGGACAGGGCCATAGAGGATCCTTGACCCCATCAGCAGGACCGGTACCTGCTCCTTTGTGCAAGGAGGAACAGGGTGAGCACTGCCAGAGCCCTACAAAATTACCTCCAGCAGGCCACTGGTGTGAATGTCTGACCAAACAGACTTCATAAGGGTGGCCTGAGGTCCTCTAGTTTGCCCCGTGCCCACTGCCTGGCACCACAGAGCTTGATTGGCATTTGCCATTGAACACCAGAATTTGCAGGTACGCCCCTAGCACCCTTTGCTGCCTGCGTCTGAAGGTCTGGGGAGGTAATTCCGTGGAGGGACACACAGACCTCTACAGGCTAGACAATTGCACCGACTGCCATTAGGTATCGGGATGAAATCATTGGACCCATTGTCAGACCCTACACTGCTACAGAGGGTCCTGGGTCCCTCTTGGTGCACGACAATGTCCGGCCTCATGTGGCGAACGTATGCAGGCAGCTCACTGGAGGATGTAGGAATACCACTGAATGGCCCCCACGCTCGCCTGACCTAAATCCAATAGAACACCTCTGGGATATGTTTCGGTCATCCGACGCCGCCAGGTTGTACCTCAGACTGTCCAGGAGCTCAGTGATTCCATGGTCCAGATCTGGGGAGGAAATACACCAGGACATCTTCCGTCATCTCATTAGGAGCATGCCCTGATGTTGTCAGGTAACCATACAAACAGGTGGGGGCCATACAAACTACAGAGTACCATTTTGAGTTGCTGTAATGGAATTTCAGGAAAATGGACTAGCCCGGTGCATCATTTTTTTCCCCACATTTTTGGGGAGTCTTTGAATTCAGTTGTCTGATGGAAATTAAAATCAACCTACAAACGATGGGACATCCACAGGTTCCTAACATTACCCAGTCCATATCGGTATAGATATCCAGCTTGATATTTTTCCCCCATTGAGATCGGATGTGTTTTGAAAGTGTTCCTTTAATTTTTTTTGAGCAGTATATAAAATCTTCAGACCTATGCTGTGAAATTTATTCACACTTGAGTACTGGAAGCACCTTGGAGCAATGAGGTGTTTAATGGCCTTTAGTTCTTTACTACCAAAAACTTACGGTAGACCTACCTGTAGAACTTGTACACACGCAGCTTGATATCTGACTCATTGGGTTTCCCATTGCTTTTCTTGTTACAATAGATCTCCTTAATTCGACCTAGTCTATAGGGCTCAGGGGCATCCAAGTTGCTGCCTTTTATATAGTCAGAAGATTTGCGGTAATATTCTGGATACAGCTCCTCATCCACATCATCCTTTTTATGGGAACGTTTCAAAGGACTGCTCAGCTTAACACTAGAAAAAAGGAAAAATGGACAACCCATAGTTTCCAGGCTTATTCAACTTTAGACTTACAAAACCCAACAATCTTATTCTGACTCCCTTTATTTTGGCTAGCTTAGAATTCCGTTATTGGATATAGGATAAAACATACCTGAAAGTGTAGGCATCAGGCAGGAGCAGTACACCATCGCCAGTCTTGTATTGCACACCATTTTTTGTAGCCATGTTATAGCACACTTTACCGTCGAAATCGTCAGCAATGTCAAACACTTTGGGAATCTCCCTCTGTCTTATTTCATCAAGTCTGGCACAGCTGGTGCAGAATCTACAATTACAACAGCATACCAAAAAGATTTTTTTTTTTTTTAAGCAAAAACCAGCAAAAGCAGTTCATAAAACATTAGTACAGGAAACCAAAGACTCACTTGTGCTTGTTTTCTTCTGTAGGTTGCAACTTTGGTGGAGTCTCAAAGCGAGCATACTCTGGATCATACCACAGCTGATAGAAGTAGGATTTGCCATCGTCTTCCATCACATTTTTATCATTGTCCAGTCCCCCCTGGAAGATTACCCCAAAAATGTAACCAAAATCTTAATATATACGCAGATGAGAAGTGCAGGTTAAACTGCCTTTTATTTGTTGCTTAAACCATAACAAAACATATGACAACTAGGTTCCAGCTCACCTCCATGAACCAGTCCTCAGCTGGTTCTTTGTAGACCACATTGACCTTTCCATGAATATAGGACAGCTGCATGTCCTCACATTCATCCACAAGAAAGAGCTCCAAGGGTTCAGATGTGGCACCAAGCACAGTGTCTGAGCCCAGGCAGAACCAGTGGGCATGGAACATAGGGCCATTGACATCTTCCCACATAGATGTGATCCTGAAACAGAAAGGGGGCATTTCAGGACTCAATTCAGGCGCAACACAGCAAAACTAGCACACCTTCATCCAAAAGATTGAAAACCTACTAATCAAAACATTTCTGGACTATTCTAGAAGTGATCAAGCCAATAGAGAACTTCAGTTCCCATACTGACTGTACAAAGACTAGCAAGAACTGAACACAGCATTAATGTGAAAATGTAACTGTGCTGAGTGCCAAACAAAATCCAAAATTGTGAACCATAAGATAGTGAAATGGCAGCACTCAGATACCAATAAAAATATGCAATAAGTGATAACCAGTTGTTGCGCTATTGATAAAATAAACCAATAGCGGGTCACATGTTAAATGTGCTCCTACCAAGTCCAAATGTACGAATTGCCAAACAATGAAAGTCTTTTGATGGCAAAATTCAGATGAACAGCTGTGTCCACAATAATCATCCTCGTGTTGTGAAATTGAGACACTCGTGCCCACCACAACAAAAAACATTGCTCCTTACCGAATAGTTAGACCCGATTAGAGGTGGTCTAAGAGAGAATGATGCTGAACATATCTTGCAACAGGCTAAATGGAAAAGAGGTGTCACAGACTTCGGTATCTCTCCTCAAATTTCAAAGACAAAAACGAGCATGCAAGTCAAACGCCACAGGTGCCAGCTTTAGACAGGCGTGGGTTAAGTCAGCACAACCTCCGGCCACCCTTGATGTACTTTTTTCTCAATAGAAGTTGTCAAGGGGAGAAAGATACCGAAGTCCGACACCTCTGTTCTATCTAGGATGTTACAAGCAAGATATGTTCAGCATCATGCTCTGTTAGACCACCTACAGTATAACCTGGAGTCTAACTATTCGATAAGGAGCAGTGTGGTGGTGGTGGTGGTGGGCACGAGCATTTCAATACACACGATTAATGTGGACACAGCTGATCATAATTGGAATTTGGTCAAAAGACTCATTGGTTTGGCAATTCTTGCATTTTGACAATTGGTAGAAGCACATTTAAAAAATAAAGCGACTCACTACTAGTATATTTTATCAATAGCGCAACAACTAGATCACTTATTATGAACACAGCACTAGTTAGAGATGGAGTAAGCAACAGACCATTGCTACAGCTTTAGCTTTTAAAGTGATACTAAACCCCAGACCCTGCATTCACTATATCCGGTCTCCAACAGTACAAAACATGAAAATGCAATTATTTTAGTAAATCTAAATTGCTAAATACCGTTTAGCAGTTACAGCAGCCTTGTGACTTCTATCAGAGTCCAGCAGAGCACTGGTTAAAGCTTTGCGTTCTCTATAATGTTGCAGTATCCCTGACCTAGCTGGACAGTGCCGACTGTGGCCCTGTGCTGATCACATGCACTCTCCCAAGAGAAAAAAAAAAAAAAGACTAGCAATACACACCAAACTCAGCATGTGCAGTGTCTCCACACAATTTTACATAAGAGGATTAACCCCCTAGTTTCCATAGTGAAACTAACAAGCATGCTTTACTGCATATACAGACTGATTTTACTGTTGTGGGTTTAGTAACTTTAAAACAGAACTTCACTATCAACATGGGCTATTTTAATCCTTATGCAAATAGCTATGATACTTTCCCATTCACGTGTTTTAATTTTTTTTTCTTCTGGTTCTACTGCCCAATCAAAAAATGCTATGCTTCCCAGGAGTCTTCAGGAGGGAAAGGAGTTCTCAGCTAAGCATACGCTGCTCTTTGAACCAAGGACAAAATACCAGAAGCAAATGCTTCATGAATCTACCCTTACTCAATATGGTCATGGCCAGAAATGCTAGGGGGTTGTTTTTCTAAGTGATTTCTTTGCAAAATAAAGCAGAAGACATGAATGAATGGGAGGCGTTTGCTCTGAACATTAAAAACAAAAAATTGTGCTTTTGGTTTGTGGTGTTCAGATTCAGTGCAGTTCTGCATTAAATCCATCTTGTACTTTGCAGTAGCCATTTAGTTGATAACTATATTTACACCTATTTTAGTGTAATACAGTGTGTTAAATATGCTGTTGGAATCTCTGGTGTTCTTTTGAATCCATTTCTAAGGTGAACACACCACAAACCTCAGTTTTCATGCACGCTTCAATGAGTAATACACATTGCAGATTCCTGTGCAGCAAGAGAAAAAAAAATGCATGTGATACTAGTGTTGTGGTGTCAACAGGGCACAGAATTGATTTAGTTGTGCCCTTGCAGAACACGTGCAGAAAAATGGGCATCTCTGCACTATGGTGTTAACGAGCTTTTACCAAGCAAGTCAGACTTAAGGGAGAGGCTGCCAGGAACAAGAGCATATACAAACCTTGCCAAATACAGCGGTTCAGTGGGATTATCTGGACTCACAGATACACAATCTCCAACTTCAAGGATTTCATCATCAATAGATACTTTCAGATAGTATTCTTTCTTCCCTTCAGCCTTGAATAGAATAGAAGAGTCAGTGTCCAATAGTATCCATCTCTGCAGCACTATAATCATTAATACCAACCATGACAACGCAAGGTAGGGACTGAGGGGGGGAAGAAAGAAGAAGAGTCTCAACCCTCCCACTACAAATTATAGACCATCTCAAGGCACCCCATTCTAAAATGTAAAAAAATAGCCAATAGTTTTACATATTGCAGTATTCACACACATAAGACACCCAATATTAGAGGCGATGTCAAAACATTTTTTGCATTTCATTAAAGCATCATTTACTCGATGCAACAGCTTTTATATAAAGATTTACGTATTGTGTGTGCACTAAAGTGAATTTTTCCCTGAAAGCTTGGGGTTGGTGAAAAGGTTGCATAAATATCACGCAGCATACCAGCCATCATTATGTTCTCCAGAGAATATAGAATAAGGGAGATATTTAATTTTTCATGTTAAAAATAAGCACAAGTGTCCCAGCAGGGAAGCAATTGCTATGTTCTTTAGGATGCAGCTCAACATCTTAACAGAGAAAAGAGGCAAGGATCCATTACCTTGACACGGTCACCTCGCCAAGAAATTCTGTTTTTCTTCTCTTGTTTCTTTTTCCTTCCCTGAAGTATCTTCTTAGGTGAAGGCATTTCTGGGATGTTATCATCCAATTCTTCATCTTCATCAGCTTCTTTAACAGCCAAGTTTGGACACCTGTCCAGACCAAGAGGTCAATGTCAAAGTCCCACCAATATTCCCCCACCCAGTTACAACCACAAACTTAAGTTACCTTCTTTGAAGGCAGGCCTGCTTATTACGGCCACTTCCACCAAACTTTATCATGTCCTGGCAGGCTCTGCATTTGCCACATTCCGGCTGCTGACAAACCTGTGAAGAGATTAGGACAGAGCTGAAGTAAACATTCACAAATTAGCTGGTTAAGGTATCACTAGTTCTGGGGAAGGGAGAGGGCATAAAAAAAAAAAAAAAGGCATTGGTCGTTGACATTTGGTATAAAAAGGCATATTACAATCACAAGGAGTGAGGATACACCATTTCCCAGTCATTTAAACTCAAATGGAGTGTAACATACCAGGGCATGTTAAGTTTACAGGCAAGCCATTTCATGCAGACACAGTAAATACATGGTTAGAACAGCAGCTTCTATTGCACAACAGTTTTATCTCTTGCCTAAAGTTAAAACATACCTCACAAACACCACAACGTCTACGTTTAATGTTCTCCTTCTCTTCATTGTTCTCAATCTGTTCTGAGAAGAAGGTGTCAAAGATCTGGTAAACCAGTCTAGTGGTTGTGGCTTTCGTGGGCCCTTTATCCTTTATGATCTTTGTGGGATGTCGTATGGCTTGCTTCCTTACAGCACGCCTGTAAGTGAAAGTTAAGTCACTTAGCTCAGTCCAGTGGCTAAAACAAGGGGCAACCAAAAGCAAGGTGCTCCCTTAAGGACTAGAGGAAAAAAAAAAAAAAAAAAAAAAAGACAAACAACAAACCCAAAACCAAACAGCACCCACCTTTTACCCAGTGTAACACCAGCCAACTTGATGAGGTCCCTCATGCAGGGAGTTATAATTATTGGCTGCTCATCACTGTCTGCAGCATCATCATAACTTTCCACTTGCTCCACAACAAACTGAGCATGTCTCAGTAGAGAGTCTTCGGTGAAGCGATTGAAGTTTAGACCAGCTGGTGGTACAGTAGTCTGTAAAAAGATATAGTTTTATAGCCATCTAGTCTCTAGAGACTAAATTCCTTTGTTGATTCTTGTACTCACTTCTATCCTGTTCAGTAGATCCTCATATGTTGCATCCTGATTACTCTGGAGAAACTCTACCACAATCTTACTCATATAGATCTTCTCCTGCATCAGAGCAAATATTGCACTGTACTCTTCACTGGGATCCATCAGGAAGTAGTCCGCAAAGGCTAACAAGAAAAATTATTCAGTTTAGATCATGAAATTTTGACCTCATTTGCACAATTGTGTGATTAAAAAGGCAAAAATTGAAGTTATAGTAAAAAGGCACCGAGACAATAACTAACCCATGTGGGAAGAACGGTTAGTAAACAAAACAGTTTTCCCTGTCAGCTCCTGCACATTGCTTTCCAAAGCAGCGTGCTTACAGTGAAGCGCAAAAACCGATCAGGTAAAAAGGCACACAGTTAACTGTTTGAGTGCCCCACGTTAACCCCTCCCTGCCCAGTGTTATTACTAGTGTCAGTGCTTATAAGCACTGATCACTGTATTTGTGTCACTGGGGATGTCAGTGACACCAAGTCAGTTCCCCCCAGTGTCAAAATCCCCGCCGCAGTCCTGCTATAAGTTGCTGATCGTTGCCATTACTAGTATAATAAAAAAAAAAAAAAAAAAAAAAAAAAAAAAAAAAAAAGTAGTATATATACACTGCCATTTGTAAATGTTATAACGTTGACTTTTTTTCTAGCAAAGAAATTTAGCAGAACACATTTTGTCCTAAATTTATGATGAAATTAGATGATTTAAATTTTTTTTTAGTGGACAGGTTTCATAGTAAAAAGTCAAAAATATTCTCAAAATTGGGAGGCAAACTCCTCCCATCCATCTCTTCTGCTTTACTTTGCAGAGAAATCACTTTGAAAAAAAAAAACAAAAAAAAAAAAAAAACCGCAGACGATCAAATACCACCGAAAGAAAGCTCTATTTGTGGGGGGGGGGGGGGGGGGGAATAAAAACAAAGAATGTTGAAAGGTTATGGCCTGGAAGGGAAAAAAACACCCACACATGTAATGCCAACTCACTGTCGAAGACAAAGCTCTTAATACCAACCACAGAGCTGAATATTGAACCCTGCATCTGCAATATGGAAGACTAAAAAAAGCAGCTATTTATCTAGAATACATGCAGGAGACAATTCTAGGGAAAAAAAAAAAAAAAAAAAGGGAAGTACACCTAGGACAAAACAAGAATCCCACCCCACACACAAGCAACCACAGATACAGCAATTAAGTGTCAAGCATGCTGGGAAGACCAGTATGAGGTGTGTTGTGGCCAAGGACAGAAGAGAGAATGTTCCTGCAGGAGGCCACAATTCAATAAAAAAAGGTACTATAGTATAAAGACAGTTACGAAAGGCTACCTGTTGTAAAGCCAATCAAAGCTTTTTCTCCTCCATCAAATCCGGTCATCCACCAGGCATTAATGGGACCCAACTTCTTTGCCCTTACTCCACCTGTTCAAAAAGCAGGCATGGAATGACATTAGACATTCAGAAAAAGCCAATCTGTGCAATCCATGTACAATTCTTTGACATTTTCCCCTACTGCCAGTCTGTTGAGAGTTGGCTGTTTAATCCCAGTTTCAGGAAGGCAAGGGTGCCAAACCTAGCAACCAAATTTGAGACAAGGATTACTCACCATCCAGAGAGGGATTGTCCTCATATATTGGTTTTACAACACCGCTAAAATACAGCTCAACATTCTTCTCAATCAAACCAGAATCAAATGGACACAAGTGTCCCCTCTTGTCGTAAATACTGCAAAGCAAGGAGAAAGACTTAGTCCTTATAAGCTCTGGAGAAAGGATTTGACTAAATTGCACATTTTCCAGCCCGAAACCCCTACCTGAAACATGTAACTTTGTGTTGCGGAAGGTCCTCATAGCTTTCAAAGCCATCTTCGTTTGAATCAAATAAAGACAAGCGCTCATCAGTCAACATTTCTGGCTCATCCAACTTGGGGAAAAAAAAAAAAAAAAAAAATGAATATGTTATGAGCAGCACAGTAGTTGTCCCGTGAGTGATGTTTTTGCTACTATATCTCCCATCAATGGAGCATTTTGTGTAGTCTATGATCTGAGGAAAGCTAAAGAATTATAGACCAAGTGAACCAAGGGTTCAGGGGCATAATGTTATGGAATTTAAACTGGAAGCCATACCCTGTGCCTGAAGACCATTGGAGGTCTCTCCCTTCAGTTTTCTTAAAGTATATCTGAAGCCCAAACTCCCTTAAAAATGGTGGTCAAAGTCAAAGAATGGAGTATACCTTCACAAGCCTAGTTACAGGAATAGAAAAGGTTTCTACTTACAGCATTATCTGGATCTCCTTGAAAAAACTTGAGATCAGGATCATCCAGGTACTGCCTGCAGTCAACACACTTTGGAGGAGGGGTCTGCAAGGAAGACAGAAGTGTTTACCCAATTTGTAACTTATGGAAAAGGTGCGGTGTGGGGAGAATGGGGGGCACTGCACACCAAGAAAATTTTACCTTTGGTGTCTGAACAGGTTTTGTCTTGGGAATTTCTTCTTTCACCGAGCTACAAAAACAGACATTAATCTCACATTTGCTCTATACTGCCCAATTAAAGCCAATTCCCCACCTTAACAAAATAAAGCTTTTTAATTTTACATTAAAGAGGAACACCACTTGATAGAAAAAGCCACAACACACAAAAAAAAAAAAAAAAAAAAAAAAAAAAAAAAAAAAAAAGGATACACACTTCCCCTCTGGGTGATGTACAGGACTGTTGCAGATTCCTACCCTTTGCACATGGACACAAACTATTTCTTCAGAATAACAAAGTGAATCTGTATGGGAATAGTTTTATAATTATCAGACACTGCACCTGCAGGGCTCTCATTAAGAAATTGGCAGGGTCTGCATCCCTTTAGACAGGATTACCCTTTGGGAGCATCCCATCAATGAGATTTTTTTTGGTTGTAGGGGATGACCAAAATCTGACTTTAGTGCAGACTTCTAGGAAAATCAGCAAGCCAATCAATCAAGCAGGAAATGTTTCCACCACGTATACAGAACATCTCCAGGTAGCCATACTGCATTTTACAATAAATTCCAGCACTACAAATTGAAAAGTTAAAGTAATTTACATGAATCACAATAAGACCCGAGTTGCAAATCATATACCCTACATTTGCTAACCCCCCTCTTCAAAAAAAAGGGGAGTTGTTACTTTATACAGCAGTGCACCTGGTAAAGGGCATGTAGCCTCAGCAACATACAGCACATTCCAGCAGTAGGATGAGAGCTCATCTTCCTACACCCAGAAGAAATGACGACTGCTGCTCAGCCATCACAGGCAGGTTTGTAAATACAAGGCTTCCTCTAAATGGTAGAAATGGAGATCATGATATCTGCTCCCCTCTGCCAGGAGGAAGCTTTGGGTGTACACACACACACACACACACACTTTTCCCCAAGTATATCCTTACATTACTGTTTCACTTTGAAGTATCTTTAACCTCTTCCCTACCGTGCTATAGCCGAAAGACGGCTACAACGCGGTTGTCTAGTTCTGGGACGACATCCATGGACATCATTCCAGAACATGCCCCGTGCCGCTGGTGATTGCCGTGTCCTACGGACACAGCTGATCACGATACAGTAAACTGCCAACCATGTCCTCCCAAAACACACCCTCCCGCGCATCCGGCGATCTCCGTAAGACACAGTTGATCACGTGATGTGGTAAAAGGCCAGTCAGAGCAGCCTTTTACCACATGATCAGCAGTCTCCAATGACCACAGATCACCGGGTAAATACAGTTACCGGCTGCACTTTCCTCACACTGTCACAGCGTGACATTAGTGCTGATAACTGGCAATTGTCAGAAGTGATCGGCACTAATCAGTGCCACCCCATCAATGCACATCAGTGGAGAAAAATTACCAGTTTCCAAAATTTTAGAATAGAAATAAATGCTCTTTCGTTTATAGCGCAAAAAAACACAAAAACCCAGTGGCAATTAAATACCACCAACAGAAAGCTCTATTTGTGTGAAAAAAATGAAAGATTTCATATGGGTACAGTGTTGCATAACCGTACGATTGTCAAAGTGAAACAGCGCTGAAAGCTGAAAATTGGCCTGGGCAGGAAGGGGCTACAAGTGCCCAGTAGGCAAGTGGTAAACCCAAATTTATTGAAACTGGTCATTTATGTAATCAGTCTAAGCCATGGGCGTCCAAGCCTTTTGACTCCTCTGGGCCACATAAGAAAAGGAATGGTCTTGGGCCCCCACAAAAACCACTAACAATTCACTCTGCGATTCTGAATTGTAGGCAGAATCGCCATGATTCCAAATCTCAACTGCAATTGTAGCAAAGGATTGCAGTGTGATTTGGAATCATGGGCAGAATCACACAATTCTGCCCGCAACCAAAAAAAAAAAAAAAAAATTTTAAATCGCAAAGTGAATGGGGCCCAAAAATAGTGGATTAGCAGAAAAGTCAGGCAGATTGTTGGATTGCAACTATGTGCTGAGTGTACAGTGCAGGGTTAAGAAACAGCCAGACAGTGTCAGGGGTGGGGGCCCCCCTAGATCAAGCTATGTGGCACTTGGCTGCTGCTAGCTAGTGGGAGCCCCCTGCATGTGCAGCTGAGGCTACTGCAAACAGCATTTCCGGCATCCCTCCAGATGTTTCTGGATCATGCTCATCCAAGAGGGCCAACGCCACAGGTGCCATTTTAAACACAGCATCCCTCTGAGCATTCATAACCACAAGTTTTCAGTTGTGTTGGGCTGCATGGGCTCCCCTGGTCTAAGACATCAGAATGGTGGCATTTCAGACTTGCGGTAGTAGTTTTACAAGGAAAGCTTACCCAAATTCTTCACCGTCTTCAACTTTCAACTTCTTCTCCACCTGCTCCTAGTGAGATTATTAACAAATCAGAACCCAAATACTAGCAGAATTAAAACAGATTAACCCCTTTCCACCCAGCATCCTTAAACTGGGGTATGTACGCTGGGCAAGAGATCTGGACTTCCCAGATTGTCATTGGTCACAAACAGCCCATCCCACTGGCTCTCAGGTCATTACTAGAAACCAGGAGCTGTATGACAGCTGAGCCATTGTGCTACAAGCATGCAGTGATAATTCTGCACAGAAACCCAAGCCATTCATGGTCCCATATGTATGGGTGTAAACCCACCCTCTTCGAGGATGGCAAGAGGTTAATATACCCATTAGAAAGGATAGTACTAAAAAGTGATTTTTTTTGTTTTTTTAAATGTATAGGAGAGATTTATTTTTACACAGACTTCATAGGGCAGTCTATACCTTCTCTTCGGTTTCTTCCACTTCGATGGAAACTTCAGGTTCAGCTTTTATGTCACCATTTACATCATTAGACTTGCGCTTGTTAGACCTGTGTGCAGAAAGGAACGATATATGCGTTAGACAAATTCTACAGATTCAAAGCGACTGCAGTGTGGCATAAGCTTGTTTTCACTTTGAGAAGAACAGTAATGCCTATCACTGTATAGCTAGGAAAGTTGGGGGGGGGGGGGGGGGGGGGGGGAGACTGTATAAATAATACACAGACTCCTATACGGAAACATTTACATGTAAAACAGAAGACTAATAGAAGTGTTTTAGGTTAAGTTGACACAATCAAGTCTGGAACACTTACAAAATCAAGTGATTTCCCAACCTGCAAGGAAAGCATGCTGCCCTTCAGCAAACAGTGATGCCATTTATTGGCACTACATCACATTGCGTAACACTCTGCATTTTCACATGAGCCAAACCACAACATGCCGCAGAATTAGTCTTTGGAAGATGATCAGGTACTTTCCCAAATGTCTTGGGGTAGGGTAGTCCACTGAAATTAATGGACTGTTCAAAGCACTGGCTTGCACCGATAGGTGAACCTAGCCTTAAAGTGTTACTAAACCCACAACAGTAAAATCAGTCTGTATATGCAGTAAAGAATCCTTGTTATACTCACTGTGGAACCTAAGGGGTTAATCCTGCATCATGTAAATAAAGTGCTGTTGATCCTGCCTTCCGATACACTCTCTTCCCCCTACCCCCCCCCCCCCCCCCATCTCCTGATAAGACGTTGTGTTGAGTCACTATGCACATGGTCAGTTTGGTGTGTATTGCTAGGTTCCCCCCCCCCCCCCCCATGGGAGTGCATGTGATCAGCACAGGGCAATTTAGTACTGTTCAGACAGGTCAGGGGTTCTGCATCCTCCCAGAGCAGAACGGAGACTCCCAGAAGCTTTAACATGCGCTCGGCTGGACACTGATAGAAATCAGAAGTCATAAGCTTGCTCCAACTGATGAGAAAAAGGTATTTAGCAGTTTATATTTACTAAAATAATTGCACTTCTATGTTGTGTACTGTGTGAGACCGGATATAGTGAATGCAAGGTCCTGGATTTAGTAACACTTTAAAAGGCGGCATAATATGCACCATACCATGATCACTGTCTAAAGACTGCTGCAAACTTTTCCTTGCAGAACCACCTGCTGGTATTGTGTTATTGTCAGGTACAGTAATAAGTGTCCATCAGCCATGTTGGCCATCATGGATGTGGCCACATTGTGCCACATCTAGGAGAAGCTAGAGGTGCCACAGTTCTTGCATCAGACGACATTTGAGCTACATACAACCAAATTTCAGATCATTTAAACCTTCACACAAATCACTCCATATGCTAAACCTGTGCACCTGTAAACCAGTGCCTCACCTATCTATCCCCCATTCCGCTACACAACGTGCATGGCACTGCCTGTAAACCAACTCCACCATAAGCATTAGCAAGAGGCAAAAAACATGGCCAGTAGCAGCTTCGGCTCCTCATTAAGCAAAGAAGGGCATCTGCACCAGGTGCCCAACACCAACAAGGTCCCTAAGAACAGCAATCTATTTTGCATTGCAACTGATATTTCAGAACTGCTGCACAATACAAGTGTCGAGAATCCTACTTCAGAGATTGTACAGTTTAGTAGTGCGAGACATTGGCCAAAGTAAGCAGTCCGATGAAAAGGTTTCCATTTGCGCACACTAATATGTAGCAGTAGAGTACAAGATTCAACTGACCCTTTAGAAAACATTGACATGATTGTGGGCTGTTTGCCTGTACTTCTTGAGGGACGTGACCGACCAGAGGATTCTACAGTGCAAAAGAAAAAAAAGCCATCAAAAACAGAATATACAAAAAAGGTTAACCACACCTAAAAAAGTAGCAATTCCAATGTTACTCAATGGAAGTGGAAGCATTCCTGCCTAGCAATGTCAAGGCAAATCCTAACTCAACCTACTCTAAACACCATTCTAAGCTGAAACAAAAAAAACAAAAATAAACCCCCCCCACACACTATACCACCTTGTTACATGCTGAAGCTGCCACTGACAGCTCAGCCCAGGACTGGAGCGGCTGCATAACAGGCAAGTACAGTTGTACCTTGGTTTACAAACACCTCAGTTAACGGGGTTTTTGTTAATTTTGGCGTGGGAGTTCCGCTCAAAATCCATACCAGAACCGAAGGGCTTGGTATGGATGGGATGGGGGACCCCACGCAATGTTTTTAAATTGTCAGCAATTTTTACATTCAGCTGTTTGTGGGGAACCCCACTGACAGCTGAAACATTGACATTGTGGTCACTACTGAAATACAGCATTACTTAATAAAATAGCTGATGCGGTATTTTAGTAGTTTACTTTTTTCTGACCTCCGGAACAAATTGGTTTTCAATGCATTCCTATGGGAAAGTGCGTCTCGGTTTACAAATTTTTTCGCTATACGAAAAGTCCCGCAGAACAAATTAAATTTGTAAACCGAGGTACGCCTGTATAGCAATTTGTCTTCACAGAGCTAGATAGATAAGCCTTAGAATGTGGCTGAAAGTAGGTTTACAGTTAGGATTTGGCTTTACTTCCATCTAAACAGTTTGTCAAAGCAAGAAGGAAAGGAAAGCAATGAATCACGCATCGACACGCACTCTTGGTCTCCCCATTTGTCTTGCTCTTCCTGCCTCTACGCCCTTTTGTTCCAGGTGTTACCGCTTCTTCCATTTCCACATCTTCTTCACTGTCACAAGTGCCATTTGGGGAACAGCCGTTAGCCTCTCCATTTACTGCTCCATTCTCAAAGCCAAACTGTTTTTGCAGCAAGGCTTTCACTTTTGTTAGATAGCCTTCCTGATATAGGAAAAAAAAACAAAAAAACACAAACACAATTTTAAAAAAGGACTCATACAAAACTAAACCCTGTTTTCAAACAAGGCTTTTAAAACCTACAGAATGCTAGCACGAGTTGACATTATGCAGCTAGGTTTCAATACCAGGTTATAAGCAGACTCGTCAGATAACAGACACTATACCACAAGCTACAAAACACAAGTTTTGAGCCTATACCTTTTGGTACAAATTGCAGATGTTGGCAAAGCATTCAAATCTTGTGGCACCTACTGCAGTCATGAGCTTAAAGCAGCATTAAACCAAACATATTGCAGCTTACCAATCAGATGCGTTTTCACCTGGTGATCTGGCCAGTAACACCACCTGCATTAGACTGCCTACACTCTGCATGAAAGACCTGTGGTACCTTTTGGCAGCAATAAATTGAAGCCAACCTCCACCTTTTTAAGCAGTTACAGCAAACCGTTTTGTTCCTACTGGAATAAAGGTTTTACATAAAGCTGATCATTTAAATACATGTCAGCATTAAATGGTTTGCCTCAGCCCTCTGCTACAACTGCAGGACAGCTTGTTCTGTTGAAAGAACAGATTTAGTAGATCGCCAGAAGGAGAAAAAAAGCCTACAAAGAAAATGCAGCCACCACATCTAAGATTTGTTAAGCTGCAGTATAATAAAAAGGTTGATTTTGGGATCAATATGCCCATTTTTAAAAGTACAATTCCCATGTAGACTGGGAATGCGTAGGAGTCAAGTTATCCCAGCCAGTGAAGGTGGGTGAATATTCAAAAACCAGAAGATGTCAGCTCCTGCGAGGAAGGTCTGGCAGCTGTTTGGCTCTGCTTTAAAACTAAGCATGAACCCAGTGAGTTCCAAGGTTCATATGTCAGTTATATAGGAGTTCTGAAACAGTCACAGTATGTACTGCAACACACAGATGTCAGACTTATTGAAAAATGCTGGCCTTTCTGGAGAGGGTACATACTTCAGAAAGCTCATCTTTGGTCAGCTTGGTCTCCAAATCAGTCAATCTATCTTTAGCATCTGCTTCCAAGTACTCTGCCACCAAATTTAGTTTCTGTTCTATGCATTCCTACGAGAAAGAGGAACAAAGAAGGGTTATAGGATTGGACCAACAGTTCAAAAGCAAATCATGAGCTTGGCTGCACAAAAAACTGTACTGTCTTCAGGGACTGGTGGTTGAAGGTGCAAACCAGTACCAGGTTCACCAGTCATTACATGAACTCTAAGGCAGATGCAAACATGCCAGACATGCACAGGACCACCACAAGAGGCCCAGTTCACTTGCCAGGCAGCAAGGCTCAGTATCTACGTCCTGGTCCTTAGTAGCCTGTGTTACCCCATTCATCACAAACTCTTCTGCATTTATTGATCTTGGGAATAAGAGCTAAATTACATGCATGCTTTGCAGAAAAACACACGTTACCCTAACATAGTAACAGTGGTGTGCTGCCATTTTGAATGGCACTGAATTGCACCATTACAGTACTGGAATTGCCATATGCAGCGCTGCACTACATCTGTTCCACATTCACTGTACACTGACCACGCATTCAAAAACAAATAGGCTGCCTTATACACATTAGGCCAACAATGTAAATTACTTTTAAAGTGTTACTAAACCTAGGACCCTGCATTCACTATATCAGGTCTCACAGTACACTCAACATGGAAATGCAGCCTTTTTTTTTGTTTTAGTAAATAAATTGCTAAACACCTTTGCTCAGCAGTATATAGCAGTCTTGTGACTTCTATCAGTGTCCAGCTGAGCACTGGTTAGAGCTTGGAGTTTTCATTCTCACTATCCTATGAGGCTGCATAACCCGACCCTCTGGACAGTGCTGATTATCCCCGTGCTGATCACATGCACCCAGTTAATACTTTGAAACCAAATTGCACCTATAATGTTCCTATTCACATTACAAAACTTAAAAAATTGCTGCCTTATCACTTCACTGAACCTCCAGAACTGAAATCTGGCTTAGTCTATGGCTAAACCCCAAAACACCCCACACTAGAAAGAATTGTATCTGCAGTGTTAATGGGAACCGGTTAATCAAATAGAAACGGAAAAGTGTAAACTTAGTGTGTACAGGCAAAGTGAGTGGGCCCTGGAGGGAGGCTAGACTGAGGAAATGCTCTCCTCTGCGTGCATCAGACTAACATACTCTTCTCTCAGGCTAAAGGTACAACCATACGAATTAACTTTTTAAAACCCAGCTTAATGGGCAAGGTTTCTTTATATGAGATCACATCATACAATTGCATCAAATCCACTTTAAAATGTGACCACCAGCTTAAAAAAAAAACCTAATATATTTGAATACATACACTTTGTCCCCCCTCCTCACCCCCAAAATAATTTGTGCAATGTAAAATGGTCTGCTTTCCATACTAACAAGCTGAACAAAGCATACATACCTTTTCGGTTAACCCGTCTTGTTCTTTGTCCAATGCCTTCAGCCTAAAAGACAAAGTGTTACAGCTGAACATTGAGATAACAGCTTATCTATGCAGTAGAAGATCTCCAACAAAACAACTGCAACATACCCCCCCCCCCCCCCAGCAAACCCAACTTTACCTGCTGGAAGGGTCAGTGTCAGACATTTGCATTATAAATGTGCACCTGGACGTCCATTTTACATGTAGCGTGCCTAAAGTATGATGTTCATCTGCACAGCTTTCTAGAAGTGTTATTGCATTGTAACATGCAGAATGTCAGCTCAGAAGTTTAAAGGGGGGTTCCAGTGAAAATGTAACGGAAAAAAAAAAAAAAAGAAATCAGCAGCTACAAAAACTGTAGTGCCGACTTAAAAAAAAAAAAAAATTAGCCTGGGCAGGATGGGGGTAAAAGTGTCCGGTAGGCAAGTGGTAAATTTTAAAGGATATGTATCCTTTGGAAAGGTCCAGCAGACGGTCAGTGTATCTGTCTGCTCGTACCAGCAGGCAGTTACTGAATGACAGATAGATTCGAACTAGAGTGCTCACTAGAGCCCGGGTAGCTCATTGAGAACTACAAGCCATGAGACACAAAGGCTGTCAGTACTTGTAGTTCATTGACAGAACTCTGAATAAATGACAGACGTGTGGGCAGAACCCCGCAGGACTAAGTCCTTTTCAAATTGACAGGTGTGGGGAGAAGATCCCAAGACCAGTGTCATAATTAGAAGGGGGATCTGGGAGAAGCTGCAGGAGAGGGATCATGTTACATCCAAAAAAAAAAAAAAGGAACATGCAACATGTCCCCAAAGGTGAACTTTGTCTGGAGCTCTGCTTTAAGGTTGTGTTAAAGCCTCACAGAAAAAAGTCAGCACCTACAAAAATGGAGAACTTAGGCTTCTGATTGCCTAGGCAATGGCAGTCAATTTCGGGGACCCGCTCCCCCCTGCTCCTCAAAGGTGCCAATCCTTAATGGTGAGCAAGGAAACTGTCCTTAAAGCGGAACTTACCGTTTTGGGTGGAGCTCTGCTTTAAGTTAGTTTTGCCATTTAGAAATGAAAGCTGGGCATTCAAACTCAAAACCAACACAAACTGATCTGGTGCACCTATGTATGACCAATCAGCTTGTTCAGTTAAAGGTATAGTTCACCTTTACCAAAACTATCCATGCAGGTAAGGGGTGCCTGTAGATAAAAACCCAAACAGTATGTCTTTGAACAAAGTTGAATAAAGTCCTTTCTATAAGTGTAGGTCATTCACGCAACTCATGAACCCAACTGAAAAACTCAGAGATGACTCCCAGCCCTGCCTTGTTGTTAGACACCCCCCACCTGTTACTGCTCATCTCCACCATCACAGGAGCAAGCTCTTAAACACCCAACAGTGCTACTGCATCAGGGGAGACTGGACCCACAACTGATTTCTGGGGATGCACTTCACCACCAATTGTTCTTTATGGATAGTATGATACATTGTTGTTTTGTAGATCTGTGCATTATAGAGGTATGATTCACCATAGCACTGTTGGATTATACACAGAACACCATTTGCAAACAACAGGTTTTTGTTTTAGGATGGAGTATTTCTTTATTCTTTTAGCCCTGTACTTGTTTTAATTCCACTGGCTTCCGATTGTGCAACGGATCAAATTCAAAATCCTAACACTGACGTACAAAGCTGTCCACCATACTGCCCCGAACTACATCACTGACCTAATATCCAAGTACCGCCCAGCACGCACACTCCGCTCCTCACAAGACCTCCTTCTCTCTAGTTCCCTGGTCTCCTCCTCCCATGCCCGCCTCCAGGACTTCTCCAGGGTGTCACCCATCCTCTGGAACTCCCTGCCCCAACCCATCAGATTATCACCTACTCTCCTCTCCTTTAGGCGCACCCTGAAAACCCATCTCTTCAGGGAAGCCTACCCCACCCCCTGCTAACTTGCCGACCTCCTCCACTCTTCCTACCACTCCATCCCCCACAGCTATCTCCTCCTGTGCCCCTATCCCCTCCCTCCTAGATTGTAAGCTCCAAAGAGCAGGGCCCTCGATCCCCTCATGTTTTGCATTGTATTGATATTGTTCTGTCACATGTTCTGTCCCCCTTTGTAATGTACAGCGCTGAGCGAACTATTGGCGCTTTATAAATACTGTATAATAACTCCAATATTCTCATTGCAGCAGCTGGCGTTCACTATATGAAGAGCACGGGTTCACTAGAATCTTCATTTTACCATGGGCTTAAAGCAGAATGTCAGGCTAAAGCTACAAAAGGGCGAACAGGAAAGAATTTGAATGCAGGAGACACGATTTCTCTCTTCTGCATTAAAGTTACTTACCTGCCTACACACATGCAGCTCAATGTACAAATGCGGCAATGCCAAATCTGAGCGAATTCCCATGCATGTGCAGGGATGACGACATTACCCCCAATCAGCTAATGAAGGAGGTCCAGTGATAGAGACCCAAAAGCCAGCTGTCTGTCCAAGAGGTCAGCAGCCAGGCAGGGAGCCTAGAGACGCAAGGTTGCTGAAGCTGAACCAGGTATAGTTCTGCTTTAAAGGATAAGTTCACCTCTCGTAACTTGTTACAGCGATATTCAGGGTGTAACATCTAATGCATAGACCGTCTCCAGCTTTGACAGCTAGTCAGGGATCTTTGTTTCCCGCTGTCAATTTAAAAACAAAGGCCATGCAGTGCCGTAGAGGCAGGCAGATACACTGACAGGTCTGCACCTGCGTGGCACCAGTGATCCGCTGATTGCCGCTGCAAAGGTTCACAGGCTCCTGCAACAATAAATGTACTTTTGTCAAGTTAAAAAAAAACCTTTAAGCAAAAAAAGTGACCTTATCCTTTAAATCCCCTAACCTAATGCAGACTAGGCTTTACCCCATCAGTCAGCAGGTAATGCACGACATTTCTGTGCCGGCATACGGCAGCTGGAAAAAGGTGGGAGCTAAAGCAGACCCTCACGTAAATTCAAAGAACTGCTAATCTGCACATCTGTGCGAGTTGGGAACCGATGCTGCGCATCAACTTAAATATCGCACAGAAAGGTGCAAAACTTAAGCAGGTTCGCAGCAGCAACAAATTCTTCAACAGAAATCCCAAAAAATAAAACTAATGCAGCCATCACATCCAAGAATGGATAAGATGCAGTAGGTTTGCTGTAGGGTTTAACAGCGATGTAAGAACCGTTTGTGTATTAAGTCCTAGCTCTTAAAGCCCTCAATTTAAGTTGGCAACATGGTTTACTAGTGGCTAAACTATTGCCCGTGGATACAAGCCCACCCCCTCCATGTCTGCAGCAAGGCATGCACGGCTGTAGGATGAGGCTTCAGGACTCTGGCCAGGATGCCCCCAACATACTCTTTTCCTTCCTTTACTCTAACCCCCAACCCACCCTCCCCAGCAGCCTCTGCATACGTTTCTTTACTTTCGTAAGGTGGGCTCAACTATAGTTGTAAGCCAGCGTTCAGCTCTCTGCAATCAGAGTGGCTACTAGCCGGGGACAGCACAGTGGCTAAATGGTTAGCATTTCCGTCTGGCAGCACTAGGGCTGCTGGTTCGAAAACCCAACCACAGCACCACCTGCCTGGAGTTTGCATGTTCTCCCTGTGCGGGTTTGTTCCGGGTACGGCGGTTTCCTCCCACACTCAAAAAACAAGCTGTTAAGTTAATTGGATCTTGTCTAAAAGTGGCCCTAGTATGTGTATGACTGCGAGTTTGGGACCCCAGATTGTACACTCCTTGAGGGTTAGGGACTGATGTGAATGTGTGAAAATAAACACACACAGCTCAGAGTAAATTGGATATACAAGTACCTGTATTAGCCACTAGATTGCTTGTACAAGCAGTGGGAGGGAAGAGCCGCCCGCTCCCAGGATCTCCCATCCCATGTCTCCCAGCTGGCAGGACAGTCGAAATTGGCTTTGATCAACTCCTTTACTGAAAACCAGAAGTGAGAACTTCTGGTTTACTCAAACTTTCCGCACCATTTTTAAAAATGTGAAAGGATTCAAAAATACCAGTGGTGTGAAGGCTTTCAAGTGCAGAGAAGAGATTTTGGGTCCCAAGATCCCTCCATGAAAATACCTGCCACTGTATTGCTGTCACAGGGGATGTTCACGTCCGCAGACCCGTTACTACGTGCTTCCCCCATCCCTGTTTCTGCGCCCACTTCCCCTATCCCCGTGCCCATCAGTGCACCTGGTACTGGCATGGCAGGTGAACCATTCAATGGGCACGTCAGTTTTTAATGTTTGACACGCTGGGCATCTACTCAGCATAACTTTATAATTTACAAAAATGTTGAGCAATTTAAGTTTGTGTGGCCAAAAAAAATTACTTTAGTAAATCTTACTGAAATTTTGCATTTCCTAAATTGTTGCACTATAAAATCTGACGAAAAAAATGTAAACTATCATTTTATTCTCTAGCTTTCAGAAAATATAAGTTCGGGGGTTATGTAATCTTAAATTTTTTTTTTTTTTTTTTTTTTTTTAAATGTGTGCAAAATCTGTACTGAAAAAGGGTTAAACAAATGTCCTCTTTCCAAAAAGACATGGGCATAGCCTATCATACAGCACCAGGTGACAGATATAGTTTGTGATCCATGGAAGACAGGAATTCGGGTGACAAGGTCAGCAAGGCGATGGCAGAACCACCACCCAGCACACCACAGCATCTCCTGCCTGTGAAGAACACTTACCCAACAACTTGTTCAGGTCTTTGACCAATCCCATCACTATTGCCAAGGCACTACTCGCCCCTGCAACCAGAATCCTGTGTTTACGTCTAACAAGTTATACAAACTTGTGGAGTTATGGGAAGTTCAATATAGTGAATGCATTCCTTTTTCTGATCGGTGTGCGTACAATAAGCTGCATTTACATCCGTAGTTTACATAAGTCTGAGCACAGCAGTCTTGTATGTTCTAGGCTCATGCACACAGATGTGTTCTGGTCGGCAGGGTTTTAGCTTCATAAACAAGAACACACTGTCCGGGGGTTGGGTTGGATTGTACTTTCACATGCAAACATTTCTGCAAACCTTTAAATGTGTACAGTGTGCATGGATCATGCCCTGCCATTAGTGCCGAGATGTACAGAAGGTAGTCAGTGGCAGCAGGGACGTCCAACTCTGAGCGACTGAAGACAGAAGCCATTCCCCTTCACCATGAAAAATGGCTCATGGAGGGGAAGAGATGTAATTGTTCAAGTGCTGGCCGTGCAGAACGCAGAGCACATTACAACGCATACAAGCAGGGGTTGGTGTGTATTAGCTGAAAGGCAGTTTGTTTTTTTTTAGCACAGGATCTTACAGTCAGCAAGGACCAGCATAAATCATACACAGCCGCGTGAAGCCTCAACATTTTTGCAACATTCTGGGGCAGAGACTACAATCAGGAAGAAACACTCCAGAGACCCTTCTATATTCTGATATTAAAGAGGTGGTCACAGGCTGCCCCATTTGGGAAGTTATACTAGAAACTTAAAGACCATAGTTGAAGGCAGAACTGATGGGGGGCCCTACAGGTGAGATCAAAAGATCTTTGGAGGGGACCCCTACAAGTGAGAATGATCTATTAGGAGGATCCCTACAGGTGAGAATAGAATAGATCTTTGGGTGGGAAGAACCCCAACATGTGAAAATGATGGGGGATCTATTTTTGGAGGTCAACATTTGAGATCAAGGGAGCTCTTTGGGGGGGGGGGGGGATACCCCTAAAGGTGAGAACAAGATCAATCTTTGAGAGGGGGATCCCCTACAGGTGATAACAGGAATCTTTTGGGGGGGTCCAAATCAGTGAGAACAGGAAAAATCTTTGGAGGTGCAATACAGGTGAGATCTTTGGGAGGGGGTGGGGAGACTACGGATAGGATCAGAGAGATCCACTACAAAAGATAAGGGGGTGGGTTGGGGGAAGAGCGATCTTTGTGGGGTAGAGATCCCCTACAGGTGAGAACAGGAGAGATCTTTGAGGTGGGTCTACAGGACAGCTTTTGAAGGTGGGAGCCAGCCTACAAGTGACATTGGGGGATCCCTACAGGTGAGAACAAAGTTTTTGGGGGGATGCCTACTGGGGGGATCCCAGGGGGGATGCCTACTGGGGGGGATCCCAGGGGGGATGCCTACTGGGGGGGATCCCAGGGGGGATGCCTACTGGGGGGGATCCCAGGGGGGATGCCTACTGGGGGGGATCCCAGGGGGGATGCCTACTGGGGGGGATCCCAGGGGGGATGCCTACTGGGGGGGATCCCAGGGGGGATGCCTACTGGGGGGGATCCCAGGGGATCTGTGTGTGGAGGCTGAGATCCCCAACAGGTGAGAAGAGGAGAGCACTTTGAGGGAACCTTATGTGTCCGGCCTTTGGAAAGGCTCCTACAGGTGAGATCAGGAAGAGCACTGGGGGGACTACAGGGATCCCCGAGAGGTGAGAAAAAGAAAGCTCTTCATGATGGTGGGGGGGGGGGCTACTAGCGAGATCAGGGGTTCTCTTTGGGAGTGGTCTGCAAAACAGGCGAGATCTTTGGGAGGGGAGAGATCCCCAACAGGTGAGACCAGAAGAGCTCTTTGGAAAGGCTCCTACAGCTGAGAATAGAAGGGATCTTCTGTGAATGGTCCCAAGAGTTGAGCTCAGGGGTGACTCCTACAGGTGAGATTAGGAAGGGCTCCTTTGGGGGGCAGGCCGCAAGGATCCCCTACAGGTGAGAACAGGAAAGATGGGGGGGGGGGGGGGGGCAACTACTAGTGAGATCAAAGGAGCTCTCCAAGGGCAGGCCACAATACAGGCGAGACCCACAGATGAATCTTTGTGGAGGGGGGGGGGGGGATATCACGGATCCCCTACAGTAGAGCACAGAAGAAAACTGTGGGGAGAGCCTGCTAGTGAGAACAGAGAAGATCTATGGGGGAACCCTGCAGCTCAGAAGTCCCATACAGAATGGCTGCACCCCACCATGAACTTTTAAGTGTAGATACAGGGGGTGTGACCCCTCCCCCCCATTCCGCTGAGTGCAGTGACGTGTGATATTACCCCATGATGACCTCATCACCTACCCCAATGACATCACTCTGGGGGGCACTCACCTCTTCCTGACATCAGCAGGCAGGGCGGGAGAGGCGGCCTGGGCCGGCATATCTCCGGGATTCCACGGATAAAATCAGGAGACGGTGCGGAAGGTAAAATCTCTCCGCGGACAACTGACAGCCGAGTAAAACCGCGGGAAATACACCGCTTCCCGCCAACACGATGAGGATTGCCGCCGAGAGAGTGTGGAGCCGAAGCCCGGGACACCGAGACACACTACCAATAGAACCGCAAAATTCCCGGCAACACGCGACCGCCTCAGCTTTTCAAATGGCCCCGGGATCACGTGACTCCGCCCCTCCGCAATCTCCCGCGCTTTGTGTTTACGCGCGAAGGAAGAGAGGAAAAAAAAATGTGTGAATTACAGGCTGACGTGAGGAAGGGGGCGCAGCTCCGAGCCCGGTCCGCCCTCCTTCCGGGAAGATTTACATGGTGGCAGGGCGGGATTGCAAGGGAAGAATATTCATAGGGCCGCCCACTTTTCCCGGTGCTCTGGGGTCTGGCGGTGGCGCGCTCGCCGGCCGTGACGTCAGGTTTAAAGGTCAATGTGGCGGGAAAGGCGCGCAGGCGCGCTGCGGAGTGTCTGCGCGGGTGAGCACGCCCCCTCCTGTTGACGTCGGCGGGCAGTTGCTATCGTGACAGAGTCGTTCCCTCAGCTGCTGTGTGAGGCGGCGCTTGTATACTAGAAGTGCAGAGCTGACCCTTCACCCCATTCTATGAAGTAGTCCTAACACAGACAAGGCAGTGGGCCTAATGTCTTGGTGCGCACCAGGGCGTCTGTTTTACCTGGCGGTGCATAGCCAGGAAAAAAAACGTGATTTTGTGAGCTTTAAATACAGTTAAAGAAAAAAAAAACATTCTAATCCATTAACCACTTGCCCTCCAAATGATTTACCCCCCTTCCTGACCAGGCCATTTTGTGCTGTTCGGCACTGTGTTATTTCAACTGGTAATTGCTCGGTTGTGCAACGCTGTAGCCTAACAAAATTTATATGCATTTTTTTCACGCAAATGGAGCTTTCTTTTGGTGGTATTTGATCACCTCTGGGTTTTTAGTTTTTGTGCTGTAAACAAAAACAAAATTTTGAAAAAAAAAAAAGATTTTTCTCTTGGTTACAAAAAATATCAAACTCAAATTTCATAATACATTTAGGCCAAAATGTATTCTGCTACATGTCTTTGCTAAAAAAAAAAACCAAATACATGTAAATTAATTGGTTTGTGTGAAAGTTATAGCATCAAAAACTATGGTATAGATCAGTGGTCTCCAAACTGCAGCCCGGGGGATGTGGCCCTTTGCTTGCTTTTATCCGGCCCTTGGGGCACTATGTCATCCACTGATACCAACAATGAGGCCTAATTTCCCCCATTGGCACCAACTAAGGGGCATAATTCCTTCCAATGACGCTAACGATGGGGCACAATTCCTTTCAATGACGGAGCACAATTCCTTCCAATGACACCATTGATGGGGCACAATTCCTTCCAATGACGGAGCACAATTCCTTCCAATGACACCATTGACGGGGCACAATTCCTTCCAATGACACCATTGATGGGGCACAATTCCTTCCACTGACACCAAAGATGGAGCACACTTTCTTCCAATGACACCAATGATGGAGCACAATTCCTCCCAATGACATCAACTATGGGGCACATTTCCTCCCAATGACCCCAACGATGGGGCACAGGTCCTCCCACTGACACAAACAATGGGTCACAATTCATCCCACAGACACCAAAAATGGGGTACTATCCCTCCCACTGACACCAAAGATGGGGCATTGTCTTTTCTCACCAATGTTGGGACATTTTCTACTCCCACTGGCCATAGTCCGGCCCCCCTAAAGTCTGAAAGATAGTAAGCTGGCCCTTTGTTTAGAAAGTTTATAGACCCCTGGTATAAATACTGGAATTTCCACCACTTTTACTTTGACTGCCTATCACATTTCTTGAGGCGCTACAATGCCAGAGCAGTACACCCCCCCAATGACCCCTTTTTGGAAAGTAGACACCCCAAGGACTTTGCAGAGAGGCATGCTGAGTCCACGGAGCATTTTATTTTTTGGCACAAATTTTTTTAATATGACAAATTTGTATTTATTTATTTTTTTACACAACGTTGATATATTACTCATGAAAGCCATGGGTATATGTGGAATTACACCCCAAAATACACTCTGCTACTACTCCCAAGTATGAGGATACCACATGTGAGAGGCTTTTTGGTAGCCTAACTACATACATGCCCCAAAATCCAATGACCACCTTCAGGCTTTCAAAAAGAATATTTCCTCATATCACTTCCCCACTACCTATCACGGTTTCAGAGGCTCTAAAATGCCAGGATAGTACAAACACCCCCCCTCATGACCCCTTTTTGGAAAGTAGACACCCCAAGAAATTTGATAAGAGGCATGGTGAGTATTTTACAGATATAATTTTTGTCCCAGGGTTTTGAAGAAGAAAAAATACATTTTTGTTTTCTTTCTTCGTATGTACACGGGACACTTCTGAACGGAAACTGACTGCTGTAAAACGTAGGTTAAACAACGTCAGTTTAGCCGTGTTTGCATACCATGTTTATGAGCGTTTGCATTTAGAAGCGTTTTTTTAAAGATAACCTCAGGAGACCTTCCAAAGTGCCCAGAATGCACTAAAAATATAACTATTTTAGACATTTTGAGAGAAATAGAGAGAGCAGAAGAAGAGAGAGCAGTATTTGGTGAGATTAGCTGTCTTTTTTTTGTTTGGATGGATGTGTTTGGATGTGTTCCAGCTCATTTCTGTGCAGAAATTATTGCAGCAGTGTCTAACATATTTTCTTTCATGTGAAACCTCAAAGCATGGTGTACCGGGTCCATTTGAGTACCGGGAAAACGCTTTGCATGCATTTTTCATGATGAAAAAAGCTCTGGACAACATCTGGAAATGGAAGAGTTACAAAAAAATTCCAAACGTAAACACTTATAAATGCAGTTAGCCGCGATTACAAGCATTTAGCATTTGAAACGCTGATAAAATCTACTCCTGAACGCAAGTTTGGTGCGTTAAAAAAAAACGACTGTAAACTCAACTGCCTGTAAATGACGATGTGTACATGGACACATAGGAAAACATTAGGGAGAGTTCAGGGGCTGCTGAATAAAAAAAAAAAAAACACAGAAAAGCTCCTAAACGTGAGTTTATCAGCTGCAGTTTACATGGCGCCCATGTGTTGCTGGGAAATCTTTTTTCCTGACAGCTCCATGTCAGAACAGCTGGGTTAAGGGCCAGTGCCAGGGCCCTGCCCCTGCTCCCCCCCCCCCCATGCTTCCAGGACCTAACTCATAAATATAAGCCCACCTGCAGCCTCAGCGGTCCTCTTTTTTTCCTCCCATGTACAGGACCTAGGTGTGTTCCTCTACCTGGTTGGTCTAAATGTCTGGCCATGCGTGTGGGTTTCAGCTGAACGCAGTCCGTGGTGTACTGGCTAAACAGCCCATAATCCAGGAAGCGCTGCTGTTGGTCCTCAAGGCAGATTTTATAACGGCTAACAGCCTTGTCTGGGGTCCGCTGGGTCCATGTGAAGTGGGCATGCACACCCATGCGTTGCCAGTTGGATGGCGGTGGTTGGGTGACCTAATAGTAAAAATGCTTTGTATCCACATGAATGCTGCATTGCTGGGTATTGTTGTGCCGTACTCCCTGAAGCTGCTGTGCATACCCTGAGCTCCTCCATAGATAGTACTCTGCATGACAGGTGCACAAAGTAATACTTTCTGTTCACACATGGCATTAACCTGTTGGTGGCTTCTTAGGTTTTCTTTACTATTGTGCCATTATGCCAACCCCCGAAAAAAAGACCAGCATTCCCAGAGAAGGTAGAGAAGTTGCCTGTGGATGACTACCAGAGCCAGCATTGCCTGCTGGAATATAGGACATCCTTCTAGATTTTGTTTGTTCTCTCCAGTTTCTCAAAAAAAAAGAGAAGGTTTATATGTCGTCAACATTTCCCTTGGATGGTTTGTGTACATTGTTGTAATTCTGTTGCAGATTCCTACCTTTTTTGTTGCTCTTCTTAACAAAACATTTTCATTATCTCCTGTTCTCTGGCAGGGCAAAGTTTGGTTCATTAACCACCTGGAGGAATCTGGCTGTGGTTGGAAGCTGCAGTATCAACCTTCATCTAGCAGCTGTTAACCCTTTAGGGTTTATTACTAAGCAAGCTATTTTCTTCTTAACCACTTACCCTCCAGGGGATTTACCCCCCTTCCTGACCAGGCCATTTTTTTGCGTTACGGCACTGCGTTACTTTAACCTCCCTGGCGGTATTCCCGAGTGTAGTTCGGGGTAAAATGTCAGTGCCAAAAGCGGTAACCACGAGCTACACTCGGGCTTACCATGCGGCGCTGCATAGGGAGTCCCTGCAGAGCTTACCTTGTCCTTCGCTCCCGCTATGTGTCCCCTGCAGCATCCCCGGCCATCTCCTCCGGCTGATGCCGGCATCCGGCTTCTGTGTTCCGGTCCCTGTGACGTCGGGACGTACGGGCGCCGCCGGCGGTGGGAAATTTGAAAATTTAAAAAAATGTCATTTTTTTCAAAACACATTTTTCATAGTAAAACATTGCTGTTTCAACCCATTTCACATACATTTTGTCCCTAGTGCTTTGTCCTGTGCCCTGTCTGTGTTTTGTCTGTTCTTTCTGCCTGTAAACTGAGAAAAGTCCATGGCGTCCAAAAAGTGTCCCTTTAGGTCAAAAGTGGGTTTAGACCAGCTAGAGAACAGCGATAGTAAATCAGAACCACTTGCAGAATTGAGTGATAATGATTCGTGGGGGAAATTCGTCATCAGACACTGAAAACGATTTTGCGACTTTGCTCACTTTGAGAACTTGGCGCTCTATTTCAAATTTCAGTGTTTTCGGTTTGATTATATTATTGAATTAAATGTATTATTATTATATTATTATTTTTTATGATTAATTATTAAATTATAATTTATGATTTTGTGTTTCAAATTTTATCCTACCCGGGATGTTTAATAGACTCTTGTTCGGACAGATTTCAGTGAGTTATTCCTAAAAATTACAGCCTACAATAAAAAAACTACTTATTTCCATGCAAAATAATGGTACCACTTTCAGCACCAAAAATCTGAAATAATCATACCGCTAGGGCGGTTAACTGACAATTGCGCGGTCATGCAACACTGCACCCAAATTAAATTTACATCCTTTTTTTCCCACAAATGGAGCTTTCTTTGAGTGGTATTTAATCGCCTCTGCGGTTTTTATTTTTTGGACTATAAAAAAAAAGGACTGACAATTTTGAGAAAAAAACTATATTTTGGACTTTTCGCTATTAAACATATCCAGTAAAAAAATGTTAGGCCAAAATATATTCTGTGACATGTCTTTGCTAAAAAAAACAATCCCAATACGTGTAGAATAATTGGTTTACATGAAAGTTATAGCAGTTACAAATGGAGGTAAAGATACTGGAATTTGTTTTTTATTTTTACTAGTAATGGCGGCGATCAGCAACTTATAGCGGGACTACGGTAGGCATTCTGACACTGGGGGAACTGACGTGGTGTCACTGACATCCCCAATGACGCCAGTACAGTGATCGGTGCTAAAAAAAAGCACTGGCACTGTACTAATTTCACTGGGTAGGAAGGGGTTAACATGAGAGGTGATCAAAGGGTTAATTGTGTGCTGTTTCACAGTAAGCTCTGTCTGTGTGCTTCAACGTAATCATACTGCTTTGGATGGCTGTGCTGTGCACAGCCAACCAAGGCAGTGTGCACAAGCTGCCAGGGAGGAGAACTGTTTTGTTTGCAAACAGTTCTCCTCCCTATCAGAGATCCTCGGCAATAACCTGGTGCAGACGAGAAATCCCCGTTCGGGACCCGGTAATTGACAGCCACAGCCACGAATGCCCCCTACCAGGAAATGCAAAATCACGTATATATACGTGATTTTGCGCACCTGTACCGCCCTGTAGCAGTATATCTGCTATAGGCTGGATGGGAAGCTGTTAATTACATTATTATTATTTTTAGTTGCTTTAAGTGGCAGGCAAAACACTGTGAAATGATTATCTAGTCTGGGAATGAGCAGTCTCAGAGCTTTCCCAAGCCAGGCAATCCTCTTTAGAATTTAAAAAAAAAAGAAGACGCAGATAAACATGACTGTGTGATGAACATGAATGTAAGTGTTTCACTCACTCTATAAAGGGGTTATTTGTTCTAGCAAGGATCAGTCTAATAGCCTTCCCAGACAAAACAGCCTCTTTAGACTCTCCAAAGGGGAAGAGACCAGTAAACACGACGATGTGAATCTTGCTTTGTTCAAGCATTCAGAAATGAGGATGATGACACCTAACATGTTATGATATTCAAGTGGCCAGAACACTCAAAAGGAGTTGTTTCCACTCACCCTGTGAAAGGGCTATAAGGTCTGGCAATTAGAAGTCTCATAGCCATGCCAGGCAAGACAGCCGGTTCAGACCCTATAAACAGGAAGATGCAGACAAGCATGACTATGTATCCTGCTGGTTTAAGCAGCCAGGGATAGAGATGACACCTAACTATATCTGAACAGGTACCATTGATAACAAGGTATTTCCTGCAATTATATTGCTGTACAACATAATAAATGTGTTTTATTGCATAGGTGTGAATAAGCCCCTAAACCACAGGCCAGTGTATGGGTTTGTGGAATTCAGTAGCCATACTTGGCGAGAGCAGGGTTCACTTGCTGGGTACATCAGGGGACACTGTGGAAGTCAAAGCCATCAATGGGTAAGGATGAGACAATAGTGTGAATGGGTCCTCATCCATCCTGAAATGTATAGGTACTTACATTTCACTTGGTATAAATCTCATGCAGTCCCTGTGAAGCACAAGGAACCAACCAGCCATGTTGCAGTGCTCAAATGCTAAGAAGAACATGCTGATAGGAGGAGAGGACAGAGAGATGAGCTAATCAGTCTCCTCCTTTTCCTGTCCAGCCAGGGGCTGGGGGAGGGGTAAGACCTGTAAGTCCGACATAATTACAATGGAAAAACAGAACGGTGGGCTGCACAAACAGCAATGTGGAGGATGGAATCCTTTACATGCAATTACTCACATGTAATTTGCGCTACTGAATCACTTTAAGGGTTCTTTTATGTTTATATTGATTAATTGGAAGTTGCAGCAATATTTAGTATAATTTATTTTGTTTTGTATAATTTACATTTTATTACGCATCTAGCACAGTTTTTTGACTCTGCAATGGCCGTATCTGTCTGCGGCTGTACGCATGGTGCAATAACCTGCAGTTAGGAACAGATGATCGGCCCTGGACACAATCTGCAGCTGTTCACATACCCCTTTGATTTCTGCCACAGAAATCAGCAGGTTCTTGCTGCAGTAGTCTGCTGTCCGTTTCTAATCGCCTATTGAGGGAGTAGCTTTATGTCCAGCCTGCACTCTGCTCAGGTCAGGAGGATGATGCTAAAGTCCATTCATACAAAAACAAAATTTTATTTTGGAAGGCTGATATAACTTGACCTGGTGCCTGAAATTTTAAACCCCTAAATTAGACTATCCCTCCATATAATAGTATTGGCCCTTCTCACCTGCTCTGCCTGAGCAGAACTTTCCCTGGCTTAGCTTGTTCACTTTCAGCTTTCTGCATGTACTCTGTCTCCATCTCTTCTAGTCACTTCTTTCAAACCTCACTCTGGTGCAGCAGAAGAGCAGACACAGAGCTGCTCGCTCTCCTCAATGGGCGATCGGATGAAAACGGACCACCTGTCCATTTCCATCTGACCCGATCCGACGGACGGAAGGGGAATTGGATCCCCATCCGTCCTTTTTTTGTGGATCGGATTGGATCTTGGTGGGTGTAAACGTACAAATGTCTGTTTACACCAGCTGCTCCATAGAGGAGAATGGAGGTTCCGATTGGGTCCGCCTGAAAAACGGGCAGGCGGACCAGATCGGAGCGTCCACCTGAAAGAGGCCTTATTTTGTCACAGAGCTTCTGATCCATCAGCTGGATCGCAGCCTGAAAGAGTGTGATAGGGTGAAAAGTGTGGTACTGACCATTGGCATGCCCAAATACAACGTATACAGACCCACACCTGTACATATCACAAACACCTTTACTTACATGGTCTTACTTATGCAGCACTACCCCCTTAGGAGTCGCAAGAGATTTGGGTCCTCCTATGGTCCTGCATAGCCAGGCAACATGCATTTCCTTCAGACCTTGCACACAGGAGACAGTAAACAGTACTTTTTGTTTTTGGATTTTGTTAGAGGATTGAAACTTGGATGGGGATGAGGGGTACATGTTCAAAAAACTGTAAAACTGAGGACAACTTTCCGGAACTATGTACAAGTAGTCAGAAGGGTTTTCTCTTCCTGAAGAGCTATCTAGCCTCTTCTTGTGTACCACCTCAGATCCCAGTTGAAATCTCCTCTTCACCCAGCTGCCTGAGGGAATCCCTGGCCAAGAGGTCCCAGAAGCTGTCACTTTAAATGAAAGCAGTCCCAGATGGGGGCTAGTCGGGTTTCCCACCTGAATGACCCCTCCCCTTATTTGGCCCAGGGGGTGTGGGGTCACTCTCCTGCAAGCTTGTGGGTTGGTGGCCTCATTCAGGTCTTACGCTGGGCTGGCTCCTTCTCTGCTTCTCAGTGTATCCTCTGTCAGGGGACGGTGAGGCTGAGAGATCCTCCCTTCCAGCTCTTCTGCCTGTAGGTAGGTCCCTCTCCTGGACCCCCTCCCAGGCTCTACACTTCATCCTGCTCACTCCATCTTCCACCCAAACTCTCCTGCTGCTGAGCAGGCTTGGTCACTCTTAAGGGCTATCCTGACCCCAGGCCAAGCCTCCTGCTTGGGGATTGGTCAGGATCCCTTAACAGTGCAGACCAGCCACTCCTCACCCCCACCCACTGAATTCTAGAGATTTTTCTAAGTCTCTAGATCAGGGGGAAGTTCCAGAGAGCTGGTCTGCAGAGCTTCTTAGCCTTGACCACAATTTGACCCCCTCTGATTATTCCACCAGGTTCCTACTCAGCCTCTATCTATGCTACACTTACTTGTTCCTCTTAGCAGTTCTTTCCACAGGGTTGCCCTGAAAGGCCCCCTTTATCACCTTCTCATCACTCTGGAACATACATGTGAGACAAGACGTGATAACCATGAGCAGAATTAGACAACTTCCTGTGGCAAAACTTCAAGCCATAGCATCCCTTTTGCATCTGTGTTACATAAAGTTGGGTAAGGTAGTCCTACATCTTGTCTACTATTCCAGACACAAGTCTTAAAGTGCTTGGTCATCTGACCTAACCTTTCACCACACAGTGCTGCAGCAGGCAGTGTTTAAACCTGACCTCCAGCCTTACCTTTTCAAATATTAATCTGCCAGGGATGTTTTATAAATGCATTTACATCAAGTGCTGTCTTTCTGTTGCTGATGAGCTTCTCCTAATCTTAAACTGAAGTTTTCCTCCAGCCTATTGTTGCAAAGGTACTCCCTGTCTGGATGACATCCATTGTCATCCAGCCTTTTCCACAGCAGCCTGGCTGTCAGGGACACTCCCCCTGTAGTCCTCCAGACTAGAATGCACACAACATCTCTTGTGGGAGTTACATGTGTGGTGACAGAACAACTCCCAGCTTCTCTATCACCATTAATGCTACCACGGACAAGGCTGCCCTGACATTCCAGGAATACCAAAGGGGCATTCTCCTGAAACAGTAAAGACTGAGCGCTCAATGGAATTGTAGTGTACAAGGGTGTGCTCACATATGAGCAAGTTACATTGCGCAAGCTACTAACTTCTTCCCACTGGCACCCAAAAAAGCTGAGTACATTAAGGACCATCTAATGACATTGCGGGCTTCAAAGTTGTTTTCTTGCAATTGGAGTGAGTTATTTCTGAAACTGTTTTTGTGGACTCTTTTGGTCTGTAGGTAAATGTTTTTTACAGGATTCACACAGCTGTGAATCCTGGGTGAATATTGTATAAAATTTGTGTGAACATATTTATAAATAGACACCTATTCAGTGTTTGAATAAGTAATGATTTGTCCCTATACCTGAACTCTAAGGCCTCTTGCACATGGAGCCATCTAGAAGCAGTGTGCTCCTCCCAGACGTTTAGTGCACCAGGGAGGGATGGGTGCAGCAAGGGCTGCTGAAATGGGGCCCAGGCTCAGGCCCTGTCAGTTCAAGAGGGTGGCCTGGGCAGCTAACAAATCCTCTTGCAGCCATTAAACTACATTCCGTTTCACAGCCACCTGTCATAATCCCAGAGAGCAGCTCAGTGCTCTGAATGTTAGCTGCACTCCCACTCTGCTCCACCAGTTTGACTCGTTCATGTTCCCTTCGGTTTACCTCTGATTGTACTTTGTTTCTCTTCCCTGCCTCCTTCCAGATTCTTGCCATACTTACCCTGCCTCTCAGATATCACCCCCACCCCTGTAATCAAACTCTGGTCTTCTCCCTGATATCTCTGATTGTGTCCCCCTGCAGCCCATCACTATTGTAGTAGTAAAAGTTGTACCCCCATGTACTAATTAAATGTCACCTGACATCTAACGTATGCGGTGGTGGCCTGTTTGGGTTTACTTTGCCCTAGCTGTCTCATGGCAGAACACGGCACTACTACTTCCACCATCAAAAGAAATTGTATGAACTGTCACGTTTTCCTGCATAAGGAACAACATCAGTTCATACAAGACCCAGTTAGTCCTACATTTTGGATTTAATTGCTCTAGGTAGAAGTTTAAGGAATTGGGAGAAGTCCAGTTACATTTTATTAATAATTATTGTCTCGGCTTTGCTTACCGCAAGCACATCCACCATCTTCTTATGCAGCTTCTTGTTTTCCAGGAATTGTACAGCTTCCCCATTCTTCTGAATCTGCTCCATGGAGCTCTCCTCATGAGCCTTGTGATTGCCATTTATAATAAAACCAATGATCCATTATTAGAGTCCATAGCTGACCATACATTACACCCAGCTTGTACATCTTCTTTAGATCTACCATAGTACCAGGGCCTGCCTGAGTGGATACTAATTGACGTACGCAGGAGCCCAGGCATCACATCCGGCACCTTCCAGCTGTTTGATTGGCCAAGCCGAGAAGACGTCACTCCCGTGCGTGCGCATGCACCGGTGACATATCTGGTACTTCTACAGTAAATATCTCCTAAAGGGTGCATTATTTAAAAGATATTTACTGCACCTACAGGTAAGCCTTATTAAAGGCTTACCTGTAGGTAAAAGATACAAAATTGGGTTCTTCCACTTTAAGAGGTGGTCATATAAATCTGGTTATAACCACCTGAGCAAACTGAGGTGGACTTTGGTTGGTGGGTGTTCCTTATCTGCAGTCATTTGGAAGAATGCCCTTGATAGCTCTTCTGTTGCTGCACTGGTTTTCAGGATTGGTTTACCTTGTTACTTTTTCTGTATATGGACACCAGAAAGGACGATGTATAAACATTTTTTTTATTTTATTTGGATGCATTTTCACTTCTTGCTTATAAGATTATGATATATGTCTTATGATGATATTTGTATGTTGTAGTTTGTAATGATTGTATTTATGTAGGTGTATTTCCTGCACTTAGTTTTTAAAAATTTTCAAGCACTTGGAGTTGTCGGCGTTTCACCATGTACAGTAACCTCAACAAGCATTGTTGGCCCTCTGCTGGAAATCCAGTAAGCACTAAGGGAATGGCAGGATCAACAGGTCATTTATGGGAAAAGAAAATAAATTGCTAGCATGAATGACCATGTGCTATATTGTCCTTATACCATGTTGATTTTTATATTCATCTACAGATACATTTTTAGTCAAGTGTTAAGGAAACGAACGAGTAACATCCTTATGCTCCCTGATCGCACATGACCATTGCTTAGAAACGGTTACCATAGCCTCTGCCAATGTTTGCTCATGAGGGGAGATTTACTAAAACTGATGCACACAGAATATGGGGCAGCTGTGCATAGCACTTGACAAAGCTTTGATAATAAAACCTAGAAGCTGATTGGCTTTTATGCACAGCTGCACCAGATTCTGTGTGCTCCAGTTTTAGTAAATTACCCCCATGGATTTGTCCCTTAGATCAGCATTTTTCGACCAGGGTTTCATGGAACCCTAGGGTTCCTCCAGAGGCTCCTAGGGATATCTTGAGCTGAGGCCAATTGCACTCCTGTCTGATGAGTCTGTAAAGTTCCAGGCCAAACTCTGCTTGGCAGAGTCAGTGGCGTGACACCAATCTTCCTTTTTAATTACCTGTAAAAGTGGCATTCTTCCTACTGACCACCAATGTAAGGTGAATTTTTCCCACTGACCACGATGTAAGGAGAATGTTTCACACTGACCACCAATGTAAAGGACATATCTCCCATCGACCACCATTGGAAGGGGCATTCTTCATACAGACCACCAATATCAGAAGCATTCTTCTCCCTGACCACCAATGTAAGGGGCATTCCTCCCATCGACCACCATTGGAAGGGGCATTCTTCCTACAGACCACCAATATCAGAAGCATTCTTCCCCCTGACCACCAATGTAAGGGACATATCTCCCATCGACCACCATTGGGAAGGGCATTCTTCCTACAGACCACCAATGTAAGGGGCATTCCTCCCATCGACCACCATTGGAAGGGGCATTCTTCCTACAGACCACCAATATCAGAAGCATTCTTCCCCCTGACCACCAATGTAAGGGACATATCTCCCATCGACCACCATTGGGAAGGGCATTCTTCCTACAGACCACCAATGTAAGGAGCATTCCTCCCATTGACCACCAATGTAAGGGAAATTCTTCCCACTAATCACCAATGTAAGGAACACTCTATCTACAGACCTCCAATGTATAGGGCATTCTTCCAATGACCAACAAAATAAGGGACAGTTTTATGATTGACCACCAATATCAGGAGCATTCTTCCCACTGACCACCAATGTAAGGGACAGTTTTCTGATTGACCACCAATATCAGGAGCATTCTTTCCTCTGACCACCAATGTAAGGAAAGGTCTTCCCACTAATCACCAATGTAAGGAACACTCTTCCTACAGACCACCAATGTAAAGGGCATTCTTCCAATAACCAACAATATAAAGGACAGTTTTGATTGACCACCAATATCAGGAGCATTTTTCCTACAGACCACCAATGTAAGGGAAGTTCTTCCCAGTGACCGCCAATGCAAGGAGCGTGCCGTCCATTGAGAGAGCCATGCCGTGGCAGAAATTCCCTTCGCACATGCGTGGGATTGATGACATCACAACCCGATCAATCAGAGGGCCACAACTCACAAGGAATACCGGGTGAAGATGGAAGCCTCAGGGACCTGTGACAGCACTACGTTGGAGGGCTTTGTTTTCAGGGAAGTCATTCATAATTTGCTGGTGTATGAGGCATACTAACACATTATGCTCCTAGCTTGCAAGGGGGAAGATTTTTTTTTTTTTGCGGTTCACTACCCCTTTAAGTAAGCCGCCATCTTGGTACTCCTGCATTGAGGTGGTAGCGATGTCTTTTTTTATCTTGTACCTACAGGTTTGCCTATAATAAGGCTTGCCTGCAGCTACAGCAAATATCTCCTCACACGGCACCATGTAGGAGATAGTTACATTAGCAGCGCCGGTGATATCCCCGGCTCGTTCACACTACACGCTCGATGGACAGGACGTCATCCATTGAGAGAGCCTTGCCGTGGCCGGCCTCCCCGTGCACATGCGCGGGAGTGATGTCTTCTCGTCCAATGAAATGGCTGGAAGTTGTCGGATGTGACTTACACGGAAATTGGTCTCCGGCGGACTGAGCTTGTCAGTGTCACATCGGCTGTACAGCGCAGGCGTCGGTTGTGAGGTGGTCGGGGAAAATGATGACTCCGCTACTGATGGTTGTGGGGCTCCTGGCGGTGATGGGGTGCCGGGCGGTGGAAGTAAAGAGTCCCCGGGGGGTCTCCTTGTCCAGTAAGATGTTTCATCCATACATTGTCATCATCATGGGCAGCCATCACCTTGTAGGACTGTGCAGCCTTGTTCATTTGTATGGAATAGTCCCTGGAGGAGTCCTTACTGTCCTCTATAAGACCAAGCCATGATTGCCACTATTTATTTACAGGTTACACTCAGTATTTTTTTTTTGAGAAAATATTTTTTTTACATTAGATATTCTTTGTAAAGCAGAGGCCATAGAGAATAAATTGGTGGGTTTTGCTTTTTTTTTTAAATATGTCACACGGTATTTGCGCCGTGGTTTTTCAAACTCAGTTTTTTTGGGAAAAGCTAAACTTTTAAAAATGTTATTGCAAAAAAAAAAAGTGTTTTTTTTTTTTTTGTTAAGCAAAAAAATGATGTTACACCGAGTAAATAGATACCAAACATGTTACGCCTTAAATTCGCACATGACTGTGCAACGCAACAAATGGCATACATTTTACTATCCATGAGCGATGCTTCAAAAGCCTTCACAGCTTACCACTTTAGATTTACAGATGCTTCTGGTGCTAGAATTATTGCTATGGATCTGGCGTTCGCGGCGATACCCCACATGTAGGACAATTGGTGCGTGCGTACAGGGGGGGGATGAGGCGCTTAACTTTTTTTTTTTTATGATTTAAATCAAAATGTTTTTTTTTATTTTTTTTTTTTTACAATGTTGCTTCAAAAAAAAAGAGTTAATCATTTTTATTGCTGTCACAAGGAATGTACACATCCCTTGTGACAGCAATAGACACATGAGAGGTTTTTATTTTTTTTGGGGGGGTGGGGTCTGCAAGATCCCAAATCCCTCCTCTACACTTGAAAGCCTTCAGAGCGCCATAATCCGTGTTTTTGAATGCTTTCAGATTTTAAAAAATGGCACCAAAAGTTTCCTAGTAACCTGTAATGATATCAGGTCATCACTTCCAGGTTACTATAGGGCAGCGGTTCTCAACCTGTCTCCTAAGACCATCGGAAAACACATTTACGATGGTCTTAGGAACCGAGACACCGCTCCTCTATCCGTCTCAAGGCGGGTCCGCCCACATGCAGATACGTCCACATTTCCCTGGACCGCGATGTGTGCGCGGGATGACATGCTGCCCCTGTCATCTGGCCACATCCCCGGGATCACTCAACAGCTCCGCCTCCTCGCCAGTGATTGGCCGCCGGAACTGTAGCTCAGGAGAGGCACACAGGCGGCCAATCACCGGCGAGGAGGAGGAGCCGAGCAGCAGCGCGAAGATCAAAGAAGATCGAGCGAGGGAGCTGCCGGAGAAGGAAGACAGCTGACAGGTAAGTGTCTGTAGCGTGCAGATGGTGCTGCTGCAGCCAGGTATGCTGGCTGTAGATGGGAGAGGGAGGGAGCAAGCCCAGGCTGGAGCAGGAGTCAGCAAGGTAAGTATCATTGGTGTCAGTAGGAGGAATAGTGCCCCATCATTGCTGTCACTAATACCAATGATGGGGCACTATTCCTCCCACTGACACCAATGATGGGGCACTATTTCCTCCCCCCCCCCCCCGCCACTGACACCAACGATGGGGCACTATTCCTCCCCCCACTGACACCAACGATGGGGCACTACCCCCCCCCGACACCAATGATGGGGCACAATTCCCCCCCACACTAGTATCAATGATGGGGCACTATTCCCCCCCCCCACTGACACCAATGATGGGGCACTATTCCCCCCCCCCACTGACACCAATGATGGGGCACTATTCCTCCCACTGACACCAATGATGGGGCACTATTCCTCCCACTGATACCAATGATGGGACACTATTCTTCCCACTGATGCCAACGATGGGACACTATTCCTCCCACTGACACCAATGATGTGGCACTACTCCTCCCACTGCAAAATTACAGTTATGAAGTAGCAACGAAAATAATTTTATGGTTGGGGGTCACCACAACATGAGGAACTGTATTAAAGAGTCGCGGCATTAGGAAGGTTGAGAACCACTGCTATAGGGGGTAAGTCGATTCCGGCTTTGATCGGCTGTCTGGCCAGCCAGTGCGCACAACTTCTGGATGGATGGGAGATCCCGAGAGAGCCATGGAAGGCGGCGGGAGGGGTGCTACTGGTACAAGCAATCTAACGTCCAGAAGTTGTTAATTTTCTTATTTTTAATCACTTTTATTGCTGTCACAAGGAATGTAAACATCCTTGTAATATCAATAGACACGTGACAGGTACTGTTTATGGAGAGATCTGGGGTCAGTAAGACTCTCAAATCCTTCCTCTGAACTTAAAAGCATTCAGTCACACCAAGATCGGTGTTTTCAAATGCTTTTGCGTTTTTAAAAATGGCACAGTTTACATCTGGGTAAACCGTAAGTGGTGATAGGTCGTAATTTTTAGGTTACCATAGTGGAGAGCCAATCAAAGCCGATTCCAGCTTTGTTCAGCTGTATGTCCAGCCGGTGGATGCGCTGGGTGGTCGCTCGGGTCTCTTGGTGAAACAGGAAATCGTGAGCAAGCTGTGGGAGGGGGGACGTCCTCTCCCGCTGCTTGTAATAGCAATCGAGCAGCTAGTTAGCCGCTCTGATTGCTATTACAAGACAGCCGATCTCCGGCTTTTAAAAAAAAAAAAAAACTGCAGGCATCATCCCAGTATAACCACCGAAAGTCCAATGATGTACAGGTAGGTTTATGGAGCTGAAGTGCTTATAGGGAATGTTCAATATATGGGTCCTCTGTTTTCTCCACACTAATTGTCTTGTTTTTAGCCTCTTCCATATTCCATATCAGTGCTATTTAATTGCTTGCCCCATACTGGCTGTCTCGGGTGGAGGTCCTCCATTGAAAAGGGTGGCGCAGGCCGCCTCGGGAGGAGGTCTGCCCTTGCGAAGGGTGGTGCCTCTGGAGGAGGTCCGCCCTCACGAAAGGGGGCGCCTCTGGAGGAGGTCCGCCCTCGCGAAGGGTGGCGGGGGGCGCCTCTGGAGGAGGTCCGCCCTCGCGAAGGGTGGCGGGGGGCGCCTCTGGAGGAGGTCCGCCCTCGCGAAGGGTGGCGGGGGGAGCCTCTGGAGGTGATCCACCCTCGCGAAGGGTGGCGGTGGGCGCCTCTGGAGGAGGTCTAAAATAAAGACAGAGATCCTCCTGCGCAAAAGGGAAATACACCTACTGGAAGCTGCCAGCAATTAACCTGCTACCCAAACAGTGTAAATATTAATAGAATTATAAATAGTGCAGCGCTCAAGAAACAATACTAACTCAAATACTACAATAAATGTGCTCACATGCAATAGTGTCACAAAATTAATCAAAAACAAATCATTAAGTGAGATATCTTCATTATAAAGTGCCACTCAGTATTATTCCCTATCACTTAGTGCCCACATAATCAAACAAATATATATAAAAAAATATATGAACTACCATTTGAGAAAACAATTTTCACAGTGCTCCAAGTGTAATAACGTGACCACACTTTATATACTAATCAAAAAAATCCAAAAAAATAGTAGAAATGTCCATGAAAAACTGGTATTAATAAATTCATGCAATGTGCAAACAAAAGTGCAAAACAAATGTGTTCTTATTCCGCAACCGTGTCACTCTTCACCTCCTAAGGCAATCTAGCCTTAGGAGGTGAAGAGTGACACGGTTGCGGAATAAGAACACATTTGTTTTGCACTTTTGTTTGCACATTGCATGAATTTATTAATACCAGTTTTTCATGGACATTTCTACTATTTTTTTGATTAGTATATAAAGTGTGGTCACGTTATTACACTTGGAGCACTGTGAAAATTGTTTTCTCGAATGGTAGTTTATATATTTTTTTTATATATATTTGTTTGATTATGTGGGCACTAAGTGATAAGGAATAATACTGAGTGGCACTTTATAATGAAGATATCTCACTTAATGATTTGTTTTTGATTAATTTTGTGACACTATTGCATGTGAGCACATTTATTGTAGTATTTGAGTTAGTATTGTTTCTTGAGCGCTGCACTATTTATAATTCTGGAGGAGGTCTGCTCTCGCGAAGGGTGACGGGGGGTGGCGCCTCGGGAGGAGGTCCGCCCTTGTGGGGGTTGGGCCTCAGGAGGGGGACCGCCCTTGAAAAGGGTGGCGTAGAGCAGCTTCGGGAGAAGAGCTCCTCCCTTGAAGAGGGTGGCGGAGGAGAACTCCTCCCATGAAGAGGGTGGCGTAGTCCACCACGGAACTCCTCCCATGAAGAGGGAGGCGTAGTCCCTCTCGGGATGAGAGCTCCTCCCTTGAAGAGGGCGGCGGAGTCCGCCCCTCGGGAGGAGAGCTCCTCCCTTGAAGAGGGCGGCGGAGTGCGCCCCTCGGGAGGAGAGCTCCTCCCTTGAAGAGGGTGGTGTAGGAGAGTTCCTCCCTTGAAGAGGGTGGCAAAGGAATGTTCCTCCCTTGAAGATGGTGTCATATTCTTCCTTGGGAGGAGAGCTCCTCCCTTGAAGACAGTGGCGTAGGAGAGCTCCTCCCTTGAAGACGGTGGTATAAAAAAAGCTCCTCCCTTGAAGAAGGCGGCGTAGTCCACCTCAGGAGAAGAGCTCCTCCCTTTTTAGTGGGTGGCATATGAGAGCTCCTCCCTTGAAGAGGGTGGCTTAGGCTACCTCGGGAGGAGAGCTTCTCCCTTGAAAAGGGTGGCGTAGTCTTCCTTGGGAGGAGAGCTCCTACCTTGAACAGGGTGCCGTAGGAATGCTCCCTTGAAGAGGGTGGCATACTTTCCCTCAGGAGAGCTCCTCCCCTGAAGAGGGTGGCGGAGGTAGCATCAGGAGGAGCTCCTCCCTTGAAGGGCCGTCGTGACCATGGAGGCGTCTTCCTGGAGAGATTTAAGTTATGCCAGGAAAGGCTGTGCTGTCTTGGCTTTCATTGAGAAGCTTTCCCATTACGTTATCTTCTTAACCTCCTTTTGAAGGCATCTCAACATTCATACTTTGACAGGAAGGGAGAGAAAATCCTTCTGTTTCACTAAAAGAAGCATTTTATTGTGATATGTGTTCCTATTGGAGATTTCTCCTTATGTCCTGTATTGGTGACAGTGTTATCATTGTCTTGGAAAGTTCTTCCCAATGGGCTCAGCAGTAAAAACTGAAGGAAGTTCTTATCCTTCCCCACACTGTCTGGGGAAAAAAAAAAGTTTTGGCTTTAGCCACTTCCAACTTAACCACTTTCCGTCAGCCATACACACATATGTGGCCTCTCCATGCTGGGCTATAATGCCAAGCACCCTCATATAATGCATCCCTAGGGCCTAGGTAAACCTTTTACGGTGCTGAGAGCACTCTCCCAGCTTAGTAACCGGCAGGTACTGGAAAGCTCCCAGTGCACACTTGCGATTGGGAACTTTCCAGTCATGTGACTGCCAACCACAATGGTTATATGATGGGAATATCTACATCTGTCTCCTGTCTTTTTGAACCTGGTAAAGGGTCAGGAGGTGGCAGTAAGAAGGGGTTAAATTTTGTATGTGAAGAAAAGTGTTCTGACATTTACAAATTGCAGGATACACAGCAGTATAAAGCTCCTCCTTATGCCTGTGAAAAACCACCTAAACGATGATAAATATTATGACTCAACTTCCATATACCGGTATATAAAGGGCCCACTTGTTTTCCTGTGCTGACCAATTTGTTTTATTATTTGCAGATCGTGTCTTCTATGATGAGACCAAACCATTCACCTGTCTAGATGGGTCTAAGGTGATCCCCTTTGACCAAGTGAACGATGACTACTGTGACTGTAAGGATGGGTCTGATGAGCCTGGTAAGAATCTAATGGCTGGAATGGCTTCATTATGGTGTCCATGATGGTTCAAACGGGTCTTCGGAGGACTTTTTTTTTGCTTCATCTCTTTTTAACCCCTAGACGTCGAGCGCACACAAATATGTGGCCTTTCGGCGTCTGGGCCTTGACGCCGAGCGGCCGCATATTTGAATACCATTTGAAAATACATATGTTCTGAGAGCGCGCTCCCTGCTGCTCCCAGCATATATGTCCATGGCTCACAGAAAGGTCCTGATCTCCCCTTGCGATCGGGACCTTTTCCGATCATGTGACAGCAAATCACGGCGGCCACATGACCCTAAACCCTCGCCCCGCCTCCCGGCTTCTGAAACCTCTTAAACGGCCGGGAGGCTCCGGCGCAAAGGGGTTAAAGAGATATGTTACATGTGTTTACTGCTTGCCGACCACTGACCCGCAGGAAAAAGCTTGTACAAGCCTAATCGCGTACCTGTATTTCGACAGCTGGCTCCGGGTTCAGAGCACGCATTCATGCCCACCCAAAGGAAGAAGGAGCAAACAGATATTTAGTAAAAAGCAGCACACATTGCACATTTAGGCACACATTGCCCGAAGATGTTAACCCCTTCCCAGCCAGTGTGAAAAGTACAGTGACAGTGTATAGTATTATCACTGATCGCTGTACTATTGTCACTGGTGATGTCAGATTGCCCGCCGTACTTATATGGGATCATAATCCAAGTTGCTGATAACCGCCATTATGTGTATAAAAAATAAATACAAATTCTATTATATATCCCATAGTTTGTAGACACTATAACTTTGACTCAAACCAATCCATATACACTTATTAGGATTCTTTTTGTTTTTTACCAAAGACCTGTAGCAAAATTTATTTTGACCTAAATTTATGAATACATTTAGAAATTTTTTATTGGATGTGCTTTATAGCAGAAAGCAAAAAAAATATATATTTTTTTTCAAAACCTTTGGACTTTTTTCATTTATATGAAAAAAAAACCCCATTGGTGATCAAATACCACCAAAAGAAAGCTCTATTTGTGTGTACAATGTTTTTGGCTACAGCGTTGCATGACTGCGCAATTACCAGTTAAATCAGCACAGTGCTAAATAGTGAAAAATGGCTTGGTCATGAAGGGGGTAAAACTTTCTGGAGCAGTTGAAAAGACTGTTACCCGGGGGGGGGGGGACAAAGCACTGCAGGGCACAGTGAGAGACACCATACCTGTAGCACCTTCCCCCAGCTTTCTTGTCCTAGCTGAACTAGGGCTGTTTTAACCAGCAAAGCTCAGACTGTTGCAGACAGTGTTGAAGCTTGCCACTAATCCCTTTGCCCTACTCATTCCTATTGGCTCTAACTGGAGCATAAGAATGTGTGAGAGGCAGCAGGGGGTTGGGCAATCTTTGTCACTTGGAGGAAATGCAGGAGCACTTCTGAAAATGCACTTCTGGATTTCTGGTCTAGGTGGGATTTATGTCTCCCAGCTGCGATACTCATGTCATGCATCCAAAAGGCTTTTAGGCCATCAGGCGCTTGAGGTTAGGTTTTGTTTAAAGTGGTTATAAAGGCTCAAAGTTTTTACCTTTATACATGAAGGTAAAAATCGTCCTGTGCGCAGAATCCTCCCTCCAGCCCCCATCCAATACTCACCTAAGCCCCCTCTTGATCCTGTGATGTGCACTGGAGTCTCGGCTAACCCAGTACTCCATCTCCTCATTGGCTGAAACAGAAGCCGGAGTCATTGGCTCCCACTGTTGTCAATCATAGCTGGTGAGCCAGTGAGAAGGGGGTGGGGCTAAGCCACAGTTTTGTGTGTGAATGGACACACGAAGCAGCAGGTGCCCCCATAGCAAGCAGCATGCTGTGGGTGCACCCAACGGGAGGGAGGGGCCAGAAGCGCCAGCGGGGGACCTGAGGAGGATTCGGGCTGCTGTGTGAAAAACCACTGGACACAGCATGTAAGTATAGACATGTTTGTTATTTTTATTTATAAAATAAGCCTTTAGAATCACTTTAATGTAATTTGTGTGTTGGTAACAGATCCCTTATATCTCTAGTTTTATAGACTGAATCTAATCTTTAAAACGGAAATCTTTGATAAGAACTGTCGTCTGTTCTGTATCCCTCAGGTACATCTGCATGTTCCAATGGTAACTTCCACTGTACCAATGCTGGGTACAGGCCCATTTACATACCTTCATCTCGGGTTAATGACGGCATTTGTGGTAAGTAGAAAATGGAGCTCATTCAGTATAAAAAATAGAGTGGAGGAATGTATCCACTTTGCCCCCAGGCCAACTCTGACACTTCTCCTATAAAAGTAACATCTGATTTTTTTTTTGGCTAAAAAAATTACTTATAATCCCAAACATTAATTTTTTTAAAGCAGAGACCAGAGAAAACAAAATGGGTGTTACAATTTTTTATGTTGCACAATGTTTGCGTAGCCAAATTTAAATTTTTAGGAAAAAAATACTTTTATGAGTACACTTTAAAAGCCTTTACAGGTTACCAGTTTAGAGTTTCACAGGAGGTCTGGTGCTAGAATTAATGCTCTTGCTTTGATGTTCACGTGTGGTGCGATCACTGTTTACATATGCATGTAGGACTTGCGTATGCTTTTGCACAGGGGACAGAGAGCGCTTTAAATTTTTAAAAAAATTATATTTGTTTTTATCAAAATCGTGATTTCCTTTTTTGCTATCACAAGGAATGAATAACATCCCTTGTGATAGCAATAAACTTTATATGAAGAGATTTGGGGTCTGGTAGACCCCAGATTTCCCCACTGCTCTGAAAGCATTTGATCAGATGCTGTAATAAGCTGGTAACGACCATCAAACCAAAAGTAGAAGTGACAAAATTCTTGTTGCTTCTGGTTCCTTACATCAGAGAGGGGAAGCGGTTACGGTTGTACTTTCCTCCCCTCTAAGTGCACAACGTGACCAAGCGACAGCTGTACCAGGCTCTGGTAACGTCTACATCAAAGCCCATCTGCTGCTAAAAATGTTGATACCAGGATGATTTTTAAACTGAACTTTGAACGGAGGGCAGTTCAAAAACTGATTTTAACCTTTCTCTACTCTGTGTCCCCCCCCCATATCCTTGTACAATGTTTCTTTCCTTCCTGTCCCATTTACTTGACAACAAATAAATAGTAATATTCCCCTAATAAGAGGAAATTAACTTTTGATAGCTGTCATTGTAACAGGTGTCCCCAAGAGAAGATTTCCCCTCTACTTCTATGTGGAGTACTGTAAAAATGTTGGATTTCACCCTACAATTTCTCTACTGTGCTTGCAGTACCATTCAGCTTATGCATGTAATTCTGCCTAAACTGTACAGGGAGGAGGATAGCCACTTGATCAGTGTAGCACCAGCATTGCCCGTACACAGGGAGAAGGTTAAAGCTGAAGTTTGTGTTTCTTTCACTGTAAATGGTTTGTTTGGGCCAAGCTAGCCTAAGCGAAATCTTTTCGTAAGTAAGTTATTCTGTCACAGTCAGTACTGTATCGTACTATAGTAGCATCAGCTGCATAGAGTATTCAACGTCGTGCTCCTGCAGCACCATGATCGACTTCAAAATTGAGTCAGGCTGTGTGCTTCCCACCCATTCAGAGGAAACTTTGTATTTTTTTTTTAATCAATACAAGGCTTCCTTTGATTGGCCAAGGTAGAAATCATGATGTCCTCCCTAGTCAATCAGAGGAAGCCTTGTATTCAGAAAAATACAAAGTTTCCTCTGGCTGAGAAGCACTCAGAAGCCTGACTGTTGCAGTAGCAGATAGGAAATACCTCCATGATGCTGCCAGAACACAGTGTTGCATACTGTATGTAAGTCATCCTACCACAGGGATGCGCAATTTGTATCGCCCGATGCCCAGGATATGTAGTCCCGGGTGCCAAGCAGGTAGTATTTGTTTACATTTAACCCTGCTGCGGGAAAGCCGTAGGGTTTGTTAGGTGGAAGCATTTGGGTAGTCGCCTGTCGCTTTCACACATGCCAAGAAAGTGCACCCCCCCTGCTATGTATCCTGGGCTCCGCTTCTGTGGGCCTGGGTCAGGAATAGTGGGCGCTGCTGGTTAGAGGGGAGGGAGGAGAACAGACATGCATCTGTTCTACTGCCCTTCTTGTTCCTGATCCAGAAGCAACGTATATGACGTTACTTCTAGGTCCCCATTGACCGTGTCCCCCAGCCATCGATGGCCAGGAAAGAGTGTAATGCAGTGCATGCTGCACTCCATTACATTCAGAAGAGCACAGGGGAGACACGCAGGGTATTCTAGACCCTACATGTCTCTTTAAAGAGAACCTGGCGCCAAAAAATTATCACATAGGGGACTTTTTGTCCCCTATGTGATAGGGAAAAAAAGTAAAAATGTATTTAAATTGCATTAAAAAAAGAAAATGTTGCACTGAAGCACATTACATCTCAACCCCCCCAAAACAAAATTTTGAGGACTCCCCACACGGCCATGGTTCTATTGAGTGCTCTAGTAGTTCATTGATTCTTCCAGTCGGTGTGAAACTGCTTGCCCATATGATGTACAATATACAGACAGATTATACTGACAGTCTGCAGGAGTCCTGCATTACACCCATGATCTGCTGATCACTGGTGCAAGGCTTTCCACGCTCCTAAAAAAAAAAAGAAAAAAAAAAAAAAAAAAAGAAAAGTAAATGCATATTATTTACCTGTAAAAAATTTGAATGAATTATTTTTTTTTAAAGGTAAACTTATCCTTTAATGGAGGGGACACTGGAGGTTGATTTGGCTACCCAGCATGCGCTTGTACTGAGCACCCAAATGCTTCCATGTGCGAGGGTAACCTGACCTAACCCAAAAAAGTTTTCTTTTTTTTAAATTCTAATTGGGGCCAGCACCTTATTTGCTCACTCAATAAACGTGCTTCTGCTGAGCGCAGAGAGCCTGACACTCCCCTTTCCTGATGACCACCCAATCGGTACTCCTTACACTGCAAGTTCTCCCTCCTAGTCCCTGGATGCGCTGCTGGAGACAGGCAGGTGAGTAGGAGATAAACAGCACAATGTTAATGATATTAAAAGTCTAAGTTGCCATAAATCCCCTTTTCGTTTTTAAAAGCCCCAGATGTTCTTAAAAGCACCGCAGATTTAAATTTGCTTTTGGCTAAAATATATATATATATAGATAAATAGATTGTCATGAGGGACAACTAGGTTGGAACCCCGATTTAGTCCTTGGACAAGTAGCTTTTTAAAAAAATTTCCATACCCCTGTACCACAGTATGACATGCTGCTGTCAGCACCAGTATAATTTGGTTATGGAGATCGTTTGGGCCAGTTTTACCCAAAAGAGATAAAAACAGAGTTTTGTTGAACATGTTAGCACTGTCGAGCTTGACACTATTTTCTTACAATGCAGATTGCTGTGACACTACTGATGAGTATAATAGTGGAGCGCACTGCCAGAACACCTGCAGGTAAGACTGTCTCTGCTGCCAAAAAGATCTGACTCCATGAAGGTCGAATTTATCAAAGTATTTTGGAGAAAACTGGATTTTTGTTTTTTATTTTTTACTCCCTACACTTGGATAAATAAGGTCTTGTTCCTTATCAGCAAACTTCAAGCAGCTTTATTAAAGCTGCTTGACACTTGTTGACAACTCTGTAAATGCATTTACTATACACAATGCTTTTCACAATATCATCGACTGAAGCCAGTGTAACTAGACCTCATAGCACCCTTTCCTTTATTGCTATATTTCTCAGAGAGATGGGTCGAAAGGAGCGAGAAGAGCTGCAGAAGAAAGCTGAAATGGCTCGGGAGGGAATGCTGCTGAAACAGAAGTATATTGAAGAGTCTCAAAAGGGACGGGAAGAGAAACAGGTATTGTCTGGCTGTTGAAAAGAACACCACTCCCTAGAAATGTGGGCTTGTGAGCACAATTACCCCCCTCTCTCAGAAATGTAGGCTTGTGAACACCAATGAACCATACACTAAATGGTCAAATGTGAATGGACAACCCTCCAAACTGAATTAGATGTTTTTAGTGATGGGTACTGTTATGTTACAACATGTAAAGACATTTTAGACAATTATGCGCTTCCAACATTATGTTAATGGTTTGTGGAAAACTCATTTCTGTTCGAACTTCTGTGTACAATGCCAGCTCTTTAACCACTAGCCGACGTTAGGTTCCGTTGGCAGAAAAACCAGTTCCCGTGGCAGAAAAAATGCTGATAGTGTTTTTGTACACAGTTTGGGAAAGTTTAGTGTTGTGTTTTTTTGTTTTTTTTTGCTGCCAGAAAGTTCCAAAAATGCAAACCAGAAGGGTTTTTCATCCCTGCCTCTAAACGTTGAGCTTAAAATATTGCCTCTAATTGTCCTAATGTGCATGGACACAGGATAATAGTGAGCTGCTTCTACAGGGAAAAACACAAAACTCCTGTAGAAGCGATTTTAATTTTTTAGCCAGTGTGAACGAAGCCTAAATGCAGAAGTGATTTGAGTGGCTCAACATGCTCCATTGTCTAATGAGCACCAGTTTAATGTAGTAACTAATTTACAAGAGAATAATTACATCCTTGACTTTAATAGCCAGAAGTGTAAACCTTTCTTCCATTGTGAGTGGGTGGTGTAGTAAATTGGGCAATAATAATTCATTGTAGGATTTGAAATAAATGCAAACCTTAAGAATAGACATTTGTACTGTAGTACAGAGCTGGGGGTAGAGAGCAGTAGATATCTGTAATGCAGTATAGCACAGGTGATAGAGAACAGGGCAAGATGTATAAGAGAACAATATAATACGTTGACAAATGTTTCTATGGCAGGCAAGGTTACAAGAACTGGTGGAGAAGCGTCAGAGCGCACAGTCAGATGTTGACTCTCTGCGTGCGAAGAAAGAGGAGGCAGAAAAGCCAGAGAAAGAAGCCAAAGATGTGCATAAAAAGGAATGGGAAGGTAAGGCCACTACACTCTGTAGGCTTAGTATAGGTTTACATTTGAGTTTAACTGTAATAAATTTATATTTTATGTGTGTGTTTTAGATAGGAGAGAAGCAGAGAAAGCTGCCTTTGAAAAGAAGAGATCACTGGAAGCTTTTACTGAGATGGATGAGGATTCTGATGGGATGTAAGTGCAGGCTTTTCTGGTATTTCATGAAAGCATTGTTCCATTCTTATAGTGGCCTTCCTAGTTCATGAATCCTGCATTCATGCTGTATTGGAAGGGGTACAATAGTGGGGTTCTCCATCGATTGCTCATAGAGTGCTGTTTTGGGAGAGTAAAGTTATAGCTTTGTACATTTGTAAATCAATTTTGCTACTGTGTATGGACATTAAGAAATGCATAGGTTAATCTGTCCATGCAATCTGTAATGTTTATATCTCTCTCACTAGACTATCTGCACAAGAGTTGTTGTCTCACTCAGAGCTTGATTCAAATGGAGATGGTTCCCTGTCTGACCAGGAAGCCCAGGTATAGCCTCATTTGGTTTCTATCTCTCCCTATCTATCTGTTGTGGGGGTTTTTTCCACCCTCCATGACGATTTGGAGATCAGTCTTTTAAAGCACTCAGGTCTCCTGTTTGACCTATGAATATGTTTTGGTTCAGACTAAGTGTCCGAAGATTATCTGCTCCTGTCCTAATTAATCATCTGGCACTGCTGCTATGCGCGCATCTGAAGAAATCACACTGACACACTCGTTCAGTGTTGTGAAACTTCTGCTTTATTGGAATGAGGAAGTGAGTTTATATATACAAGATAATGCAAGGGTCATGTGGGCGCAGCATTAGCATTATTGAGCTATATATTAGTCTTTGATTGGTCACGTTCACACGAAAGCAATCTTCCTTCAGAATATAGGCGTGATATTCTTCTAGGTGTTGTCCGGAAAGAAATATTGCCTTTGTTGTTAAGCTTTCACTCGATGGGAGGGGTTGCTGAGCAGCCATTTTTGAGTAAGAATTTGTAACACAAGCATGGAGCATATATTTACATACAAAGCGTTTAGAAATATAAAAGTATAAAAGTAGATATGTATAAAAAAATGTATATATTCAACAGGAAACCAAATAGGCATTTTACCATATCAATCACAAATACTCCAGAGGTCTACTAATAAACATATGTGCTTCTATACCAAATAGCCTTTCATATTTATTTCAAGTATACCTGACAATACCATAAAGGAGGTGAACATTATACAGCGAATGCACCTAGCAGTGTTGGCACTTACCTTTTGAGCTGGTTCTCCTTAATATCTAATATCACCCAGACCGAGCGGCCGCAGAGGCGGTGGGGTCAGTATGCTCCTGCCAGCGCTGAACACCTTCCAGGTCCTCCCTAACCCCCCCTCCCTATCCTTCTCCTCCTTCGAGGCCCACTGCATCCGGCTCTTCTCTCCCACCCCCCTGAGGATTGCGGTAATCTATTGGCCTCCTGGTTCTGCATCCCTCTTCCTAGACGACTGGCTTCCCTTCTTCCTCCCCTCCGAGCTACCGACCATCATCCTAGGGGACTTCAACATCCCCATCAACGCCAACAACCCGGCTACTTCCCAACTCCTCCTAACCTCCTCCTTCATGCTCACACAGCACACACAGTCCTCCACCCACACCAATGGAAACACCCTGGACCTCGTTTTCTCCCACCTCTGCACCCCCCACGACTTCACTAACACCCCCTTCCCCCTCTCTGACCACCACCTCCTCACATTCTCCATCTCCGCCTCCCTTAACTCCCCCCCCCAAAGCGTCTAACCATCACCCGCAATCTGAACCCGACCCATCTCCACCCGGTGAGACAGTATCCTCCCTCTGTCATGCCCTGACCTGGCCACTACTGCGTACAACGACTCACTGTCGGCTGCCCTCGACTCCCTGGCACCCCTAACCCAAGCGTCACACCAGACCCTGACCGCTTCAACCCTGGCAAAACGACCACACGAAATGTCTCAAACGACGCAGTCGCGCGCTGGAGCACTGATGGCGAAAAACCAGATCCCCTAGTGCGTTCTCCCTCTGCAAAGCCTCCTTCCTCACCTACACCACCTCCCTCCACGCCGTCAAGCCTATTTCATAACCCTTATCAACACCCTCTTCACCTGTCCTCGCCGGCTCTTCTCCACTTTCAAATCCCTGCTCTCTCCCGCCCCACTTCCACTCAGCACCTCACTCACCGCCCACGAGATTGCCAATCATTTCCAAAACAAGATTGACGCAATTTGTAAGGACATTGTCAACTCACATTCTACCTCTCCACCCAGCCCTCTGCCCTCCATCAACCCCTCATCCCTCCCCTCTATCAACCCCTCATCCCTCCCCTCCTCCGACCTCATAGCCGCACTACCCACCACTATGCCTAACGCCACGCAAACTATCACCTCCCCAACGCTCCGCTCCTTCAGCCCAGCTACCCCTGAGGAGGTCTCTAAGGTCTTCACTGAAGCCTGCCTCACAACCTGCCCCCTGGACCCTATCCCCTCACAGCTCCTCCAGTCACCCCCCTCCTCCATTATTCGCTCCCTCACCCATATCTTCAATCTCTCCCTCTCCACTGGCACTTTCCCCTCCCCTCTAAAGCACACGCACATCACCCCCATACTCAAAAAACCCTCCCTTGACCCCACTAGCCTGAACAACTTTAGACCCATCTCCCTGCTACCATTCACTTCCAAGCTCCTTGAGCGTCTGGCCTACAATCGCCTAAGTGCCCACATCACTGATAACAACCTCCTTGATCCTCTACAGTCTGGCTTCCGTCCCCTACACTCCACCAAAACCGCCCTACTTAAAATCACTAATGACCTGCTAACCGCCAAAGCTAACGGCCATTACTCTGTCCTCCTGCTCCTTGACCTCTCCGCGGCCTTCGACACTGTCAACCACCCTCTCCTCACTAAACTGCGCTCCCTTGGCATCAGGGATGCTGCTCTCTCCTGGTTCTCCTCCTACCTATCCCAATGCTCCTTCAGCGTCACCTATAACACGGCCACCTCCCCCTCTCTCCCCCTCTCTGTCGGAGTCCCCCAAGGCTCTGTCCTCGGACCCCTCCTCTTCTCCATCTACACCTCCTCCCTTGGCAAACTAATACACTCCCACGGCTTCAATTAACACTTCTATGCCGACGACACACAAATTTACCTCTCCACACCCCACCTCACCCCCTCACTCTACTCCTGCATCGCCCACCTCCTGAACGACATATCAGACTGGATGTTGCTCCATTTCCTCAAATTAAACCTGTCCAAAACCGAGCTCCTGGTCTCCCCCCACCCCCCCCATCCTCTCCATCACTACTAACAACGCCACCATCACTCCCACCCCACATGCCAAAGTCCTGGGTGTCATCCTGGACTCAAACCTCTCCTTCCTACCTCACGTCAAACTACTATCAAGATCATGCAGGCTCCACCTCCGCAACATCTCCAAGATACGTACATTCCTCACCCCAGACACTTCTAAACAACTCGTACACTCTCTCATCATCTCACGCCTGGACTATTGCAACTCCCTTCTCACTGGCCTACCCAAACAAACGCTATCCCCACTCCAGTCGATCCTGAACTCAGCGGCGAGACTCATCCACCTCACCAACCGCTCCACATCCGCCACCCCCCTCTGCCAATCCCTCCACTGACTCCCGATTGCCCAGCACATCAAATTCAAATTGCTAACTCTGACCTACAAAGCCATTCACAATGCCGCCCCAAACTACCTAACCGACCTGATACCCAAATACTACCCTACCCGTGCCCTTCGCTCCTCACAGGACCCCCTACTCTCTAGCTCCCTGGTCTCCTCCTCCCACGCCCGATTGCAGGATTTCTCCAGGACTTCCCCCATCCTCTGGAACTCCCTACCCCAGTCCATCCGACTGTCACCTACCCTCCTCACCTTCAGGCGCACCCTGAAAACATACCTCTTCAGGGAAGCCTACCCCACCCTCACCTAACAACTGACCTCCTCCACTCCTCCCACCACTCCATCCCCCACAGCCATTTCCTCCAGTACCACTTTCCCCTCCCTCCTAGATTGTAAGCTCGAAAGAGCATGGCCCTCGAACCCCTCGTGTATTGTAGTGTTTCTGTCTTGTCTCATGTTCTGTCCCCCTCGCTATTGTACAGCGCTGAGCAAACCCTTTGGCGCTATATAAATACTATATAATAATAATAATCTAAGGTGTCTTAAATCATGGGCTGGTGTAACATGCCAGCTGACATTTTCTGGTACTCTAGAGAGCTGGCCCACCATCTGTAAATTTCTATTGGCATGTAAAGCTGCCCATCATAGCAAAGGCTAATAGGAATATGTGGGAAGGTGTGGATCGGTTTGCAACATTTGCAGGAAATATTGAACCTGGCATGTTATAGCAGCATGGGATATGGTGGCACCCAAGGCATTGGCAAAGTCGCATAAATGTATATACAGGTACCAGTTTCTGCATTTATACTATTTCGTCTGCTCTGTTCCTTTTTGGTACTGGTGGATATGGAAAATGTTGAATGTTTACATCTTACCAGCCATGTGGGGGTTAAAACGTACACACATGCGCATGCACACACATTTCCCATATCCTTCTGTAATGTACAGCAGCCATTCTCAACCAGGTTTCCATCAGGGGTGGGTAAGGGTTCCTTAGGGCCAATTCACACTGACCTGAGCTAAAATGTATAGAAAATTGATGTACATTGCCATCCATTTTAGTCATGCACTGGCATCCATTGACATACATTTTTGACATCTGTTGACGTGCATTTTAGTGTCCGTTAACGTGTACTGCATTGTGTTGACATCCGCTTGCATCCACTTACATCCGGTACGTTGCATTAAAATGCATACATGTTGCATTTTAGCACAAGGCAGGTCAACGCAGCATTATGGTGTGAATAGGACACATTGTAAATAGTTTTTCAGATGTCCTTCCATTTATCTGCGTTTTACAGCTGAGCTAAAATGCAGATCAACACACTGGTGTGAATTGGCCCTAAAGCTATGGGTAACTGACCTATAATTGATATAAAAAGTCTACACACCCCTGTTAAAATATCAGGTTTCTGTGATGTAAAAAAAATGAGACAAAGATAAATAATTTCAGAACTTTTTCCACCTTTTTACGTGACTTATAAACTGTAAAACTCAATTAAAAAACAAACTGAAACTTTTTTTTTTTTTTTGGTTGGGGGGGGGGGGGGGGTAAACCTAAAAAACTAAAATACTATGGTTGCATAAGTGTGCAAACCCTCTTATAACTGGTGATGTTTCTGTGTTCAGAATTCAGTAATCGTACTCAAAATCATGTTAAATAGGAGTCAGTACACACCTGCCATTATTTTAAAGTGCCTCTGATTAACACCAAATAAAGTTCAGCTGTTCTCATAGGTCTTTCCTGACATTTTCTTAGTCGCATGCTACAGCAAAAGCCATGGTCCGCAGAGAGCTTCCAAAGCATCAGAGGGATCTCATTGTTAAAAGATATCAGTCAGGAGAAGGGTACAAAAGAATTTCCAAGGCATTAAATATACCATGGACCACAGTGAAGACAGTCATCAAGTGGAGAAAATATGACGCAACAGTGACATTACCAAGAACTGGACGTCCCTCGAAAATTGGTGAAAAGACGAGAAGAAAACTGGTCTGGGAGGCTGCCAAGAGGTCTACAGCAACATTAAAGGAGCTGCAGGAATATCTGGCAAGTTCTGGCTGTGTGGTCCATGTGACAACAATCTCTCGTGTTCTTCATATGTCTGGGCTATGGGGTAGAGTGGCAAGACGGAAGCCTTTTCTTACAAAGAAAAACATCCAAGCCTGGCTAAAATTTGCAAAAACACATCTGAAGTCTCCCAAAAGCATGTGGGAAAATGTGTTCTGGTCTGATAAAACCAAGATTGAACTTTTTGGCCATAATTTCAAAAGATATGTTTGTTTGCAAAAACAACGCTTCACATCACCAAAAGAACACCATCCCCACAGTGAAGCATGGTGGTGGCAGCGTCATGCTTTGGGGCTGTTTTTCTTCAGCTTGAACTGGGGCCTTTGTGAAGGTAGAGGGAATTATGAACAGTTCCAAATACCAGTCAATTTTGGCACAAAACCTTCGGCTTCTGCTAGAAAGCTGAACATGACGAGGAACTTCATCTTTCAGCATGACAACGACCCAAAGCATACATCCAAATCCATAAAGGAATGGCTTCACCAGAAGATGATTAAGGTTTTGCAATGGCCTAGCCAGAGCCCAGATCTGAATCCGATCAAAAACCTGTGGGGTGATTTGAAGAGGGCTGTGCACAGGAGATGCGCTCGCAATCTGACAGATTTGGAGTGTTTTTGCAAGGAAGAGCGGGCAAATATTGCCAAGTCAAGATGTGCCAAGAAGGGGCTTCAACAAAGTATTAGTTTAGGGTGTGCACACTTATGCAACCTTATTATTTTAGTTTTTTATTTTTACTTCCCTCCGCCTACAAGATTTCAGTTTGTTGTTCAACTGAGTTGTACAGTATAAAGGTTACATTAAAGGTGGAAAAAGTTCTGAAATGATTTATCTTTGTCTCTTTTTTTTTTACATCACAGACACCTGACATTTTAACAGGGGTGTGTAGACTTTATATATCCACTGTATGTGATGGTGCCTGCATAATTCTAGGGTCAATATAACTTGGCAGAACCATGACTGTAAGGGTTGGCATTCTGACCACCACTGTAAGGAGGCATTCTTTTCAATGACCACTAGCAATGTAAAGGATATTTCCAATTGCCCACCCATGGACTAATCTAAGCAGCAGTTCCCTAAGACCTGAAAATTATTGCAAGGGTTCCTTTGGGGTAAAACGTTTGGGAAAGACTGATGTACTGCAAGGAGTGTATTTGTCTGCCTCCAGTTTCAGGGGGAAGTACTGTGTAGGAATGGTGAAATTATGAGAGTACAGGTGGCATGTGTCTGCAAGAACAATGCACTGCTTACTGTCCTGTGAGTTTGACAAATTAAGTTCACAACTGACCCTACTTGTGGCTCATTGAATGCATGAGAAGGACAAACTATGTAGGATGTACTCTGAGCAAATCTGTGGAAATAGTCTCAACAATGTAGTAGGCATTTGTAAGCTGTATATGGACCATGTAATTGAACCATTCCTGTAATATTGTCTGTCCTTTGCCTGGCATCAACACTAATGATGTGCAGCAACCTTTATCCACCAATCGGATATCAGTTTGTAAGAATGGTTCATTCTGCCTCTTGTTTGTCCCGTTCTCAGGAACTCCTTTTAGGCTCGCAGTCAGTGGATGTCAGCACTTTCCAAGATTCTGTCTGGCCCCAGATTAAGGAAAAATACAAATCTAAGGTAAGTGGTGTGATGATAAAATTGGTGAAATGTGCCTGTAAGGGCTTCTGAAATAAGAGGGTAGATGAAGTGATTAATTCATCCCTTGCATTGGCTGGTCCTCAAAGAAAATACTCTCTGATTAGTTTGAGCAGCATTCACTAACTGTGTAGGGAACATTCAACACTAAGGGGGCTCATTTGTAATGGAGAGCAGATATCACAATCCGCTGCTCGTTATGTACCACTGTGCAAATTTGGATTCATAAAAATCAGACATCAGTGTGTAGCCAGTGAAGTCCAATGGAGTTCTTTACTCAATGGAACAGAAGGAGCTGTGTGATTAGGGGATTGGGGGAGACCTTTCAAAGTCACATGACTGGGCTTTCTTTTCTACTTTTTTTTTTTCTTTGTTTACAGAGCTTTCGTGTAGTTCTGTTGCACTCATTTGGCTTCAGAGTCAACAGAGCACAAAGTACATATGTAAAGCACATTAATGCACTTTTATACATTTCCAAGTTTTGTTTTTTTTTTCACAAGAGCAGCATGGCCATAGTAAAGCTTTTTAAATCAGCCCCAATGTCCAAAAAACTTCCCTGTCTTGATGGAGAAAAAAAAATCCAGGCTCCCCTCAGGCAGCTTAGCACATGATCATTGCAGAGGTGTTGATCATGGAGTCTTTACTGATGGGGAGGTTTACTTTTCAGCCAAAGACTCTGATTGGCTGGCCTTGATGAACTCTTTCCAAAAAGATCTTACGAGTCACTCAAAGTGCTTGTTCAGGGTCAGTGACACATTGGCTAAGCATGACTGTCATGCAATGAATGTTTTCAGAGAGATTGAAAATGGCAGCCAACATATTTCTTTCAGTATAGGTTAGGCAAACACTACATTTTGAAAAACAAGTAAGGGTTAGAACTTCTGTCGGTTTTATTTGCAGTCTGTGTCCCAGCTGAGATTTGCCCTTTTTTGTTAAACACGCTCATCCAGAAATGCCTCCTGAGATAGGACATGGATAGATGGGTGCTCAGAAAAACCTGGTTTGACTTCTACAGAAATATATTTGTTTTCTGCCTCTGTTCGCTCATTTAAAGAACTCTTCACATCTAACCTTTTTTAGACATCTTTTTTACAGAGTGAAGCTCCTTCACCACCTCCTATAGAAGAGGGAACAGAGTCTCATCCAGAAATTCCCCATGAGGATGGGGATGATGATGATGGAGAGGATGGAGGAGATGATGAGGATGATGATGATGATGATGATTTGGATGAAGACCACAGTGTAAGCTTAAAGCTGTAGTCCAGGTTTCCTGTCACTTTAGTTTGTTTGGACCAAACTGGGCCAGATGAACTATTCACATGACTATTATTCTGCTGCTGTATCATACAGTAATAGTATAAGCTACAATACTGTATGTAGGGTTGTGTTCTGCAGCAATACCGGCTGCTGGAGCAAAATTAAGTAGGGCTGAGTGCTTCTCAGCCATTTAGAGGAAGTTTTTATTAATAAATACAAAGCTTTCCCTGATTGGAGGCGAAGATAGTAGCAGCATCCACTCACTTCTCCACCTCAGCCAAGCAGAAGAAGCCTTGTAGTTTTTTTTTTTTTTCTTTTAAACAATGAACACAACACGTCTTCTGAATGGCTGAGGAGCACTCCTGTCTAACTTGTCCTTCGTGCTGCAGAACAGCTCCATCATACTGTGTGACACCGGCGCTACTGCAGTATGACATAGGGCTTGCAGATGAATAACTTGGTAATAGTTTGGGTCAAATTAGCTCAAAAGAACTATTTAACGTAACCTTGACTTCGGCTTTAATCTTTTTTTCGACCAAGGTAGCATGTACCTACATGGCTGAAGTGATTTTGGTAAAAAAAATATTTCAGTGTTTGTTGTGGTTTTTTTTTTTTTTTTTTTGTGTTTTTTGCATGGAAACGTCTTGAGAGGAACATGGCAGTCCAATGGTTGGTTGTTTTTGTTTTGTTTTTTTCAAGGCAACTTTTACCTTATATATTTATGACCTCCGCTATTAGTACCAACTTGGTCATTGCCAGTAATGTAAGCTTTCATCTAGCCCAATAGAAGTCACAGATCATGTCTGTCAAAATTGTACTAACAACTCCTATTTCCTAGTCTTAAAAGAGAAGTATGGAGTATAAACAAACCTTTATACTTGCCTAGATGAATGCAGCATTGATCCCATGCTGCATCTATCTCCCACTGGCTCTGCACGGAGAACTGAGCGATCAAACACCGCTGACTGCTCAGTTCTTCCCTCTGTCAGTTACCGGCTCTCTGCTCTGCACCTACAGCGCGCACTGGAGAGCTGGGCTGTGGAGGGGGAAAAAGGGCTGGCCCAGGCTCTTGGAGGATTACTGAAAGGTTGAGACAGGTGCTGGTCTAGGCTTCTGGGTGGATCCCACCAATATGGTAGGGATCTTTTCAGAGCCTGGACTGGCAGAGTGATGTCAGCCCACTATCAGCTGAAAACAGGTCACAGAAGTGCAGAACAAATTGCACTCCTGTGACCTACAGGAGAAGTACACCCAAAATAGCTTTGGCTGTACTTCTCCTTTTTACCTTCTACTTTCCTATTACAACTTATTTTCTTTGTCTATAAACATGAAAAAATCTGCCTGATTGCTAGGGGCAGCACAGACAGATTCAGTTACAAGACCTGTTTTGTCAAGGAAAATTTAGGAGTAATATTTTTGTCATATGACAAAAAATAAAATACTTTGCATGTTGTGATTTAGAGTCCTAGCGGGGCGTTTGGAAATATTCACTAATATAGAAGTATGTGATTGTCTTCATTACAGACTGCACCTGGAAAATCTCAAGGGGAGGAGTCTGAGATGCCCCCATATGATGACACAACCCAGAAATTAATAGATGGTAAGCATCTGTTGGAATATATCCAGTGTATAATCTGTCTATCCCTATCTCCAAAATTAGTAATTGGTAAAGTTTTTTTGTTTTTTTGCTTTTGTTTTTTTACAGCCGCTGAGGCAGTTCGTAATGATTATGAAAGCGCTTCCAAATCTTTAAAGGAAATTGAAGATACAATCAGGTTTATTTTGGCTTTTCTCTCTACTCTTCTAGTTAGTACCCAGTTCCTGAGTGTCTTATTACCCCTGTAATATCTTATTACAGTAACCCAGCTCCTGAGTCTTTTTTTTTTTTTTTTTCCCTTCCCGTAATATCTTATTATAGCAATTCGATGGTTAGCTATGCACCTTTGTTTGCAATAACTCACAAGGAAACTATTAATCATATTGACCTTTCAATTGAATGCAGAAATCTGGAGAAGGAGATTTCGCTGGATTTTGGACCCCAGGGAGAATTTTCCTACCTCTATGGACAATGTTATGAGCTTTCAACCAGCGAGTGAGTAGATTTGGGTGCTCATGCTGCTAAATGTATGTATATGCTGGTTAATGGAGGACTATAAGATCATAGCCAGCTTTCGGGAATCTTGGAGATAAATACTTTTATGTGTAATACTAACCACTCAATAATCTATCTCCTTATACAGATCATGCTTGCCTTCAGCTTAGACTAAACAAAAGTAATATCTTCTTGCTTAGATTTCTAAAACATTGGTGACATTTACTAAAACAGGTACACCCATAATCTGGTGCAGCTGTACATGGTAGCCAATCGGCTTCTAACCTCAGCTCGTTCAATTAAGCTTTGACAACAAAACCTGGAATCTGACTGGTTTCTATGCAGAGCTGCACCAGTTTTTGCACTCCCCAGTTTTAGTAGATAACCCCCATTGCATCAAAAGAAACCAATAATAATGTCTGCACAGGCATTGACAAACAGAACTCAACTTACTATGGCAGCTCCTCTGTGTGGACCTTCATTCTAGTTTGTTGGGCTTGATAGTCTCACAATAATGTTCAAGTGCATTGGCAAAGTATTGGTTAAGGAATGGATTGATCAGGGAGAGAAAGGAAGAAAAAAGAAGCAATGTGTTCACCAGGGTCATGGCTATTGACTCACTGGAAGCACAGTATTGAACACGGATGCTACAGCTGAAGAAAAAGGAAGAAAACTGCTTTCCTTTCTGATGGCTTTACCACTAGGCCCTAGATCCAATTCAGGTGGTGGACACCCATCTTTGTCAAGGAAGACGACGATTGGCCTTCTGCAATTGAAGCACGTTGGTATTTTCTAAATAAAGAGGATCCCACATAAAATATGTGCCTAAAGTACTCCTTTTTAGACGTGCACAATTCTTCTAATGTCTTGGACTTCATTCAGACAGGTATTGATATCCATTGTACATGCAGACTGCCTACAAAGGTGGATGCAGAGACAGCCACATGTCAAAATTTTACATGCATGCAGGGATACATATTTGAATGCGTTGTTGGTGTGGTGGTAATGTAGTTGGTAAAAACCATGGTGGTGCACACAATACTGCAGATAGGATTGCAAACACGAATGGCATTCTCCCAGACTCAGCCTGGTTGGACTCTGGGACTCTCGTGGTGACCAGCTTGTGACGGGAAGTGGCGCGCTGGAAATGATGTCATCAGGCCGCTGAGAGGGGCGCCACTATCTGGAACCAAGCTCAGGATGGAGCACAAGCCATTCCACTTTGGATATGGAATCAAACTGTCACCATGACCATGCGTTTTGGACATGGCACTTTCTCAAGTCAACCCTCTCGGTGGCCTAATGACATAATTTCCGGCGCACCACTTCCTGCCACGAGAGTCCCGGAGTCCAAGCGGGCTGAGTATGGGAGATTGTCATTCACTATTGCAGTCCTATGTGCCGTATTGTGCGCACCACCGAGTTTTTTACCAACTACATCGGTGCAACCAGTGTTACTCCCTGGACCATGCAAGCTAATACCCTCCTGGATATCTTTATGTCAGTGTATCAACAGTTACTTTGTACTGGACATTTATCTTTGTCTTTGATACAAGATACACTCAACAGAGGGTATTTATTTTCTACATCACAATAAACTTGCTATGTGTATTACATTATAAGCCTTGTGTCACCAGATCTTTATCTGGCAGTCTTCATTTAGGAGTTATTACAGTGACATTTTAATCACCAAGACCATCCCTTATAGCGTTTCCATTTGGACTTTTTGGTATATGTCTTGATTCTCACCACTCCTGGTGTTTTTTCCTAAGAAGCGGGTGGGGATGTGTGGTGATTATAGACTAAGAAACATGACCTGCGTACAGAATGGGTTTGAACACCCATTCTAATGAAGCCCTCTGCGTGCATGTGTTATCTACATCTATTATCTGTGCATCCCTGGGTGCAGCTGTGTCCTACTTTTATTTTTTATTTTTTTGTGGCACTAAACGCAGCTCTTTGTATACTATTTTACTTTGTTTAGATGCCAAAAAATTATATACTGTGCACATCTAAAAACAGCATTTTCCCAAGTCATCTTCCAGGACAGCTTCTCATGAGAGATGGGCTCCTCCCACCAGGAAAGCCTGATCCACTTTTTCCTAATAAGTAGCCTCTCCGCCCCTGGGATCCACAGTATTTGTGTTTCCTTCGGCCAGGAACTACCCCCATTTGTTATTTTATCTAGGCTGTCTGGCAGGGTACAGAGGCTTCCTGGATGAGGCTACCCCTTTACTAAGCAAGGCAGGGGCCTTGCGGGGTGGCCTCATTCGGGGTTCCCAAACATCTTCTGTGGCCGAATTAGGGCAGAAAGCACCTCTTCCACGGCCATCTGCGGTCTTGCGGGGCTCACCAGAGGGGAAGGTGCCTGCTTTGCTGACCTGAGGGGCCAAGAGGCCGCTACCCTGTGGGGCAAAGCCTACCTTCCTCCACTGCACACTGACATCTCCGGCCGAGGCACTGGCAGAGAGTGGGATGATGATCTCACGCTCGAGCGCTGACGGGAACGGTACTTCTGGGCGCTGGGATCCGTGAGTGTTACTTCCGCGCCTGGGGACCAGGAAGAGGACCACCTCCATCTTGGATATGGGTGGCGGTCTACAAGCTTGCCCCACACCACGGCCATCTTCATACCCTGCGGCCACGAGGGGAGGTTAGCGCGAACGGACCCTAGAGGGGGCGTTGCCCCATCACCCTACTCTCCCTCTCCCCGGTGGCCTCCTAGGAACCCTTGGTTCACAGGGGGCCTATATTTTTTATATCTCCCCGTTCTTAGATGGGCCCACTGGAGGAAGATAGGAAGGAGGCTTCTTGTGAGATGAGGAAGAGATGCGCTACTTGCAAGAAAAGGCTTGCTAGCTCTTGGAAAAAGCGGCTGTGCCAAAAGTGCTTTTGACAAGCTGGTTAAGAGAGAGTCTGGGTCTCTATTCAGAGACTTCCTAAAAAACATGACTAAGGAAATGTCCAAAACCTTTCAAAATTTTAGGGAACAGATGCAGGAACAGGCCCCAGATGAGCTTCAACCTGGCACCTCAGGCATCTCCGTACTGGTTAAGAATAGAAAACAAGACTAGGGCACCATTACGGATCAGGAAGAGGAATTATCCGGGACTTCGGACTCAGAGAAAGGCGAGTCAAAGATACAGAGGACCTCTTGAAAGTAATTTACGACACTGTAGACTTAGAAGAACAACTGGATCTCTCTCTGCATGACCAGGTTTATGCAGGGCTACAAAAGAGAAGTGGCCGAACTTTTCCGGTCCATTCCACACTATGGTCTACCATAAAAAGGGAATGGGAAGAGCCAGAAAGGAAAGCTTTTTTCCCTAAACATCTTAGGAGGCGATTTCCATTTAAAGAGGAAGACACGTCAATATGGGAGTCTTGCCCTAACCTGTATTCTCCCCTCTCAAAAATTTCCAAGAACATGGATTTATCCTTCAAAGATGGGGGCTCCCTAATTGATCCAATGGACCGCAAGACTGACACATTCCTCTGGAGAGTATGGAAATCGTCCACAGTAAACGTTAAACCAGCAATAGTGACAACCTGCGTTTCCAGGACCCTGGATGTATGGCTGGGCCAGCTCCATTCTCACCTTGAACAACGTACGCCAGCAGATGTAATTCTTAAGTCACTACCAGTTTTGGATAAGGCAGTGGCCTTTATCGCGGACACATCGGCTGAAACCGTTAAATACACAGCAAAATCAAGTGCGCTCATAAACTCAGCTAGAAGAGCCATTTAGCTGAAATCTTGGCAGGGGGACATCGCTTCCAAATCCAGATTGCGGCCTGCCCTTTAAGGGAAAGCTCCTCTTCTGCCCAGAACTAACTTCGGTCCTCGAGAGATCCGCCGACAAAAAGAAAGGGTTCCCATTAGGCAAGCAGGACGATTTTTTTTTTTTTTTGCATCCCAACAGCAGCGCGTAACTAAAGAAGCTACATTTCAGGGCCAGAAGAGAGGCTGGTTTTTTAAAAGGGGGAAGGAGAAGGGAGGGTTTCTCTTCAACCCCAACCAGGACAAAACCCAATCCAAGTGACTGGCGGAGCCAAGTGGGAGGAAGGTTGGGATACTTTCACACGCAATGGCTACAGAGCTACAGACTACCCGGAATGCATTCATCCTAGACATAATTCAGAATGGCTGCAAGATAGAATTTTTACAACTCCACCCCCCCCCCCCCACAGGTTCTTCACGATTCCACTGCCCAGGGAGGAGGAAAAGGAGGCACTCGTGAACCTCCTGGAAGAAATGCTCTAACAGAATGTGGTCAGTCAGTTGGAGAAAGAAGAAAAGGACAGGGGATTTTATTCCCATTTCTTTTTCCCTAAGAAGGAAGACATCTGGGAAGTACAGAACGATACTCAGCCTAAAGAAAGTGAACTAATTCGTAAAATTTAAAAAATTTCTCAAGGAGACCATCTACACGGCAAAAGAAATTCTTCATCCCAGAGTATTCATGGCATCAATAAACCTAACGGATGCATACCTTCACATCCAGATAAGGGAGAAGTTGAAGTTTCTGAGGTTCGCGCTAAAGAGGCCCAAGAACAGAACGGTCTTGTTCCAATTCAACGCACTTCCCTTTGATCTGTCTTCAGCACCAAGGATATTCACGAAGATTCTAGCGGAAGCACTACAAAGCTTGAGACTGAAGGGAATAAACATTATCCCCTACCTGGACAACCTACTCTTGTTTGTGGACACAAAAGAAGTTCTGGAATGTCATGTGGCGCATACAATATCCTTCTTGTTAAACCTAGGATAGCTAATCAATGCAGAGAAATCAGTTAATCTCTTCCAACAGAATCACATATTTGGGATATATTCTGGACTCCACAAGCACCTGCATATACATTACACCAAAAGAAGAGCTCAAACTACAACCGGATACAATGAGTCTCCAGGGGACACCAGTTTGTACAATCATAAACGCCATGAAGCTCGTCAGCTGCATAACTGCAGCCATACCAGGGGTGCAATGGGTGCAACTGCACTCCAGGACGATATAGAATCATGTCCTCTCCCTCTGGGACGGCAGCCAAGCATCTCTGGATTCCAGCATCCTCCTCATGCGCAAAGTAAAAGAGTCGCTGGATTGGTATGGAAACATTCACACTCTGGAACTCGGGAGAAGATGGAAACAATCCAACCCAACAAAAATCACTACTGATGCAAGCATAAGGGGTGGAGTACACATGGAGGACTGCCTGGCCCAGGGCAAGTGGGACCCAGAAAGCGCAAGAAGCTCATCAATTTTAGGGAATTGCTGGCAGTTATCAAAGTGCTTACGGCCTTTCAAAAAAAAAAAAATAACAGGGAAAGAGATTAAAGTCATGTCAGACAACATGACTGCTGTCGCGTACGTGAACAGGCAAGGTGGTACAAGGTCCCCAAAGCTGGAGTTGGCAGAAACCCTCTTAGGCTGGGCAGAGAGAAACCTAAGGTCAATCACGGTAATACATTTGAAGGGAGACCTGAACCTACTAGCGGACCAGTTAAGTTGAGAGGAAATCAACCAATCAGAATGGTGCCTCAGCCACACAGCGTTTGCCAAAATCTGCAGCAGATGGGGCACTTCCTCTATAGATCATTTCGCCAACAAAAGGAATGCAAAACTAGGGAAGTACTTCTGCCTTCAAAGAGACCCTCAAAGTGCAGGCACAGATGCACTGGCTCACCCATGGGAGGAGGACCTCCTTTTACTCCTTTCCACCATACAGACTACTACCAAAAGTGGTACAGAAAATACAGTCGTCTCAGGCCAAGGTCATCCTAATAGCTCCATTCTGGCCCAAAAGGTCTTGGTTCTCCTTCCTGAAAAAGCTGAGCCTAACGGACCCGTGGACAATACCATCCAGGAAGGACCTACTAGTACGGGGGGCAGTGGTACACCCACATCCAGAAAAGCTGTCACTGACAGCATGGTTTCTGAGTGGCAAAGACTAGATAAAAAAGGCTTATCCGAGAAGGTGGTCTCCACCATCATAGGCGGGCGGAAAAAGTCTACAAACGCCATTTACAATAAAATCTGGAGGAAATTTTTCTACTGGAGGGAGGGGAACGAGCCGCCAGGAGCTCCTATCCTGAACACAGTACTCAAATTCCTGCAAGCAGGAGCAGGCAAGAACCTAGCAGCTAATACACTCAAAGTCCAAGTAGCTGCTTTGTCTAACTTCTGGAATTGAAGTTGGCAGAGGATCCCCTAGTGGTCAGATTCCTGAGGGCTATCGCTAGACGTAGAGTCCCATGTGTACCCAAGTGCCCAGTCTGGGATCTAGGAACAGTTTTAAGGAGTTAACGCGAGCCATTCGAACCCTTGGAAAAATGTTCTCTTAGGTACTTAACCCTCAAAAGCACTCTTGGTATCCCTAGTCTCGGCTTGCAGAGTCCGCGAACTGCAAGCACTGTCAGTGATAGAGCCTTACTGTACAATTCTGATGGATAAGATTACCCTAAATACTGATTCAGCATTCCTACTGAAGGTTGCGTCACATTTCCACAGAACAGAAGAGATTACAATACCATCATTTTGCGGGAACCAAACAACGCCAAAGAAAGAGACCACAACAAAATTGATGTAAGGAGATGTCTACTCACGTACATAGAGCTCACTAAAGCATGGAGTTGCTCGTCCAGCCTTATTTCAAGGACCAAGAAAAGGCTACAGGGCCTGTAAAGGCACCATCGCTAAATGGCTAAAGGAAGCCATTTCAGAAGGGTACAAAACTGCGGCACTGACACCACCATCTGGCTTGAAAGCACATTCAGCTAGGGCTACCACAGCTAAGTGGGCAGAGAAAGCTGGCGCCTCCCCCAGACAGATCTGCAACATGGTCCAGCTTCAGCACATTCGCCAGGTACTATTGGTTAGACCTGATCGCCAACAAGGATCAGGCATTTGGGAGAAAGGTCTTGCAAGCGGCAGTCCCACCCTAACGTACATATTCCTATTCAATCCTCTCATGTGAAGCTGTCCTAGAAGATGACTTGGGAAAACATAGTAATTTTACCTGTTAACTGTATTTCCAGAATCTTCCAGGACAGCGTAGCTCCCTCCCGATTGATGTATAATTATAAGCTGGTGTTCTGTCATACAGTGGACTAGATATGATATTCCTACTGTTATATTTGTGTTTTATCCTAGACCTTCGGTTATATTATTACATTGAGGATCTCGGGTGGAGAGGCTATTTATTAGGAAAAAGTGGATCAGGTGTTTCCTGGTAGGAGGAGCCTATCTCTCATGTGAAGCTGTCCTGGCAGATTCCTGGAAATAGTTAACCGGTAAATAACTGCGTTTTTTTTCTCTTTGTGAATGAGCCCTAATTTGGTCTAAGCTGCAGATGAGTATGATCTATTATAGGGCAAGTGCTGATGTAATTGTTAGGCTACTTTCACACCAGCATTCCAATCAGGTCCGCTTGACGGTTTTTCAGGCAGACCTGGTTTAGAAGGTCCATGGAGCCCTATGGACAGGCAGATGTAATTGGGCTTGTGTCTCTTTACATCCACCTACCACCATCCAGTTCTAGAAAACAAAAAACAGAAAAGAATAGCATAGTTTTCATTTTTGTTGACTGGATGGGAGGTTCAGGAGAGTCCATTTACACCTGGCCACCCATAGAGCTGACAGGGGTCTGCCTGTGTCCACAGAAACTGTAAGGGCACGGATGTGACCGGTCACAAACTGAAACATTATTACTCCTGCAGGTCACAAAAAAAGTAATGCTAAGGCTCCTTTCACACAGAGGAAAGTCCACTCCGATCTGTGAGCAGATACCCTGCTGATCGGAGCCAAACGGTTTGAAAGGTGCCTTATTAGGGGTGTTTATTTTTTTTACCTGCTGGAGTTTTAATGTGTTTCAGTGCAGTTGTTGCCACAAATCTGCAGCTTTTCTCTTGTGCTGTAAGGAAAGGTTTTTCATTTGTTGTCATTTTATGCGTGTTAGTATTTGTTTTATTGGTTGAGATATATAGTTATAGCAATACAGCGTTTATGTGTGTATTTCATGTTCTACTTCTTCCCAGGTACATTTATCGCCTCTGTCCATTTAACCGTGTAACACAGAAGCCGAAGGTTGGAGGATCAGAGACTAATTTGGGGTGAGTTTGTGACATTTCTGGTCCTGTAAGCTCAGAAATGCTAATGTTTACTACTGTGAGGATGCCCCAAACCTGCCAGCAGTAAGCCTTCTATACAAAAGTGAAAACAATGAAGGAGTCCAATGGCATTGATATTTGTATGAATGTTTTGAGCAAGAAACAAATGTGAAAGTACCTTAAGTAAAAAAAAAAAATAAAAAATTGTGTTAAAACACAATTCCTATCCACAATTCCACTCTTTTTTAGGGCCCATTCACACCATCGACATTATGCATCACACAGTTTACTTGTTTTATTTTAAAGGATAAACTCATCTTTGTAAAAAGAAAAAAAGAAAAGTACGTTTTTGAAGGTAAAATAGTTTTTTTTTTAATTCTTTTTTACGTGCAGCCTGGTGCAGTATTAGGCTCCTGCAGAATGTCAGTACTGGAAGGAGCAGTGAACTACCTAGAGCACTCAACAGTGCCGTGGTTGAGGACTATAAGCCGTCAGCTGCAAAAGCTGTTGGTACTTGCAGTTTTCTCGTTCACAAAATTCTGTGACTGAATGACACGGCTGGGATGGTGGAGCGCTGCAAGGCCGTGTTTTTTTAAAATGGCGGGTGTGGGGAGATCAGTGGCATGCTGGCACAACGGGGATTGGGAGGGAAGGGGGGGGGGGCCTTGCTGCTGCTGCAAAAGTAACTTGTTACATGTTACATCTTGAATACGAATATAACACGTAACGTTACAAAAGGTGAACTTGTCCTTTAATAAAATTTCACAAAATAACATTTCATTCAGTGCATTGGTGTGAACCGGACTCACAGGAAATGGGCAAATAGGCTCCTGAGCACCTTCTAGTAAATTTGATTTTTCTTTTTTTGTTATGACTTCATATTCACAGCATCTGGAACACCTGGGCCGGACCAGAAAATGACAGATTTAGTGCCATGAAGTACGACCAGGGCACAGGCTGTTGGCAGGGTCCCAACCGGTCCACATTGGTGAGTGTCACTAGGGATGACTGATGGGAATAACATGTTGGATTGCGGGGCATTGCCTGCTGTGACCAAAGTGCAGGGTATGGCTTCATTACAGGATAACGAGACACCTAGAAGGTCACATACACCATATATCTTATGCCTACTCTGCACAGCTATGTAACAGCATTGCAGTCACTTTATAAATACATCTACATAGCAGGTTTGTAGTCTCCATAAAAGTGTATCTGTACACATACAGCCACGTGGAAGAATTGTACTCGGAATCTTTGGGAACGTGTGAGGAGGCGTGTTTCCCCCTGTATGTTGCACCGTAGCAATCGTGATGAGATGTTTGATCAGACTAAGACATGCAAATGCCGTCATTTTTCTCCCTTCTGCAGGTGAAATTGTTCTGTGGTAAAGAAACAGTCGTCACGTCCACGTCGGAGCCAAGTCGTTGTGAATACCTCATGGAATTCTACACTCCGGCCGCCTGTCAGCAGCCCGCTGGGATTCCCCAACCAGAGGAACATGACGAGCTGTGACCTCATCAGTCCTATAGGTGCCGTACTGTTCTGAGTGGGAGTGTGAGCGGGGAAAAAGTGTTTTAGGCTCAATACCCACAATAAAATGGTGTTTGTTGGTTGTAGTGCAGTGCATTGCAGTCTGCTGTACAATGTAAGGGTGTGCCATTCATAATCAATACACCCCAATGCGCTGCACATAGAACAGGTTTTCATGTAGGTAAACTTCCCTAAGTGAAAATGTCCAATTACCCATTTTTCCTCCCCGGTGTCATGTGACTGGTTAGTGTTACAAGGTCTCAGGTGTGAATGGGGAGCAGGTGTGTTAAATTTGGTGTTATCGCTCTCACTTTCTCATACTGGTCACTGGAAGTTCAACATGGCACCTCATGGCAAAGAACTCTCTGAGGATCTGAAAAAAAAAGAATTGTTGCTCCACATAAAGATGGCCTAGGCTGTAAGAAGATTGCCAAGACCCTGAAACTGAGCTGCAGCACGGTGGCCAAGACCATACAGCGGTTTAACAGGACAGATTCCACTCCGAACAGGCCTCGCCATGGTCGACCAAAGAGGTTAAGTGCATGTGCTCAGCGTCCTATCCAGAGGTTGTCTTTGGGAAATAGACGTATGAGTGCTGGCAGCATTGCTGCAGAGATTAAAGGGGTGGGGGGTCAGCCTGTCAGTGCTCAGACTATATGCCACACACTGCATCAAATTGGTCTGCATGGCTGTCGTCCCAGAAGGAAGCCTCTTCTAAAGATGATACACAAGAAAGCCCGCAAACAGTTTGCTGAAGACAATTGGACATTGGAACCGTGTCCTGTGGTCTGATGACACCAAGATCAACTGATTTGGTTCAGGTGGTGTCAAGTGTGTGTGGCGGCAACCAAGTGAGGAGTACAAAGACAATTGTGTCTTGCCTATAGTCAAGCATGGTGGTGGGAGTGTCATGGTCTGGGGCTGCACGAGTGCTGCCGGTACTGGGGAGCTACAGTTCATGGAGGGAACCATGAATGCCAACATGTACTGTGACATACTGAAGCAGAGCATGATCCCCTCCCTTTGGAGTCTGGGCTGCATGGCAGTATTCCAACATACCGACCCCAAACACCCCTCCAAGACAACCACTGCCTTGCTAACGAAGCTGAGGGTAAAGGTGATGGACTGGCCAAGCATGTCTCCAGACCTAAACTTTATTGAGCATCTGTGGGACATCCTCAAACGGAAGGTGGAGGAACGCAAGGTCTCTAACATCCACCAGCTTTGTGCTGTCGACATGGAGGAGTGGAAGAGGAGTCCAGTGGCAACCTGTGAAGCTCTGGTGAACTCCATGCCCAAGAGGGTTAAGGCAGTGCTGGATAATAATGGTGGCCACACAAAGTGTTGACACTTTGGGCCCAATTTGGACCTTGTCATTTAGGGGTGTACTCACCATTGTTGCCAGCGGTTTAGACATTAATGGCGGTGTGTTGAGTTATTTTGAGTGGACAGCAAATTTACACGTTATACAAGCTGTACACTGACTACGTCACATTGTAGCAAAGTGTCATTTCTTCAGTGTTGTCACATGAAAATATATAATAAAATATTTACAAAAATGTGAGGGGTGTACTCACTTCTGTGAAGTACTGTATATATCCCTAACTTCCCCCTCTGTGGAGAACAGGGTGGCAGCAGGACTGTTTTACAGCTGCTGCAAAGCTTAGTGCGCTGTGTTCAGAGAATTCAGTGATAGTATTGTACCCAGTGTAGGCGCAGACTCTCCCACAATTACACACTCCGTGGTCATTTTTGTGGTTTTAATACAAATGCTAATAATAAGAGCTTTAGTAAAATTAATGCAAGGCTAAGACTCATTTTTCTAAAAAAAAAAGAAAAAAGTTTGTTTTGATATTACTGAAATAGGTCGACTCATACTTTTTAAGCGTTTTACTTGGCTCTTAATTTTTGTTTTCATTTCTTAATTAACAAGAGAACGGTAGATTAGTTAGAAATGTTTACAATGTTGCCAGAAAAATATTTCCTTTTCCTCACACAGAGGCTGATACAGAATGGTCAGCTTAATCCGGACACACATGGGTCAAATTCCCAACACATTTTTAAAAATCATAACGATGAATTTTGTTCTAATTTTGTACCATTTAGTGGGTCGCAGCAACGGCTGATTTTTGTGTGGCCATCACATTTGAGTGATCAGCATGTTAGAATTTTTTTGAAAAACGAACACATTTCTTATCAATGATGGGATTGTGCGAGAAATATAATAAGAAAAGATATGAGCTGTGAAAGAAAAGACGATTCCCGGTCTCAAAAATTCTTTTCTGTAGCCACATGAGGTGAAATTGAAGGCTTAATTGAATTTCAAAACCAATGGTGACACCATCGGATTACAAAATGCACAAAATTTTTTAACCAAAATTTGTTCGGAATTCGACCCATGTATGGCCTGCATTACACGCCAACCTTCACATAGCAGTCAGCGCTTTTGCCTTTAACATGTCCTCCTACAATTCATTCAGTTTGTTCATTCTTCTTCTGTTTTCCAACAGATGGAAAAGACTCCATGTCACTACCTGGGAGCCATGAATGCTGTGACCAGTGGGATGAAGCCCCGTGACCTCTTGTGACTTCAGAATCCCCATCCTCCTTCCCTCCTGATCACTGCAGTAAAAGTCACCGGCAACCAACAGACACATTCCATCCATCCATCCATCCATCCTGCATTGCTGCTCTCTGCACCTTCGCATTGTACGTAGTCATGATTTCTGTGTGCAGTGTTTAATTGTATTAAATTTAGACCTTTCCCACTGGCTGCTGTAGTTTTTCTTTGGGGTTTGTGGTGAACAAACAAAATGCTATTCACGTAGGCTACAATAGACTTGCTCAGTATCTAAACGATTTGTTATTGATCATCCTTAATTTTGATGTAAATCTGTTAAAATGGTGCAGTGACTCCCCCTGGCTAGAAAAGGAAAAACCTCCAGCACAGGGGTGGGCTGATATTACCCCAGGGTGGATCCATGGGCGCTGTGGAGGGTTACAGTGACGAAGGGCACCTAGCACTTTAGTATTTTCTAGTATTCTGCTCTGGCTCACAAGGGAGAGAAGATTAGGGATTCAGATACCTCCAGCAACATGGGTTCAAAACTTCATCACACTCCTGCTCCACCCAAGGGAGTACCAGGATTCTTAGAGGGCAAACCTGCAGCTCCCTTGTTTATTACCCTAAGCGGCAGTGATTCCTAGTAGAAGCAACAAGGAACAACAACACAGCTTAGGAGAGAGCCAAGTAAAGAATATTGATCAACCTGGCAGAACTATCTGTTTATGGCAGGGTGGCTACAATGGACAATTTGAAATGAGTAGATCCGTTATCAAAAAAAAAAAAATACATGATTAGAGTTAAAGGATAAGTTCACCTTTAAAAAAAAAAGTGCTCATCATTTTTGCAAGTAAAAAAATGTGCATTTATTTATTATTATTATATATTTGTTTTTTTTTTTTACTTTGGAGCCTAGAAAGCATTGTACCCGCGATCAGCAGATGTGGGTGCAATGCAGGGCTCCTGTAGACCTGTCAGTGTATCTGTGTGTTCCTACCTCACAGGCAAGATGATACACCCTAACAGGAAGAGACAAAGAACTACCTCAGTGCTCAACAGCTCTGTGGTAGTTCATTGAGAACTACAAGCCAACAGCCGCAAAGGTTATCCAGACTTGTAGTTTTCCATTCACAGAATTCTGTAAATGAATGACGTGGCCAGGCAGGTGGAGCCCCACACGGCTGCATTTTAAAAAAAATAGTAACAACTATCAGGGAAAGATCTGCTCGCTGTGACTAGATGCAGCAGAGCGGGCACCGGGAACATGTTGTATGTTCCAAAAGATTAATTTATCCTTTAACTTTGAGTTAAACCTGCATGCCAAAATGACCGGTGGATCCAGAGATGGAGGCAGCTGATGTGATGTTCAACTCGCCATCCTTACTGGAGCTGTTGTATTCCCAGCCTTGCTAATGGCATTTTTATGTGGCTGACCAATAGAGAAGGGGGTAGGATGAGCCCCATGTTTTCCCAAGCGCATTTCTTTGCAGGTAAAAAAAAATGTGCGTTCATTTATTTTTTTTTCTTTAAGCGCCTGTTAAACATTGCACCCCGTGATCAGCAGATTGCAGGTGCAGTCTCAGGCTCCTGCAGGTTGTCATTGTATCTGTCTGCTCGTTCCTTGTATGGACAGGCAGTTACAGGAAGACTCAATGAACTGCCTAGAGTACTCACTAGCACCCTGGTAGTTCAAGAACTACAAGCCGTTGGACGCAAAGACTGTTGATACTTGTAGTTCATTAATTTACATTCTGACCAGACGGCTGCATTCTTTTCAAATTGTGACAAGATCCCTGGCCCGCTGTCACAGGTAAGGGGGGGGGGGGAATTTGTGACCCTAAAGTGTGTGGAACTTGTAACAAACCTTTAAGTTGCATAAAACCTTTCCTGCCAATATGTCTGGACCTGATTGGCATATTGCCTCTTTATTGTCTGCTCTGTATAAGAAGTGCCAATATACTGGATGTGCTATACTCAGATTTGGGCAAGAAGAGGAGATTACTGTATAAATCTGCTTTATGGGTCAGTCCACCTAAAATGGATATTTTAATTATGGGTGGTGATTAGTAAATGGAGACCCCTCATATCTTAGGAATTCACAGTCTTCTCTGTAAAAGTCTTGGCTATTATAAAGCACTAAAAGTGCCTCACAGTTTCTACCACTGTGCCGTGTGTTGCTGTTGGGCTTTGCTGACTGGACCCCCACCCATATCTTTGGGTACCTTAAAGTGATATTAAAGGCAGATTAAGAAAAATAAATGTGTCATACTTACCTGCTCTGTGCATTGGTTTTACACACAACAGCCCTGATCCTCCTCTTCTCGGGTCCCCCACCAGGGCTTCTGGCCCCTCCCTCCTGACGGGTGCCCCCAGAGCAAGCAGCTTGCTATGAGGGCACTCGAGCAGGCTCACTCCTGAGCTGCTGCTGTGTGTGACCATTTACACACACACAGCATGGCTTGGCTCCATTCCTGGAATGAGGGGGGGCTCAGGTAAGTGGGGGCTGCTGTACACAAGTCTGTTTTTAACTTCATGTATTCAAGATAAAAAACGTTGAGCCTTTACAACCACTTTAACCACTTGCCCTCCAGAGGATTCCCCCCCCCCCCCACTCCTGACCAGGCCCTGTTTTGCGATATGGCGCTGTGTTAATTTAACTGACAATTGTGCAGTCATGCAACGCTGCACCCAAATGAAATTTGTCCTTTTCCCACAAATAGAGCTTTCTTTCTGTGGTATTTGATCGCTTGTGCGTTTTTTATTTTTTGAAAAACAACCAATATTTTTAACGTTTTGCTTTTAAACATGTCTCCTCTTCTTCCTTCTCCTTTTCTTCTTCCTGCTTTTTCTTCTTTTTCTTTTCTTCCTCTTTCTTCCTCTTCTTCTTTTTCTTTTCTTCCTCTTTCTTCTTCTTTTTCTTTTCTTCCTCTTTCTTCTTCTTTTGTCCTCTTTTCCCACAAATAGAGCTTTCTTTCTGTGTTATTTGATCGCCTGTACGTTTTTATTTTTTGAAGAAAACAATATTTTTGACGTTTTGCTTTTAAACATTTCTTCCTTCCTTCTTCTTTCTTTCTTCTTTTTCTTTCTTTCTTCTTTTTCTTTCTTTCTTCTTTTTCTTTCTTTCTTCTTTTTCTTTCTTTCTTCTTTTTCTTTCTTTCTTCTTTTTCTTTCTTTCTTCTTTTTCTTTCTTTCTTCTTTTTCTTTCTTTCTTCTTTTTCTTTCTTTCTTCTTTTTCTTTCTTTCTTCTTTTTCTTTCTTTCTTCTTTTTCTTTCTTTCTTCTTTTTCTTTCTTTCTTCTTTTTCTCCTTTTCTTTTCTTTCTTTCTTCTATTTCTCCTTTTCTTTTCTTTCTTTCTTCTATTTCTCCTTTTCTTTCTTTCTTTCTCCTTTTCTTTTCTTTCTTTCTCCTTTTCTTTTCTTTCTTTCTCCTTTTCTTTTCTTTCTTTCTCCTTTTCTTTTCTTTCTTTCTCCTTTTCTTTTCTTTCTTTCTCCTTTTCTTTTCTTTCTTTCTCCTTTTCTTTCTTCTTCTTTTTCTTCTTCTTTTATCTTCTGCCTTCTACTTTTCTTCTTTTCTCCTTCTTTCCTCTTTTTTTTTGCTTCTTCTTCTTCTTCATCTTCTCTTCTTATTTCTCCTTCTTTTCTTCTTTCTCCTTCTTTTCTTATTTCTTCTTTCATCTTCTTTTCTTTTCTTCTTTCTTTTTTTCTTTCTTCTTTTCTTCTTTCTCCTTCTTTCTCCCTCTTTTCTCCTTCTTTCTCCTTCTTTCTCCTTCTTTTCTTCTTCTTTCTCCTTCTTTTCTTCTTTTCTTCTTTCTCCTTCTTTCTTTTCTTTCTTCTGCTTTTCTTCTTTTCTTTCTCCTTCTTTCTTTTTACTTCTTCTTTCCTATTCTTCTCTCCTTCTTTTCTTCTTCTTTCCCCTTCTTCCTTCTTCTTTCTTCCTCCTCCTCCTTTCTTCTTCTTTCTCCTTTCTTTCTCTTTCTCCTTCCATATTCTTTTTACTTCTATTCTTCTTTCCTACTTTCTTCTTTCTTCTTCTTTTCTTTCTTTCTTCTCCTCTTCTTTCTTCTCCTCTTCTTTCTTCTTCTTTTCTTCTTCTTTTCTTCTCGTCTTCATTTACTTCTTTTTCTTCTTTTTCTTCTTTCTTCTTTTTTCTTCTTTCTTCTTTTCTTCTTTCTTCTTCTTTTCTTCTTTCTTCTTTTTCTTTCTTTTCATCTCTCTTCTTTTCTTCTTTTTCCTTTTCTTCTTTTTCCTTCTTTTCATCTCTCTTCTTTTCTTCTTTTTCCTTTTCTTCTTTTTCCTTCTTTTTCATTTCTCTTCTTTTCATCTCTCTTCTTTTCTTCTTTCATCTCTCTTCTTCTTTTTTTCTTCTTTTCATCTCTCTTCTTCTTTTTTCTTCTTTTCATCTCTCTTCTTTTCTTCTTTTTTTCTTCTTCTTTTTTCTTCTTTTTCTTTTCTTCTTTTCTTCTTTTTTCTTTTTTTCTTCTTTTCTTATTTTTTTTTTCTTCTTCTTCTTCTTTTTCTTCTTTTTTTCTTTTCTTTTCTTCTTTTTTCTTCTTTTCCTCTTCTTCTTTTCCTCTTCTTCTTTTCCTCTTCTCTATCTTCTTTCTTTATCCTTCTTCCTCCTCCTCTCTATCTCCTCCTCCTCCATCTCTATCTCCTTCCTCCTCCATCTCTATCTCCTCCTCCTCCATCTCTATCTCCTCCTCCTCCATCTCTATCTCCTCCTCCTCCATCTCTATCTCCTCCTCCTCCATCTCTATCTCCTCTTTCCTCCTCCTCCATCTCTATCTCCTCTTCCTCCTCCTCCATCTCTATCTCCTCTTCCTCCTCCTCCTCCTCCATCTCTATCTCTCCTCCTCCTCCATCTCTATCTCCTCCTCCTCCTCCATCTCTATCTCCTCCTCCTCCTCCATCTCTATCTCCTCCTCCTCCTCCATCTCTATCTCCTCCTCCTCCTCCATCTCCTATCTCCTCCTCCTCCTCCTCCATCTGTATCTCCTCCTCCTCCTCCTCCATCTGTATCTCCTCCTCCTCCTCCTCCATCTGTATCTCCTCCTCCTCCTCCTCCTCCATCTGTATCTCCTCCTCCTCCTCCTCCATCTGTATCTCCTCTCCTCCTCCTCCTCCATCTGTATC